>NC_088389.1:125087500-126287500 GCF_037993035.2 Macaca fascicularis | reverse complement strand
AACAGCAGAATAAAGAAGACAGAGGAAAGAATCCATGAATTTTAATATAGAAGAGTAGAAATTACCCAATCTGAACAACAGACAGCAAACAGACTAAAGCCACAGGGACCTGTAAGACTATAACGTAATATCTAACAATTGTGTCACACAAGTTTCAGGAGGGGAGAAGAGGGCGGGGCTGAAAAGCATTAGAAGAAATGATAGCTTACCAACTTAGTGACTACCATGAGTTAAGGGATTGTAAAAGGAGTTGGGCTGACTTTATATAAAGGGGTAGGACAAAGCTCTTTGTGGTGACTGAATAGTTCTGCTGACTTGACTGTAGTGGTGGTTATACCAATCTATACATGTGATAAATAACACAGAACTATACACCTGTTGTGCCAATGTCAACTTCCTGATACTGACATTGTACTACAGTTGCATAAGATGTAATCTCTTGGAATACTGAAGCATTTAGGATTTAAAAACTGCTGTCTTAGGCCAAGTGCGGTGGCTCATGCTTGTAATCCCAGCACTTTGGGAGGCTGAGACGGGTGGATCACGAGGTCAGGAGATTGAGACCATCCTGGCTAACACGGTGAAACCCCGTCTCTACTAAAAATACAAAAAAAAAAAAAAAAAAAAGAAAAGAAAAGAAGGCCGGGCGCGGTGGCTCAAGCCTGTAATCCCAGCACTTTGGGAGGCCGAGACGGGCGGATCACGAGGTCAGGAGATCGAGACCATCCTGGCTAACACGGTGAAACCCCGTCTCTACTAAAAAATACAAAAAACTAGCCGGGCGAAGTGGCGGGCACCTGTAGTCCCAGCTACTTGGGAGGCTGAGACAGGAGAATGGCGTGAACCCGGGAGGCGGAGCTTGCAGTGAGCTGAGATCCGCTGCACTCCAGCCTGGGCGACAGAGCAAGACTCCGTCTCAAAAAAAAAAAAAAGAAAAGAAAAGAAAAGAAAATTAGCCAGGTGTGGTAGCGAGTACCCGTAATCCCAGCTACTTGGGGGGCTGAGTCAGGAGAATGGCGTGAACCCAGGAGGCAGAGTTTGCAGTGAGCTGAGATCGCGCCACTGCACTCCAGCCTGGGCGACAGAACAAGACTCTGTCTCAAATAAAAAAAAAAAGAAAAAGAAAAAAAATTGCTGTCTTCTTGGCAGACTGACATGTAACATCACTCTGTATCAACAATTTTCTGTGCTCTGAAGTCTCCTTTATCTGATATGAACATAGCCAATCCTGCTTTTTTATGGTTAATGCTCCATGGTCCACCTTCTTCTATTCTTTTACTTTCAATCTACCTATTATTTTTGAAGTGAATTTCTTGTAGATGGCATATATTTAGGTGAATTTTAAAAACCAACTCTTTCAATCTGTCTTTTAATTAGTGTATTTAGACCATTTAATGTAATTATTGATATGCTAGGGCTTTAATCTGCCATTTTATTTGTTTTCTGTTTCTTCCCTTGAATTTTTATTCATTTTTTCCTGATCTCCTCTCCTGAACATTTTTTTTTTTTTAGAATTCAATTTTTTACTTATCTATGTTTCTAAAATATTTTTGAGTATACTACGTAAGTTGTTTTTTAGTGGTTACTCTATATGTTAAATTATATACATATTACTTATCACAGTCCACTGTGACAGAGGAAATTAAATATTTCCTCTGTATACACTGAGAACCACATCAGAGAATGTTACACTTTTCCCTTCAACCATCAAACGAAATTAGAAAACCCAAGAGGGAAGGCAAGTATATTGTATCTCCCAGCATTTTTAGTCTTTCCATTGTTCTTTCTTCCTTCCTAATGCTTGAAAGCTTCCTTTTATGATTTCTTTTCTGTTCCAAGAACTTCCTTCCTTCCATTCTTTCGGGGTAGGTATGCTGGCAATAAACTCTTAGTTTCCCTTCATCTGAGAATGTCTCAATTTTCCCTTCATTTCCAAGAGATACTTACACTGGATATAGAGTTGTGTTAACAATTCTTTTCTTTCAGCACTTGAAACATATGTTCTCTGTGGTTTCTAATAAGAAATCCACTGGCATTCCAATTCTTTTACCCCAAAAGCAATATATTGTTTCCCTTTTGTTGCTTGTCAGATTTTTTCTTTATCTTTAGTTGTCAGAAGTTTCATAATTATGCTTCTTAGCATGAATTCCTTTGGGTTTATCCTGTATAGAATTTACTCAGCTTGTTGAATCTCTAGGTTTATGACCTTTGCCACACTTGGGAAAATTTTAGCCATTATTTCTTTGAATTTTTTTTAGCCTTTTCTTATGGGATTCAAATTACACAAACATTAGAGATTTTCTTTCAGTTTCTGGGGCTCTGTTCATTTTTATTCAGTCTAGTTTTTTCTTTGTAAAGAGTGACTCATTTCTATCGTTCTGTCACAAAGTTCAGCAATTCTTTTCTCTGTCTACTCTGCAGCTGTGCATATGTAATTACTTTTTTAAAAAGTTTTACTTTAGAATAACTTAGATTTACAGAAAAGTTAAAAGGATGGAAAGAATTCTTGTATACCTTGCTCCAAACTTCCTTCACTGTTACCGCCTGAAATTACCACAGCAGTTGTCTCACGTAATATCAGAAATTCCAATGGCAGTTTTTTCATAACATAACATTATGAAATAAAATCTACACTTTATTCAGAGCTCCTTTTTACCTAATGTCTTTTTCCTGTTTTACAGCTTCATCCAAGATTCTACATTACATTTAGTCACCCTGTTTCCTTAGGCTCCTGTAAACTAAGTGTTTTGAGGTATTTTGGATCACCTTGACAGTTTAAAGGACATTGTAGAATGTTCTTCAGTTTTGGTTTTTCTGATGTTTTCTTCATAACTGAAGTGGGGTTATGTATTCCTGGGAGAAAGACCACAGAGGTAAAGTGTCTACCATTCTCATCACATCTCATCAAGGGAATAGGCCATCAACAGACTTATCACTGATGATAACTTTGATCACCAGTGGAGGTAATAGATGCCAGGGTTTTCCATTATAGTTATTCCTTTTCTCCAGTATGCATGTTATACTTTTTAGAAGACTGTCACAGGCACAGCTCACTACAGCAGTGGAGAATTATGCTCCACTTCCTCGAAGAGGAGTAACTACACAAATTATTAGGAATTCTTCTATTTGGGAGATTTTCTATTCTCTCTTATTTATTCAATTATTTGTATCAATATGGACTCATGAGTTTTTCATACTTTGGGTTATAAACCAATACTATGTTGTTTATTTTATTGCTCAAACTGTTGCAATTTTGGCTACTGGGAGATCTTTCAGTTGGCTCCCCTGTTCTTTGACGTATCCCCTGCTATGGTTTGGGTATGGTTTGTCCCCATCAAAACACATGTTAAAATTTGATCCTTAATGCAGTGTTGGGAGGTGGGGCTTAGTGGGAAGTGTTTTGGTCATGGGGCTGGATACCTCATGATAAGATTAATGCCCTCTGACATGGTTTGGCTGTGTCCCCACCCAAATCTCATCTTGAATTGTAGCTCCCATAATCCCCATGTGTCATGGGAGGGACCAGGAAGAGACAATTGAGTCATAGGGACGGTTTCCCCCATCATATTCTCGTGATAGGGAGTTAGTTCTCACGCGAGTTGACCGTTTTATAATGGGCTCCCCCCTTCACTGGGCACTCATTCTCTCTCCTGCTGCCCTGTGAAGAGGTACCTTCCACCATAATTGCAAGTTTCCTGAGGCCTCCCCAACCATGTGGAACTGTGAGTCAATTAAACCTCTTTCCTTTATAATTACCCAATCTCAGGTGTTTCTTCACAGCAGCATGAGAACAGACTAATACACCATCCCATGGGGAAAATTACCCAATCTCAGGTGTTTCTTCACAGCAGCATGAGAATGGACTAATACACCATCCCATGGGAGTGAGTTCTTGCTCTCACAGGAATGGATTAGTTCCTGTGACAGTGAGTTGTTTAGAGAGACTGGCTTCCTCAGTTTCACACTCTTGCTTCCATGCAATTTCTTTGCACATGCTTGCTCCCCTTCCACTTTCTGCCATGAGTTGAAGCAGCATGACGTCCTCACCAGATGAAGCTGTCTAATTTGGGACTTCCCAGCCACCAGAACTGTGAGCTAAATAAATGTTTTTTCTTTTGAAATCACCCAGTCTCCCGTGTTGTGTTACGGCAACACAAAACAGACTAAGACAGAAAACTGGTACTGAGGAGTGGGTTGTTGCTTTACAAACACCTGAAAATGCAGAAGTAGCTTTGGAACTGGGTAATGGGTAGTGGCTGGAAAAATTTGGAGGGGCAGGCCAGAAAATGTCTATACTGCCATGAATGGAGCATTAAGGGTGATTCTACCTTAAGGGTGGCTCAAATGAAGACAGGAAAACAAAGGAAAGTTTCAAACTTCTTACAAATTGGTTAAATGGTTGTGAAGAAAATGCTGATAGAAATATAAACAGTAGAGACCATTCTACTAAGACCTCAGATGGAAATGAGGAAGCATGTATTACGAGCTGGAAAAAAGGCCATCCTTTTTACACAGTACCAAAGAAGGTGGCTGCATTGTATCCATGCCTCAAGGCTTTATGGAAGGCAAAACTTAAAGAGTGGTGAACTAATATAACTGGTGGAAGAACTTTCTAGGCAGCAAAGTGCTGGAGAAGCTGCATGGTTACTTTTAACAGCTTATGCTGGAGTTATAGTAGCAAAGGGATAATGTAAAGATGGAATTTATAATTAAAAAGGAAGCAAAGTGGAAGGAGTACTGATACTCTAGGACCAGGGTGGAAGTCAGTTTTTGGTGATAGGAAAGAGTTGCAGGTTTTTTCCATAGTGGTTAGTTAGAGTAGGGCAGTTGTCTAAAATTTTCTCTTTCTGGGTGGTTGCATTCCTGTTCTTTTGTCTAGAGGAAGCAGACTTTACTTGGGACTTTTTTTTTTTTGGCTGTGCCAATTGGTGTTTCAGGCTGATGCATTACGCAAAAATAAAACTGGGAAAGAGGTGTCATTTCTTGGGTTCCAATGTCCCTAGCCTGTCTGTGTCCTTCTCTCACTGTTCAAGTCTTCTTATGTTTTTGCATATAATGCCTCGCAGTTTTAGCTGTACTTAAGGAGAGGAACAGGACGAAGTATCTCTAATCAATCTTATTTGGAACCATCAGTCTCTAAGACGTTCATATTTAAGAACTGCCTTTTAAATTTACTGTAATCTTTCAATATGAAAAACACGTATGTAGTTCAAAAATCCAAACTGTATAAAAAGGTATATTAAAAGTCCCACTTCCATTCCTGTTCCAATCACTCACCTCCCACCTGCTGTATTTTATTACTTTCTGATTTTTCTCCCAGTGTTTCATTTTTGCAAGTATCAACAATCACATATATTCCTCTCTCTTCTTTTCTTACTCAAAGATGGCTTTCTATGGACACCATTCTACTGCTTTCTTTTGACTTAATATTTACGGAATATCACTCCTTATTTGCATATAGGCTCTCGCCCATTGTATGGTTGCATAGTCTTCATTTGTGTGTAGAAGTAACATACTTTTAGCCAATTAGTCAATGACGTACATTTGGGTTGTTGATAGTCTATTGCTATTACAAACAATGCTGCAATGAATAACCTTGTGTATGTATCATTTTGTGTTTACGCAGGTATTGTTGCTGAGTATTGTATATGTTGCTGAGTAAAAACTAACGCACCTGTAATTTTTTTAGTGCCAAAAAATTACATTTCTTAGCAGATATGGTTGATTACTATTTTAGTTAAAACCCTCAATGATTACTTATTGCTTAAAAACCAGAATATAGCCTCAATAATATATATTCACTTGGTCCACTTTCACATCTGTACCATATTCCTTCTTGCTTTCTTTGTTGCAGGTGTACTGGTTCTTTTTCAGGACTCTGTACTCACTATCTTCTCTTCTACCAGGGGTCTTTGTGCTTGTACTTTTATCTGCTTGGAATGTTTATATTTCCTTATTTAGCTTATTCCTAGACTTCCTTAGAGCTATTCTCAAGCACTGCTTATCTTTTTCTTTGAATTTGAAAAGTTTCTTTAAAAAAGTAAAAAGAGTTCAGTGAACGCTTCCCCTCATAGATCCTTTACCCAGCTTCAAAAAATATCCAATTTTTTTAATAGAAGGTTTTCTTGGCCTCAGAAACTCTTCACATCACCCTATGAAAATTAAGGCTGTGCTATTAAGTAACTTGAGAACTGCACTGGTGTCTATCAAAGAGTGGATATTAAGTAAACAGTTGTTAAGTTTTAATTGCATTTCTTTGGTCTCATACTGTATGATTGAGTGTTCAATCAAAGAAGAAGAAATATGTCTTCTAGACATAAATAAGAGACATGTCTTAGTAACCCAATATGCAATTTGTGTGATGCAGCTAAAGCAATGCTGAGTTTTTATGGCACTAAATGTGTACATCAGAAAAGAGGAAAAGTCTCAAATTAATAGTCCATGATCTCACATTAAAAAACTAGACAAACAGCACAATAATCCTAACAGAAGCAAAAGTAAAAAGTAGAAATCAATTAAATTAAAACCAAAAAAACAAAAGAGAAAAATCAATGAGAGAAAAAGCTGGTTGACTGAAAAGAGCAGTAACATTGTAAAACCTCTAGGAAGAGTGAATAAAAAAATAAAAGAGAGAGTAAGAAGACAGAAATGACCAATATAAAGAATAAAACAGGTCTATAAATACAGATCCTAAAGACATCAAAATGATAATAATGGAATGATCTGAACATTTTTGCGCATATAAACGTGACAACTTATATAAAATGGACTAATTGTTAGAAAAGCAAAAATACCACAATTCACCTAATAGAATTAATTTGAATATCCATATATACGACTTAAAGAAATTGATTTGTAAAACTCCCCAAAAAGAAGTCCCTAGGCCCAGATGGTTTCACTAGATAACTCTACCAAACATTTAATGAAGAATAAATACCACTTCTTACAACCTCTTCCAGAAAATTGGAAGGAACACTTTCCAACTAATTTTATGAGGCCAGACTTATGCTGATATGAAAACCAGACAAAGGTAGTACAAAACTACGGACCAGTTTCTCTCATAAATGCAAAACTACTTAACAAAATATTTCAAATAGAATCAAACGATAAATAAAAAGAATTATATGACATTACCAAGTAAGGTTTATTCCAAGTATGTAAGGCTGGTTCAATATTTGAAAACTAGTCAACAAAGTCTACTATATTAATGGAGTAATGAAGAAAAATCATGTAATCACAGCAGTATATACATAAAAAATATTCGACAAGATTCAATATCCATTCATAGTCAATATTCTCAGAAACTAGGAGCACAGTAGACGTTCCACCATTTGATGAAGAATATCCACAAAGGACCTGCTAGGATCATTTGGTGAAAGAGATGTTTTCCCCTGAAGGTTGGGAACAAGGCAAGGATGACCACTCTCACCGCTCTTACTCTACACAGTACTAGAAGTCCTAGCCAGTGTAATATGGCAAGAAAAGGAAATAAAAGGCATACAGATTAGAAAGGAAGATAGTAAAATGACCCTATACATAGATCACATGATAGCTTATGTTAAAAAATCAGAAGGAATCTACAAAAAGCCTTCCTAGAAAGTTCAGCAAGATCTCAGCATAAAAGAACAAACATACAAAAATCAATTACATTTCTATAAACTAGCAACCTTTGCATGCAAACAGAAATTTAAAACACAATGCCATTAACAATTATCCAACCAAATGAAATACTGAGGTATACATATAACATGTACAGGACTTTTACATTGAAAACTACAAAACACTGAAGCAAGAAATCAAGATCTAAGTAAATGGAGAAATATCTTGTGCTTATGGATTATAAGACTTAAAATAAGACTCAAAGCAGTGAAGATGTTAACTGTCACAAAATTGAAAATTTATAGCTTTAATTCCTGTCACTCAATAAGATTTTAACATAATGAAATTATTACAATATGTATATGCAAAGGCAAAGTAACTAGAATAGCTAAAACAATATTGAAAAAGAAATATAATGTGGGAATATAATAGTCTCATACAAGTACAGTCAACTGATTTTTGACACAGGTGAAAAAGCTAGGAAGGGTAATGGTGCTGCATGGAGCAAATGGATATCCATAGGCAAAAAAAAAAAAAAAATTATCTCAACTTACACTTCATGCCCTATACAATAATTAACTCAAAATGCACTATCATTAAAATGTAAAATATACTACACAATTTTTAAAAATAGGAGGAAATCTTTGGTCCAAAGACTTAGTGAAGAGTTCTTAGATACAAAATTTTTACAAAACTGATAAACTGGACTTCACCAAAATTAAAAACTTATGCTCTTCAAAACATCCCATGAAGACGACGAAAAGACAAGTTACAGATTGGTACAAAAATGTGCAAACCACACATCTGATAAAGAACTCATATCTAGACTATCTAATTTCTCAAAAGTCAATGGTAAAACATACAAACTTCCAATTAAAAAACGGACAAAAGCCATGAACAGACATTTTACTAAGGATACACAGATGGCATGTGAACACATGAAAAGATATTGATTACCAGTAGCCATTAGGAAAATGCAAATTAGGATCACTATGAGATATCACTATACACCTATTCAACCACTAATATATAAAATAGCAACAATGCCAAGAACTAGAAAGGACAGGGAATAACTGGATCCCTCATACATTGCTGGTAGAAATGCAAAATGGTACAGCAACTCTGGGAAATAGTTTGGCACTTTCTTAAAGAATAAAACATAACTTACCATACAATCCAACAATCACACTCTTTGGTACTTATCCCGGAAAAACTTATGTTCACAAAAAATCTGAACATGAATGTTCACATCAACTTTGTAATAGCCCCAAACTGGAAACAAACAAAATGTCCTTGAATACGTGAATGGCTAAACAATGACATTCATATAGTGAAATACTACACAGCAATAAAAGGAATGAACTATGGATACGCAACAACTTGGATCTCAAGAGCATTTTGCTGAGTGAAAAAGGCAATCTCAACACATCAAATACTGTATGATTCCATTTATATAACAGTCTCAAAATGACAAAATTATACAGCTAGCAGATTAGCAGTTAGCAGAGATTAGGGACAATGTGAGAGACAGCATGGGTGTGACTATGAATGAGTAGCACCAAAGAGATCTTTGCGCTGATAGAACAGTTCTGTATTGCAACTGTGGTGGTTACACCAATGTCCACATGTGATAAAATGGCACACAGCTATTCACACACATTGTGCCAGTGTCTACTTCCTGGTGTTGATATTGTAGTACAGTTATATAACATGTAACCTTTGGGGGAAATGAAGGTGAGGACACAGTTTTTGCTAATTCCCATAAATCTATAATTATTTCAATATAAAAAAAGGTTTCTTAAAATATATGCAAAAAATTAAAAACTGAAAACATTTTCTCTTTAAAAAGAGAAGCGAGAGATAGCAAGAAAAAGTCTGTAAAACATATATCTAATAAAGGTCTGAACTTCTTCGACTAAACAAACAAAAATACTAAAAACTAAATGAAACAAAAATGAGCTAAAGATTTGACTGGTCACTTAAAGAAGATTTATGAATGGCTGAAAAGCATATAAAAAGAGGTTCAATGTTGTTAGTCATCAGGAAAATGCAAATTAAAACCCAACTAGAATTGTTAAAAACAGTAAAATTTTCCAAATAATGGTAACCAAAGAGTAATGAGAACTCACAGACATTGTTCATGAAAATGAAAAACTGTGGAGCCAGTTTGAAAACATTTGGCAGTTTCTTATAAAGTTATAGACAGATAAACTTATCAGAAGACCTGGCAAGCCCACTCCTAGGTACTTACACAAGAGAAATGAAAACATGTTGACACAAAGACTTGTATGTGAAAGTTCACAGCAGCTTTATTCATAAAAGCACCAACTGGGAAAAAATTCCGTATGCTGACCAACTGATAAAGGATAACAAATTGCAGTATATGCCCACAAAGGGACACTACTTAGGATAAAATAATAAACCACTTATACACACATGTGCATGAGTTTCAAAAGCATTATGCTAAAGAAAACCAGACAAAAGGGAGTATATAATTTATGATTCCATTTATATGAAATTGGAGAAAAGGCAAAATTATTACAATCGAAAGCAGACAAATAGTTGCCAGGGGTTGTGGGGGAAGGGATGGAGGGAGGGGACTCACTGCAAAGGGCTACAAAGAATCTTTTGGGGGTGATTAAAAAGATTCCAAACCATGATTTGGACTGTGGTAATCAACTGTATACATTTTTTAAAACTCATTGATTTGTACACTGAAAGGTGCTGAATTTTATTTTCTGTTAAATACACCTCAATAAAAGTAACTAATATAAAAAAGGAAAACCAGAATTGCACTGTAGAGGGAGTCACACGGTACGGTACGGAGAGAGAGAAAGAGAGGAGAAACAGAACTGCCCTCTGGAGGGAACCTCATGGTAAGCTGTGCTCACCCACTGAGACGAGGTGGCTGTAGTTCTCCAGCATCACATCTCTGTACAGGGTCCTCTCAACAGGGCCCATGTGCTGCCACTCCTCCTGGGTAAATTCCACAGTCACGTCCTTGAATGACACTGATGCCTGTAACAGTGCATTTCTGATTAATCTGAGTGTTCAGAATCAGGGAAAGGAAAATGTTTTCAGAAACTAACTCATTATGTTTACTGTTGAGAATTTAAAACAAAATGCTACAAGGGATTATTATTATGACCCTAATTCTGCCTTATTCTTTTGAAATGCATAATTAGCACAAATATTTGTTCTCATGCTCTCATTTGTATTTATTTTAAAATTATACACATACATTTTTATTTAATATATTGAGGAAGCTTAGTGCCCTTTTAGGTAAAATTATTATAAATATGATTCCTGCATACATTTCCCATGGTGCAATCTTGGCTGACTGCAACCTCCACATTCCTAGGTTCAAGCAATTCCCCTGCCTCAGCCTCCCAAGTAGCTGGGACTACTGGTGTATGCCACCACACTGAGCTAGTTTTTTGTATTTCAGTAGAGATGGGCTTTCACCATGTTGGTCAGGATGGTCTCGATCTCCTGACCTCATGATCCGCCTGCCTCAGCCTCCCAAAGTGCTGGGATTACAGGTGTGGGCCACAGCGACCAGCCGGGAAGTGAATCTTCACAGGAATGAAAATCTGTTCATTATTATCTCATGCAGCTATACACACAGATGTGGCATGATACATAACACAAAAAAGCTCAAAAAGCTAAGAAAAAATAATTAAAAGAAATGAACAAAGTCTCCAAGAAATATGAAATTATATAAAATGGCCAAACCTAAGAATAACTGATATTTTTGAGGGAGAAGAGAAAAAAGTCTAGAAAAATTATTTGAGGAAATAACTGAGGAAAACTTCACTGACCTGGCTAGATATTTACATATCCCAATGTAAGAAGGTCAAAGAACTCTTGGAAAATTCACGGCAAAAAGATCTTCACCAAAGCATATAGTCATCAGGCTGTCTAAAGCCAATATGAAGGAAAGAATTCTAAGAGCACTAAGATAAAACCATCAGGTAACCTATAAAGGAAAATTTATCAGACTAACAGCAGACCTCTAAGCAGAAACCTTATAAGCAAGAAGGGATTGGGGGTCCTATCTTCAACCTCTTTAAACAGAGTACCTGTCAGCCAAGAATTCTGTATCCAGCAAAACTAAGTTCCATAAATAAAGGAGAAATAAAGTCATTTCAGACAAACACATGCTGAGGGAATTTGTCGTTACCAAACCAGCACCATGAGAAATGCTAAAAACCTAGAGGAAGTGAATAAATTCCTGAAACATACAACACTCTGAAATTAAATCAGGAAGAAATTGAAACCCTGAATAGACAACAAGTAGAGAGATTGAATCAGTAATTAAAAAATTTGAAAATTGCCAACAACAACAAAAAGCCTGGGACCAGAAGGATTCACAGTTGAATTCTACCAGATATTCAAAGAACTGATCCCAATCCTGCAGAAACTATTCCAAAAGACTGCAAAAGAGGGAATCCTCCCTAAATCATTCTATGAAGCCAGTATCACCCTGCTAGCAAAACCAGGAAAAGATACAACTAAAGAAACAACAGACCAATATCCCTGATGAACATAGATACAAAAATCCTCAACAAAACACTAGCTAACTGAATACAATAGCACATCAAAAAGCATATCATGATTAGGTGGGTTTCACCTGAGGGATGCAGGGATGGTTTAACACATGCAAGTAAATAAATGTGATACATGACATAACATAACAAAAAACAAAAATCACATAATCATCTCAATAGATGTAGAAAAAGCATCTGACAAAATCCAGCATACCTATATAATAAAAACTCTCAAGAAACTAGGAAGACAATTTTTCCATGGACCAGCGGTGGGAGGGTGGGGATGGTTTCAAGATTAAACTGATCCACTTCAGATCATCAGGCATTAGTTAGATTCTCATAAGGAGCACGCAACCTAGATTCTTTGCATGTACAGTTCACAATAGGGTTCGCTCTCCTATAAGAATCTGATGCTGCTGATCTGACAGGAGGTGGAGCTCAAGTAGTAATGCTTACTGGCCTGCTGCCCACCTCCTGCTGTGCCGTTCCATTGCTAACAGACCAGTACCAGTCAGTGGCCCCGTGGATTGGGGACCCCTGACCTGTTTAATGGTGCTGGTGAAAGTGGCAAGCCACATGTAGAATAATGAAACTGGATCCCTATCTCTCACTTTATAGAAATATCAACTCAAGATGGATCAAAGACTTAAATCTGTGACCTGAAACCATAGAAATTCTAGAAGACAACATTTGAAAAACTCTTCTCGACATCAGCCTAGGCAAAGAACTCATGACTAATACCCCAAAAACAAATGCAACAAAAACAAAAATAAATTAACTGGACCTAATTAAACTAAAAAGCTTCTACACAGTAAAAGAAATAATTACCAGAGTAAACAGCCAACCCACAGAATGGGAGAAAGTATTTACAAACTAGACATCTGACAAAGTATCCAGAATTTACAAGGAACTCAAATAAACCAGCAGGAAAAAAAATAATCCCAACAAAAAATGGGCGAAGGCCATGAATTGTCATTTCTCAAAAGAAGATATACAAATGTCCAATAAACATATGAAAAAAATGCTCAACATCGCTAATCATCAGGGAAACGCAAATTAAAACCACAATGAGATACCACTTTACTCCTGCAAGAATGGCCCTTATTAAAAAGTCAAAACACAATGGACATTTGCATGGATGTGAAGAAACGGGAATGCTTATACAATGGTGGTAGGAATGTAAATTAGGACAACCTCTATGTAAAAAGTATGGAGATTCCTTAAGGAACTAAAAGTAGATCTACCATTCCATTTAGCAATCCTACTACTGGGTATCTATCCAAAGGAAAAGGTCACCATCAATGAAAAAGAAACCAGCACACATGTTTGTGGCAGCACAATTCACAATTGCAAAGATGTGGAACCAACCTAAGTGCCCATCAACTGAGTGGATAAAGAAAATGTGGTACCTATACACTATGGAATACTACTTAGCCATAAAAAGGAATGAAGTAATGTCTTTTGCAGCAACTTGGGTGGAGCTGCAATTCTAAGTATCACAGGAGTAGAAAACCAAACCATATGTTCTCACTTATAACTGGGAGTTAAGTTATGAGTATGCAAAGGCATACAGAGTGACATAATGGACTTTAGAGACGAAGAAGCGGGAGGGTGGGAGGCTAGGGAAAGGTGCTAGGGATAAAAAGCTACCTATAAGGCACAACGTACACCACTTGTCAGGCCATGGGTGCACTAAAATCTCAGAATTCACCACTATAAAATTCATCCATGTAACAAGATGAATCCATGTAACAAGAAACCACTTGTACCCCAAAAGCTATTGAAATAAAACATTTTAAAGAAATGTTTTTAAGTATAAAGACAGCATTCATTATGATTATTTTAGTCTTGCTCTTTCATTTTAGTTAAGGCCTGTCTTGACTTCTTTTATACTCTGGGATAGTAAAATACATAAAACAAAATGTAAAAGTAAAATGTTCAGAATCTTAGTTGAAAATTTCAAATACATTTTATGTTAAAATTGAAAATTTTTCCAGTTTTAGTAAACATACATTATGAAAACTTTCTCATCTTAATAAATATATCTAAGTACAGTGCTAAGTAAGAAGGCAGGTTGCATCTTCAGTGTCAAAGTGTGTTAGCACGAGGATGACAAGGTGGTGTGAAAATTATAGTAAATTTTTATAATTTGTGTATGCAAGGTGGTTTTTAAAATAAAATATCTTAGTATCTTATTTTATTTTCCTTTCGGTTTATACCTTGTCTCTGTACATTTATAAGTGAAGGCATACTGACAAAGACAAATCTTGTTTGATAATGGTCAACCAACAATAAACTAAAAATCTAAAAAAAAATAAGCAAATAAAACACAAATATAAATGATTACAATTTTCTATGAAAATCTAATGACAAAAATTATATTGAGAAAGTATAAATCCAGTATAAGCTTATAAGAAGTTGAGTAATGAATTGATTAATAAATTTATTCAATAATCAAAATCTTCACACAGAAAGTCTTCACAAGGTCCAAATTCATAGGTGAGTTTCACAAAATCCACATATAACACAATTTTCTCATTTTTCTAAATTATTAGAAAAGAAGAAACAAGAAAAAGTGCCCCATTTCCTTTCATGAGACAACCATGGTACCCTAACTGAACAGGGAAACAGGAAAATACAGTTTAATCCAATTTGTGAATACAGAAAAAAAAATCCTACATTATTACCAAAAAGTGCTAGGAAAACATGTAAGAAGCAAGTTACTACACTCATTAGCAACTAGGGTCTATACAGGAATTCAAGTTACTTTTAGAAAATCCATTATATTATTCACAATATTTATAGATTCATTAAAGGACACAGCTATAGATTTATTCTAATAGATATACAAAAAGTATTTAATATAATTCAATGTGCATTTATAACTAACACGAGATCTTGGCAAACTGGTAACTGGAGGGAACCTACTAACCCTGACAAAGATTATTTACCAAAAGCTGACAGCAAACAAAAGAGTTCATGGTAAAACTGTATATATTTTCCCTCAAGATTTACTCGATCTATTTCTCCTTTTCCATTTAATGCAAAGACCTCATAAATACATTACAATACAAAGTGGGGAATGAATAAAGAGCTTACCTGAAATGTGTTCATTTTCTGTGGCTCTTGGGAGAGTGTAGAGAACTGTGAAGCCTCAGCTGGGGGGACAGAAAGAGGAGGTCACACGGTCTGGCCTACCTCACAGCTCCTAGATTCACCTCCCCAAATCTCAGCAACCCAGTTGGGGAGCAGCCTTCCTAAGGTAACAGGGCCCTTCAGGCCTTGAAAAAGCATGAGAAGCACCACGTAGAGGTGGTACTGTCTCTACGACAACTCTGAAATAGTTTTGGGGCTTAAACTGCTATTTTTTATTGAGTGAACATAAACTTTGCCCAGTTGATTTAACAATAATGCACATGTGCTTTTAACTCACACAAAAAAATAAAGACAATAGAGGATTAGTTGAACTAAAGTACACCACAGGATAAGACACTATTCTTTCACTAAAATTAACTTAGCAGGCACCATAGTTCATGCCTGTAACCCCAGCACTTCAGGAGGCCAAAGAGGGAGGATGGCTTGAGCTCAGGAGTTCAAGACCAACCTGGGCAACATGGTATGACCCTGTCTCTACAGAAAATAAAAACTTAAAAAATTAGCCAGGTGTGGTAGCATGTGCCTGTGGTCCCTGCTACTTGGGAGGCTAAGGCAGGAGGAGGTAGAGGCTGCAGTCAGCCGTGTTTGTGCCACTGCACTCCTGCCTGGACAACAGGATAAGAATCTGTCTCTGAAACACTAAATTAACAGAAAAATATTCAGTGGGCATCATTTAATTATTTTTCTTAGTAATACTGTTTACCCTTGGTATAGACAATCCACAGAAAGTCTTGTAAAAGAGATGAGATACTTTAAGGCAAAGAGTTGTAGATGTTTTAACTGGGATGTATTTCTCAAAAGGCCCTTTGGATAAGATGTTTTTGGTGACTCACCTGTGAAAGAATGAACGGAACTGTTTTCCTCCTGGCCCTGCCACAAACGAGGGGTCCCTGGAAACTCACTGAACCTTTCATGCCCAATGTCTTTAAAGCTTTCAAAAGAATCAGAAGTAGATAACCACAGAAAACCCTTCATGTATCATCATGCTGGGATTCTCCAGTGTCACATGTGTTAACAGCAGTATGGCATCTGTAAAGAGTGGAGAACAAAGGGACTGGCGGCTACTTTGGGATCTGGGGACAGACTCTTTGGTTACCCCTACCCCCAGACTTCTGCAATGATGTGGCCTTTCCTGAGCAGCCTGTCCCTGGCCCCCACCCAGCTCATTCTGCTCTTCTCAAAGCTGGCCCAAACCACCCACTGTCACCCATTCTGTGGTGGCTTCTGGAGGCTTCACCAACAAGTCTGGCTCTATCTGGGAAGTAGGATCAAGAACTGCTTCTGACCATACACATCCAGGATCTGCTCCTCTGTGGCCTCTTCTGCCTCTGCTCTGAAGCTCGGGAGGGAGGTCTAGGTCTGAGAGGGGTTCTCTTCCAGGTAAAACTGTTCACAGAGGCCCCTGCTTCCCAAGTCGCAAGGGCTGCTCCGTTCAAGGAGCCTGCGACCTGACCTGAGAAACCATGTTAGTGCCAAAAATCTGACTCTTAGAATTCATCATATCAGACTTAAAACAGAGACACCCTGACGATGCAGAAGGGGCCAAGAACCTGTCTGACCCAAGAGATCTGAAGACACACCAGAAATCCAGACGACATTTGACACATGGTAAGATTCCAACTACATCCACTCCCTGAGTATTTGGGGACATGCCATTCTGCTAAGTGCTGTGAAGGCTGCAATGCTGGTTATAGGCAGGTGTGATATTAGCGCCTGAAACGGGAAATAAATCACACGTGCCCTTGAACCCCAGCTCCCTCACTGCTAGCTTGTGACCTGAGCCTCAGTTGTTATATTTAATGCAGATGTGGTTGTGAGGTTTACATAAGGCAGCCAATGAACAGAACAAAGTGTCTTCTAAATATAACAGCAGCAGTCGCTCATGGCTTAGCAGCCTACAGTCGGCTGTTTGCTTTACAGGTGGTGACATAAAGTTTTAAAACAACGCCATGAAGCAGTCATTATTAATACCCTCACTTTCAGATGAGAAACCTGACTCTCATCCAGGTCCCTGCATTCGCCTAGGCTTGCAGTTGACAGAGCTGAACTTACCCGGGTTTTTCCAGCTCCAGAGCTCGGGGTCTCGATGCAGACCCACCGTCCGGGAATTTCGGGCACGTTGTCGCCCGCGTTACAAATGCGCTTTCCCCTCCCGCCGCCGCTCGCAACACGCTCCCGTCCCGCACACCGCGGCCCGCACCCAGCACCTGCTCGCGACCCGCGCTCAGCCCCAGCCGCCCCGGGAGCCAGTGGCCGGGGTCCCTCTCCACCGGCCGGGAAGGTCGAGGGCCCGCCCGGTCGCATCCACTGACACTGGGGGCGGGGATCCCACGAACTTCCCGCTTCCTCTCCCACTCCCGGCACAAACGCTGCCCTGCCGCCCCAGCTCCGCCCCCTCTACTTTGCGAGCCGACCCCAGAGCTCCCCAAATCGCTTCCCGGGAGTCCCGAGAACTCAAATGAGGCAGCGGGGCTTCAGCTGCACAGGCGCAGAAGGAGCCCAGTAACCCCATCCCAGAGTGCTGCGCGGCGAACCAGACTCGTTCAGGACTACATTTCCCATAAGCTCTTGCGTCCGTTTTCGACGAGACTCCTCACGTTTCGGCGATTCAGAACTGGCGGGGTGGATTTTTTTTTTTTTTTTTTTTTTTTTGAGACGGAGTCTCGCTCTGTAGCCCAGGCTGGAGTGCAGTGGCCAGATCTCAGCTCACTGCAAGCTCCGCCTCCCGGGTTCACGCCATTCTCCGGCCTCAGCCTCCCGAGTAGCTGGGACTACAGGCGCTGCCACCTCGCCCGGCTATTTTTTGTATTTCTTAGTAGAGACGGGGTTTCACCGTGTTAGCCAGGATGGTCTCGATCTCCTGACCTCGTGATCCGCCCATCTCGGCCTCCCAAAGTGCTGGGATTACAGGCTTGAGCCACCGCGCCCGGCCGGGGTGGAGTTTTTATGAAGAGTCTCTTCTCAGGCTCTCTAAGAACAGGGAGAAGTTAAAGGTTAAAACTTGAACGCTACTGACAAATATAAAGAGTAGCTCTCCGTTGGTTCCCGGTTGAACCAGCATTTTTTTTTTGCATAAGGCTTTCGGAGACAATTGGGAAGCTGAATACGGATTGGGAATTGAAAATATTGAAAAAAAGTACCATTACTTTTGTGAACTGTGAAAAAAGATTAAGAATTTTGCAGAAAAATTGATTTTTTAAAAAAAGGAATCACTACCGAAGTATTTAGCATTGAAATGATATAACTTTTAATTTACTTTACAATTTTATACATTTTCAACCTGGAACCTCCACCTTGTCTCTTCACAGCCCACCGGACCCATTGACCTGTGAGCCCTGTCCTGGCGCCCCCAGGCGTGAGGATTCTAAGGCGGGTCGAGCCCATTGCTGCAGGTGTTAGAGAAAAGCTTTTGGTTTTTATCCCTTAACATTGCTTCTTGCCGAATTCTCTTATTGTTTCAAAATATTTAAATTTAATGTTATCTTAGGTTTCCATGCTCATAACGAGTTTTCTTGCTTTTTGCTGATTTTTTAAAAAAAATCTCCATTGGTTATTGGGGAACAGATGGTGTTTGGTCACATGAGTAAGTTCTTTAGTGGTGATTTGTGAGATTTTGGTGCACCCATCATCTAAGCACTATACACTGCACCCTATTTGTAGTCTTTTATCCCTTGCGCCCCCCCCCCACCATTCCCCCCAAGTCCCCAAAGTCCATTGTGTTATTCTTATGCCTCTGCATCCTCATAGCTTAGCTCCCACTTACGAGTGAGAGCATATGATGTTTGGTTTTCCACTCCTTAGTTACTTCACTTAGGATAATAGTCTCTAGTCTCATCCAGGTGGCTGCAAATGCCATTAATTCATTCCTTTTTATGGCTAAGTAGTATACGATCATATATACCACAGTTTCTTTATCCACTTGTTAACTGATGGGTATTTGGGTTGGTTCCACGTTTTTACAGTTGCAAAATGTGCTGCTATAAACATGCATGTGCAAGTATCTTTTTCATATAATGACTTCTTTTCCTCTGGGTAGATACCCAGTAGTGGGATTGCTGGATCAAATGGTAGTTCTACTTTTAGTTCTTTAAAGAATCTCCACACTGTTTTCCATTGTGGTTGTACTAGTTTACATTCCCACCAGCAGTGTAGAAGTTTTCCCTGTTCACTGCAGCCATGCCAACATCTACTATTTTTTGATTTCTTGATTATGGCCATTCTTGTAGGAGTAAGGTGGTTTTGATTTGCGTTTCCCTGGTCATTAGTGATGTTGAGCATGTTTTCATATGTTTCTTGGCCATTTGTGTATCTTTTTTGAGAATTGTCTATTCATGTCCTTAGCCCACTTTTTGATGGGATTGTTTGTTTTTTTCTTTGATGGGATTGATTTGCTTGAGTTCGTAGTAGATTCTGGATATTAGTCCTCTGTCAGATATATAGATTGTGAAGATTTTCTCCTACTCTCTGTGGGTTGTCTGTTTACTTTGTTGACTGTTCCGTTTGCTGTACAAAAGCTATTTAGTTTAAGTTCCAGTTATTTATTTTTTGTTTTTATTGCATTTGCTTTTGGATTCTTGGTCATGAAATCCTTGCCTAAGCCAATGTCTAGAAGGGTTTTTCCGATGTTATCTTCTAGAATTTTTATAGTTTCAGGCCTTAGAATTAAGTCCTTAATCCATCTTGAGTCAATTTTTGCATAAGGTGAGAGATGAGGATCCAGTTTCATTCTCCTACATGTGGCTAGCCAATTATCCCAGCACCGTTTGTTGAAAAGGGTGTCCTTTCTCCACTTTATGTTTTTCTTTGCTTTGTTGAAGATCAATTGGTTGTAAGTATTTGGGTTTATTTCTTGGTTCTCCATTCTGTTCCATTGGCCTATGTGCCTATTTTTATACCAGTATCATGCTGTTTTGGTGACTGTGGCCTTATAGTATAGTTTGAAATCAGATAATGCGATACCTCTAGATTTGTTCTTTTTACTTAGTCTTGCTTTGGCTATGTGGGCTATTATTTGGTTCCATGTGAATTTTAGAATTGTTTTTTCTAGTTCTGTGAAGAATGATGATGGTATTTTGATGGGAATTGTGCTGAATCTTTAGATTGCTTTTGGCAGTAGGTCATTTTCACAATATTGATTCTATGCATCCATGAGCATGGGGTGTTTCCATTTATTTGTGTCATCTATGATTCCTTTCAGGAATGTTTTGTGGTTTCCAGCAGCATATCAAAAAGACAATCCATCATGTTCAAGTGAGTTTCATACCAGGGTTTCAGGGATGTTTTAACATATGCAAGTCAATAAATGTGATACACCACATAAACTGAATTAAAAACAAAAATCACGTGATCGTCTCAATAGACACAGGAAAAGCATTTGACAAAATCTGACATCCTTTTATGATTAGAACCCTCAGCAAAATCTGCATACAAGGGACATACCTCAATGTAATAAAAGCCATCTATGGCAGACCCACAGCCAACATAATACTGAATTGGGGAAAAGTTGAAAGCTTCCCCCTGAGTATGGGGATAAGACAAGCACGCCCACTCTCACCACTTCTATGCGACATAGTACTGGAGGTCCTAGCCAGAGCAGTAAGATAAGAGAAAGAAATAAAGGACATCCAGGCCAGGCGCGGTGGCTCACGCCTGGAATCCCAGCACTTTGGGAGGCCAAGGCAGGACGATCACAAGGTCAGGAGATCGAGACCATCTTGGCTAACACGGTGAAAACCTGTCTCTACCAAAAATTCAAAAAATTAGCCGGGCATGGTTGTGGGCGCCTGTAGTCCCAGCTACTCGGGAGGCTGAGGCAGGAGAATGGCGTGAACCTGGGAGGTGGAGCTTGCAGTGAGCCGAGATCGCGCCATCGCATTCCAGCCTGGGCGACAGAGCAAGACTCTGTCTCAAAAAACAAACAAACAAACAAAAACAACAACAACAAAAAAAACCCAAAAAACAACAAAAAAGGACATCCAGATCAGTAAAGAAGAAGTCAAATTGTTGCTGTTTCCTGATGATATGATCGTATACCTAGAAAACACTACAGACTCCTCCAAAAAGCTCCTAGAACTGATAAATGAATTCAGCAAAGTTTCAGGATACAAAATTAATGTACACAAATCAATAGCTTAGCTATACACCAACAGCGATCAAGCTGAGAATCAAACCAAGAACTTAAGCCCTTTTGCAATAGCTGCCAAAAAAATAAAATAAAACACAACACTTAGGAATACACCTAACCAAGGAGGTGAAAGACCTCTACAAGGAAAACAACTTTAGTATTTTTAATGGGTTAAAATGAGAGGCAGCAGGTACAGTGGAAGAAGTCAGTGGGTGGGCATTGGTGTCCAACAGGTACTGGACCTTTGATGGTAAGGCATTGGTTTTGACTTACTAGATTAGTAGGTATGATTATTTTCTAGTTTTTGTTATTAAACTTTAAGACTGCTAAGTAACTCCTTCCATTTCTTGTTAAAGATTGGAAAATTTCATACTCTGTTATCTACACTGACTGAATGAAGTTAGAGTATTTGTTCCTATTTTGTGACTACCTTAAATAATACCTATAAACAGTAAACTGTTAGTAGTGTTTTTGCTGTAATTAAATGTAGTAAGACTTATCTTCCAAATTATAACTGAATTAATTTGTCAAACACTTGTTGAACTTTTTGATTTATCCAAAATTCTATGCTCAGCAGCTGGAGGTAGGAAGAGTAAGGGTCCTCCCTTCCGTGGAGAGGCATACTTTCTTAAGAGGGGAATACTCTGCAAGAATTAGTATCATGTAACAGGTGGTGAATTTGACCAAATAGTGTACAAAAACCATTTTTTTGGTGTGGCTCGTGGCAAAGAGATTCAAGAGGGTAGACGGAGTCAAGCTTGCTGAAACAAGGAAAGAGAAAAGAAGTATTCTAGGCAGAAAGCAGGAGTGTAGCAGGAAAATGCCTAGGTGCAGGTCAAATGATTCACAGGATGAAATTAATCAACGTTTGAAATGAATGGAAAGTATTCTCTGAGAGTCTCACTTGAGTAATGTCATGGGAGTCTTATGTAAACATGAAGTGAAAGTTACATTTTTTAAGTTGTCTTTGTCATCTGTTTTTAGGGTGTGTGAGAGAATACTAAAGTGATACTCTTTTTATCCTCCATAGTAAGAAAACTGGACTAGAGAAACTGATGGCTTCCTCCCTTTTTGGTGATCTAGCAGCCCTGGCACACAGTGTCTCTGAATCTAAAACACTTGTTTTGTCACTATATCTCCTGAAATGATACACTTAGGATTGGTAACTTGGTAAATGCACTAGTCTTATATTCATTGCAATAAAATGCTCTTGTGCCAATGTTATTTTACAATATTACATTTCATTGCAGTAAATCAATAGAAATAGAAATTCTCAGCTGATTTGTATTACTTAAGAAACAATGAAATCTAATTTTAAACTTTTCTCATTATTTATAAAGGGAATTCATAAAATCCTTGCTAGGTTTGATGACAGGTACCACATTAAGGGTAGCATTTTATAATAACCCTTTCTCAAACATCATCTGTGGAAGTTAAGAGCCTCCAATGGGTTTTCTGTAGAGTGTACATGATACCACACTCAGGCAGTTCACGGAGTGTAAGAAATATGTTAGTGCTTTGTCATCTGACATTTTAACCAAGAAAAAAAATACACGTTGATAAGTTTAACTTATACTTCCCTTTCCCTTCAGGTATCTACTGAGCATTTTTTGAAAAATATAGTTCATGCTTGACAATATTCCTTGATGACAGCACAGCCAGCCAGCCTCATCTTAAACAATGACAGTAAAATCGTGAGTTCAACTATAATGTCAAGGGACAGACCCCTTATTCTAAAATGATTTCAGCCATTTGGTTGTCCTTTTCAGCCATCAGTTTAAAAAATTGGAATCAACTATATATTGATATCTAGATTCTAAACATTAAGTATCAATTTCTCTTTTAATCTTAGATGTCATGGTAGAAGGAAAAATCGGTTAGCAAATAAGCCATCCCAGAAAAAGTGTAGCTATTTATTTGATACCATTTGCCTTAGACAGTGTTGAACACAATGAGAAGGCTAGGTTCCCTTTGTGGAATTTTTTTTGTGAAAAATTAGTTTTTAAATGAATTACAGGCCTAAATCAATGTGTACTACTTTGGATACTAATCTTTGAAGAAGGAACAGCTTTTTCTCTTAGGTGGCACCATTGTGTACCTGCATTTGAATTTCTCTTATTGTGCATGAGCACCTCATGGGCCACAATCAAAGGTGCACTTTTAGAGCACCCTAAGATGAAGTTTATTTTAAAAGGAACAACAACCAACAATAACACCAGCTCCATTGGGGTTGTCCAGACTGTATCATTATCATCTCCTTGGATTGTGAGTGTTGATTTTTATAACACAGTTTGGAAAGTGGTAATTTAGAATATTAATGTCTTTAATTTTACTTTTCATTCTATGAACATAACTAGCTTATAAACAATTTTGTTCCTAATGCACTCGGTTTTAGCTAATTCAATTGTCAGTAACTTTTACTTTAATTAAAAAATGACAAGTTTACACTCATAATGTCACTTTCCTCTCTCACTTTTAATGATAGTTGCGATAAAATTGTGTTTCAGCAAAAAGTGGACTCAAACTCTGTCTCAAGTGCAGGGCTTTGGGACCTATTGAGTAATCACTAAATGTCTGTCTTCAGCCAGGTCTATAAATTCTTGCGAAAAAAAAAATCACTCTACTTTGGCTAGAGTCCCTGGCTTCTTTTGAATTCAAAATATTTTGATATGTTAGTATATAATTCAAAAGTAGTTTTAAGGATTAATCTTGCTCAAACAAATAAATTTCATGCTTTTATCTTCATTATTCTAATTTTTAGAAGTCCACTTTTGGAAGTAAAGTAAGTTTTAATTTGCCATCAGCAAATTTGAGAAGTGATCATTTGGTATATTGACTATTGATGAAATGAAGGTTTATCAAGCAAATTAATAGGGCAAAATGCCTTCAAGAAAAGATTCAGAAAAATGTTTATCACGGGTTAGTAGTGCATTGTTGTCAGTGGGACAGGTGGAACTCACTGGGATAAGTTATGCCAGGTTTTTTCCAAATATATGTCTGCAAACCCATGTATGTTTCCACCTCCACCTTCCCTCTATCTCTAGGCACTGAGAAGCCTTTTAGGAAAAGAGGGATGGATGTGAGGCATCTTTATTATTATTATTATTATTATTTATTTTTATTTTTAGAGACGGAGTCTCCCTCTGTCGTCCAGGCTGGAGTGCAGTGGCGCGATCTTGGCTCACTGCAATCTCCGCCTCCTGGGTTCTAGCAATTCTCCTGCCTCAGTGTCCTGAGTAGCTGGGACTACAGGTGCACACTGCCTTGCCAGGCTAACTAGCGATGGGGTTTCACCGTATTGCCCAGGCTGGTCTTGAACTCCTGAGCTCAGGCAATCCACCTGGTGAGGCATCTTTATATGGAGGAAAGCGTCCCAGAAGATTCTGATTTTAATCCCAACTCAATCATTCCCAAACTTTGCTGTACATTGAAATCACCTGGGAAGCTTTTAACACCAACCCTGTGCCCAAGGTCATACCCAGTGCTAATGAAATCAAAATGTCTCATGTTGAAAGTGAGGCAGTGACTAAAGCTCCTCAGGTGATTTTAATGTGCAGCAATGTTTGAGAGCCACCGCCTAATTTGAGTTTAGGATGACAAACTGCTCCTATTTGGTGGGACCTTGGGTAAGTCAGTTTTAAGGTTGTTACCATTATCTGTAAAATGAGTGTGGATTTGTGGATTAAATGTCATGTAAGGTCATGGGTCCTTTTCACTATGTAACATCAAATTCTTTGTTTTTAAAGTTATTTCAGAGATGAAAAGTACTTGAAGTACTATAGACATATCCATCTTAAATGTTACAGGCTTTTTAAAAAGCGCTAATATTGTATAGACCTACTATTGAAATTCAGATTTGTCTTCCCTCAATTATTTTGAGCCTCATTCTAGATGCCGAGGGCAAATGGAAGCACATAACTTATGTAAGAGAACCTCTTGTTTTCTGATACAAAGCATCTGTGGATAACTTAGGGATACAGTAACATATCTGAAGAGTTGTATCTGTTCAGAAATATTTCACTTCAACTAATTGAAAGTACCTGCCATTAATATTACACTGTGTAGTGTTATACTGCTTTGTTAGCACTGCTTATTGTAGGATCACTGTACCTATCATTGATCTCATGTGAACTTATGTTTACTAATACATGCCAGTTCTGACCCGCAGACCCTGGCTGAATGATGGATGAAGGAATGCACTCAGACACAGGTATCCACTGAACGAGCGGGCTAGGAGACTGGGCCACTCACAGACACTGAGGAGGGTGCTGTAAAGAGTCAGCAGCCATGGCCCTGACAAGCTGGCACTACTGGCATTTATTCAGCACAGATTTAATGACAAAGGCTTTGAGTCAACACACTTGTGATAATTAGCATGGTCACCCTCCCAGGAGAGAGCAGTCCTGCATGCAAATAATCAAAGGTCAGTCTTAGGACAACATGAGAAAACAAGCTATTTAGATAAACTCCTCTACCTTCCCTTGTTATTTGCTTTTTACTGTTAACTCAAGGTAAGAGGATCAGGCTGCCTTCAGCCATAACCCTTTCCTAAAGCTTTTGCAAAAACTTCTGGCCTTCCAAGAAGGTTTGCATTTTTCCTATAATTTTCTCTTATAATTTCTCCCATCACCCTGACCGAACTCCTACAAATACATTTACTAATTATTATGCAAAAGTGATTTCAAATACTTCGATTTGTTATAAGGTACTTTTATTATGTATTTTTAGGGAAATAATAAAAAATGGTGTTTAGGAGATAGTGAAAAACTAAAATGCAGGGCCTAACATCTTAGAAAACATTACCGTATGGCTTAAATTTAAGCATATGTACACATAGATATAAATTACATGAGTGGGCATGGTGGGTCATGCCTATAATCCCAGCACTTTGGGAGACTGAGGCAGTTCGATCACTTGAGGCCAGGAGTTTGAGACCAACCTGGCTGTCATGGCGAAACCTTGTCTCTACTGAAAATACAAAAATTAACTGGGTGTGATGGTGCAAGTCTGCAGTCCCAGCTACTTGGGAGGCCGAGGCATGAGAATTGCTTGAACCTGGGAGACAGAGGTTGCGGTGAGTTGCGATTGTGCCACTGCACTCCAGCCTGGTCAACAGAGTGATTCTGTCTCAAAAAATAAATAAATAAACAAAATAAACTGCATGGCATGAAAGGTTTTGTAGGCAGAAGAACATATAACAGGGAAATATATTACTGTTTATATATTATAATCATCAACAAAAACACGTCTTCTAACAGCATATTGCCTAGCATTTTGGTTCTCATATTTTTACTAAAGCCAAAAACCTAAAACAGGAAAGTGCCCTCATGATACTGTTCTGAACTAGAAGATTTTAATTTCAGGGCCACTAGGAGAGTTCTAAAAAACTCGCCACTTAAAAAAATGTCTTCAGGCCTAACAAATGATAACATCTATTGTTATGAATACTTTTTCTTTCCACAGTGTCACCATAGCAATACACTATTACATCAGATACAGGTGACCTTTTTAAAAAACCTGTCTTGTTATTCCAGCTAATTACTTTGCATGATATCAAGCTCAGTGTTAGGTCACAGCTATAGACATCATCAACTGTATTGTGCCTACTAACATATTGAAGCAAATTATTTGTGTTTTCTGTGGTCCTTAAGACTTTTAATTTTTAAATTATTGGGAAACCCAAAGAGTATGTGTTTATATTGATTATATTGATATTTATTGTGTGAGAAATATAAAATTGACTTTTTTCCAAAATCTATTTTTGGTTTAGATTTCATAAGCTTACCACTATTGATATTATGAGCTAGATAACGCTTTGTTGTGACGACTGTCCTTTTCATTGCAAAAAGTTTAACAGCACTGATGGCCTTTACCAACTAGATGTCAGCAGTAACCCATAACCCAGGTTGTGACAACAGAAAATATTCCTTCGGAATGATATTGCTAACATAATTTTTAAAGGTAAAATTACTTTTCTTTAAAAGTTGAGTAAAAAGTGTGTCATGTATTTATATTATTGAAAATCTCTAACGTTGAGCTTAATAGAAGACAGCTGAATTCTCTTTCTTGGCAATTTGTTTCAAAGAAACAATAAGATGATTTGGCCTTGTGCAAATATGTAGTTGATAAAAGGTGTATTTTTAATCGTTTCAGACAGTTGTGGGTATTCTTTAATATTAAATCAAAACTTTACAAGTGCTAGTTTCTTAGAGTGGCATTTTACATATTAATAAATGTATTCCATCAATGTTCACTGATCTTTCTTGCACAATAAGTGAATCTTTCCTTCCATACTTGCTTTTATAATAGTATGCATAACTTATTTGGAAAATATTGGTTTATGTTTTATTGTGTCAAAAACTCACTTTTGTTAATATAACCACCAATCTTATTTTAAAAAGTCTAAGTATTGAGAAGCTGTCGTGCATACGGTTGAAGGAACAAGTTTTTCAAAGTCCTCATGAAAGCTTAAATTTTATCATTGGGAACAAAGACTTATTTTCCTTGAAGTGACAGCCTCATTTTGTTTTTGAGAATGATAGTTGTACTTTTTTTTTAGACCAAGTCTCACTCTCTCCCTTGGCTAGAGTGCATTGGCATGATCTCAGGTCACTGCAACCTCTGTCTCCTGGGCTCAAGCAATCCTCTTGCCTCAGCCTCCCGAGTAACTGGGACCACAGACGTGTGGCACCATGCCTGGCTAGTTTTTTTTTTTTATTTTTGGTAGAGACAGGGTTTCATCATGTTGCCCAGGCTGGTCTCGAACTCCTGAGCTCAAGCAATCTGCCTGCCTTAGCCTCCCAAAGTGCTGGAATTTTACAGGCATGAGCCACTGTGCTGGCCCAGTTGTACTTTTAAATAAAAATGATGTTCCATGAAAAAAGTGATTATTCAGTTCACAATTAAATCAAATTCTTTTTTTAAATGCAACCGTACTGTAGTAAGCAGAAGTGCTTCTTGTTAACTTTCCACTTGTTTAGAAAATTAAAAAGAAATGTTAAGATTTAATAACACCATTAATTTTTACTGCTTCATCAAAGACATTCTTAAGAAATTCAGCTGCGCAAGGATGACACGCAAATTCATGAAGCGTTCCATATTTTAAAAAAAAGAAAGAAAAAAAAGAAATTCGGCTATCTTTTTTTTTTTTTTTTTTTTTTTTTAGCTGTAAGGGACAGTACAGAATAGAATGACTACTAGTGTAGTTTGGTACCACTGCCTTGATTTATGCTGAGAAACCAGCAGTTTTACACACTTTTGCTTTTATACAGTCATGGCAGTATCAGTGAAAAAGCAGGCAATGTCTTTGTATTACTTTCACAATTTAAAAAAAGTTTTCTATTAGGTTTTTCAGGGTGAATTAATATTATTATCAGAACAGTTTTGACATCTTAGGCTTTTGGAAAAAGGTCTTGGGGATCCCAGAGGTCCACAGAGCACATTTGGAGAACCACTGGTTTATCAAATAGGCATGATGCATTAGTTTTACGAAGCTTAAAGCTCATCAAAGACTGGCTTCTTTTACAATAAAAAGGCAGATGAGCTTTTAATTCAAACTACTAGAAATAAATAAATACTTCATGAGAATATGCTACAGAAATCTAAGGAGAAAGAAAGCTAGGAAATCCGAATCACATTCACATTTATTAAAGTTCTA
The DNA here is from genome assembly GCF_037993035.2 of Macaca fascicularis. Lineage (NCBI taxonomy): Eukaryota > Metazoa > Chordata > Mammalia > Primates > Cercopithecidae > Macaca > Macaca fascicularis. Next base: position 126,258,414 of record NC_088389.1, on the reverse strand, counting down.
AAGACTTTATTGCCCACCACTACTGCTTTATAAAACGTTCTTGTGTTTCAATGTATGGTTAGAAGAGTGAAAAGAGATTTGGTTTACTTACTTCTTTAGCATCCAGTTAGAGTTGAGGGGAGAAGGCTCCAGCTGTGCACTAGAATCAAAGCCCTCAATGGGCACTGGACCAGATACAGGCCATTTTCCAACAGCTGCAAGTCATTTGGAACGCTAAGCACATGCTGGAGGGAAGCAGGAGTGGTGCTTCCAGATGCAGAGAGATAGATGATGCTGGAGGGAAAGCTGGATTGGAAAAGGGAGAGTTTTGAACATGGACATGCCTTTAGTCCTAGCTACCTGGGAGGCTGAGATGGAGGAATTACTTGAGCCCAGAAGTTTGAGTTCAGCCTGGGCCATATGATGAGACCCGGTATCTTAAGAAAATATAAAATAAGGCTAGGTACAGTGTCTCATACTTGTAAACCTAGCACTTTGGGAGCCCAAGGTGAGAGGATTACTAGAGTGTAGGAGTTCAAGACCAGCCTGGGCAATAAAATGAGACCCCATTTCTACTAAAAAAAAAAAAAAAGAAAAGAAATCAAGAAATTAGCTGAGCATAGTGGCACATGCCTGTGGCCTCAGGTACATTGTAGGCTGAGGCAGGAAGATCACTTGAGCCCAGGAGGTGGAGGCTACAGTGAGCTGTATTCATGTCATCGCACTCCAGCCTGGGCAACAGAGTGAGACCCTATCTCAGAAAAAGATAAAGTGAACCGAAAATGGGCCTGTAAGGACTGTGGTCATTGAAGGGACAAGCTGCCAGAGGAGTGGCTATGAGAGCAGGAGGAAGAAAAGCAGGAGAGGATGATAAAAGGAGAAGAGTTCAAGATAGGAGAGGCTGTGGTCACAGAGGTAAATGCGGCTAAGAAGTGACTTATTTCATGAACACTCACTGGATACTGACTCTCTTCCAAGTGCCGGGGTAGAGGAGAGGACACGTGGATCACAGTTCTTGCTTTTATGAGCTTATGTTCTAGTAAGAACGAACTTAACTATTTTTTCAGGTAGTATCAAAGAGCGGGATAAAGGGACACACAGTGATTGGGGGCTATTTTAGGTGGAATGATAAGGAAGAGCCTCTCTGGAGAGCTGACATTTGAACAGTGACCTGACTGAAGCAAGGACGGGAAACAGTGCTGTCTTTACAGGCAAAAAGGTGACTGCCAAGACAGAAATGCGTTTCACGTGTGTTTGAGGAAACAACAGCAAGGTGACCAGCACGGTCAGAGTAAAGAATGAGGGGAACAGCAGAGATGAGGCCCCACAGGTGGTGCCATAGCTCATAGGGCCCTTTGGCTTGCAGGCCACAGGAATAAATTAAGGTTTTACTCAAACTCAGTTTGATGGGAAATTCATGGTAGATCTCGAGCAGGGGAGTGCCATGCTTTAAATGAAGAGGTTATGCTGACTGCTTTGGGGACTACAGGCCATAGTGGAGAGGCAGAGTAGAGGCAGAGAAGAGGGTTAAGCAGCAGCTAGGGTAATACAGGTGAGCAGTGACAGATTATGGCTCATGATCAGACCAGGCCGACCATCAATGAAGGTAGACATAACAGGCATTGCACACAGATAGGAGCAGGGTAACTGAAATGCAGGTAGTTGGCCCCAGCACCGAGGCAAATGCCAATGTATGAAGAGCTCCAGTTTGTCAGCATGATGGCACCAGAGGCCTTGGCAGGAGGAGCCTTGAGAGTCATGTCAGCAGGGCAGGCAGTGGAGGTGAAGGAGAGATGGAAGCTGAGGAGCTGGCATGAGGGCATGGTGCTGTGACACCAGTGAGAGGACACACTTAGAGCGTAGTGGGGAGTGGGATGGGAACAAAGGAAACACAATTTGGGGGAATCTCTGGTAGACACGGGAAGAAAATCTTCAGAAAGGGGTGATTGTGGGAACAGTGTTCTGCAAAAGTGAGACGGGATCAACTGCACTGAGGGAAGAGTTGGCATCAGTGGGAATAAAGAATTCTGTCTCAAACTGACTCAGAAGAGCACATGGCATGGATGAGTGTCAGCAGGTCAGCAGCTTAGCAGGAAAGGGGACGGGAAGCAGAGGGCTTGCTAATGTTGTTCCAGTGCTCTCTGATTCCTGTACCATTGATCCCAGAAAGGGAGGTTCATTCTTGAAATACTTGAGCCAGATGTGGTGGCTCACGCCTGTAATCCCAGCACTTTGGGAGGCCAAGGCAGGCAGATCACCTGAGGTTGGGAGTTCGAGACCAGCCTGACCAACATGGAGAAACCCCATCTCTACTAAAAATACAAAATTAGCCGGGTGTAGTGGCACATGCCTGTAATCCCAGCTACTCGGGAGGCTGAGGCAGGAGAATCGCTTGAACCTGCTAGGCGGAGGTTGCGGTGAGCTGAGATCGGGCCATTGCACTCCAGCCTGGGCAACAAGAGTGAAACAGCATCTCAAAACAACAACAACAACAACAATGAAACAAAGCAAAACAAAAAAATAATACTTGAGAGCACAGAGTTTGGGAGAAAGGGAGCAGAATCTCTGTAAAATGTGATGTTCAATCACCATTTGTTTTTGAAAACATATTTGAGTTTGGTAGCTTAGATCTGGCAATGTTCTCCCATCTGATAACCACCAGACAAGAAATGAACTTGCTTAAAATAAGCTTTTTTCCTTTCATTTTGACTTAAAGAGTTCAAGTAGCTCATGGATATACGCTTCTGCAGAGCACCCTCTGAGGTAACAACACCTCGCAGCTCACCTTTAATCTTTACTCAGCCGTTCATTTTGCTCAGTTCTTTGTAGGATAGATGTTTGATAGATGTAAAGTAATTCATGAGATTGTCTCACAAACTGCTTGGCAGGTTTAGAGGAATCCCAGGGTACAGAGACTGGCAGCTGTGTCCACCTTAAAACCAACAGAATTGTGTCAGTTGCAGATGATGTAAGACAGAGCAATGTTTATGATGTGATCATGAAGATGTGAGAAATAGGGGCTGTGAGAAGGACCATTCTTTATATATATGTGTTCCTTATCAAGCCAGCAACTGACTATGGGGAATGTTTTACAGCCCCAGAGACCTGTGCCTGCCGTGCTGCTCTGCACAGCAGCCACTGGGAGGCTCTCTTGACCAGCAGTTTTTTAAGCTCGTGCCCTATATAGAAGGGTTTTTGTGAAAAGATCAACATTTGCTCACTATCACATGGGTTGAACATATTCAAGCTTGACGTACTTGTAAAGTTCCCATCTGCCTACCCACTAGGCTGAGACATTACATGTGGTAGGTACTTGAGGATTTACTGAATGACTTTAATTCACACTGGGCCCGTGTGTGTGCTCCCCTTAATGAGCGTGAGGGTGACAACACTGCCTCTTTTCATGATGTCCTTGGCTGAGAGGTACCGTCATTCTTGTGACCAAAATTGGCCTGTACATTTCTATGGGCAGAGTAGGTAGCAGAAGTATCTGACCTATGATTGTGATTCGGCTTCTTGCTCTGCCTGATCAAGCAAAGTCTCTGGAGAACATAAGAATAAAAGGCAGGTACTTTCTGGTCAAAACCAGAAGAAACTTGTCATTCCTGAGAGTTCTTACTACAGCACTCAAACTAAGCTGAATCAAAGGCCAGTGCTCTATTTTGCAGATTTACATAGAAAGACTTGTAAGTTATGCTGATACCGACATTTGTCCAGCCAACTGGAAGAGGATCGTCTTGTCAGCCATTTCTCTTACTGTGGAGCGATGACCAGGAGGTTGCTGGGAGTGTGAAAAACCGCAGGCTCTCTGAGAACATTTCATCTGATGACATGTAAGTTTGTAAGGTTTCTGTGAACTTTCTGATCATTTTTCAATACTTCTTTTGCTCCCCTAAACTTAACACTTTAAGAAAGTTTTAAAGGTTACATTGTGCAGATGATGGAAATGGACATAAAACCCACATCTTTCTATCAGCTTTAGAATAACAGTTCATATTTTTCATCGTTCGTTGGTAGGTCTTGGTAAATTGCTCTTATAATAATCTGCTCATAAATTGAAAAGTATTTTTCTGGTGATTTTTGGCAATTATCTTCCAAGTATACTACCAGAACATCATAGTACAGTAAATATCTTTATGGCTTTCTAGGGGCTGTCTGCAAGTTCCGGTCTCTCTTTAAGGAGCACATGTCTGGCCTTTGAAATAATTGGCCACTGACAGGTCTAGGGCCTCCAGACTGTGAAAAATGTACAGCTTCACCCTGAGTCATACATTGTGTATTTGCTCTTGCCGGTGTTCCCCCTGCCTTTATCTGGAGATCTGCTTTATAGAAACCTTGACATACAGAATAACCACAGATCCTTGTGCCCCTGTCCCCTCCCCTAGGAGTGTTGCCTGTGTTTAGAGATCAGGCTGATGAGTTAGAAGCTCTCCACAGGCAGTCTGAGAAACATTGCATTGCTGGACATCACCCAATGCTCACCTCACTCAAGGGCTTCCTAGGGCACTCATATGACCACGACAGCCCTTTGGGGTCCTTGAGTTACCTATGAGAGTGCAGGAAATCTTGCTGAGTCATGGGGTTGCTCACAGATATCACCAACTGGACACAGAAGCATGAGCTTCATGGGGTCTTTCTTCCAGTCTGGCCTCAGGACTGCTGTAAAGGGAAGGGCCTTGGAGCTGGCAGGCAGGGTGAGCCAGGGAGGCATTTTTAGCAAAGGCTCTCAGAGTGCCCACTGGACAGTGAGAATGGCTTTGTGGGTGCCGCTTAGGAAAATATGAAGGAACATCTTATATGAAGATCAAGATCATGACAGGCAGTGGCACGAGGTTTTGTTTGTTTGTTTGTTGTACATTTGCCTGTAGGTAAAACTGTCGTTGAGAATGTATGTAGCCACAGAAGTGGAGCCTGATGGCTGAGTAGACATCTCTGCCAGTTGTGCTCGTCACAGGAATAGCCTCGGCAGAGGACCTGTGGCGAGGAGAGAGTCTGCATGTTTGGTGGAGGGAGAGCACAGCAGCTGTGGGACTTTGCCCTGAACATGGTGCCGCCTTGTTGTAGCAGAAAGCAAAGCAAGGCTGCACTCATCCAATGCTCACCTACAGAGGAAACATTTAGCCTAGTGCTAGCCCGAAGGGAATTGTTTATCCCAGTGGTTGGAACTTGATAAAGTTGATAAAGTTGTGGAAAGCCTGGCTACTGCAGGATAAAGTACTCTTGGTCCTTAATAAACCTGAAAGGCTGTCTAGGCCACAAGGACTGCAACTCTTAGGCAAGTCCTAGTGCTGTGCTGCGCTTGGAGCCAGTGTATTTGGGGGCATGTGACCTAGAGAGACAGCAGCTGGGGCAGCTATGGAGTGCTTGCCCGCCCCTCCTCCAATCCTAGACAGTGCAGCTTGCAGGTCTGACAGCGACCTCCTCCTTCTGCTTGAGGAGAGGAAGGAGGAAAGAGGATTTTGTCTTGCATCTTGGATACTAGCTCACAGTAGGAGCGGGCACTGGTCAGAGTCATGAGATCCCCATTTCAGGTCCCAGCTTTGGGATAACATCTCTAGACAAACTCTGGGCCAGAAGGGAACCTGCTGCCTTGAAGGGAAGGACTCAGTAATGGCAGGATTCGTCACTATCTGACGAAAGAGCCCTTGGGCCTTGAATAATCAGCAGAGGTAATCAGGTAGTACATGCCATGGGCCTCAAGTGAGACTCAGATGTGCTGGCATCAGGTGTCACCCAGCACATTCCCAGCTGTGGTGGCTGTGAGGAGAGACTCCCCTGCTTGAGAAAAGCCAAAGGCAGACTAAAGAGGATTTTTCTGGAGCTTAGACACCAGCTCAACTACAGTGGAGAAGAGCACCCCGTGGGCTGTTGGAGTCCCTGATTCAGGCCTTGGCTCTTAGATGGCATCTCTGGACTTAGCCTGGGCCAGAGGGGAGCCCACTGTTGTGAAGAGTGAGTTCCAGGCCAGGCAGCATTCGCCACAAGCTGACTGAGAGCCCTCAGGCATTAAGTGAACATCAGTGGTGAGCTGGCGGTAATCCACACAGGACTGTGATGACGTCGTACATGGGAAAAGACTGTCCTGCCTGGGGAAAGGGGAGGGGACAGTGGGCAGTGATTTGCTGGGTGGATTCAGTGCTAGCTCAGCCAGGGTAGAACAGAACACCAGGTAGATTTCTAAGGTTTATGACTCCAGCCCTGGCTTCCAGACAGCACCTTTGAACGCATCTAGGGACCAGGGGAATGTACTGCACTGAAGGGAAGGACAGAAGCCTGGCTGGCTTCACTACCTGCTAGTTGGAGAGCCATGGGGCCTTGCCTGAAACAGGTGGCAGCTGGGTTGTTGTTATAGTGGGGGTCTTGGGCAGTCACAGTGCTGTGCCGGCTTCAGGTCTGACCCAGTGCTGTCCCAGTGGCCACAGCGGTGCTTGTATTGCTCCTGTCCTAACTCCAGGCAGCCTAGCACAAAGAGAGAGAAACTTCATTTGCTGGAAAGGAAGGGAAGAAGTGAGTCTCTGTCTGCTAATCCAGACAATTCCTCCAGGTCTGATCCAAGACTGCCAATGTGCTAAAAACAAACAAAACTGGAGGAATCACATTATCTTATTTCAAATTATACTCTACAGCTATAGTAACCAGAACAGCATGGCAGTGGCATTAAAAATAGACACATAGACCAATGGAACAGAATAGAAAACCCAGAAACCAATTCATACATCTGCAGTGAACTCATTTTCAACAAAGGTGCTGAGAACATACAATGGGGAAATGACAGTCTTGTCAATAAGTGGTGCTGGGAAAACTGGATATCCATATGCAGAAAAATGAAACTAGGCCTCTATTTCTCATCTTATGCAAAAATAAAATCAAAGTGGATTAAATATTTAAATCTCAGCTGGGTGCAGAGGCTCACACCTGTAATCCAAGCACTTTGGGAGGCTGAGAAAGGAGGATTGCTTGAGCCCAGAAGTTCAAGACCAGCCTGGGCAATGCAATGAGATTTTGTCTCTATTTCTTAAAAATTTTTTTTAAAAAAATATTTAAATCAAAGACCTCAAATATAAAACTAAAATAAAACATTGAGAAAACTCTCCAGGATATTGGACTGGGCAAATATTTCTTGAATAATATTTTATAAGCACAGGCAACCAAAGCAAAAATGGGCAAATTTGGTCACATCAAGTTAAAAAACTTCTGCACAGCAAAAGAAACAATCAGCAAAGTGAAGAGACAACCCATAGAATGGGGGAAGATATTTGAAAACTATCTACAAGGGATTAATTACCAGAATAGTTAAGAAGCTTAAATAACTCAATAGAAAAAAATCTAATCATCTGATTTTTAAAATGGGCAAAATATCTGAATATACACTTCTCAAAAGAAGACACAGTTCTCAAAAGAAGGCATGGGGGCACGTGCCTGTAGTTTCAGCTGTTTGTGAGAATTACGTGCAAACATTACTTGATCCCAGGAGGTTGAGGCTGCAGTGAGCTGTGCTTGTGCCACTGCACTCCAACCTAAGTGATAAAGTGAGACCCTGTTTCAAAAATAAAAAAGGCATACAAATGACAAATAGGTATATGAACAGATACTCAACATCAACATTATTGATTGTCAGAGAAATGCAAATCAAAATTACAATGAGGGATCATCTCACCCCACTTAAAATGGCTTTTATTCAAAAGACAGGCAATAGCAAATGCCGGTGAGGATGTGGAGAAAAGGTAACCCTCGTACACTGTTAGTAGGAATGTAATTTAGTACAACCACTGTAGAGAACAGTTTGGAGGTCCTCAAAACTAAAAATAGAGCTACCATATGATCCAGCAATCCCACTGCTGGGTATATACCTAAGAGAAAGGAAATCAGCATTATCAAAGAGATACTTACATTCTCATGGATATTGCACTAGTGTTCACAACAGCCAAGATTTGGAACATCCCGAGTGTCCATCAACAGATGAGTAGCCAAAGAAAATGTACATACACACAATGGAGCACTTACTATCCAACCGTAAAAGAGAATGAGATCCTGCTATTTGCAGCAACATGGATGGAAATGTTAAGGGAAATAAGCGAAGAAAGAAAGACAAACTTCACATGTCCTCACTTACTTGTGGGAGCTAAAGTAGAAGAATTGCTAGCAGAAGCTAGTAAAGGTAATATGGGCGATGGGGGGATAAGGAGTAATGGTTAATAGGCACACACACATAGTTAGAAAGAATAAATAAGATCTAGTATTTGATAGCACAACAGGGTGACTACTGTCAATAATTATTTAATCGTACATTTTACAGTACCTAAAATAGTATAATTGAACTATTTGTAAAACAAAGGATAAATGCTTGAGGTGTGATGGATACTTTATTTACCCTACAGTGACACATTGTAGGCCTGTATCAAAATACTTTATATACCCTATAAGTATATATGCCTACAATGTACCCAAAAATTTTTTAGAAGACAGTCATTCAGAATTACCACACTGTGTATTTACAACGGAAGCAAGGCTTCTTGTGACTAAGAAGAGACTAGTGACGGTTGGTTGCTGTTGAAATGGCTGCTAAATTACCACTTTGCTAATAGTATATAAACTGAGTTGTCATGGTGATACTGCTAATAGCCATTTTAGCAAAGAACATAACAGCAAATGAATTTGAAACAAATAGAAGTACTTTGAAAGTTGCAGAAGCTAACATGCTTTTAATCACTACAGTTGTCATCAGTCTATAAACCGGTTTCTTGAAGGAAGCAAAATTCATAATTATGAACATGTAGCTCACTATAATGGCAGCTAAATTGTTCTAAAAACCTGCAACTAATCTGGCAGCGGGGGGTGACTCTAGCTCTAGTTACAAGGTCAGAAAATACACAGGGAAATGTGCAGGTTTCCATAGATGTGAGCTCCAGAAGCAGTGGTGGCAGAGGCCAGCTCCAAGACAGCCAGTTCTACACAATGCTGTTTGTGAACGCAGAAGCACCAGGAGCTATGCTCTGAACAGGAGCAATGTTCATGATCTTTGGAAATTGAAAAGTATTACAACAAAGTACTTAACGTACATTTATCTTGTCCCTCTGCTGTTGGTTATTTATAATGGTCTCTTTTTGACTGTAAATTGAACCATTTAAAAATTAGTGTCTATCAGATTTTTCTTAAAACTTTTTGACATGTATTTGTCTTGTTAGAATATATTTTCTTTCAGGAACGTTACTAATTATCAGGGACATGCAACTGAAAACCACAATGTGATATGACCTTGCTCCTGCAGGAATGGCCATAGTTTAAAAATAAAAAAAAAAATACATGTTGGCATGGATTTGGTGAAAAGGGAACACTTTTACACTGCTGATGGGAATGTGAACTAGTGCAACCACTATGGAAAACAGTGTGGGGATTCTTTAAAGAACTAAAAGTAGAACTGCTGTTCAACCCAGCAATCTCTCACTACTGGGCATCTACCCAAGGGAAAATAAGTCATGAAAAAACACATGCACATGCATGTTGATAGCAGCACAATTTGCAATTGCAAAAATATGGAGCCAGTCTAAGTACCCATCAATGAATGGGGAGCTAAAGAAAATATAGAATATATACACCATGGAATACTGCTGAGCCATAAAATAGAATGAAATAATGGCCTTTGCAGCAACTTGGATGGAGCTGGCGGTCATTATTCAAAGTGAAGTAACTCAGGAATGGAAAACCAAATATCATATGTTCTCACTTATAGGTGGGAGCTAAGCTATGAGGATGCAAAGGCATAAGAATGATATAATGGACTTTGGGGACGTGGGGAGGAAGGTTGGGACGGTGGTGAAGGATAAGATTACATATTGGGTACAGTGTACACTGCTCAGGTGGTAGGTGCACCAGAAGCTCCAAAAGCATCCCTAAAGAACTTATCCATGAACCAAAAACCACCTGTACCTCAAAAACTAAATAAAATTAAAAACCATTATTGGTAAAGAAATATATATATATATATATGCATACATACATATACACATACATACACACATACATATTTGTTTATACATAAATATATAAAATGTGTATATATATATTTGTATATATATACACACATTTAATTTAAATTGAGCAGCTCCTATTCAGAAAATTTGCTGTGCCTGTAAAGGGTATGCTATTCAGCCATGTAAAAAACAACAGAAAACTGAGAAGATGTATATCCTGTAGGCATAATGGTTTTCTTTGATAACTAAGCCTCTATTAATAAACATGATGATTCTATAAAATACTGTATTTTACACAATTAAAATATGTTTTTGGAAAAACATAAAAGAGATTAAGTGCATATATTCCTATAGTAAATTAAGTCCTGATTAGCTGATTATGAAAACATTATCTGATTTACATTTCTATAGCCTTATGGTTATATGAATAGTAAATTAATGCTGGAAGGAGATTCAGTCAGGTTTTCAGTTAAATGAGAAAACCACATATCTGCTTATGTCTTAACTGCTCTTCATTACCAGAGAACATCAAGCATTTGTTGGCTTAGCCAGTGGATAAAACATTAAAACTTTAAAACCAAGAAACCAAATGTGTTGTTCAGGTATTAATTATTTTTATACAATTAAGTCTTTACAGGAATTACTGTGCAAGTGGTAAGATTACTCTAGTTTATATTTATTTAAACATTAGACAAAGTGCTGGATACAGTGACTCCCATCTGTAATAATAACAGCACTTTGGGACACCAAGGTGGGAGTATCACTTGATCACAGGAGTTTAAGGCCAGCCTGGGCAAAAAGTGAGACCCTGTCTCTGCAAAAAGAATTAAACAACAACAACAACAAAACAGCCCAGCTCAGTGGCATGAGGCTGTAGTCCCAGCTACTTGAAACGCTTAGGTGAATGGATCACTTGAGCCTGCAAGTTTGAGTCTGCTGTGAGCTAGGATCATGCCACTGCACTTTAGCCTGGGTGACAGAGCAAGACCCTGTCTCTTAAAATTTAAAAAAAAAAAAAGCAAACACCTTTGGCCAGGGCAGCTGAATAATCATGTGGCAGAGGGCTGCTCCCAGCCTGTTCTCTCAGTGCATTCAACTCATCCCGACATTCTCTTCTGACCGGGGTGAGAGATGCTGAACACCTTAGAGTTTCATTTCCAACTCAGGAGAAACATTGTGTGATACGGTTTGGCTGTGTCCCACCCAAATCTCATCTTGAATTTCCACGTGTTATGGGAGGGACCCAGTAGGATGTAATTGAATGATGGAGGCGGGTCTTTCCCGTGCTGTTCTTGTGATAGCGAGTAAGTCTCATGAGATCTGACAGTATTATAAGGAAGAGTTTCCCTACACAAGCTTCTCTCTTTGCCTGCTGCCATCCACATAAGATGTGACTTGCTCCGTCTTGCCTTCTGCCATGATTGTGAGGCCTCCCCAGCCATGTGGAACTGTGAGTCCAACAAACCTCTTTCTTTTGTAAACCGTCCTGTCTCGGGTATGTGTTCAGCAGCAGCGTGAAAACAGAGTAATACACGGTGCAAGTCCAGCACCTACCAAAAGGCATATTATAAAATGGGTGTAGTCTGGCCAAGATGGCTCTCTTTGATCCTTCTGCCTTCCTAAGTTTAAAGAGTATTCCTGTCCTGTCATAGTGACAGCTAGTAAATGGCATCCACCATTTCTGTCATCTGATCACTATTGTGGGGCCTTGTGAGTGAGCATGGGGTCTGAGCTGTGCAGCTGCACTAAGGGAACTCTGAAGAATGAGCCCTATATCAGCAGCACAAGTGCATTAGAGGCTGTCACCTTTCTGCTCATCCCAAACTTGGGGTGCTGGATGCAGAATGGACTGCAAGCAGCTGTCTGGACATTAGTGTAGGAATCCAACTGCATAGCCTTGATTTGTTTCAAAGCAGAATTTAGAGCCATTCTAGTAGCTCAGCATGATATAGATAGATATATATATATATATATATATATATTTTTTTTTTTTTTTTTTTTTTGAGATGGAGTCTCGCTCTGCCGCCCAGGCTGGAGTGCAGTGGCCGGATCTCAGCTCACTGCAGGCTCCGCCTCCCGGGTTCACGCAATTCTCCTGCCTCAGCCTCCCCAGTAGCTGGGACTACAGGCGCCCGCCACCTCGCCCGGCTAGGATATTTTTAAATAAATGGAGAAAAATTTTATTAACTGACTTAACAAAGAAATACTGCCTATTAAACTCACATAGTATTGTTTAAAGAGTATCTACAAAATTCTAACCTCAATGTTTTCTTGCAAAAGAAGTGGAAATAAGTAGATAGACTCTCTCAAAGAATCGCTGAGAAACACAAAATATTCATAAGTAGTATAAGTTTTACATAGGTGCATTTTTGAAGATTACACAGTAATCAGTTTGCATCAGCCCTTCCAGTTTAGGAATACGGATAGGATTTCCCTCCAGGGGCAGTTTTCACATAAATTTTGAAGACATTGTTAAAACTGAAAATTTTCCTGTATTTTTTAATCTACTGGGGTTCCAATCCAGTGTGCTTTCTTATATTTATAAGGCCCAACTACAATGTGTATTATCATAGGTCTTGGAGCAAATATCACATAAATGAAGGCATTTCTGCATTCTATACGTTCATAGGTTTTATTTCAGAAATGAGTTCTTGTCTTCATATGGAACTGGAACAACTGACGACCCTACCACATGTGTGTATTTATAAGGGTTTTCTACCTTGAATCCTTTCATGTTTCAAAGAAATGAAAAAGCTGAAGCCTTGATCATATTTCTTAAGATTATGTAGTTTTTCTACATATTAAAATTCAAATATGCCTTTGAAAGGATGTGGGAAAATCAAATTTATTAACATTTTTTTTTACATTCATGTTTTTTTCCAATATAAATTTTTCTAAGTTTTCAAAGAGAACTGGGAAAGTTGAATGCTTTTTTGTGTTTCTTCCATCGATAGGGTTCTTTACAGCATGAGTTCTTTTATGTTTTCTAATAAACTAGAGCGTGTGATGACTTTACCACATTTCTTACATGAGAATAATGTTTTTGAAGATAGCCCAGTTGACTAACATTGTCCTGTGTTGGTTTTGTTGTGTTTCTCCTTCCCCAGGCTTGAGTTGGGAAACCAATTCTCCCACTTAATTAATAATGATGTTGATGTTTCTGGCAGTGTTTATACCAAATGCTACTTTGACCTTTGCGCGTTGGCATACGACAGTAGCCTATATTTGCCATTTTGTCTTGACATAGTAAGAGCATGGGAGCTGGAGGTAAGGCTATGAAGGTACTAAGTGGGCTTTCAGTTGAAACTAGGCCTCATAAAATTTAGAAACTAGGCCTCATATAGAAAAAATTAACACCAGGTGGCTCTGGATAGGGTCCCACCCTGCCTCAATAGGGTCCCACCCTGATAGGGTCCCACCCTGCCAATTCCGGGAAACAACCTCATGGGGTCCCACCCTGCCAATTCTGGGGGTCCCACCCTGCCTCGAAGTTCCCGGAATCAACAACTCCAGGAAAAAAAACCTCATAAGGTCCTGCTCTAACCAATTAGCATAAGACACCTTGCTCAGGCCATAGACAGACCCAATTACCACGCGCCTAAAGCTTTGTTTGAATTTCACGCCCTAAGCTGTGTTTGAACTTGTATTTGCCTATATAAACAACCTGTAACAAGCACTCGGGGTCCCAGGGCCAACTTAGAGCTTGGGACCCTAGCGCGCTAGTAATAAATAACTCTCTGCTGTGAATCTCGTGTCGGTGATCCTTCGCGGCGACCCCTGCCCAGGAGGGAATCGACAGTTCGGTTCCAACACAGTCAACACCAATGCCAACATCTGCGACTAGATCATATTAAGAAGTGATTATAAAAATGAAAAGCTTCAAAATTAACATATTGAAGAGCTTATTAACCTTTCTGCATTCTATTTTCTATATATTTATGGTTTATACAAGGATTCACATTATTTAAAAGTTATAGATATCTCTTCTGAAACCATAATTCAGATTATTTTAATCAAATTTAATTCATTCTTAATTGTTTTCCTTTTGAACCGCTACCCTTTCAAATAGTCATACATAAGTGATTTCCGGCAGTTGTATTCCTGATATCTACATATATAATGAACTTAACATTCTTGACTATTTTTTATCATTTAGTTTGCAAATTTATGTCATTTTCTACTGTATATACCACAGTGCAGTGAGTCCCATGAGTTTGTTAGACAAAGCATTAGTGCCTAAGCCAAAAGACCTGCACTTAGACTGTACAAAGTATGCGGGTCTCAAGCACTGGATGCAGTAAGTACATGGGATTCTACCGGAAATAACTTTTATGGGGCAAAGTAATATTCATGGTTTGTGACTTTTGGTAAGTACACAGCAAAATTACTCACAACTGACATGGATGAACATTTAAAATAGGCATTTTTGGTGGTACCTGGGAAGTATTTTAAAATAATACATTTTCTACCATGATTAATGTGCAAGTGAAGTAACACCTTTTGATGCTTTAGTCATTAGACTTATTTGACGTTCCAATGCAGTCCGGCACATACCTGCCTCATTAAAATTTGCTTTGAATATATAATAACTACTACAGATTGGGTAGAATTTGAATAAATTCATAAACTAACTTTTGCAAAAGTATACGTTCATTTTGTTTAAGGAACAAGTGCACAGGTAACAGATGATACTGTTGTTAGAAGCCTGTCACAACACTGTGACATCTTTGGGAGCCCAATTTTTAAATAACTTAATAAAACAAGTTCCCCCTTTGCTCCAGCAATCTAATTATAGCTCTTAAAGGAGACCACCTCAGTGAGTTGACAGAACTTGGCAGTGTAAACCTCAGCCAAAGTAGCTGTTACTGAACTATCTAAAGGAGTCTGCATGTGTGGCTTATCATCGATGGTGATTGTTATAGGTTGGAACCCCTTTTGAAATTGTACCTCTTTTCTATTCAATTGTCTTTCTTAGGTTGTTTCAAGGTTGGAAGACAAAGACTTTTATGGTACTGCTAACAAAAGGAAAAGGTCTTTGAGTGCTGATGATTTAATGAATCTTCAGTGCCTTAAGGCCATCCACTCCTGAAGGAAGAAGTGAGGGGTTATGTAACATCTGAACCCCTCATCAAAAAAGACAGGAAAATATCACCTTTCCTGCTGAAGAACTGGAAAAGTACATTCAAAAGAAGAAACACCTAAAATTCAAGTTAACTCAAGGACAACTAGGATTGCACTTCATAGAAAAGCATGGGACCTTGTCAATGCAGCAACACACTCTTCCACTCTTCTGTCCCTCTTAATGTAAAAAAGAGTTATAAAATGTTGGGAACAGGCCCCCCAAAATCTGGCCATAAACTGGCCCCAAAACTGGCCATAAAAAAAATCCCTGCAGCACTGTGACATGTTCGTGATGGCCATGATGCCCACACTGGAAGGTTGTGGGTTTACCAGAATGAGGGCAAGGGAAACCGCCCGGGGCAGAAAACCATTTAAAGGCATTCTTAAACCACAAACAATAGCATGAGCGATCTGTGCCTTAAGGACATGCTCCTGCTGCAGATAACTAGCCAGACCCATCCCTTTATTTCAGTCCATTCCTTCGTTTCCCATAAGGGATACTTTTAGTTAATCAAATATCTATAGAAACAATGCTAATGACTGGCTTGCTGTTAATAAATACATGGGTAAATCTGTGTTCGGGGTTCTCAGCTCTGAAGGCTGTGAGACCCCTGATTTCCCACTTCACACCTCTATATTTCTGTGTGTGTGTCTTTAATTCCTCTAGCATCACTGGGTTAGGGTCTCCCCAACTGAGCTAGTGTCAGCAAGTGGTGCCCACTTGTAGGGGCTCGAATCCAGGTCGAAGGGTTGCCGGAGTGACTGTTGGAGATTGTGGAACTAGTGGGAGGACACCTGAGTACTCTTAAAGCAATCCCCGTGGTGAGTAAGAAGGGGAGCTCAGAAGCATCAGGGTATCAATGGAACAAGTGTGGGGTCTCGTTCATTCCACCCTGGAACTTTTTCACACTGATGATGAGGAGGAAGGAGAGTATAATGAGGTAACAGAAGAGATTACAGAGCAGATTTATTTGCAGCTAAAGCTAAAGCAGCAAAGGAGGGAGAGGTTCATCCCTACCCTTCTGCACCTGCTCATTATTTTGAAGAAAATGACCCTCCGGATCTTTCTTTTCTGGAGGACACTGGACGAAAAGTAGTTGCCCCAGTGAATGTTTGAGCAGCGCCTTAAGTGACCGCTCTTAGTTCTATTCAGGTAGGAATTCAGCAAGCTAGACGAGAAGGTGATTTAGAGGCTTGGCCATTCCCTGTTAGAATACACTCCCCAGATCAACAAGGAAATATAGCTACAATCGAGCCTTTTCCTTTTAAATTACTCAAAGAATTTAAACAAGCTATTCATACTAAAAAAGAATGTAGAAATAATCAGTGAGCCAGGCCACCCGGTAGAGGAAAAAAGAAAACTGCTGAGCCCAAAATATGTCCAAAATGTAAAAAAGGAAAACATCAGGATAATCAGTGTCACTCTAAGTTTGATAAAGATGGGAACCCGATTTGGGGAAGCACTGTTGGAACTGAACTGTCGATTCCTTCCTGGGCAGGGGTCGCCGCGAAGGATCACCGACACGAGATTCACAGCAGAGAGTTATTTATTACTAGCGCGCTAGGGTCCCAAGCTCTAAGTTGGCCCTGGGACCCTGACTGCTTG
Organism: Macaca fascicularis; assembly: GCF_037993035.2. Taxonomy (NCBI): domain Eukaryota; kingdom Metazoa; phylum Chordata; class Mammalia; order Primates; family Cercopithecidae; genus Macaca; species Macaca fascicularis. The sequence goes on along the minus strand of NC_088389.1, from coordinate 126,241,737 downwards.
TTACAGGCTGTTTATATAGGCAAACACAAGTTCAAACACAGCTTAGGGCGCGAAATTCAAACAAAGCTTTAGGCGCGTGGTAATTGGGTCTGTCTATGGCCTGAGCAAGGTGTCTTGTTCTAATTGGTTAGAGCAGGACCTTATGAGGTTTTTTTCCTGGAGTTGTTGATTCCGGGAACTTCGAGGCAGGGTGGGACCCCCAGAATTGGCAGGGTGGGACCCCATGAGGTTGTTTCCCGGAATTGGCAGGGTGGGACCCTATCAGGGTGGGACCCTATTGAGGCAGGGTGGGACCCTATCCAGAGCCACCTGGTGTTAATTTTTTTAAGTTCTTTTTTTATGAGGCCTAGTTTCTAAGTTTTATGCGGCCTAGTTTCAGCACCATGAGGGGCCTGTCCTGGGCCCTGTTCTAAACAGGGGCATTTCCAGCTCAGGCCATTTTCTGTCCCCCACCACAGCCGTAGCGCTGCAGTAGATTTATGCTGCACAAAAGCTGTGAGCCTTCTGCCTGGGGAACACCCACAAAAGGTCCCAACAGTAGTATGTGGACCCTTGCCAGTGGGGACAATAGGATTACTTTTAGGAAGGTCTAGTGTAAGTTTAAAAGAGGTACAAATACATACAGGAGTCATTGATTCAGATTATAATGGGGAAATTCAAATTGTTGTATCTACTTCTGTTCCCTGGAAGGCAGAGCCAGGAGAGCACATAGCACAGCTCCTGATTGTGCCATTATGTGGGAATGGGAAAAAGTGAAATTAAATGAACAGGAGGATTTGGAAGCACAAATAAACAAGGCAAAGCAGCTTATTGGGAAATCAAATTACTGATAAACATCCTACCTGTAAAATAACTATTCAGGGAAATAAATTTAAAGGTTTGGCGATACAGGAGCAGACATTTCAATCATTTCTCTACAGCACTGGCCATTCGTGTGGCCAATTCAACCCACTCAATTTAACATAGTTGGAGTTAGTAAAGCCGCTGAAGTATATCAAAGTAGTTATATTTTGCATCACGGGCCCAGTGGACAACCTGGGACTATTCAACCAATTATAACTTCTGTACCTATAAATTTATGGGGGAGAGGTTTATTACAACAATAGGGAGCACAAGTTCTAATTCCAGAAGAATTATATAGCCCTCAAAGTCAACATATGATGGATGAAATGGGGTATGTCCCTGGTATGGGACTAGAAAAAAATTTGCAAGATTTGAAAGAACCACTTCAAGTGGAAAGACAAAGTTCCTGCCAAAGATTAGGATATCATTTTTGATGGTGGCCATTATTAAGCCTTCAGAACCTATACCTTTAAAATGATTAGCAGATAAGCCAATTTGGATAGAACAATGTCTGCTAAGTAAAGAAAAACTGGAGGCTTTAGAAAAATTAATTACTGAACAATTAGAAAATGGGCACATCGCTCCAACATTTTCCCCTTGGAATTCTCCTGTTTTCATAATTAAGAAAAAATCAGGTAAATGGAGAATGTTAACTGACTTAAGACCAATCAATTCAGTTATACAACCTATGGGAGCATTACAGCCAGGATTGCCTTCTCCTGCTATAATTCCAAAAAATTGGCCTTTAATAGTCATAGATTTAAAACACTGTTTCTTTACTATCCCTTTAGGTGAGCAAGACTGTGAATGGTTTGCATTTACAATTCCTGCAGTAAACAACCTACAGCCTGCTAAGCATTTTCATTGGAAAATGTTGCCACAAGCCATTTTAAACAGTCCAACAATTTTCCAGACGTATGTAGGGCAAGCAATTGAACCTACTAGTAAAAAATTTTCACAGTGTTACATTATTCATTATATGGATGATATACTTTGTGCTGCCCGCACTTGAGAAATATTACTCCAATGTTATGATCACTTGCAAAATTCAGTTTCTCATGCTGGTTTAATTATAGCTCCTGACAAAATTCAAACTACTACTCCCTGCTCCTACTTGGGGACCTTAGTAAATGACACTACCATTGTGCCGCAGAAAGTAACCGTATGTAGAGATCAACTGAAAACATTAAATGACTTTCAAAAATTACTAGGGGATATTAATTGGATACAACCTGCTCTAGGCATTCCTACCTATGCCATGAGTAATCTGTTTTCTATCCTTAGAGGAAATCCTAGTCTCACGAGCCCTCGGCAATTAACAAAGGAGGCGGAGGCAAAGTTAAAACTAATTGAGAAGCAAGTCTATAAAGCTCAAATAAATAGAATAGATCCAGAGAAGACTCTAGATTTGCTAATTTTTTCAACTCAGCATTCACCTACTGGTGTTATTGCCCAAGAACAGGCCTTAGTAGAGTGGCTTTTTCTTCCACATAGTAATTCATGGACTCTAACTCCTCATTTAGATCAAATTGCTACTATGATAGGGATTGGGAGAACTCGGATTGTTAAATTATATGGATATGATCCTGGAAAAATTATTGTCCCTCTCACGAAGGCACAAATACAGCAAGCTTTTATAAATAGTCACACTTGGCAAACCCATTTAGCTGACTTTGTGGGTATTCTTGATAACCATTTTCCTAAAATGACACTGTTTCCGTTTTTAAAATTAACTAATTGGATTCTCTCTAAAATAACTAAATTTAAACCAATTGAAGGTGCTGACAATGTTTTTACAGATGGGTCTAGTAATGGTAAAGCTTCTTATTCTGGCTCGAAAAGTAAAGTTTTCCAGACGCCCTATACTTTGGCTCAAAAAGCAGAACTCATAGCTGTAATTGAGGTATTGACTGCTTTTGATATGCCTACTAATGTGATTTCTGATTCTTCATATGTGGTTCATTCCACACAGTTAATTGAAAATGCTCAGTTACAATTTCATACAGATGAACAACTGATGACTTTATTTACCCAATTGCAAACAGCAGTTAGAAGCAGAATGCACCCTTTTTACATCACTCACATTAGGGCTCATATACCTTTTCCAGGACCTTTGACTGAAGGGAATCAAATGGCTGATCACTTGGTAGCTAATGCAATACCTAATGCTAGACACTTTCACAATTTAACCCATGTTAATGCCTCTGGTCTCAAACGCAGATACAGCATTACCTAGAGAGAAGCTAAAGCTATTATTCGACAATGCCCAACTTGCCAAATGGTACATTCCTCATCTTTTTTAGGAGGAGTTAATCCTTAAAGATTGGAACCTACCTCTCTTTGGCAAATGGATGTAACACATATTCCCTCATTTGGGAGACTAGCTTATGTACATGTATGTGTGGACACCTTTTCTCACTTTGTCTGGGCTACATGCCAATCAGGAGAGCCTTCTGCCTGTGTTAAACATCACTAGCCAAGCTCTAGCTACATATTTATCTATGTGGAATATTAAAAACATTACTGGTATCCCATACAATTATCAAGGACAAGCCATAGTAGAAAGAATGAATCTCTCCCTAAAACAGCAGTTGCAAAAGCAGAAAGGGGGGAAATAAGAAATATGGAACCTTACAGATGCAACTGAATATAGCATTATTAACTTTAAATTTTTTGAGCCTGCCTAAAGACCAGATGCTATCAGCAGCTGAACAGCATCTACAGAAATCAGCTGCAAAGACAGAAGCAGAAAAATGGATTTGGTGGAGAGATCTGATAACAAAAAGTTGGGAAATAGGTAAAATAATAACTTGCAGTAGAGGTTATGCTTGTGTTTCTCCAGGCCAAAATCAACAGCAGATCTGGATACCACCTGAAACCTTATCATGAGCCAGATGCTGAGGAAGAGATTCTGGGAGGATCCTGAGGACCCCCCGGTGGCAACCATGTTGAGACTGACGCTGAGGAGGACCCCAACTGTCACGAGCAACACCCATCGAACCCACCTGGGGACAGATCAAGAAGCTGTCACAGATGTCAGCAGAAGAAAACCTGAGGAAAGTGGGACAACCAGTCACAATGAGTAATTGAATGGTAGCTATGATAGCGGTGATCACCACTGCTGTGAGTATTCCTTCAACAACGGCTGACACAGAGAGCAATTATACTTGTTGGGCATATTTATCAATCTTAGCTGGTAATAATGCCTACATGTAATCACTCTATGACACAGTTACACATGCTTTCTGATCTCAGTATTTACCATAATAAATCTGCTCCTATAATTGAGGCATACCGCCCCAAAAAACCTATTTGTAAACAAAATTGAACCTGGCCAGAAAAAATGAATGTACTGGTTTAGGAAGATTGCACTGCAAAACAGGCAGAGGTGCTGCACAACAATTCCTATGGAATCATTATTAATTGGTCCCCTAAGGGGATGTTTAGCTTGAATTGAACCTCTCAGTCTGCGTGGCACGGCCACACTATGTTCAGCTGCTCTGAACAAAATGGTGAGATGGTAGAAATGATAAGAAGTACGGCAAGAGTTCCTATTATCTGGAACCATGGCGGTATAGTGCCACCTCAACCTCAAATGATATGGCCCTTTGTAGGAGCTAAACATAAGGATTTGTGGAAACTATTAATAGCTCTTAATAAGATCAAAATTTGGGAAATAATAAAAAAGCATCTAGAAGTACACTCTACAAACTTGTTTTTGGATATAGCAAAATTAAAAGAACAAATATTTAAAGCATCCCAGGCATACCTGACCTTAATGCCAAGAACTAGAGTGCTTAAAGGAGCTGCAGACAAATTGGCAGCTAGTAACCCATTAAAATGGATGATAACACTTGGAAGCTCCGTGATTCCAATGCTGATTGTGCTTTTAATCTGTGTTGTTTGTCTTTGTATAGTCTGCAGATGTGGATCCTGACTCCTGCGAGAAGTAGCTCACCACGACAAAGCTGCCTTTGCTTTTATCAATTTGCAAATCAAATAAGGGGGACATGTTGGGAACAGGTCCCCCAAAATCTGGCCATAAACTGGCCCCAAAACTGGCCATAAAAAAAAATCTCTGCAGCACTGTGACATGTTCGTGATGGCCATAACGCCCACGCTGGAAGGTTGTGGGTTTACCGGAATGAGGGCAAGGAACACCTGGCCCACCCTGGGTGGAAAACTGCTTAAAGGCGTTCTTAAACCACAAACAATAGCATGAGCAATCTGTGCCTTAAGGACATGCTCCTGCTGCAGATAACTAGCCAAACCCATCCCTTTATTTTGGCCCATCCCTTCGTTTCCCATAAGGGATACTTTTAGTTAATTGAATATCTATAGAAACAATGCTAATGACTGGATTGCTGTTAATAAATACGTGGGTAAATCTCTGTTTGGGGCTCTCAGCTCTGAAGGTTGTGAGACCCCTGATTTCCCACTTCACACCTCTATATTTCTGTGTGTGTGTCTTTAATTCCTCTAGTGCCGCTGTGTTAGGGTCTCCCCAACCGAGCTGGTCTCAGCAATAAAAGCCACTCCAAAGTGAAGGCTCCTTCTAGCCCATGCACAGATATTTGCTTAGTATATAGGCTGACAGCAGTGAACTATGTAAGGGTTTTAAAACAATGGTTTAAATTTTTAGATTTTAAAGATAACTTTTCTGTTTCTTTCGTATTTTTCTTTCCCCCAATATTGCTGCATATGCATTTAGCATCGATGCATATTACCATTAAAACATAGGACTCTCAACAAGTCAGAAAGCCACTAAGAGCAGGTGCAGCATTGCCAGGTACTGAAAGGGCTCTTCCTTCCTACTCTTACAATCGAAGCTACTAGTTACCGGCAATCATTTTAAGGAAAAGCTTCTGGATAACGTTTGCCATTCATATCCTCTGTAGGCACTTCTTATTAGCAGTTAGCATGTTTGGTGTCATAAAAAGAGAAAATGCTGGTTATTGATTATCTACTTTTATTAGGGTCTATGGTGTATTTCTTGTGAAATATGATGGTTCTTATTTGCTGATAAATTTTATTTTTTAAATAAAGGTATGAAAAGATATTTTCACAGTGCCAAGCAATATGGTGACGCAGTGGTAATAAAAAATAAACTATGAGGTGCCCTGAAAGTTTCAGGACAGTTTTTAGCTTTAACATAGTGTGCTTGTGCCCTCCAGAGCACTGCAGCATACATATATATGCTATAAACCTTTACAAAATATCATTGGAAAGTTTAATTGTATTTCTTATTCATTTTTTTAAATAGATGTTGTGTCAGTATGTTGCCCAATCTACAGTGCAATGATTATTCAGTGGCACAGTCATAGCATACCACAGCCTGGAAATCCTGGCCTCAAGCAATCCTCCCATGTCAGCCTACCAACTAGCTGGGACTACAGGTGTGTACCTTTGGCTTCATTTTGCAGAATTTGAATATTAAGCATTTAACTTTTTGTCTCATCAATATCTGCTATCTTCAAGAAGGATTGAAACAAAAAATTAAAGGGTTAATATTCAGGAGCTAGGCATGCCTGTAGTCCCAGCTACTCATAAGGCTTAAGCGGCAGGATCACTCAAAGCCTAGCATAGGAGGCTGCAGTGCACTGTGATTGTGCCTGGAAATAGCCATTACACTCCAGCCTTGGCAACATACTGAGACCCTGTCACTTTAAAAAATGGTAAAACTAAATACATGTAAAAGAAACAGGGGGTCGGCGTGGTGACTCATGCGTGTAATCCCAGCACTTTGGGAGGCTGAGGCAGGCGGATCATGAGGTCAGGAGATTGTGACCATCATGGCTAACACGGTGAAGCCCCGTCTCTAATAAAAATACAAAAAAATTATACGGATGTGGTGGCGGGCAACTGTAGTCCCAGCTACTCAGGAGGCTGAGGCAGGAGAATGGCGTGAACCCGGGAGGCGGAGCTTGCAGTGAGCCGAGATCACGCCACTGCACTCCAGCCTGGGCAACAGAGCGAGACTCTGTTTCAAAAAAAAAAGAAAAAAGAAATATAACAAACCTTTCAATGATGCTTTGTAAATATTTGTAGCATTGACACTTCTACAAGTATCAAAGCTTAAAATTACACTAAGCCTTTTGGAATTGTTGTATTTTTATAAAGTGCCCTTTTCTCTTTTGAAGTAGTTCTTTGCAGGGCTTTTATCTGCATTGATCACCAAAAATTATTTTCCAGAGATGTGATAAAGAATAGGATCAATTTTAATGCACATGTAACAAATTCGAAGGAACTGGACCTTAATAGTAGTAGATGATCTAATACATTTTGTTATCCCGCATGTTAACCTGGAGGCAGGTATCATATTTTATGCTCATAAACCTTAGGAACCTTACCTCCTAAAAAAATTATCATTTATGGAGTGCAGAGCTTAGAGATTGAAGTATTGACTGCAGTTTTATTTTCAAAACATAAATGCTACAATTTAGGTGGTTTTTATTTCTCATGCTGACATTAAAAGAAAACCTAATAAACTATTTTAATTAAAATGTGACTAGTGGGCCTGGCACAGTGGCTCATGCCTGTAATCCTGGTACTTCGGGAGGCCAAGGTGGGTGGATCATGAGGTCAGGAGTTTGAGACTAGCCTGACCAACATGGCAAAACCTCATCTCTACTAAACATACAAAAATTAGCTGGGCGTGGTGGCACACACCTGTAATCCCAGCTACTTTGGAGGCTGAGGCAGGAGAACGGCTTGAACCTGGGAGGCGGAGGTTGCAGTGAGCTGAGATCACGCCAGTGCACTCCAGCCTGGGTGACAGAGCAAGACTCTGTCTCAAAAAAAAAAAAAAGGGACTAGTGTGTTTATATGTGTTTATAACTCTTCTGTTCACATAGTGTTACATCTCTGCCTACCTTAAATGATTCAAGTCAGTCTTGATGTGTCTTAAAGCATTTTTATAAGTTGCCTTGACCATTCACAAGTTGGTTTAATCCATGCCTCTATTTAAGACATAATATTTGTTTTCTCTGGCTTAAGTTCTTTTCAATTTTAAGATAATTTATTACACTTAAACTCACTCTCTGGCCACAGTACTTAGTGGCATAGTGCATTAGATGGCATCTTTGAATAGTTGGTTATTGTGTCTGAGAGGAAAAAGTACATTAGAATATAAAATTAGGTCAATACACCAAAGAGAAAGGATTCCCAGGAATAGTGCAGAATTAGACCAAAGGTGTTTGAGGTTTTCAAACAGTTACACAGAAAAAAGCATGGAAGTACAGAAAGTAGAATTAAAGTTGCTATACAGAGGGTGGCTTAGACCACATAATTTGACTTTAGCACACCGCTTTCAAGCTTACATTTTAGTTAAAAATATATCTAATCACTGTTAGTTTTTTTTTTTTTTTAGAACTAAGAGTCTAGCCACTCAGCTTCAGTGATTCTCACTAAACCCTAATAATATTGGTATATTTTCATCTACTTTAATTCTTTAGTACCTAAGAAAAAATCTTTAAATAACTCATCACCTCATCTTGATAAATTGCAGACTAGAATCAGTGATCTGACTTAAAAGAAAAAGTCTATCATGAATCCCTGTTTACAAGATGCTTTGCACCATATAATATGCAATAACTAAGTAGAGGTCCTGATATATATGAGTGGGCAAAGGTTTAAAAACCAGTTTGAGAGAGGGGCACTGGACATAAACCCATGACTTCAAGAGTAAGTCAGGGCTGGGTGTGGTGGCTTATGCCTGTAATCCCAGCAGTTTGGGAGGCTGAGGCAGGCAGATTACTTGAGAACAGCAGTTCAACACCAGCCTGGCCAAGGTGGCAAAACCCCATCTCTACTAAAAATACAAAAATTATCCAAGCATGTTGGCATCTGCCTGTGGTCCTGACTCCTTGGGAAGCTGATTCACGAAAATCACTTGAGCCTGGGAAGCAGACGTTGCAGTGAGCAGTGATCATGCCTGCACTCCAGCCTGGGTGACAGAGCGAGACCTTGTCTCAAAAAAAAAAAAAAAAAAAAGAAGGCCGGGCGCGGTGGCTCAAGCCTGTAATCCCAGCACTTTGGGAGGCCGAGACGGGCGGATCATGAGGTCAGGAGATCGAGACCATCCTGGCTAACAAGGTGAAACCCCATCTCTACTAAAAATACAAAAAATTAGCCGGGCGTGGTGGCAGGCGCCTGTAGTCCCAGCTACTCGGGAGGCTGAGGCAGGAGAATGGCGTGAACCCGGGAGCTGGAGCTTGCAGTGAGCTGAGATCGCGCCACTGCACTCCAGCCTGGGCCACAGAGCCAGACTCGGTCTCAAAAAAAAAAAAAAAAAAAAAGAAAAAAGAAAAAGAAAAAACAAAAAAGAAAAAAAAAGAGTCAGTAGAATAAGGACTACTAACATTGCTTTCCCCTTTGGCTTGAATTCTAGAAGGCAATATAATCATTTTGATAAATGGAAAATTGGGTCAATTTAGAATAAGAATATAAATGTGATGAAAGTGGGCAGGTTCTCCAAAACTAAGTTGCTAGTAGGGTGGTAACTATGGCAATTTTCTTAGAGTTTGATATCCGGGAAAGATTTGCTGTCTAACATAAGACTATGAAAAAGATTATCTGACTACCAAAGCTCAAATTTACTTTCATTTTTAGGGTTATTTCCACTTTTGTAATACAGACACCAGTGAAATTTTCTCTGGTATTGTGTGAACTAAAACTTTTACCTCTTAATTACAAGGAAAAGACAATAGATCACTATCCATCAATACAAAAGAACAAGCTACGAAAACATGGATGACCTGGACCTGTGACAGACTAAATGGCACTGTGTTTGACTCATGGATCTGACACAAACTAAGTGGGTCTGGATAATTCACGGACACTCGCAGGTCCAATCTCTTAATAGTTTCAAATGAGTCACAAGTAGATGACCATAAATACCTTTCGTGAACCATCACTGTGGAATTCTGTGAGGTTAAGATATCAAGACTAGTGTGACTAGTGTCACATGTGGTTATGGACAGGTGTGAGAGCAATGCAGTGTCTCTCAAGAGTGGGAGTTTTTAGAGATGGAGGAAACAGGATTTCTACCCTCTGCCTGCTTACCTCTTACCCATAGACCTCCCCACAAGCTCTCCATTGAAGTGGCCTCCTGTCTCCCCTTGGTCTTCTCAAAGCAGGTTCAGGCATTCCACTGTCACAGATGCTTGTGGTTTCCAGAGATAGTGACATCACCAGATCCGGCTCATTCTGGCACTGTTTCTGGCTGTGCTTCCTGCTGTCTGGGCTCTTCTGCCTCTGCTCCGAAGCTCTGGAGAGTAGTAAGGTCAGAGGGGTGCTCTCTTTCCGGGAAAGATTCCTGTTCCCAGGGGCCCCCTGCTTCCTAATTCGCAAGAGCTGCTTTGCTTTCCTGTGAAATTATTTCTTGGAAGCTGGAACCAAGGGCCCGGGAAACGAATTTTAGGGACATAAACCTGGCCCTCTGGAATTCAATACATTGGACTGAAAACATAGACAGCTTGGTAGTGAGTGGCTAAGAGCCTTCCTGTGACCCAAGGGATCTGACCAGACCCTACCAGAAAGCCTAAAATATATCTGACACAAGGTAAGGTTCTACCCACATTCACTTCCCATTATATCCCTGTGTATTTTGGGTCGTGTCACTGCTCAGTGCCGTAAAGACTGCAGGACTGGTTTTAGGCAGGTGTGATATTCGACAGCACCTGAGATCGGAAATAAATCACACCTGTCCTTGAACCTAAATTTCCTCACTGCTAGCTTGTGACCTGGGCGCACTGCTCCACCAACCTGAACCTCGGCTGTTATTTTTAATGCAGACGGCTATACCGGCCTCAGAGTGCTTGTGAGGTTTAGGTGAGTCATCCAATGAAAAGAACAAAGTGTCTTCTAAATACAGCAGCAGCTGTCACTCACTCAGGGTTTAGTAACTGCACTTGGCTGTTTGCTTTACAGGTATGACTTAACTAAGTTTCAAAACAACGCCATGAAGCAGGCATTAACACCGTCATTTTCAGGCGAGAAACCTCTTACCCGGTTCCTGCCCTCGCCCCCGCTTACAGGTGACACAGCTGGAATTTACCCAGCTCTTTCGCTCTCCACACCTCGGGGTCTTGCCACAGACCTGGCGCCCACGAGTTCTGGCACTTTGGTCAACGTTTATAAACGGGCTCTCCTCTGCCGCATCGGGCATGGGCTTTTCTCAAGGTTCGCACTGAGCACCTGTTCCTAAAGGGGGTGCAGCCGCACCTGCGTCCCCGGGACCTCTAGCATGGGGGGGTCGCCCCTGGGGTCCACCCTGGCTTCCCGTTCCCACCCTCTGAATCACAAGCCCAATTCTCACTAGAAGTTGACAGGCTGTGGAGAGACCCGGTCTCCCCGCGTCCCACTTCACGTGCGCACCTTCCCGACTCGCGACACCCAAAGGCCCCGGGACCACCTCCCTGCCCGAGCCCGGCGGGAAGCAACGAGCTAAGCTTGCGCATGCGCAGATGTCATCCAGAGGACCCGTTCCTAGTGTGGCGCGCGAGCGATCAGGATTGAAGACTACGTTTCCCAGAAACCTCCACGCCACGACTTACTTTGCAGCGTTTTCTCTATTGGATGACTGGAAGACGTCCCTGACAGCCTCGCCTGCCCAGGTTCAGCCAGAGCCCCTAGAAGTTATCGGGGAAGTTTGAACTTTGCTGGCAAATACAGTGCGTGGTTCTCCATCAAATCCTGATTGGAAAAACAGCTGCCAAATACGTTGGAAACAATTTGAGAAATTTGGATGTGTACTGGCAATTATAAATATTAAAGAACATTGCCGTTATGCTTAACTGTTAAGTGGAATTATATTGGAAAATACTAGTTTTTACAAAGACATGCACAGGGAAGCATTTAACATTGACAGGATAGTTAATTCACTTTACAATTTTTCAGCAAAAACTAACAAAGCGAATATGGCAAAAGGTTAACTTTTCTTACATCAAGGACATGCATGACTATAGACAGATGCTCATTTTACCGTTTCCTACGTTTCTGGGTGCTTACACATTTTTCAATACAAAGGAAGAAAGAAAGAAAAACAAGGATACTCCCTCCATCAATTTGCCTTTTCAACTCAAAGCAGCTCCTAGATGTCAAGGTACATACAAATCTGTCTTGGGAAGAAGGCTGTGAAATGTGATTGCACACGTAGCACAGCATTACTATAGAAGAATAGTACCTGTGACCCTGACCAACAGGGTTTCAGGAAAGGGGAACAAAAGAAAAGAAAAACACACACCTTCAAAAATACATAATAAATGAAAATACGCACAACGCAAAACGAGAAAAAATGGCTATGGCCGGGCGCGGTGTCTCACGCCTGTAATCCCAGCACTTTGGGAGGCCAGTGCAAGCGGATTGCCTGAGTTTGCTACCAGCCTGCGCAACACGGTGAAACCCCGACTCTATTAAAATAGAAAAAAAATAGCCAGGTGTGGTGGCGCGCGCCTATAGTCCCAGCTACTCGGGAGTCTGAGGCAGGAGAATTGCTTGAACCAGGAACTCCGTCCCCCCCCGCCAAAAAAAAAAAAGAAAAAGAAAAGAAAAATGGCTATCAAGCAAATCATGGATCTCCCAGAGATGTCCCCACTTAAACCTTACATGAGCACCTGTTGATTTTTTTTAACCAAACCAGGGAAATACGGTCATAATATCGTGGGAACATCTTTTTATTAAATTATACATATTGAGCATTTATCCGCTCAATATTATTCCGTAACATCAATACTTTCTTCCGTGAGATGATAAATGTAAATAGTAGAACCTATTCACCCGAGGATTGGTCACGAAGTCAGTGCGATCCGGGTGAACACACGCGTGAAGCTTTGCTTCCCAGCAACCTTCCCGGGGGACGTGGGGGAGGGCACATCCCCAGGTGGCGCGGCGCGAGGACAGGGGCCCTGACCTCTGGGTCTTGGCGGGGCACACAGGAGCCCGGCTTCGGGGTGCTTAGCGGGGCGAAGCCGCTCCCGGACCCGCGTGGCTCCAGCCTGCCGGGGTACCTCGCGGAGCGGCTGCCGCGAGCGCCCTGCCCCGCCGCTCCCTCCGCGCGCTCCCCGCCTGGCTCTGCCAAGAGTGAGGGCTTCCCCAAACGCCCGCGACCGGGCGTGTCCCCCGGCTTCGCTCTGCGAGGTCTGGGGGCCCGGTGGGCTGGGGTTCGGGCAGGGTCCGTTCCTTGCGGTCCGAAGTCTTCAGGCAATTTCCAGGCAAAGTCCCGGGACAGCGGGAAAGGAACTGGTCTCCCTGCCTGGGATCGTTTCCGGCGGAAGTGCCCCTTCATCGGACGGAATTTTCCGTCTGTGCAAAAATGAAGCTTACTCGGTATCATGTGTGCTTTTTTGGGGGAAGGACAAAATAATAATAAAAAAAGACTTATTTTTTATAAACAACTTAATTGGCTTATTAATACTCAAATCCCTTGCTTCTGTTTTATTAAATGCAGTTTTCCATATAAAAATCCTTGAACTTCTAATGAGAAGGCTAAAGGTAACAGTATAATAAACAGTCAACTCAACCATATTTGTTCGCTTTGTAATAAGCTTGGCAACTTGGCAACTTGTTATTTTATCCTCCTTAAGTTCTGTACTGAGCAAGGCTGTTAAATGAGCCGAATTTTGCTCTTGTTGCCCAAGCTGGAGTGCAATGCGGCGATCTCGGCTCACTGCAACCTCCGCCTCCCAGGTTCAAGAGATTTTCCTGCCTCAGCCTCCCCCGAGTAGCTGGGATTACAGGCGCGCGCCACCACGCCCTGCTAATTTTTTGTATTTTTAGTAGAGATGGGGTTTCACCATGTTGGCCAGGCTGGTCTCGAACTCCTGACCTCAGGTGATCCGCCCATCTCTGCCTCCCAAAGTGCTGGGATTACAGGAGTGAACCACCGCGTCCGGACTCCCCTGTTTATTATTTAACGTAAATATATTTAAACGTTTCTTTAAAAAAAATCTAGACACTAAATTTGATTAAAACATAGCAGCCCATAAAGCTATAATGTAACTCCCCCATCTAATCTCCAGCCCACCTCCCAAGTACAACCAATGTCCACTGATGCCTAACTCTAGACTTTAGACTACAGCAAACAATGCATTTTTTAAAACATGGTTACAGCTTCTTTACAACTTGCTTTTAACATGTGAAGTTGTCTCCTAGTGGAGTCATCTGGTCAAGCTATAGAGAATGAAATCATTCTGTTCCTTAACTGCATTGTTAAGTGTATATCATGTTTATTTAATCAATTCTTTGTGATGGATGTTTAGTTTGTTTCCAGTTTTCACTATTATAAATAATATGTGGTAAATAGCATTGTTCTTGCATCTTTTGATATCTGTGAGATTATTTCTTTGCACAAGCGCCAAAATAGAATTGTGCCATTAAAATGTGTACAAATGAACATGTTACAGATGCTAACAAATAGTCCTCAAAGAGGCTATATCAGTTTATGCCGTTTCTTCACATCCACTCCAACACCAGATAGCATGCATTTTTGGTAACCGATTAATAGAAATGCTTAAGGTTAAACATCAAATGGTGCACCATAAATTTCTTTAAAAAAATGCTTAAAGAATTACTATTCATGTTTTAATGGAGAGAAAGTGGTCCAAACATATATTCATTCTACAGACACTTATTGAAAACCTGCTGTGTGATGGGCATAATTGTAGATGCTGGCATAATAACAAAGAATAAAAGATAAAAATCCTCACTTTGGCATAGTCAATTGTTAAGAAACAATGGGATACTTAGGCCGGGCGCGGTGGCTTCCGCCTATAATCCCAGCACTTTGGGAGGCCGAGGTGGGCGGATCACGAGGTCAAGAGATGGAGACCATCCTGGCTAATACGGTGAAACCCCGTCTCCACTAAGAAAACAAAAACAAGAATTAGCCGGGTGTGGTGGCGGCGCCTGTGGTCCCAGCTCCTCCGGAGGCTGAGGCAGGAGAATGGTGTGAACCCGGGAGGCGGAGCTTGCAGCGAGCCCAGATTGCGCCACCGCACTCCAGCCTGGGCAACAGAGCGAGACTCCGTCTGGGAAAAAAAAAAAAAAAAAGAAAGAAAAAGGAAAAAAAAAGAAACATATGGGACACTTAAAGACATCCAATAAAAGGGACTTTTACAAAGCCTGGGCAGAGTTGGTGAGGCGCCCTGTGACTGGTGACAGTGGAGTCATTATCACTGCCAGGGTTGACATCGGGGGAAGGAAATGTTACCAGAACCTGGCAAAAAAGACCATCCCAACAGGAGCTATGGTCTTAAAAAGAGGAACATTGTTAGATTTGTTTCGCTTTTTTGGAGCTATTGTAAGTAAGCTTATGTTTTTTATTTCAGTTTCCAACTGTTTTTGGCTAATATGTAATATGGTTGATATTTATGTGTTGACTTTGCATTCAGTGATCTTGCTTTACTCACTTACTAGTTTTAGGATTTTTTTGTTTTTTTTTTAGATTCCTTGGGATTTTCTATGTAGACAACCATGCAATCTGCAAATAAGGATAGACTTATTTTTTCCTTTCTAATTTGCATGGCTTTTCTTTTCTTACATTATTGTAATGTCCAGGATTCCCAGTACGATGTTGAACAGTAGTGGGAAGATCAGACACCTTTACCTTGGTCCTGATTTTAGGGGAAAAGCATTTAGACTTTAGTCATTAAGTGTGATGTTAGCTTTAATTTGTAGTTCCTCGTTTTTTAGGTTGAGAAAGTTTTCTTCTAGCTCTAGTTTTCTGAGAGTTATGATTATAAATGGATGTTTGATCTGGTCAAATGCTTTTGCTGCATCAACTGGTATGATCCTGTGGTGTTTTATTTTTTCTTCAGTCTGTCAAAATTGCAGATAACATTGGTTGATTTTCAAATATTGAACCAGGCTTGCATCTGCTGAATAAACCACACCTAGTTGTAATGTATCTTTCTTTTTATGTATTAATAGCTGTGATTTACTGATATTTGTTGTAAACTTTTGTCTTCAGAAGGAGAATTGGTCTGTAGTTTTCCTTCTTTGTACCGTCTTTGGCTTTGATATCAGCATAATGCTGGCTTTGTAAAATGAGCTGGGACGTGTTCTCTCCACTTTTGTTTTCTGGAATAGTTTATGTAAAACTCATGTTATTTCATCTTTAAAAGTTTGGTATAATTACCCAAGGAAGACGTCTATGCCTGGAGATTTCCTTTTCAGCATGTTTTAAACTATGAATTCCATTTCTTTAATATAAAACTACTTAAATCATCTATTTTATAGTGGGCGAGTCTTCTTTGTGTTTTTCAAGGAATTAGAACATTTAAGTTATTGAATTTTGGATAGACTTGTTCATATTATTCCCTTATTAAGCTTTTAATGTCTGTAGGTTCTATAGTTAGAACCCCTCTTTTCTGCCTAATGTTGGTCATTTACATCTTCTCTTCATCTTTGTCAATCTTGCTAGGTGTTTATCAATTTTATTTATCTCTTCCAAAACCTCCCACAACTTTTGGGTTGATTTTCTCTTTTGTTTTAATGTTTTCAATTTTCTTGATTCCTCATATCTTTGTCATTTCCTTTCTTCTTCTAGCTTTTAGTTTATTTTGCTTCCCTTTTTCTGTCTTGTAGTACAAACTTACTTTGTTAATTTGAGACTTTTACTTTTCTAACATAAACATTTAATGTTCTAAATTTCTTATAAGCACAGCTTTAGGTGCATCCAATAGATATTATGTTGCAAATGATGCAAATTGTGAATGGATGAGTGATCAATCAACTGATTGATCTTTTCTTCAATAAAGATTTTTCAATTCTGGTAATTGATTTACTTTTCTTCAATAAAGTTGCATAAATCAATGGAAAAAAATTAGACCATAATCCATTTTGTGTTAATTTTTGTGTATGATACGGAACATGTAGGAAGGCTTGAGCTTTTTTTTCCCTCTACAAATATCTAATTGTCCCATCACTATTTATGGAAAAGACTATCCTTCCCTTGTTGAGGTATCTTGGCACCTCTATAGAAAATCAGTTGTTTAGACCATAAATGTTCATTTTCTGTTTCTGGACTTCATATTCTCCTCCATTTATTTATATGTCCATTCTTATGCCAATATCACACTATTGTAAATACTGTAGTTTTATATTAATTATTTAAATAAAATGTAACTCCTCTAGCTTTGTTTTATTTCATAAAGTTGTTTTGGTTATTTAGGTCTTTTGCATTTCCACATAAATGTTAAGGCTTCCTTGTTAATTTATACAAAAGAGCTTGTATTGTATAAAATGAACTATTTTGGAAGTATGAGTGTGTGTGTGTGTGTGTGTGTACTCATTGTAACAACATATTATCAGAAATCTAAAAAATAATATTAGAAAATCATATTTTAAATAAAAGTGTTCAGGCTTTCAATAGTTAACTATTTAATATTTACATAGATTGAGGTGACTAAAGAATGTGTTCACCAAAAAAGGCCTAAATTCATTAAGATAGTCTCTGTGAAAAAAGGGTGTTAAAGGTTATGAGAACAGTTACTAGATCTGCATTTTAAAAATGAAAATGACTTTCTGAGATACTGGAGAGAAGCAACCTTATTTATTTGGAGGTCGGGCATACATGTCTAGTATGATTCACAATAAAACCGTATTAGCAACCATCAGCCAGTACATTTTGCATTATTTCCTTTTGCATATTTAATATGATAAATTCATTTTAAGTTTGAGCACCAATAAAAAAATTAGGCATTTCTTTTAAAAAATAGTAGGCTTCCTTTAATCAGGGGTTTTGAATTATCTTTTGATTCTCTTTTCCATTGTAAATTAGCAAATTACTGAGATTATATTAATTTCTTATAAATGTACTCCCATTTTATTTAAAAAGGTGATAGTATTACACATTTTAATCTCTATGCACTGTAAACTATGGAAACATCAAGCCTCTAATTGAAAAAAAATTCCCGAAAGCATCAGTAGGAAAGAATCAATCTCTTGGTCTCAGTCATGTAGCAAGAGCGTTCTACGATTATTTTAACTGCATGCTTATATATTTTAGTTATGTCTCATTGTAAAATGTCAATGCCATTATAGAAATTTTAAATTTAAAAAGTACATCTCGTCCTTGGACACTGTGGCCTCAAAAGACTAGCTTAAGTTTTCCTTGACCTTAATTATCATTGCTGAACTTGTAGGAGGGGTGGTTTAAATCTGTCAGTGACTTAAAACGAGAATTCTCTCTTTGATTTGGATAACCTGTGAACACCAGTGATGTTACTTTATCCATGAAGGAACAGTGCAGAGAAGACACCACTCTGGCTGTCGTGAGAAGAACGGACAACAGGAGACGAAGAATGAAAAGACGGAATTCTGGAAGACAACAGTGGCAGTGAAGTTGTTTAGTTTCTTTGCATTGCCACACTAAAAAAAAAAGAAAGACAAAGCAGCTAGGTATCGAAACAAAACACCAAACACCAGGGACAATATGTTTTTTAAAAACATGGTGACAGGATGTTCTCACGAATCCCAAAATATGGGGTGTTGATAAAAGCCACCTGACTACAAGTGACATCTTGTGTAGGAGGAAGCAAGGAAAGCGTTGGGGTGGGATGATTCCAGAACAGCAGCTCTAAAAGAAGGGGTTTGCTTTCTCCAATACCAGCAGGGCTCAAGGGGCTTGTGTAACATAAGCTGAAGGGGATGGAGCAGTGTAGCTCCTCCGAAATCACCTGCCAGGGATCCCTTTTAGGGCAGGCCCTGCACTGAAGAGAGCCTCCTAGTGGAATGAAAATCAAGCAGGATAGGGACAACAAAGACGACAGAGAGAGAAGGTTTAGACTAAAGGGAGGGAGGAGAATAAAGGCAGAACATCTCAGAAAGCCAAGTTGCCATATTTTTGAGTCCTAGACACAACCAATAGAAGGGAGCTCTGTGAAGTTTGAAAGGCTTTTCACATCTCTTTCTGAAAGTTCAGAGAAACTAACGACATAAAAAATAAAAGTCCTTCCTTCTACACAAAGAAATCTTTGGAAACAAAACAATAAACAAGCATAGCAAAACTCTGAAAAGACACATGGAAGAAGATGGGCTGTCCAGAGACATCAAGGGTTGATGAACTGCGGGGTGACGAGTTCTCTGTTTTCTTCTGCTTCTCGTATGCCATAGACAGGGCACCACAGAAACCTCCATCCCAGAACTACCAACAGGCACAGACAATGAAACAAAAACTTTAACAAAAGTGTGTTCTCTTTAGCCAAAGGTCTTGGAATGGATGGACTACGAATAGAAAACCTTTTAGCAATATCAGCCCTACACCAGCCAAACATCAACAGAAAAACTGTACTACCCTCTGCCCTGGAGAAGCAAGCAGGGGAACTCTGATTTCCCAGTCTGGTGGTATTGGCGGGGCTGAGCACAGAGATAATCTTGCATCCCCTGCCTGGCAGAAGTGGGTGGCAGGAGGAGCTGAGATTCCATCCTCTGCCTGGAAGCAGACAGTGCTCTGATTCCCGCACAGGGGTGGTGTCAGTGGGGTCAAACAGTGAGCGGCGCCTTCACCCCCACCCAGCAGCAATGACATTTGATGATGCAGTAAAAGGCAGAGCTGGTTACAACGAGGCTTCACCCCTCCAGGCCCTGTCATCAAGCTCCTTTGGGTGCTGACCCTTCACCTCCACTTGGCATCAACAAGGCAGACTAGGGTGCCATAAGGAAGGGTAGCTGATGCTCTGCTTCCCCCCTTTCCTGATATCAATAATATGCAGAGGGGAGCCAACCCTCCACCCCTACTCGTAGCAACAAGGTGGTGTGAGTCAGCCTTCTACCTTTCCTCCCTTCCCTCCCACCCCACAACCCTGAAGGCAGTGGAGCCAGTCAGGGAGCTGGTCACACAATCACACTCAGAGGCAACAAGGTGGTGTGAGTCAGCGTCCCACTTTGACCAGGAAGATGAATGTGGGATGAGGAAGGACTTGAACTTTCATCCCACCCATCTGCAACAATGCAGTGTGAGTCAGCGCCCCATTTTTGCCAGAGGGTTTGGAGGAGTCTATTAGGAAGCTGACCAAACACACCCACCTGGCCCTGGCACTATACCCACTTAAAAGAAGTTTAAATAGGATTCACGGTCTCATAATATGCAAAATATCTGGGATACAATTTTAAAAAATGCTTGACATACCAAGAATCAGAAAAATCTCACAGAATGAGAAAAAAAAAATAGCAGACACTAACACCAAGATAAATCAGATAGAGTATTATCTAACAAGGGCTTTCAGGCAACTATCAAATGCCTCAACAAGCAATTGCAATTTTAAAAAAGATTAAATAGGATTACATTTAAGGAAAAATTAAATAGGATTCACGGACTCGTAATAGAGAAAATAATCTGGGATACGATTTTAAAAATGCTTGACATGCCAAGAATCAGAAAAATCCCACAGAAATGAGAAAAAAGTAACAGACACTAACACTAAGATAAATCAGATAGAGTATTATCTAACAAGCATTTTCAGGCAACTATCAAATGCCTCAAAAAGCAATTGCAATTTTTTTGGAGTAAAAAATTAGAAAATTTCACCAAAGAAACAAAAATTACAAAAAGAAACCAAATGGAAGTTAGAGAACTGAAAAATATGATAACCACAATAAAAAGCTTGCTGGATATGCTCAATAGTAGAGTGGACATAAAAGAGGATAGAATCAATGAACCTGAAGACAGATCAATAAAATTTACCCAATGTGAGCAGCAGAAAAAAGGAGGTTAAGAAAAGAGAACAATTACAGCATGTCAGGGATCTATAAGACAATAACTACAGTGCTAACATATGTGTTAACAGAGATCCAGCAGGAGAGAGAGAGGGGGGGACTGAAAAAGTGTTTGAAAAAATAAAGGCTGAAATGTCTCAAATTTGGGAAAAGACATAAATCTACAGACTGAAGAATCTGAGTGATTCCCAAACATAATAAGCCCAAATAAATTGATGCCAAGACACATCATAATTAAGTTTCTGGAAACAAACAAACAAACAAAATAAAGCAAAGGAAAAAATCTTGAAAGCATCAGAGAGAAACAACACATTACTTGCAGAGCCCCAATTTAAATAACTTTCTTTCTCCTCTTCCTTCCTTCCTTCCTTTTCTTTCTTTTTCTTTCTTTCTTTCTTTCTTTCTTTCTTTCTTTCTTTCTTTCTTTCTTTCTTTCTTTCTTTCTTTCTTTCTTTCTTTTTCTTTCTTTCTCTCTCTTTCTTTTTTTCTTTCTCTCTTTCTTTCTTTCTTTCTCTCTCTTTCTTCTTTCTTTCTTTTTCTTTTTTTTTTTTCTTAGAGAGAGATAGAGTCTCACTCTGTGGCCTAGTCTGGAGGGCAGTGGTGCAATCATGGCTCACTTCAGCCTCAACTTCCCAGGCTCAAGTGATCCTCTAGCCTCAGCCTCCCAAGCAGCTGGGACCACAGGTACACGCCACCATGTCCAACTAACTTTTGTATTTTTTGTAGGGACAGGATCTCCCTGTGTTGCCCAGGCTGGTCTTGAACTCCTGGGCTCAAGTGATCCTCTTGCTTCAGCCTCCCAAAGTGCTGGGATTATAGGCATCAGCTATCACGTCTGGCCCAACATTTTCAACCTGAAATCCTGGAACTGGAAGAAAGTAGAAAGCAATTTTCGAGTACAGAAAAAAAAAAAAAAAAGAACTGTCAACCCAGAATTCTACATCCAGTGAAAATATCCTTTAAGAATGAGGCCGGACACAATAGCTCACAGCTTGAAGCTTAAGACAGGAAAGAGCATCAAAATGAGTAAAAATAAGGGCAAATATGAAAGACTATCCAATTTTTCATGAGTTTCTTAAATAATATTTGACTGTTAAAGCAAAAACTCTACACCTAATGTGGTGTTCAATGTATAAGGAGGAAACACGACAGAAATTTTATTTTAAAAGTGGAGAGAGTAAAGGGTTGTAAATGTAGGAAAGGTTGTTAAACCACACTAGAATTGGTTAAACATCAATATTAGTAGACTGTGATTAGTTACATATGTATATTGTTATACCTAGAGCAACCACTAAGAAAACTATCCAAAGCTGTATGATCAAAAACACTATAAGCCTGGGTGTGGTGGTGCATGCCTGTAATCCCAGGACCTTGGGAGGCTGAGGCAGGTGGATCATCTGAGGTCAGGAGTTCGAGACCAGCTTGGCCAATATGGCGAAACCCCATCTCTACTAAAAATACAAAAATTAGCTGGGTGTGCTGGTGCATGCCTGTAATCCCAGCTACTCAGGAGGCTGAGGCAGGAGAACTGCTTGAACCCAAGAGGTAGAGGTTACAGCGAGCCAAGATTGCGCCTCTGTGCTCCAGCCTGGGCAACAAGAGCAAGACTCCATTGCCGAAAGAAGAGAGAGAGAGAGAGAGAAAGAGAGAGAGAGAGGGAGGGTGGGAGGAAGGAAGGAAGGAAGGAAGGAAGGAAGGAAGGAAGGAAGGAAGGAAGGAAGGAAGATAGGAAACAAACAGAAAGCAAATAACAAAATGGCAGACTTCAGTCCTCATGTATCAGAATTGCTACAAGGCAATTCTTGAAGTGGTCTACATACAGTAATTAAAAGACAGAGATTGGCAGAGTGGATTAAAAAACAAAAAACCAAACATGATTCAACATTATGCTGGATCTACAAAAAAACTCACTTGAAATACAATGACATAGGTAGATTGAAAATGAAAAGCACTAAAATAAGTGTACCATGCAAACATTAACTTAAAACTGGAAGTCACTACATTAATACTAATATAGTAGAACTCAGAGCAAAGAATTACTGGAGACAAAGAGGGACATTACATAATGATTTTTAAAAATTAATTTACCATGAAGACAAAATGGTCTTACATGTGTTCACACCAAGAACAGAGCCTTAAAATGCATAAGGTGAAAACCAACAAAGTTGAAAGGAGAATCAACAAATCCACAATTGTAAGTTTGGACTTCAACACTCTTCTCAGCAACTGATAAAACTACTAGACGTAATTTTAAAAATTGTAGTAATTTATCAAAAATGGAGTGAATAATATAAACACAAATTAAGAGTGTGTTTGATTGTGTCATTTGCAGACTCCTTCCTTTGGCAGACCTTGACTGGGCAGTTTGATGTGCCTGAACTTAATGCAGGATGCACTTGGATGTGGTCCAGAGCTAAAGTCTGGACTTCGTGTCTGCAGCTGTGGCCACTTTACCCTCCTTCGGACTCCGAGGCCACTTTTGCTCTCAGAGGCACCCAGAAGAGCCATCGGGCGCACGGGAAGCACTGCTCAGCAGCCTCAGTGGGGCACCAAGCACATTAGCGACAGCATCTGTCATGAATTCCAGGCCTCTGAAAGTCGCTGACCACCTTAACCATCGGCCAGATGGACCCCGCAACTGGGAAACACATAGATGCCACATAATTCCCAGCCCTGGACTGTCTCTCTCCATGAAATCAGGTGATACCAGAAATCCCAGGAGCTTCTGATCCTCAAGAGCTTTTTCCAAAACTGGTCTGGAAAGTCATCCGACATCTGCAGCCAAGCCTGTGCTTTCAGGGCTTTGCACAACTGTGAGGCCTGCCCGGTCAGTCTGTTTGATGCAAAGCAGGAATTTCTCTACACTGTGCCCCGCAAAGCTTACTTCTTTCTAGATTACTCCTCCTGTCATGCATCGGTAAGCCCACTCCCTTCACTAAGCGAAATGCTGTCTTCTCTGGATGCTCAGTAGCACCCCTTCTAAAATGCAGCTTTCAGGCCTGGACAAGAAATTCCAGACATGATACCAGGAAGCAGGCATTCACGCCACTATCTCTTTCTCTATCCAGCCATTTAATGCCATTATTGCAAACTTTTGGGGTGCCCAAGTCAGGTTGTTAATAATACTGAAATTATTGGTATCCCAAAACTCATTTTTTTTTTTTTTTTTTTTTGAGACGGAGTTTTGCTCTTGCTGCCCAGGCTGGAGTGACATGGCACGATCTTGGCTCACTGCAACCTCCGCCTCCTGGGTACAAGAGATTCTCCTGCCTCAGCCTCCCGAGTAGCTGGGATTACAGGCATGTGCCACCACGTCTGGCTGATGTTTTGTATTTTTAGTAGAGACGGGGTTTCTCCACGTTGGTCAGGCCCGTCTCAAACAAACGACCTCGGGTGATCTGCCCGCCTCGGCCTCCCAAAGTGCTGGGATTATAGGCGTGAGCCACCGCGCCCAGCCCCAAAACTGAGATTTTTAAAGAGTACTATTAATTTCTTCTTCATCCTGTACTTGTGTCATACATATGTATGTGTGTGTGTATAAATAAATATATATGTTTAAATAAAATTTAACTGATACATATATTTAATCTCAACAAAGAGCTTTACATTTATACACAATACGTTTCATTCTATTAGTTTTAAACTTTCTAGAGTTTGGAAGTCCTTTTCTTCCTGTCTCTTTTTAAAAATCCAAATTCTTTTATTCAGAGTACACACTCTCTGTCATGGGCATCTGCTGCTCTCGCCTCTCTGGTGAAGCCATCCTGGTTTTCTTGTGGAGCATCATCCTTCACGTAGCAATCCATGTGCTGTGGCTGGGCTGACCGTCCTCCACATCCTGAGGCAGGTGTGTGACCCAGGCAGGGCCAAGCAGCACCAGCCTGGTACTTTCCTCCAAGGAGGATAGGGATGAGCCTGGCTGGGGGGGTGTGCAAGGCAGAGGACAGCAGGTCCTGCAGGGAAAGAGACAGAGTGCTGATGATGCTCTGTGAGCCCAGAATCCAGCCAGGCCTGCGTCACCCAGGTCCTCCTCTCGTATACGCAGTTCAACAGTGGTTTCTGCCCCTTTCAGCTGACAGACTTGTCTAACAGCATCTCTCCAATTCTTTACTGTGGCTTCGACTGTCATCTTCTTACAGGATGGGCTGGTGGTGACAAGGGGTCCAGGGGGTTTGTTCCAGGGCTGTTCCCTAGCAAGGATAGTTTTTGTGTTTCATGTGTGTTTGGGTGGCTTAGTGGGGTGCACTGGATTTGTGTGTGTTCATGTGTTAAAGTGTCCTCCAGCCTCCCGCCAGTGTCGCCACCATCATACTCGTTCAAATGACTGAGAAGAATCATTGGGAGATCCAGTCAAGGACATGGCTAGATTATTTGCCACTAGAAACCAGATGCAACTGGGCAATAACTAACAGTATTTTATTTAACTGGGTCTTAGCCACCTTTTATCCAGGTCCTACTGCTGGTTTGGATGTAAAATGTTACAGCTCTGTGGAAAACAGTTTGGCAGTTCCTTAAAAAGTTAAATGCAGACTTACCATATGATCCAGCAATTCCACTCAGGTATTTGTATATCAGCGTTCACAGCAGGGTTATTAATAATAGCCCAAAGGTGGGAACAACCGAAATGCTCATCAACAGATGAATGGATCAACAAAATGTGGCCTACACACACAATGGAACATTACTGCACCAGAAAAAATCAAATTCTGATACATGTAAAACAAGAATGAACCTTGAAAATATTATGCTAAGTGAAAGAAGCTAGACACAAGAGGATAAATAGTGTATATTCCACTTACATGAGGTACCTAGAATAGGCAAATTCATGGAGGGAGAAAGTCGAGTAGAAGTTACCAGAGGGTGGGGGAGAGGAGGATGCGGAGTTATTGCTCTTTGGGTACAGAGCTTCTATTTGGAATGAGAATAAAAAAATCTGTAGATATGAATAAATGTGATGGTTGCACAACATTCTGAGTGTATTTAATGCCACTGAATTGTACACTTAAAATAATACATTTATATTATGTATATTTTACCACAGAAAATGAAAAAAATTCTTTCATTTTGCAGACACTAGTACTTCCTCTTAAATACTTTAGCATTCATACATTTGCTCAAAATTTGTTTACAACATTTTTATTTTTATGTAAAATTTACATATAATAAACGCACACATCTTGAGTGTACATGCTTTGAATTTTGACAGATGTGTGTACCTGTATAACTGAAGTCCTTATCAAGATACAGAATGTTACCATCACCCAGGTGATGTTCCCTCATGGCCTTTCCCTGTGAAATGCTCTGTCAAGCTTTTTTTTTTTTTGAGATGGAGTCTTGCTGTGTCACCCGGGCTGGAGTGCAGTGGTGCAATCTCGGCTCACTGCAATCTCTGCCTCCCCGGTTCAAAAAATTCTCTGCCTCAGCCTCCCGAGCACCTGGGATTACAGGTGACCGCCACCACACCTGGCTAATTTTTGTATTTTTAGTAGAGACGGGGTTTCACCATCTTGGCCAGCCTGGTCTTGGTGATC
This sequence comes from Macaca fascicularis, assembly GCF_037993035.2. Lineage (NCBI taxonomy): Eukaryota > Metazoa > Chordata > Mammalia > Primates > Cercopithecidae > Macaca > Macaca fascicularis. The sequence continues at coordinate 126,215,647 of NC_088389.1, read as the reverse complement.
CACCTGCCTTGGCCTCCCAAAGTGCTGAGATTATAGGCATGAGCCACTGCAGTGGCCTCTGCTAAGATTTTTAAGAACAGAATCAAGAAATTGAAGGATTTGCTGTTACTCCTACCTGCAATGGACTTCCCCTGGGTATTGGGTGAGTAGCAATCTGTTACTGTTTCTCAGTGTGGAGGATGAGGAAAGGGTTGAGAAATCCAGCGAAAGGACACTTCTGTTAATAGCTCAATCTGCTGCCCATGGTTGGGATAAGGGGAGTATGTGGTGGTGGTTGTGGGCAATCAGGGGAGCTATAGGGAACAAGTGTTCGGATTCCTAGCAGAAGCACTCTGTGCTCTCAGTAAAGCAGTCATGGTAGAACATTGCCCCTGGGTATATGCCCTTGTTGTCCATCCCTTTTTTAGTTCTTAGCAAAACCGTCTTCCTATTTCTTTGCCTGGGAATGGTAAGTTGGAGCCAATAGTTCACATCCTCATGAAGGTTCGTTGTGACTGTCATGTGTGGACCACGCTGGAGTCCAGCTGGGCAGTGGCCCTTCCTCACGCATGTGCTGTGTGATGGACCGGATGAGCAGCGTCAGTGCGGATCTTAGGAATACCAGTTCCCAAATGGGAGACACGCCTTTACCATGTTTCACACTCTCTTCCTCCTCCTCCTTCTCCTTTACCAGTTCTTTAAATTTTTTTCTTGAACTATATTCTTCTGAATCTGTTATCTCATGAGAATTATGCATCTTAATTATTTTTTTAAATCGAGATAATACAGCACAAAAAGAAATACCTTTTTTCAAACACCTCTAAGAAATATATCTAGTTTATATCATTCGTGAACATTTTAAAATGCACATATAGGAATTGTGCATGTCTGTATTTTTAAAAATTGTACTAAATTATTCAGACTTCCCTACAAATTGTTTTTTTTTTAACCTGAAAATTATAATTCATGGCAGGACTCTGTTTCTTCTGCCACAATATGATCAACTGGGTTTGAGACAATGACTCTCATAACACCCGCGGAGTTCTGTCTCTCTTTTTAAAGAGTTTATTCTTTTCAAAGTCGTGTGGATTAATTCCAGCATGTCAAGTCAAACTTTGGTCATAAAATGACATGGTTGACCAAGAAAAACACTTATATGCTCACAATTTTCCACCCAGTGACTTCTGAACATTTTTAAGAAGACTCCCTACCGCTGAGCAAGTCCTGTTTTGAAAATCGCTTAAACAATCTATTCAAGAAATCATACCGAGCCTTTTCTTTACTGGGGATGGGCAAAAAAGAATTAGAACACACAACAAAGCAAGGAAGAGAAACTTCGAACTTTCTCATCATATCAGAAGCAGCAAATTCCAACTCATAGTTAAAAAATAGGAGGCCATTAAAGAAAACAATAAAAAAATTAGCCGGGCGCAGTGGCGCATGCCTGTAATCCCAGCTACTTGGGAGGCTGAGGCAGGAGGATCGCTTGAACGCAGGAGGCGGAGGTTGCAGTGAGCTGAGATCATGCCATTGCGCTCCAGCCTGGGCGACAAGAGCAAAACTCTGTCTCAAAGAAAAAAAAAAAAATAGGAGGCCCTAATCCTGACTTTTTCTGGAGTCTGTTATCAAATAAAATTATTAACGTAAAGCGCTTTGTCATCCTCCATGAATGCTAGGTATTGTATTATTGCTTTAATTATTATTTTGGGAAGCCGTCTTAGATTGGGGAAATAAACCCTAGATTATGGAAGGTTTGGTGACAAAGAGGCCTTAAACCTGAAACTTGAAACCCTGAAGACACTTCTTGTTAAAAATCGCAGGGTGAGGAGAACTACACTCTATAAAAGGCATTCCATAAAAGGCATTGAGGAAAAGAACACCTTCCCCCAGACTGTATTAATTAGACTCGAGCTATCTAAAGTGCCTACTTGAGCTATCTAAAAAGGATAGAAAATAAAAAGAACAAAAACTGTTTTCAGAGTGTGTATGTGTGTTGAGGGACATAAGGTGGGAATGACAGCAAGAGAAGGAACAAGTGGGAAGGTGGGGAAGGGACCACTGGGGAGGGGATACATCGAGGATAATGCTCCTGAGATGATTACATTTTATGTGTCAAACTTCACTAGGCCATGGTCCTCAGTGATTTGGTCAAACACCAGTCCATATGTCACCGTGAAGTATTATGTAGATGTGATTAGCATCTACAATCAGTTGACTTTGGATAAAGCAGATTTCACGCCATAATGTATGTGGGCCTCACCAATCAGTTGAAGGTATAGAGTGAAAACTGAGGTTTCCTGGAGAAGAAGGAAACTGCTTCAAGACTACAACCTAGAGTTGCTAGAGTGTTGGTCTGCCCTACAAATTTTGGATTTGTCAGCACCCGCAATCCTATGAGCCAATGTTTTAAAATACAGATTTTCCTACTGACAGTGGTTCTAGAGGAAAAGAAACTGAAGACTGAGTTTTCTGAATTGGTTCTGGAGTTTCTGAAATGGATTATCTAATCTGATTAAATCTAAAGGCAACAATGACTCTATTTCCAGTGGTAAAGGGAGCACAGATAGTTCATGGTGTGATGTGATGCCAAATATTACCATTGGATATTCCTAATCAAATACTTAGGAGAGGCACATTTCAGGGTGACCAGTATTTGATACCTTAGAACACTTTTGTTAAACTAACCAGTATGAGAGTAGCTGGTTGCTTGTAACTGCAGTGGACAAAGTAGGGAAAGAAAAGAATCAGCTCAGGACTTGGCTCAAGTGCCATACAGAATGACCTGAACATTTCTATATATGCTCTGAGAAAATCATTAACACTTGTAGCCACAGAGCCAAGATTTCTGAAAACCAAACCCAAAGTCTTGTCCTGTGAGTGGATGAATTACAACACAAACTGAATCCCTAATCTCACAGGGTGTGGGTTGTTAAGGTGTTTGGGAAGCAGTGGCATGCTGGAATTTGGAATGGGGATTTATGGGCATATTCCGATGAAGCTGGGGACATTGAATCCCTAAACTCTCCTGCATCTTCTTTTCCAGAAGTAGCCTTTCCACTTCTGTCTGAGGAGATTAACCTGCTTTTAATGAGAATCTGTAATGGCCTCCTTTTGAGCTGCCCTGCAAGACACTGCTGATTCTCTTCAGTGACTTCCAGACCCCTCTTTGTTTCCAGACTCATTACTAGATTAAAATCCCAGCATGTTCTTAAAGGCGAAGTAGGAAGTGTGCCCCATGAAGACGTGAACCAGATGCCAAAAGAACTGCAAAATTTTTCTAACTTACACATCATAAATATGAGGAATAAGAATAAAAATGGATATTAAGGTGTGAGATGGTGGAAGGAAGACAATGTTGGATCTGACTAAATTTATTGCTATGGGCTCATTAAGCAGAGATTATTTATTCAGTATTGTAGCTTGAGGAATTAGAAAGGGCTCTGGCAATTTGGTTAGTAGGTTGAACCACAGACCCAAAAGTGGCCTATACTAAATTAGCTGAGATGCTGGAACTGCCTTTGGTATACCATAGAAGGTATCCAAAGGCTTTGGGAGATTGATATGTGAAAGTGAATTTATAAGGTAAGACCTGCTCACTCACCCAATGAGGGTACAGGGAACAAAGATCCTCTGCTTGACCAAACTTTAGTCAGGCTTCTGAAACTTCACCTAGGCCCATCTGTACACTTCCTTGGAAAATTCAGTTTTAGAAAAGAACCCTGCTGGGCTGGGCACAGTGGCTCATGCATGTAATCCCAGCACTTTGGGAAGCCGAGGCAGGTGGATCATCTGAGGTCAAGAGTTTGAGACCAGCCTGGCCAACATGGTGAAACCCCATCTCTACTAAAAATACAAAAATTAGCCAGGCATGGTGGTGTACACCTGTAATCCCAGCTACTCAGGAGGCTGAGGCAGGAGAATCGCTTGAACCCAGGAGGTGGAGGTTGCAGAGAGCCGAGATTGCGCCATTGCACTCTAGCCTGGGTGACAAGAGCAAAACTCCTTCTCCAAAAAAAAAAAAAAAAAAAAAGAAAGAAAGAAAGAAAAGAAAAGAACCCTGCTAAGTCAGTTTAGAAAGAATCCCTATGCTCTTGGGCAAGGACTTCATGACTAAAACACCAAAAGCAATGGCAACAAAAGCCAAAATTGACAAATGGGGTCTAATTAAACTAAAGAGCTTCTGCACAGCAAAAGAAACTACCATCAGAGTGAACAGGCAACCTAGAGAATGGGAGAAAATTTTTGCAATCTACCCATCTGACAAAGGGCTAATATCTAGAATCTACAAAGAACTTAAACAAATTTACAAGAAAAAATCAAACAATTCCATCAAAAAGTGGGCAAAGGATATGAACAAACATTTCTCAAAAGAAGACATTTATGCAGCCAACAGACACATGAAAAAATGCTCATCATCACTGGCCATCAGAGAAATGCAAATCAAAACCACAATGAGGTACCATGTCACACCAGTTAGAATGGTGATCATTAAAAGGTCAGGAAACAGCAGGTGCTGGAGAGGATGTGGAGAAATAGGAACACTTTTACACTGTTGGTGGGACTGTAAACTAGCTCAACCATTGTGGAAGACAGTGTGGTGATTCCTCAAGTATCTAGAACTAGAAATACTATTTGACCCAGCGATCCCATTACTAGGTATATACCCAAAGGATTATAAATCATGCTGCTATAAAGACACATGCACCCCTATGTTTATTGTGGCACTATTCACAATAATAAAGACTTGGAACCAACCCAAATGTCCATCAGTGATAGACTGGGTTAAGAAACTGTGGCACATATACACCATGGAACACTATGCAGCCATTAAAAAAGGATGAGTTCATGACCTTTGTAGGGACATGGATGAAGCTGGAAACCATCATTCTGAGCAAACTATCGCAAGGACAGAAAACCAAACACCACATGTTCTCACTCACAGGTGGAAACTGAACAATGAGAACACTTGGACACAGGGCAGGGAACATCACACACTGGGGCCTGTCGTGGGGTGGGGGGGATGGGTGAGGGATAGCATTAGGAGATATACTTAATGTAAATGATGAGTTAATGGGTGCAGCACACCAACATGGCACATGTATACCTATGTAACAAACCTGCACGTTGTGCACAGGTGGTGTCTCAACACCCCAGCCTGTTTTCAGCAAGAATTCTGTTAGGTCAGTTAAGCCAGAATCTTTCCTTACCCTTGAAGTTTCCTCTTAGTAATTTTCAATCCACTGACCCCCACCCTACTCCTTGGCAATGAGTTCCCACTTACCAAGCTGCATTCAGAGTTGAGCCCAATATCTCTCCCTCACTGTAAAATGCTATTGCGGTGGTCCCTATATCTATTCTGACGATCTTGAAAAAGTCAGCCTTACCATCCTCGAACCAGTGTCATTGAAAAGTCTTTTCTTTAACAAGAGGACATGCTTTCGTTTTCTATTTATTACTATTTTTTAGAGTCAGGGCTCACTCTATTGCCCAGGCTGGAGTGCAGGGGTGTGACCATAGCACACTGTAGCCTCAAACTCCTGGGCTCAAGGGGCCCTCCTGCCTCAGCCTCCTGAGTAGCTGGGACTATATGCACCATCATACCTGGCTAATTTTTAAGATTTTTATAGAGGCAAGGTCTTGCTATGTTGCCCAATCAGGCCTCAAACTCCCGAGCTCAAGCGATCCTCCAAAGTGCTGGGATTATAGGTGTGAGCTACCACATCGAGCTCAGGACACACTTTCTGTCGTGACTACGAGAAATACATTTGTGAGGGAGTTCCAATATTTGTAAAGAGCTCTGCAGTTGCTCTTCTCTCTAGGTCAGAGATTACAGTGGGAACTGCTGCCACTGTATAGGATCCCTCAGTACAAGGAGAGTAACTGGATCCCAGGATGGCAGGCGCCAAGTGCAGCGTTTAGTCACCAAAGACAAGGTGAACGTGGTTACTGTAATGGACGGTAAAGTCAAAACTATAGTTAAAAAGTCTGATTTATAGAGACTTATGGCATTGGCTAGCTGGTCATAGTATCCACAGAAATAAAATAGATGGAAAGCCTACTAAATTCTTATTTGTTCTGTATAAAAAGAAGAGTCAAGTGAATAAAAGTCTAACTTGAATCAAAAAAATGGAGTCACAGCTCCTGATCAATTCCAAGACTTGGACCAGTTTGCAGACCCACATCTCCTTAAATAACGAGGAGGCTGTGTCCCCACTGCACTACCAAAATTGTGTACTGTTCATTTTTCTCCCAGCCTTCCCAGAGGGACCGACAGCACTTTACCAAGATGACTGTGCACTGGGGCAAAGGCAATAATCAGATTTTGGGGGAGTTTTACCGGACATCGGTTCTGAACTCAGACTCAGAGGACCCCAGGAAAACTGACACATCACTCGGGTCCACACGCGAGAGTAGGGGCTTAGGGCGGTTAGGTGATCAGTGGAATTTTAGTTCGGGTTTGTCTTGCAGTGGGTCCAGTCTGGTTATCTCTGTAGCTGCAGAAGTAATAATTGGAATAGACATACTCAACAACTGGCAGAATCCCTACACTGGTTTCCTGACCTGAGGAGTGAGGGCAATTATGGCAGAAAGTGGAAGCCACTTAACTGCCTCTATCTAGAAAAACCGCAAACCAGAAACAATACTGCATTCTTGGAGGGCTAGCAGATTAGTACCACCATCAAGGACTTGAAGGATGCAGAAGTGGTACTTTTTATCACATTCCCATTCTACTCCCCTGTAAAGCCTGTGAAGAAAACAGATAGATCTTGGAGAATGAGAGTCAATTACTGGAAACTTAATCAGGTGAGGACATCAATTTCAGCTGCTGTTCCAAACGCAGTTTCATAGCTTGAGTAAATTAATATATCCCCTGGTACCTGGTATGCACTTATTGATCAGGGAGATACTTTTTTTTCCTGATGTCTGTTAGTAGAGACCACCAGAAACAGTTTGGTTTCAGGTGGCAAGCCTGTAATACACTTTCATTGTCCTACCTCAGGTGTATGCCAACTCTCCAGCCCTGTGTCATAATTTAATCTGAAGGGATCTTAATTGCCTTTCCCTTCTGTAAGATATCAATCACACTGGTCCATTCACTGATGACATAATGCCGACTGGAAGCAGTAAGAAGTAGCAACTATTCTACACTTATTACTAAGACGTGTGCGTCAGAGGGTGGAAAATAATTCCTACAAAAATTCAAGGGCCTTTCACTTCAGTGAAATTTCTAGGATTCTAGTGGTCGAGATATTCCTTCTAAGTGAAGAATAAGTTGTTGCATCTAGCTCCATGTACAACCAAAAAAAGAGGCATAACACCATTAGTCCCTCTTTGGATTTTAGAGGCAACATATTCCTCATTTGAGTGTGTTACTCTCTGACCTATTTACCCACAAAGCTGCTAGTTTTAAGCCCAGGATAAGAGCAGGCTCTACAACAGGTCCAGGCTGCTGTGCAAGCTGCTCTCCCACTTGGGCTTTATGTCCCAGGAGATCCAATGGAGCTTGAAGTGTCAGTGGCAGATAGGGACACTATCTGAAGCCCCTGGCAGGCCTCTACAGGCAAATCGGTGTGGACCCTAGGACTCTGGAGCATGCCATCTTCCGCCGGTCACTATTTTCCTTTTGAGAAGCAGTTTTGGCTTGCTCCCGGGCCTTAGTGGAGGCTGCTTAATCATGGGCCACCTAGCTATCCTGCAACCTGAGCTTTCCATCATACATTGGGTACTATCTGACCCACCAAGCCATAAAGTTAGGCGTGCAGAACAGCACTCCAGCATCAAATGAAGTGGGATACAGTGGGTTTTGCATCTGTGAGCCCTTGCAGTTCAAACTGTGTGGGATGCAATCAACCTCGGATAGACTTTTTTTTTTTTTTTTTTTGGAGTCTTGCTCCGCCGCCCATGCTGGAGCGCAGTGGTGCGATCTCGGCTCACTGCAAGCTCTGCCTCCCTTGTTCACGCTATTCTCCTGCCTCAGCCTCCCAAGTAGCTGGAACTACAGGCGCCTGCCACCACGCCCGGCTAATGGTTTTGTATTTTCGATAGAGACAGCCTTTCACAGTGCGAGCCAGGATGGTCTCGATCTCTGACCTTGTGATCCGCCTGCCTCGGCCTCCCAAAGTGCTGGGATTACAGGCGCGAACCACTGCGCCCGGCCCAATTTTTTTTTTTTAAAGGATAGTCTGTGCTGAATATGTACAGGCTTCTTTATCTTGTCATTATTCCCTTAAAACATACAGTATAACAACTACTTACATAACACTTACAATGTTCTAGGTATTATAAGGAATCTGGAGATAAAGTATAAGGGAGGATGTGGTAGGTTATATGTAAACACTACAGCATTTTATATGAGGAACTTGAGCATCTGTGGATTTTGGTATCTGCAGGGGGTTGTGGAACCAATCCCCCACGGGATATCAAGGGATGACTGCATGCGTGATGGGGCATGAGGAGGCCCTGAAGGTAAGTTACAGGAAGAAGCAGTGGGAACACTGACGGTCCTAACTCCTGTTACATCATGTTTTCTTTCCTAGCCCACATCTATGGCCTCATAGGGAGTTCCCTAACATCAACTGGGTGAGGAAGAGAAAACTTGGGCATGATTTATAGACGGTTCTGTACAATATCCAGGCACCAACCAGTGGATGCTGCGGTATTAGAGCACGCTGGAAGAACGGAGGTGAAGGGAAACAAAACTTTCCGAAGTGTACTTGGTTGTTCATTTTGCTTGGAAGAAGAAATATCCAGGTGTATGATTATATACCATTTCACGGGCTATGGTTAATGATTTGGCTGGGTGGCCACAGAGTTGTAATGAACGTGATTGGCAAATTGGTGATAAAGGGGTCTAGGGAATGCATATCTGAACAGACTTCTCTGAATGGGTAAAAAAAAAAAAAGTGAAGATATTTGTATCCCATGTGAATTCTCACAAAAGGGTGACCTCGGCAGAGGAGGACTTTAAAAACTGAGTGAATAGAATGACCTTTTCTCTGGACACCAGTCAGCCTCTTTCCCCAGCCACCCTGGGGTTCATGAACAAAGTGGCCATGGTGGCAGGGATGGAGGTTATGCATAGGCTCAGCAACATAAGAATGTAAGCTCCAAGGGAAGGAGTGTGACTATTTGCTTCATACTTGTGTCCCCAGAGCCCAGCACAGAGCTATTGCATAGGAGCCCAACAAATAGTAGACTCTTGAACAACATGGGTTTGAACTGAGGGTCCACTTACAGATTTTCTTCCGCCTCTGCCACCCAAGACAGCAAGTCCAACCCTGCTTCTTCCTCCTCCTCCTTAGCCTATTCAATGTGAAGACGACAGCGATAAAGACCTTTATGATGATCCACTTTCACTTAGTAAATATAATTTATCCTCCTTGTGATTTTTTTTTTTTGAGACGGAGTCTCGCTCTGTCGCCCAGGCTGGAGTGCAGTGGTGCGATCTTGGCTCACTGCAAGCTCCACCTCCCAGGTTCACACCATTCTCCTGCCTCAGTCTCCCGAGCAGCCGGGACTACAGGCGCCCACCACCACGCCCAGCTAATTTTGTTTTTGCATTTTTAGTAGAGACGGAGTTTCACCGTGTTAGCCAGGATGGTCTCGATCTCCTGACCTCGTGATCTGCCTGCCTCGGCCTCTCAAAGCGCTGGGATTACAAGTGTGAGCCTTGTGCCCGGCTATGATTTTCTTAATGACATTTTTTCTTTAGCTTGTTGTAAGCATACAGTATTTTATAATACATAGACAAAATATGTGTTAATTGGCTGTTTATGTTATCAGCAAGGCTTCTAGTCAACAGTAGGCTATTAGCAGAAAAGTTCTGCTAATTAACTTTTAATTAATTAGCAGGAATTAATTAGGAGGAATTAAAGTTATATGCAGGTATTTGGCTGCACAAGGGTTGATGCCCCAACCTCTGCGTGGTTCAAGGATCAACTGTATCCGAATGAATAAATACACTGCAGAACAAGAACATGTTGCAGCTTATTAATAGTTTTACTTATTAACTTACTTAAAAAGAGATAGTGAACATTTGTGAAATTGTTTACAATTGAGATATCCATACACACAAGTCATGTGCTACGTGATGTTTTGATCAGTGACTAACTGCATATATGACAGTGGTCCCATAAAATTATGATCCTATATTTTTACTGTACTTTTCTCTGTTCAGATATACAAATACCACAGTGTTACAACTGTGTACAGTATTCAGTACAGTGATGTGCTACACAGGTGCATAACTTAGGAGCAACAGGCTGTACCATATAGCCTAGGTGTGTAATAGGCTCTACCATCTACGTTTGTGTCAGCGTACTCTATGATGTTGTTACGATGAAATCACCCGACACATTTCTCAGAATGTATCCCCATCATTAAGCAACACAAGACTGTATATATACATTTACTAATGTTTGTTATTTTTACTAGAGAAGTTTCTTCTTTGCTTTTTAGAAATTTTATATCAGTTAAAAGGGAAATACACTTAGAAAACAGTTTCAACTTTCAGAGGCAAAACACATACGTGAAACACACATAGGACTCAGTGGATGTTTGCTAATTGCTGAGCCCATGGCCTATAATATGATGCCCCAGTGTCATAACTACACTCCCACATCAGCAAACTCCTCCCTCTTAATATGCTCAATCATTTCTGTCTCACCCTTCCTTACTTCCTTTGCAACTCAAGTAAGAAAACAAACAATTTAGATGTTTGAGTATAGGAAATAGTTGCGGAGACCAGCTCCGTCGGGGAGACCCTAATCCAGTGGCGCTAGAGGAATTAAAGACACACACACACAAATTTATCAGGTGGAGTGGGAAATCAGGGGACTCACAGCCTTCACAGCCGAGAGCCCCGAACAGAGATTTACCCACATATTTGCTGCCAGCAAGGCAGTGATATGCATTGTTTCTATAGATTATAGATTAACTAAAAGTATTCCTTACGGGAAACAAAGGGATCAAAACAAAGAGATGGCCTCTGGCTAGTTATCTGCAGCAGGAGCATGTCCTTAAGGCACAGATCGCTCATGCTACTGTTTATGGCTTAGGAACACCTTTAAGCAATCTTTCCCCCTGGGTGGGCCAGGTGTTCCTTGCCCTCATTCCAGTAAACCCACAACCTTCAGTGTGGGCGTCATGGTCATCACAAACATGTCACAGTGCTGCAGAGATTTTGTTTATGGCCAGTTTGGGGGCCAGTTTATGGCCAGATTTAGGGGCCTGTTCCCAGCAAATATTGGTTAAGTCTGTGCTTCAGGCTGATTTTTCAAGTCTACTGGCTTGTTTGAAAAATGCTTTTAGACAACACATCAGATTTGTAACTTTTCACAAGTTTAAAATGTTTCAAAGGTCTTTGAAAATTATAAAATCTTGAACTATCTCTACTTTAGTTTTCTGAGGGGTGCTGTTTTGACAGATTGGGAACTTTTTTATTTGAATAAAAAGCCATCACCCTTTCATTCAATTCAGTGCCTAGATGTTTCCTAAGGGCCTCGGGTCGTTGTGCCAGGAATCTGTGGCGAGTACTGACTTAGCCTGCTGCTGCAAAGACAAAGGAATCCTTTCTCAGAAAAAACTCAAGACTGAATATGGTACACTGGATTTTCCAGAGACGGCTGTGGACAAGGCCTATCGAAAGGTTTTCGGGATACACAGTCCCACATCCCCCCTTCCCTCCCACTGCATTCACAATGGATCACCTCTCAATTAAATTTCACCAGCTCATCCCCTGTATTTTTTTATTTGACTGGAAACATGGGCTTTTTAAACACACACGGGGCTCTCCTTTAGCCTGCAGAATGTGGGTATATCTTCACTACTTTTTCCTGCTCATAAAAATACATGCTTTCCACTAAACAAGTTAAATAATCACCCATAATTCACCCACAGGTTTGGTGTACTTTCTTCCAGTATTTTAAATATGCAAATATATTGTTTTATTTGTATTTACTACCTGTGTAACTATATTCTTAGCCTTTTTCCCCCCTTTTATTTTTAATTCAGGGACTAGGTAGCCAGAGTCTGGCCTAGTGACTTCTGACCTTTCACTTGTGATCTCTTATCCATCTTCGGCCAGAGGCCTCTTTTTGTAGCCCAGCCTGATCTCTTGTGGACCTTGAACAAATATCTCCAGCTACTGCCAAATGCCTGAGATTTGTTAACCACACCATTACATTTATTTTTGCTAACACTAGTTAACAAATAAGCTTTTCTAGAAGAGCTAGGGGGAATATGTCATCAGAGACTTGGAATGAAAACAAAATAGCCTTGGTAACCTACTTGCACCTGAGTCTTCCTCAGACTGCAAAGTGGCCACCAGCAATTCAGAGAGGCTCCAGTAAAAAGCAGCTTCACTTTTTTTTTTTTTTGAGACGGAGTCTCGCTCTGTCGCCCAGGCTGGAGTGCAGTGGCCGGATCTCGGCTCACTGCAAGCTCCGCCTCCTGGGTTTACGCCATTCTCCTGCCTCAGCCTCCCGAGTAGCTGGGACTACAGGCGCCCGCCACCGCGGCCCGGCTAATTTTTTGTATTTTTTTGGTAGAGACGGGGTTTCACCGTGTTAGCCAGGATGGTCTCCATCTCCTGACCCCGTGATCCGCCCGTCTCGGGCAGCTTCACTTTTTATCACATAACCTAACCATCTTGAGGTTATGTGTCCAAGGGAGAAGACGTCTCCTTTTCTACTATCTAAAACCTACGAATCTGTGCCTATTCAGTTTTCTAAAAAGTCAACTGCTTTCTTCTTTACTAAAACAATTTAGAGGCCGGGCGCAGTGGCTCACACTTGTAATCCCAACACTTTGGGAGGCTGAGGCGGGTGGATCACGAGGTTAGGAGTTCAAGAACAGCCTGGCCAAGATGGTGAAACCCTGTCTCTACTAAAAATACACGAGGTGTGGTGGCACGTGCCTGCAATCCCAGCTCCTCAGGAGCCTGAGGCAGAGAACTGCTTAAACCGGCGAGGCAGAGGTTGCAGTGAGCTGAGATCATGCCACTGCACTCCAGCCTAGGCGACAGAGTGAGACTTCGTCTCATTAAAAAAAAAAAAAAAAATTTAGGTCTGTCCTTCCAAATTGGTTATCAAATTGTGGTAGATTCAGGAGTTGGGTTACACACAGTAACTGGGTAGCTGATAAAAATCTGTATTTTTATAACCAGAAGAGCCAGGAAGTCAGCTTTCTGCTAGCATCTTTCTCCTAATACACCATTGGCACATGAAGCTATTATTTCAGAGCTCAATTATATTTCCTGACTACACAAAAAGTCAATGCATTAAAAAAAGAAAAGGCCCCCCTTTATATACGAATTAAAGTTTATTTTAAACTGTTTTGTACATCTTTTTAAAAAATGAAAATTCAAAAGTCTTAGAATTAAGCAATGAGTCTTTGATATCATAAAGCTGTGTATAACAGTAATTAAAATACTGGTAACATTTTACCCTTGTAAAAACGTCACAGATTTCAAATCTCAACTTGGATCCTCAATGATTCAAGTGGTTTATCTTACACAATAAGCATTTGGTCAGTGTCAAGATAAAACTCCCCCAGACATGCTGTCCTTACGTCCTTCCTCCTCACCATCCATCAGCTCACACAGTGGGGTAGCTGGCCGCTGTGGCGATTCCACAGTGGTTGTCCTTGTCTTTGGCTATTTTTACATAGCCATTCGAGCCCCATTCTGGACCCCAGCTGAAAGAGGAGCAGGTTTTCCATTTTATACGAAGAATCAAGGGAAAATTGGCTCCATTAATAATAATAGCTAATACTTAAACAGTGCTTTCCATGTGTCAGGCACTATTCTAAGCGCTGTTAATATCCATTTATAAATGTCTGGAGGCCGGGTGTGGTGGCTCACGCCTGTAATCCCAGCACTTTGGGAGGCTGAGGAGGGTGGATCACCTGAGGTTTCAGGAGTTCGAGACCAGCTTGATCAACATGGTGAAACCCCGCCTCTACTAAACTTAAAAAAAAAAGTTAACTGGGCATGTAATCCCAGCTACTTGGGAGGCTGAGGCAGGAGAATCATCATTTGAACTCAGGAGACAGAGGTTCCAGTGAGCCAAGATTGTACCACTGCACTTCAGCCTAGGCAAGAAGAGCAAAACTCCATCTCAAAAGAAAAAACAAACAAACAAAATCCCACAAAAATTAGCCAGATGTGGTGGCGCATGCCTGTAGCCCCAGCTACTTGGAAGTCTGAGGCAGGAGAATCACTTGAACCTGGGAGGTGGAGGCTGCAGTGAGCCGATACTGAACCACTGTACTCTTGCCTGAGTGACAGAGCAAGACTCCATCTCAAAATAAAATAAAATTGGCTGGGCATGGTGGCTCATGTCTGTAATCCCAGTGCTTTGGGAGGCCGAGGTAGGCGGATCACATGAGGTCAGGAGTTTGACAGCAGCCTGGCCTACATGGTGAAACCCTGTCTCTACTAAAAAATACAAAAAAAGTTAGCTGGGTATGGTAGCACACCCTTGTAGTCCCAGCTACTTGCGAGGCTGAGGCAGGAGAATCACTTGAACCCAGGAGGTGGAGGCTGCAGTGAGCTGAGATTGCGCCACTGCACTCCAGCCTGGGTGACAGAGTGAGACTCTGTCTCAAAAAATAAATGAATGAATGAATGTATTGATTCTTGTGGGTCCTTAACTTTTTAAGAACACTGAGGCAGAACTGGAATTCCACTGCAGCAGTGTGTCTCCACATGCTACCTTGTATCACATCTCAATTAAAGAATGCTAACTGTGAGAAAATGGATTCTGACAACCTTCAAAGCCTGAGAGCTAGGGAGTGAAATTCGATGACAAGGCATCCAATGACAACAGAAGGACGCACACAGACCACTGGACTCCCAGATGATGTTTTAGACTCAACAAAGAACCAGCAAAGGCAGATGTTTCTGCTTACTATTCCTTGTTGAAAAATTAGAGACAGAAAAAAGCAATCAGCTCTCAAACCTACAGGTCCACAATCCTTCGTCTGAAACCCTTGGGGCCTAATGTGTTTCGGAATGTAAAAATTTTCAAAACTTAGTAATAAAATATGACAAATACATAGCAGTAACTCCAAAAAGCTTGGTACGGAATCCTCTAATCAAACCTTAGTATTTCTGGTTCACTCTAAGTAGAAGACTTCTGGAATTTCAAAATTGAGCTTTTGTGAACTTGTATCCAGATACTGATTTGAAACAAAAATTTCCTTCTCAATTTTGAGTTTTATACCTGTTTTTGACGAGCCAATACTTGTTGTTATCTGAATTTGCTCCTTCAAAGCCGTAGCCAACCACCAGAACACCATGATCCAGGTTTTTGCTGCTGCAGTCTGGTTCAAAATAAATGCCTGGGAGAGTCAAATCAATGCTGGGGTGAGAAGCTCCAAGTGACATGTGACAGTAACCCACCCAACCACCCTCCATAAGGGAGGCATCTCTAAATTCAGTGAAATGTCATAAACAAATGCCAAATAAGGACCCAAACAATACTGGCCAGAAAACAGTAATGGCTGATAAAGGAAAAAAGTCAACCTCAACTCACTAGAAATCAACTAACTTCAACCAAAGTTCAAGATATTTTCTACCTAAAAAAAAGAAAATCCAAAAGATAAAACCTATTGTTTACAGCTAAGGTAATTTAGATACTTATCTCTGAGCCCAAATACCAATTAGCATAATCCCTTTCTACTCCTAGGATGTCAGTCTAAAACACCACCAAAATAAATAAACAAAAACTTGAAAGGAGTTCTGGGTTCTTTACAGTTTTTTACTAATTACAGTAGTAAAAAGCTTTGAGAAAAAAAGACCCAATAACCGGAAAACAGTTTGGAAAATTAGGTTGTCTCTATACAATTACATAGCCATTTAAAAACATTTATGAGAAGTTTAACATAACTAAGCATTTTCTCATGGCAAATGCAAATATCACCATGTTAAATGCACACTCTCAAAATACTACATTCCTGCAAAGCAGGACTTCATATCAAAGAATCAATCATGGTGATGTTTCCCAATCCTGCCTAACTTTCTGTAATAAAATGACACTTACCTGATTTGTAGAACTGGAAGGATGAATGGCCTGCATCCATAGCAACAGAGATGGGCCCCACAGTTGCCACTGCTTTCATCAGGGCCTTCTCCTTTCCAGCTGGGACCACCTCGAAGCCGGTGTCATTAGCAACAGAATTCTCAGGTCTGTACTTACAGATTCCATCCTTTTAAAGTTAAAGGGGGAGAGACTCGATCACTACCATCTACCACCTGGGGAACATTAGTTCTAGAACCAAAACACTCAGCAATTTGCAACCTACGATGTCCAAATTAACACCCTTATAAATCGTCCCATGAAATAAAATGTTATTCGTTGATTTAAAAATGAAAAATTAGTCGATATTTCTTCAATGAGAACCCCTATGTCAATCTGTCCATAAAAAATTTTCACAATGGATCAAGTTCTATTATATGTAGAATGGTTTGCTTATTCTCCATGTTATGCAGAAGCAAGAACAGCTATGTGTTAACCATCTAATGTTACTTACATGTTAACCATTAGCTGTTGACCATCTAATCGGAGAACTGTGCAAAGGCTAGTAATTTTTTTTTTTTGAGACGGAGTCTCGCTCTGCCGCCGAGGCTGGAGTGCAGTGGTGCGATCTTGGCTCACTGCAAGCTCCACCTCCCGGGTTCACGCCATTCTCCTGCTTCAGTCCCCCGAGTAGCTGGGACTACAGGCGCCCGCCACCAGGCCCAGCTAATTTTTTTTTGTATTTTTAGTAGAGATGGGATTTCACCATGTTAGCCAGAGTTGTCTCAATCTCCTGACCTCGTGATTTGCCCATCTCGGCCTCCCAAAGTGCTGGGATTACAGACGTGATTCACCATACCTGGCCAAAGGCTAATAGTTTATAATGACAATACTCACAGTTTACAGATGTAGATTCTACCATATAAAATGTGAATTCTGAAAAAAGTATCTGTTATCTCTGAAAGGGTTTCACCTTCCAAAAGCAGAGCACGAATGACAAAGAGCTCCATTTACCATTGCTACATATGGATAGGATTCCTCAGAGTCCAGGCCTCCGTTCTCCTTCACATACCGGAAGGCGCTATTCATGAAGCCACCATTGCAGCCCTGATTGCCTTGAGGATGTGAACAGTCCACCAGATTCTGCTCACTCAGTGAGACAAGTTTCCCAGTTTTCCGGAACATCTGTCCTTCAAGAGCACCAGTCGCACTAAAAGCCCAACAAGAACCACACTGTTTCTAAAAAGGGGAAAAGAAAGCTGTCAATTTACAAGACCAATATAAATACAGTAGCCCATATATTTGAATTATCTGAATATTCTTTTAAAAAAACAAAAACCAAAAAACCCATCACCACCCTTTGGGAGGCCGAGGCGGGCAGATCACTTGAGGAGAGCAGTTTGAGACCAGCCTGGCCAACACGGTGAAACCCTGTCTCTACCAAAAATACACAAAAATTAGCTGGGCATGGTGGTGAGCACTTGTAATCCCAGCTACTCAGGAGGCAGAGGCAGAACTGCTTGAACCCAGGAGGCAGAGGTTGCAGTGAGCTGAGATCATGCCATTGCAATCCAGCCTGGGCAACAAGAGCAAAACTCTGTCTCAAAAAAAAAACACACCAAAAACGAAAATACAAAAAAACCTATCATCATATGTTGTGCCACCATCTACCACAGCAATGACACCAATTCCTTCTTGGCTTTCCAGTGGAGACGGGAGGTCTGAATCTGACGCTGTCTCACCTGATTCTTCACTGGCGTCACGTAGCCTTTCTTTCTCCAATCCACAGATTTGGGAAGATCAAGAAACAGAGGCTCACGGAACAGTTTCCCCTTCCTGAGTTTCTGGTTTCGAAAGCAACCCATCACCTGCCTGAATTCTTCATTGGTCTTCAAGGAGAAGTAAATAAAATGTTAAAAGCAAGACTATTTTGGTGAAGAACTGAGGAGAAGCAGCACAGAGTTCAGCAATCCTCGTCACACTCACCATGTCACCAAAAGCATTCATGGCCATTGCGAAGCCATGTTTCCCTTGGCTGTATTCCCCATTGTGCAGTTCAATCATTTTCATATTCTTTTCCCACACTGCTCTCCTCCATCCTTCTTCACTCTAGAGGCAAACATACAGCTGATGGACTTCATGTCTACTTACCCAACCCATGTTCACCCAGCCGATTTGCGGGCAGAAATGAAGAGAAACCATGGCCAGGGATGGCTTGATACATCTCTGGGAGCTGTTCTCCAAGCCGAGACACAATGGAGATATATGCCCATACTGCATCTATAATGGGTGCTGTTAGGTTACTGCCTGGTAAGGTCTGGCTTCTAGAAGCTACTCTCTGGCTATCAACTCCCAACAGCAAGGACCATCTCTACAGAGTCCCTCTGGAGAGTTTCAGATGTTACCAACCGCGCCATATAATCGTCTATGTGTTGCCTTCCACTGGTACCACTTCGTATCCAAATTTTGGTCAAATTTTGGAACAGCGGAGGCTATTCCCAAGCAAAACGCAGCCAGGACGAGCGAAAGATTCATGTTTCAAAACCTAAAACTGGAAAAGAAATGAGTATCTGATTAGACCAATCCTAAAAAGCCATCTTACAGCCCCCGTGGAATAAAAATATTTCAATTATTCTCCCTGGCATTTCCCCAAGGACTGCGGAACACGCTGAAACAGGCCTACTGGAGGTATTTGATGGGCCCATCAAGATGAAAAGCAGCCTGCGGAGTTGGAGGTGTTGAAACAGCATATGCGATAATTCAGGGTATGAGAAGGGTGTGAAGATACCTGACGGGTGAGAAGCTTAAGGCGAAAACTAGGAAACAGCAGGTCCAGCTTTTGCACCAATTGTACTGAGGTCATCCAGGCAAAACGTCACTAATGAAGACATACCATCCCAAGTAGGTGCAAGCGGATCCCCAAGGAACACCACCTCACACCTTCGTAGCTGATACACAGCAGGAATGAGCTATGTCTTCCAACCTCTCCTTTTGGAATAAAACCTTTCTGGAATCCCTTTCCAGGAGACACTGGGAAGGAGAGCACCCACTACTCCCGCCGTCCCACACCTGGGTCTCTGCTTCTCGCTCCCCTAAACCCGGGCAGGGTCAGGCAGCTCCCGGGGCTCCGGGGGGCCAGGGCCGCGCCGCCTGCTCTCGCCCTCCGCACGCGCCCGCCGCGCCCCGAGAATGTTTGCGGCGGCGCACGGAGCGGGGGCTCCGCGGCCGGGATGCCGGGGTGAAGCTGCCCGGTCCGGCTCGGCTTCAGCCCGCAGGGTGACTGACCTGCACCGCCTGGGCCCTCCCAGTGGTCCCGGCGCCTCCCGGGGGTCCCCAACCGCCCTCCCCCGTTCCCCACCTCGAGGCTGGCAGAGCGCTGGGCAGAAGCTCTCACTCTCAGGGGTCGCGCCCGCCTCCTCTCAGTGTCCCTGGGTTCCCTCCTCCAGTCCCCCTTCGCCCTGCCCCTCGGTCTGGCGGGGGCGCTCACCAGCAGCCGTCGCCGCTGCGCAGGCGCCCTCAGCCAACAACCCTCCGGCGAACAACCCTCCGCGGTTCTGGCGCAGGGTCGCCCGACCCGGGATTTAAGTTTCCAGGCGGCCTTCCCCGCCCCCACCGCCTGCCCGCGCTGCGATTGGCTGCGCCGGCCACTGGGCGGGGCCCCGGGCGCTCGGAGCCCGCACGTGACGCAGCCCGGTCCCCACCTGTCTCAGGTCTGGGCGCGCCTACCTCGGTGAACCCGCGCTGCGGGGAGCGGAGCCGGGCGCCCGGGGGCTGCGCGGAGGAGCGGGAGGCGCCTCCCTGAAGGGCTCAGATCTACCGAGTATCCCGACTTACTGCGCTGAGCAGCTTGAGAGTGGTGGAAATTGCTCTTACTTACCTACTGTCTGCTTGTGGGTTACAACGTCTCTTCCTCAGTATTCAAAGTGTGCTTCTTTTGAGATTTAATAACTTTGCTTTAAAAATATTTAATATCCGCCGGGCGCGGTGGCTCACGCCTGTAATCCCAGCACTTTGGGAGGCCGAGGCGGGCGGATCACGAGGTCATGAGATCGAGACCATCCTTGCCAACATGGTGAAACCCCGTCTCTATTAAAAAGGCAAACATTAGCTGGGCGTAGTGGCACGCGCCTGCAGTCCCAGCTATTCAGGAGGCTGAGGCAGGAGAATTGCTTGAACTCGGGAGGCGGAGGTTGCATTGAACTGAGATCGTGCCACTGCACTCCAGCCTGGCCACAGAGTGAAACTCTGTCTCAAAAAGTAAAAAAATAAAATAAAATAAAATATTTAATATCAGGGTTGAGGTGATGCAGTTTGAGGAACTGCTCTTTATGGAGAAATATATGTAGCTAAAGATTTAAGGAAATCATTAATAATTCAGAAACGTTTCTAATTCTTTCTAAAGTTATATAAAACATCCATTATAAAAAATATGTTTTAGAAAATAAACGTCCCTTGTCCCCTCTCCATAACCCTTTCCTAGGCATATCTTTTTTTTTTTTTTACAAAAATGAAGTTATAATGCATATTAATTAATAAACTCTTAAAGATTAAATTGAATAATATGCACAGTTTTTACTTGTTAATTTGAAAATTTGTTAAATCAAGTTTAGCCTAAAGCTGCCTCCCTATATTATTTACATATGGCTTGAAGGTTTCTCTGTATATAGCGAATTGTCACCTAAATGGAGGTGTAAACAGACTGTAGCCTGCTCTTGTGCCCATCCCCGAAGTTCTGTGAATCAAAGAGGTTCAATTGTTCAAACCATGTTCAAATAAGGCAAACATGAAGCTGTAACCAGTCCTGCAGTTTCTATGCCTCACTTGCCCTTTTCTGTCTATAAATCTTCCCCCATGTGGCTGCACTGGAGTCTCTCTCAGCCTAGTCTGGCACCAGAGGCTGCCAGATTCACGAATCGTTCTTTGCTCAATTAAATTCTCTTAAATTTAGCCGGGCGCGGTGGCTCACGCCTGTAATCCCAGCACTTTGGGAGGCCGAGGCGGGCGGATTACAAGGTCAGGAGATCGAGACCACGGTGAAACCCCGTCTCTACTAAAAATACAAAAAATTAGCCGGGCGCGGTTGTGGGCGCCTGTAGTCCCAGCTACTCGGGAGGCTGAGGCAGGAGAATGGCGTGAACCCGGGAGGCGGAGCTTGCAGTGAGCCGAGATCGCGCCACTGCACTCCAGCCTGGGCGACAGAGCGAGACTCCGTCTCAAAAAAAAAAAAAAATAAAATAAATAAATAAATTCTCTTAAATTTAATTTGGCTATGGATTTTCTTTTAGCAAATTAAAAACAAGCCGACAACTTCTCAGAAGCACCATCAGGCAAATACATGCTTTAAAAAATCAATTTATTAATAATTATATGTCCTTCCTTTAAAGAAATAGCAGCTTTTCCCTCTCAAACACAACTAGGGGCCAAAGCTCTCAGGTGGTTATATAAAAAATACAAAAGTATATTGTATTGCAGGCCAAGGTAGGTGGATCTCCTGAGCCCAGGAGTTTGAGACCAGCCTGGGCAACATGGCGAAATCACACCTCTACCAAAAATACAAAACAAACCAACAAAAATTAGCCAGGCATGGTGACGCAGAGCATGCGCCACTGCACTCCAGCCTGGGATACCTTCTCAAAACAAAAACAAAAACAAAAACAAAACAAAAGCGTGTTGTACTATAAATAGCTGGAGTTTTTTTTTTTTTCTTTTTTAAAAATTAATCATTGTGTTGAACACAATCACCATTCACATGTGGAAATAAATGAAGACCACCACATAAGAACACACAGAGGCCATATATTCAGAACTTGCTATGACAAGGGAGATAATTCAAAGACAAGGGAGAAGAAAAGCTTTAGGGGAAAAAGGGGGCAACTTCAGATATGTCCTCTTTGCAGAGTGTCATCATGGAGAAGCTGGAGGAGGGATAACTAGAGATGGAGCATCTTATGTGATTTGTTTGTGGAGCATGTTTGGGTTTTCTGGTTTGTCCTGGGTTGGAAGCAGAGGCAAAAATGAGGAAGTTGTCAGTCACTGAGTAAGTCCTGACTCTTCTGAGTTGGTCTCTGCAGATATTATGCTTCATTTCTTCCGTGGGTCAGAGTTCTATTGCCATATACTGTGGCCATTGTCTATTTGTTTACTCAGTCTATCACAAGAAAGCTAAGTTATTCTAACACGTGGGTTTTACAGTTGCCCTTGGGCCACAGCTCCCTAAGATTGTAGGGTGGAGAAACCTGCCAGGCCATGAAGATCTGCGCCTTAAGCAGTAGCCTGACAGCAGACGAGTGGCAGGTGCTGCCCTGAAGAATGGCATCCGCTTGGTTTTTTGGAATGTGAGACAAATGTAGTGGAGAAAACATAGACACTTTTCAAACCAAGTGTGCTCAAAATCTAAAATTATACCAGAAATATTTAAAAGCAGAAGAAATATGGGAGAAAGCCAATAAGCAAGAGGGTGGAAGACGTTATTGCTTCAACTTAGGACACCTCTTTGTATCTATTCATATCTGTAAAAAAATGCATTACAGAAATGTGGTATTACTAGCCAGGACAGATATATTTAAATATTTGTTTCTTTCCTTACTCGTCTCTTCCTATTTCTTTGCAAAATAATTTTGATGAGTGATAAATTTTAAAATGGTCACATTTTAGTGAAGCAACCGAGCCTTGGCTATGCCTTTACTAAAATGGAGTTGGCAGAACTTCCTGATTCCTATTTAAAACGCAGTGCCTGTGAAAGTCTATTCTCACGTGCATCTGTGTGGCTTTCTTTTACTCACTATTAAAAGAGGATATAGGCCAGGCATGGTGGCTCACGTCTGTAATCTCAGCACTTTGGGAGGCAGAAGCGGGTGGATTACTTGAGGTCAGGAGTTCGAGACCAGCCTGGCCAACATAGTGAAACCCCATCCCTACTAAAAATACAAAAAACAATTAGCCGGGTGTGGTGGTGCATGCCTGTAGTCCCAGCTACTTGGGAGGCTGAGGCAGGAGAATCGCTTGAACCCGGGAGGCGGAGGTTGCAGTGAGCCGAGATTGTGCCATTGCACCCTAGCCTGGGCAACAGAGTGGGACTGTGTCGTAAAAATAAAAAAATAAATAAGGATATAATTCTTTACCCAGTCTTTGGAAGTTTTAAACCATAGGGGAACTGGTGAACTTAGTGTGGTGGCATTCAAGACCCTGACATCACTTAACACCTCTCCCCAATATAACCCCCTCTGATTTGTTTAAATTCACTGAGCCAAGAATTACTCGTAAGAAGCATTATCCAGCAAACTGCCCACTTGCAAAATGGTTTATCACCATTGATAATCATACAGCAAACAGCCTGTTTATGATTTGAGGTTCATATGAAACCACTTATGAAGTAACTACTTTTCTGGGTTACTGTAACTGTGCTTTTCCTGTAGAGTTCAACTATCAGCCAATTCATTGAGCACGTAGTAAATCAGTCAATGAGAATTCAGCTCTTACTCGGTACCAGTTCTCTTCTTCTGGTGTAGCATGAGCATTCGCTTCCACATTCTTAGCTTTCCTAACAGCTTTCTGAGGTTCAGCCTTTCCATATTTAAATATGTGGTTCACTATAGTAATTTCAGTTCTACAGCAAATCGAACAGGACAGATATATTTAAATGGAACTATGGTGAAGCATTTTTGTATAGTAGGTAACAAGGAAACCAATTCACAAGAAAAATGGTGGAATTTCTCTCCTCCTCTAAAAGAGTAATCCACAAACTCTCAGCCAAATCTAAAAAATTCTTCAAACCTCAAACAGTCTTTTCAAGAAACAAGGTGTATTCATTTCCTGTGTCTGCTGTAACAAATCCCCACAAACTTGGTGGCTTGAAACAGGAGTCCTTTATTCAGTCACAGTTATGGAGGCCAGAAGTCCTAAATCAGCGTCACTGGGCTAAAGACCAGGTGTGATAGGGCTCCCTCCCTTCATTCCTCCTGAGGTTCTAGGGGAGAATCTGTGCCTTGCCTCTCTCAGCACTGGTGGTTGCTCGCATTCCTTGACTTGTGGCTGCATCACTCCAACCTCTGTGACTACGTTGCCATCTCTTCTGTCTGTATTCAATCTCCCTCCCGTTTCTTCTGTCTGTGTCTAATCTCCCTCCCTCTTATAAAGACACCTGTGATTGCATTTAGGGCTCACCCAGGTAACCCAGGATAACCATTCCATTTCAGAACTCTTCACAGATTCACATTTACAAAGTCTTTGCTGTATAAGATAATAGCTTCAGGGGCCAGGAATTAAGACCTGTTGTTAGTAGGGGCTATAAACATCCTGCTACACATGGCATAAATAAAAATCAGTTTCTTGACAATGCTGATGAAAACTTTGTGTTTATTATAACTCGAGGCTGGCCGGGCGCGGTGGCTTGCCTGTAATCCCAACACTTTGGGAGGCTGAGGCGAGCAGATTACTTGAGGTCAGGAGTTTGAGACCAGCCTGGCCAACATGGTGAAAAACCATCTCTACTCAAAACACAAAAATTAGCCAGGCGTGGTGGCGAGTGCCTGTAATCCCAGCTACTCGGGAGGCTGAGGCAGGAGAATTGCTTGAACCCTGGAGGCAGAGTTTGCAATGAGCCGAGATCACGCCACTGCACTCCAGCCTGGACAACAGAGTGAGACTCTGTCTCAAAATTTTTTTAAAAAATTTAAAAATTAAAAAAAAAAAAAAAAAACTCAAGGCTGGCTTGACTAGACAGTTGGGCCCTACGCTCCCTGGGAACTTCCCACACTGTGACTTCTTTGCTCCATCTCAGCCTCAGATCCCTGCCTCACGTACCTGAATACTGGCAACATTTCCCGCCTTGCATTTCCCTTGCAAAGCTTGACACAGCCTTTTAAGTTTCAAGACCCTGGCCAGGTGTAGTGAGTGGCTCATGTCTGTAATCCTAGCACTATGGAAGGCGGAGGTGGGAGGATTGCCTGAGGTCAGGAGTTCGAGACCAGCCTGAGGAACACAGGGAGAACTTGTCTCTACAAAAAATAAATAAAAATAGCCAAGCATGGCGGTGCATGCCTGTAGTCCTACCAACTCAGGAGGCTGAAGTGAGAGGCTGGCTTGAGCCCAGGAGGTTGAGGGTGCAGTGAGCTATGATTGTACCACTGTACTCCAGCCTGGGCAATAGAGGGAGACCCTGTCTCAAAAAACAAAAAAGTTTCTTCAAGATCCCCATACAGCAGCTTTTACCACCCCTCCTTACTCTTTTCACAGCCAGCTGTCCCATGGTCTCTGTGTAAAAAAGCATTGCTGACCCACCCTTTTCCTGAGATACTTCTGGTTTCGGCTTTGAGCATCTCCTTGTTGCAATATCTTGCATTAATAAAGCCTTTCCTTACTGATGTAGGAACTTGCATTTTTTCCGCTTGACACCCTGCGTCACTTTAGTGAGTGGTGAAGACGGAGAAGGCTCTGTGCTGTAAGAGGCTCGGCCTGCAGATGCACCTGTCCTGGGGTTGCTCCAGAGGAAGAGTGTCTCTGTCTGTGACTTCCTGGGTTTCCAATAGCTAAGGAACTCTGAGGCGTGGGCACTGTTCTGAGTATTTCACACGTGCTCCTGAGGTCATCTTCCTAACAATCCTATGATGCTGCTTCTCAAACTCCAGCTTTATCAGAATCACCTGGAGGCTCCTGAAAGCTCAGGTTGCTGAATATAACCCCAGTTTCTGATTCAGTAGGTCTGGGACAGGGTTCCAGAATTTGCTTTCTAAAGACTTCCCAAGGTGGGCCGGGCGCAGTGACTCATGCCTGTAATCCCGGCACTTTGGGAGCCTGAGGCGGGCGGGTCACGAAGTCAGGAGCTCCAGACCAGCCTGGCCAACATGGCAAAACCCTGTCTCTACTAAAAACACAAAAATTAGCTGGTGTGGTGGTGCACGCCTGTAATCCCAGCTGCTCAGGAGGCTGAGGCAGGAGAATTGTTTGAACCCGGGAGGCGGAGGTTGCAGTGAGCCGAGATCACGCCGCTGCACTCGAGCCTGGGT
Organism: Macaca fascicularis; assembly: GCF_037993035.2. Lineage (NCBI taxonomy): Eukaryota > Metazoa > Chordata > Mammalia > Primates > Cercopithecidae > Macaca > Macaca fascicularis. The sequence goes on along the minus strand of NC_088389.1, from coordinate 126,189,645 downwards.
GACAGAGCAAGACTCCGTCCCCTGCCCTACCCCAAACAACAACAACAATAACAACCCACACAAAAAACAAACAAAAAAACAAAACTTCACAAGGGATACAGGGGAACCCACTTTGAAAACCACTGCCCTAGGAGATGGGGCTCCTCTACGCCCCATTTTACAGATGAGGGTGGTCAGGGCAGTGGGAGGTACAGAATCAAGCGTGGGGACAGGCTCTTTTCTAAAGTGAATAAATAAATGCACGTTAGGCCAGCAGGGCTTCGGAAAGGAAGCTGAGCTTTTGGGATCTTGCCTGGTCCCTCTCCCAGTGCCCATCACTTGCTTGGCAAACTGCACTCTGGGAGCCAGAGGGTACTAGGAGAACTGGAATGTGAGCACCAAGGCCGTGCAGATAAAGCCCCGAGGCTCCCCAGGGCAGTCTCTCCACTTCAGTGTGAATGAGGCTCAGCTGGATTCACCCTGAAAGGAATAAAAGGCAGGTGAGTCACGCAGCAGGCAGGTTGCCCGGGCAGGGCTGGGCCTCCACACCTTCCTACCCCACCAGCTTCCAGGAGGGCATTTTGCCCGGTGCTTCGTGGGTGCTTTTGTGCTTGATCATTTCTAGGAGACAAAGGCTCTGGCTCTTACCTGTGCTAATTAAATGTCAGATTTTATGCCTGGCTCCGGTGATAATACGTCAGTGACTCATGGTTCTGAGAAGCCCAGGTATTATAAAAAGTGAGGCCTATTCATTCACCAATTTTAAAAACAAACACATAAAATATTCTTTTAAAAGATTTTGAGACCACAGAAAGGAAATAGAACCAGATAATCAACCCTCCCTGGTTATCTGTATGATCCCCTTAAAAACCAAAACAGGGAAATCCTCTCCATATAAGCTCGAAAGTTTTTCTGAGCTATAAACTCTGCCCTGGTGGTTTTACTTGTTTTTTTATGTTCCTTGTTTTCTCCTTCCCACCTCCCCACACCAGAGGCTGCTCCCCGCTTGTTTTGGTTTTCTTGTCCTCAAATCAGACCCACAGCTATGGTCCCAAGCACTTCTAAACTTCATTCTCAAATCCAGAGGATCCACTGAGGACCCAGATTCTCCTTAGGAGAACTAGCCCACCCTCTGCAAAAGGAATCTGATCGTTTTTTGATCATTGCTAAGATATAAAGAGGAAACGATATGTAACAGTTCATATAAAACTCACAGTTCTGATCCGAGGAGGAGCAATTGCTTTATTGATTGATTGATTGAGATGGAGTCTGACTCTGTCGCCCAGGGTGGAGTGCAGTGGCGCAATCTCGGTTCACTGCAACCTCTGCTTCCTGGGTTCAAGTGATTCTCCTGCCTCAGCCTCCAGAGAAGCTGGGATTACAGGTGCCTGGCACCACACCTGGCTAATTTTTTTGTATTTTTAGTGAAGACGGGGTTTCACCGTGTTGGTCAAGCTGGTCTCGAATTCCTGACTTCAGGTGATTCGCCCACCTTGGCCTCCCAAAGTGCTGGGATTACAGGTGTGAGCCACTGTGCCAGGCCTCAATTGCTTCTTTTAAATGCATTTTCTGTTCATAAGATCCTCTGTCCAGTTGCTTACCTCCCACTCTAGGAGGAAGAGTCAGGCGCTGGCAGAAGGCACAGATCTCCCATGTTTGCAGTCACACTCCACAGTGATTTGGCAAGGCTTGGAGTCGGATGGTTCTGCCTGTATTCCCTCGGCCAGCACCTCCGGTTTGCTATCAATGGAGCAAGGACCATACAAGCTGACCTTTCCCAGGCTAATTAGCTTCTACACTGGGGATATGGCCTGAGTGTCCTCTCAATCCACCCACACCTCTGCACAGCACCCTTCTCCTCATGCACACTTCCCCAGCTTCTAAATTTCCATGTGCTCTGTATAGAAAGTTGCTGATATGCAACATTTATGAGTTAGCCTCCAGTGATGGTTGCATGGCTCTGAGGAAACTAAGAGAAATTTGACCAAGAAAAATTAGAGAGTGGTAAAAAAGAGTTTTTCTCCAAGTTCAAAGGGAGAAATGGAACAAAATGATAACTTGAATGATATAAGGAAAGTGTTTTAGTTATACCAGGAGGGCAAGCAAAACTAAGTTGCATATTCTTTCTCCTTAACCAAGTGAATTGAAGACAAAGACTTTGTTTTATAGAACTGGGGACCCCAATGTATGATAGATGGCCAGTAAATAGCATCGCAGAATGGCAATTTTTAGGCTAAGAGACGAGTTGTTGCTAATTTGGCTACAACTTTACGGAAACTGGCACTTGGCCTAGAGCTCAGTGGGTCTCAGGTGGACTTGGGGAACTTCTTCTGCCCCCACAACACACAAATCCTAGACTCTCCTTGCTGTCCTTTAGATGCTTAGAAATGCCTCAGGGAGCTTAGAAGTCTCTGTTTCTTTTTCTTTTTTGGACGGAGTTTCTCTCTTGTTGCCCAGGCTGGAGTGCAATGACATGATCTTGGCTCACTGCAACCTCTGCCTCCCATGTTCAAGCGATTCTCCTCCTGCCTCAGCCTCCCAAGTAGCTGGGATTACAGGTGCCCTCACCATACCCAGCTTATTTTTGTATTTTTAGCAGAGGTGGGGTTTCACCATGTGGTCCAGGCTGGTCTTGAACTCCTGACCTCAGGTGATCTGCCTGCCTTGGCCTCCCAAATTGCTGGGATTACAAGTGTGAGCCATGCATCAGGCCAATGTCTTCTGTTTCTTAGAGAGTCCCCACAACCAGGAGTCAGCCAGTATCTTCTGCAAGTGTCCTGTACGGCCTCACACCCCATCCTCAGGAATGCTAGAACTCTGCCAGAGTCCACAAGGCCAATGCAAGAGGCCCGTAGAGGTGACTTCTCAGGATGACCAGCCAGGTGGCCCCCACTCCTGCCTGATCCCAGCAGTTTTCACCCAGGGAGGTGGGAGTCTCTTCTGCTGCTCCTACCCCAGAGAGCCCTGGGCGGATATTGAGAAGAAAACAGTTTGGGATGCTGAAGTTAATGGTACAAATGAGCACAGAGGCTACTTAAGGAAAGACACTTCTAAACCTAGTGTCTGATCTAGAGACATCCAAGAATATGCAGCATAATAAATCCATTTGAGATAATAATGTTTCGTTTCCCCTAGGATCTAGGAAACCCTGGGTTATTACACCCTAGGCAACAGAGATAGAAGCTTTGCACCCAACAGGCAACAAAGCCTTTCTGTGAGCGCAAAGGGGAGTTACCATCTGAAAATGGGTATTTGGTTATTTTTCCCAACTGATGAAAGAGAAGAAAATTGGGGACTTGTGTGATCTTTCATTTGATTTTATACTTTTGTTTTTTTCTTTTGGATTGGAGAAGCACTGAAAAATAAATCATGAATGCTATCCCTTCTTTCTGTTTATTATTTTGATTGTGGTAATAAAAGAGTGAGTTGATAAATAAGTGTTTGCTGGAAATACCAAACTTGGATAACCGAACTGACAGAATATCCAAAAGCTTTCATTTTAAAATCTCTCCATGTTACAGCAGATGCACCGAAACAGTGACATCACATTTTACACCTTGAATAGATACAAACTTTATCAATTAAATATTTTTAAATGAAAAAAGCTCAGTGGTTAGTCTGAACCATGTAAAGCAATTAAGCTTCAGGATCTCCTGCAAAGATGAGGCTCGAACCAGGAACTAGGTGCTTTTTGATGCAAACCTATAATTTTTTTTTTTTTTTTTGAGACGGAGTCTCGCTCTGTCGCCCAGGCTGGAGTGCAGTGGCTGGATCTCAGCTCACTGCAAGCTCCGCTTCCCGGGTTTACGCCATTCTCCCGCCTCAGCCTCCCGAGTAGCTGGGACTACAGGCTCCCGCCACCTCGCCCGGCTAGTTTTTTGTATTTTTAGTAGAGACGGGGTTTCACCATGTTAGCCAGGATGATCTCGATCTCCTGACCTTGTGATCCGCCCATCTCGGCCTCCCAAAGTGCTGGGATTACAGGCTTGAGCCACCGTGCCCGGCCACAAACCTATAATTTTGTGAAATGAAATCAAAAGATAATAATAAAAGTAGTAATAGTAAGTGAAAAAAAAAAGCTCCGTAGAAAATGACTAACCAGTAGGAGCAACAATTATCAGTACCCCTTGACCCAAATTATCACTGACTTTGGAATGTAGCTATTTCCAATCCCATTTCTAGCAGGCATAAATTTTGTACAACTGACTTACTTTCTCAGAGCTTTGGTTTCATCCACTACAAAATGTGGACAATATCAACTACCCCATGAGGTAGTATTAAAAATTAAATGAGAGGCCAGGCATAGTGGCTCAAACCTGTAATCCCAGCACTTTGGGAGCTCGAGAAAGGACCCAAGGTCAGGAGTTCGAGACCAGCCTGGCCAACGTGGTGAAACCCTAAAAATACAAAAATTAGCCAGGCATAGTGGCACGTGCCTGTAGTCCCAGCTAATCAGGAGGGTGAGGCAGGAGAATTGCTCGAACCCGGCAGGCAGAGGTTGCAGAGAGCTGAGATCGTACCACTGCACTCCAGCCTGGGTGACAGAGCAAGACTCTTGTCTAAATAAATAAATAAATAAAAATTAAGCGAGAGAACACAAGTATTGATATAGTCAGCCATCTACAGAAATTTCTCCCCTGAAAATTGGCATATCATTGAGAAGTCACATTCAATCCAAAGGCAGAGTAACTTTTCTGTGAAACTCGTTGCCATTGAAATTCTGTACACTGACCATGTTTAGTGCTTTAACCATTCTTGCCCATCTGTGATCCCACTTTGATACTATGAAATATATATTTGGTTTCGACCTGTTTCCTGACACACGACTCCTAAAATCCTTAGAAACATCAAAATGGTGTCTTTCTGTTTGCTAATGATTGACTGGTGGCTGGCAGCCCTTCAGTAGCTTCAGGATGGGGCTTGTCACAGGAAAGAGCAAGGCAGGATTAGAGGGGTAGGACTTGCAGCCTCACCCCCGCAAACCTCTAGGGAGGGGAGAGGGACTGACGGTTCAATTGATCACCAGTGGTTTAATCAATCATGCCAACATAATGAGGCCTCCATAAAAACCCAAAAAGGACAGGATTCAGAGAACTTCTAGAGAGCTGAACACACGAAGGTTCCTGGTGGGTAATACGTGGAAAAGGCATGGAAACTCTGCACCTCTTCTCCCGTACATTGGCCTGCACGTCTCTTCAACTGGATCCTTTATAATAACCCAGTAAATGTAGGTAAGTTTTCCTGAGTTCTGTGAGCCACTCTAGTAGATTAATCAAACCCAAAGAGGGCATCGTGGGAACCTGTACTTGAAGCCAGCTGGGCAGAGGTTCCAGAGGCCGAGCTTTTGACTGGGTTCAGGCATGGGGGTTTGGTCTTGGAGACTGAGCCCTCAACCTGTGGGATCTGATGTGGTCTCCAGGTAGATTGTGTCAGAATTAAATTGAAGGGCACCCTGCTGGTGTCCACTGCAAAACTGATTGCTCATTTGCTTGTGGGACCACCTGTTTAGTCACAGAAGTCTTCTGTGTTGATTGTTTTGATGTGAAAGCAGAGGAAAACACAGTTTGAGTTTTTCCACTTTCACATTTGGTGTCAGAGGAGTGGGATTTGTTAGAACGGCTCCAGCTCACAGCAACACATAGTTTGGTGAAAGATAGGATGCAAGGGTAGGGACAAGACCAGAATCCTTTGATTCCTGGGTGGCCACATGGTCATGCATGGTGTGGAGCTGTTGAGTTACTAAAGGTAAAAGTTACGGGTGTAAGAATTAACGGAAAAAAAAAAGAATTAACAAAAGAGGAAAGAAATATGAAAGGTGGCTCGATAGTCAATGACAGGTTTATTTTAGAGAAAATAAACCTGAGAGGGGATTCTGGCTGAGTTAGGTCAGAGGGGTCAGAGGCCCTTTTTTTTTTTTAGATGGAGTCTTGCTCTGTTCCTCAGGCTGGAGTGCAATGGCATGATCTTGGCTCACCGCAACTTTTGCCTCCCAGGTTCATGCGATTCTCCCTGCCTCAGCCTCCCAGTTAACTGATATTACAGGCACCCACCAGCACACCTGGCTAATTTTTGTATTTTTAGTAGAGACGGGGTTTCACCATGTTGGCCAGGCCAGTCTCAAACTCCTGATCTCATATGATCCTCCTGCCTCAGCCTCCCAAAGTGCTGGGATTATAGGCGTGAGCCACAGTACCTGGCCCCTACTCTCTTACAGACTAAGAGTTTGTTTTTAAGGATTCAGGGTGGGAGAGTTTATCAGAGGCTTGGACTGCTTCTGTGTCTCTTTGTTGTGCTTATCTGGGAGGGAGAGTTGTGTGTCTGTTCCCATACATCTTCCTGCAGCCGTATCCCCCGAATCTGCTTTTAGCTTTCCTATCTTAGTGTCCCTGAAAGGAAAGGAACGTGCTTATTAAGACCCACTGTTTTACTGGGGCCCATTGTATGAGGGTGAAGTTTGGCAGTTACCCAAGAGACTCCCCCCACTCCCCGCTCTGTGCCTGAGCTTATCTGTGTTTTATTGTCTTTTTCTGGCTGCTTGTTGTTAGAAGAGAAGTGATTTTCTTGAAATGCACGAGGCTAAAAAGGGAGCTGGAACTTAAAGTGGCAGTGTTTGTCCGAGATGATGGTGCTCCTGCTCTGTCAACAGGATTTTTTTTTTTTTTAAGGCAAGATCTCTGGCTCTGGCTCTGTCGCCCAGGCTGAAGTGCAGTGGTGCCATCGTGGTTCACTGCAGCTGACTTCTTGGCTTCAAACAATTCTCTCGCTTTGGCCTCCCAAAGTGCTGGGATTACAGGCACGAGCCACCACATCTGGCCACCTGTGGAATTTAGAGATGGATCCAACTCTCAGGGAGTTGGTTCCCTGGATGCATAAGGAAATGCAAACTGATAAGAAAAAAGCAAAATACTCAATCCCTTGGTTACTGTTATCTGTATTAGCTATGTAGACCAAAAGTTGAAATAACAGGCACCTTGTAAACTTAAAGAAATTAATTTTTATCCTGAGCCAAGTTTGAGGACTAATAGCCAAAAAACAGAAACTCAGTGCAAACTGAGAATGTGTCCCATGCCCTATTTACATGTTCTGTTATATAGAAGATGGGAGGAGGGGGCAAAGGTGACATTGTTCCAATTCTGTTTACATGTTCTGTTATGTAGAAGATGGGAGGAGTAAAGCAAAGGTGACATTGCTCCAATTCTGATTGGTGCTCAGTGGCTTTGTACCTAAGAAAAAGCAAATGAGCTGTTAATGTATATGGGTTGAAAGGCTTAGGAAGTCTGTAGGCATCTTAGGGTCTGAAGAGGGGTGATTGATTCTATCCTGCCTTTGGGCTTCATCTGATAGGCAATGTTGTCATCAATACCTGCCGCTGAAATATTTGAGACTCCAGCCTTGCAGGGGAGGGTTGAGCAGTATCTATTGCCTCTATGTCCAACCTGCAGCCATCTTGAATCGCCTAAACAATTTTTTTTCTGGGCTAGGTGCAATGGCTTACATCTATAATCCCAGCACTTTGGAAGGCCGAGGTGGGAGAATTGCTTGAGCCCAGGAGTTTGAGACCAGCCTAGGCAATGTAGTGAAACTCTGTCTCTACAAAAACTATTAAAAAAAAAAAAAATAGCCAGGTGTGGCAGCATGCACCTATGGTCCCAGCTACTCGAGAGGCTGAGGTGGGGTCCTGGAGGTTGAGGCTGCAGTGAGCCATGATAGTGCCACTGCACTCCAGCCTGGACAGCAAAGTGAGGCCCTGTCTCAAAAAAAGTTTTTTTCCCCATATTTTTCTTTTTCTGATAGCTGAAACGAAAATAAAAGAGAGTGCTGGGTCAGAGCTTGATGCTAGACCAAGCTCAGATTTCAGTGAATCTGAGCTTTGCTCACAAGCCTCAAAGCTACGCACAAAGGAGGAAATTATGCAGGGGCAACAGAAATACCTCTGAGACCCATGATTACCAAGAAAGTAGTCAATGTTGGGGGAGGACCAAGTAACTGTTGAAACCAGAGGGTATGGTGGAAGGAATTGTTTCATTTTGGAGACCAGTATCATTAGCTTTTACTAAAGCGGATAGTGAAGTAACTGACTTAGGAGCAGGGTCTTTGGTTTTGTATGCTGCAGGGTGCAAGAGCATGTTTGGGTTGATGAGGGACCCACAGTTCACTATTGAACATCACAGATGACTATATATGATGCAGACACAGAGGAGGTTATTTCCGAGGGAACAGCCAACCTGGTGGATTGGAAAAAAGCCACTGTAAGGTCTGCTTACCCTGAGAAGGGAAACTGTCCCTCTCCCCCTATAAATGCTAAGTGGAGCAACCCAGATGAAGCAACTGCTATCCTTCATATGTAAGCCACGTGGGACTGGTTTTCGGATGAATGAATATTCACCTGCTGAATGTACCTGTTACCCAGGTCATGGTAAATGCTGTGGCTAAGGGGACCCCTTCTGCATGGGCACCTCATGCAACTTTATTGCTGTCAAATCCAGCTATGGTCAGAGAAGCCTTATGTAATTCACAGCTTTCCCTCACGGGGCTTACAGATGCTAATAAAACATTACAGTAATTAACAAGAGAATGGGGAAAGGCAAAAGGGAGAGTCAAAGTTTCACCCAGGAAGTGGAAATTTTTAATGTCATTAAGAAATAAGGTGAATGTTTTAAAAAATTGATAAAGGTGAAACAAAGGGGAAAAGAAGAGAGTCATGGGACTCATCCCAGCAGGGTGGAAATCTTTAGATGGTTATTTAAAAATGGAATGAATAAATAACTTGATGGAATTGAAACAAAAGTCTTAATACAATACCATCAAAGGTTGGATGGACCAAAGGGAGTCCAGTCCCCATTCCCCAATATTAAAGGATCCCAAATCAGTTTTCTGTATTTTCCCTAGCTTGGAGGAATTTTAAAAGGCAGAAAGATTAAAGATTACAATGAGAAATCCCAACTGGTATTGCGTGGGGCAATAGTTAGACTGGCTAATCAAAGTAACCAGAGACCAGAGTCACTTGGCCAGACCCTTGCTGGAGACGAAAAGCCTTATATAAGAGAGGGTGAAAGTGTTCTGGGGATGGAGAGAGAAGTTCCTGGGACTAGAGCATAAAAATGTAAGCGTTGATAGGATTAAGAAAGTTGGAACGTTTACACAGTCTTCATGTAAAGTAGTTGTGTCTCCTTTACTTAAATGTTTTATAGGAACAGACATTGTATGTGAGTGGCGAATATTATCCCTACTTATTTCTGGAAAACAGAAGGCATGTAAGCCATCCTAAAAGCAATATTAATTGGACATGCTAAAGGGGAACCAGTAAGATTACCTGAGCCCACACGGAGGAGAGCAGAAGCTGGAGTGCCTGGAGGGACAGATTCTCTATGTGAATACCCAGTGCCCAGAAGAGCTTCATCATGATGAGAAGAAAATGGTTGGCCGGGCGCGGTGGCTCACGCCTGTAATCCCAGCACTTTGGGAGGCTGAGACAGGCAGGTCATGAGGACAAGTGATCGAGACCATCAGCCTCCCAAAGTGCTGGGATTACAGGCGTGAACCACCGCGCCCAGCCTATATACATTTTTTTTTTTTTTTTTTGGAGACGGAGTCTCGCTTTGTCGCCCAGGCTGGAGTGCAGTGGCCGGATCTCAGCTCACTGCAAGCTCCGCCTCCCGGGTTTACGCCATTCTCCTGCCTCAGCCTCCCGAGTAGCTGGGACTACAGGCGCCCACCACCTCGCCCGGCTAGTTTTTTGTATTTTTAGTAGAGACGGGGTTTCACCATATTAGCCAGGATGGTCTCGATCTCCTGACCTCGTGATCCGCCCGTCTCGGCCTCCCAAAGTGCTGGGATTACAGGCTTGAGCCACCGCACCCGGCCTATACATTTTTTTAATATGAAATTTTATATATATGTATTTTTTGAGACAGGGTCTCACTCTGTCACCCAGGCTGTCCTGGCTCACTGCAGTCTTGACCTCTTGGGAACAAGTGACCCTCCCACTTCAGCCTCCCTAATAGCTGGGACCACAGCTGCATGCCACCATGTGTGGATAATTTTTGTATGTTTTGAAGAGATGAGGTCTCCCTACATTGCCCAGGCTGGTCTCAAACTCCTAGGCTCAAGGGATCTGCCTGCCTCGGCGTCCCAAAGTGAGGGGAGTATAGACAGAGGCAATTTTAATTTCCTTTCCAAAGGTGGAAAAGTTTGGATGTTAATGGAGAGAGAGGAATGGTAGCTGAGTGTAAAGAAATGAATAAATGGGTTATAAATCGAGGGAAACCCAGTATTACCTGAACACCTTGAAGGAAGCTCCGAGCAAGAGACTGTACTGTCTCTTAGCTCCATGATCCCAGATGCCAGAAAGGGCGAAAGATGTGTGTGCCGAGACCACTCGCTTCTGGAACCTGGCAAGATGGACTGGAAGCCTGCAGACCTGAGTGGCCTTGCCCTGGCAGACATTCATACAATCTGATGAACTGGATTAATTATTAGGGACTGAATTGGATTCCACTAATGTAACAGTATCTTTTGAGTTGTATATCCTTTGGTTGTAAGAGACCCTGGTTTGAAGACCAGGGGTGGACCGTGATTGGTCTTCAACCCGATTCCTGACTTACAACTCCTGAAATCCTTAGAAACACCAAAATGTTGGGTTTTTGTATGCAAATGACTTGACTGGTGTCTGGTAGCCACTAGGTAGCTTCAGGATGGGAGCTGGTCACCAGAAAGGCCAAGGCAGGGTTAAGATTGGGACTTTGAGCCATGTCTGGAGAGGGGAGAGAAGTCTAAGGCTAAGCTGGTCCCCAGTGGCCAATAGTTTAATCAATCATGTCTACTTAATAAAACTTCCATAAAAACCCAAAAGGACAGGGTTCGAAGAGGTGGCACACCCAGGAAGGGCATGGAAGCGCCACACCCCTTACCCCATACCCTGCCCTATGCATTTCTTCACCTGTATCCATTGTAATATCGTTTATAATAAATGGGCAAATGTAAACAGGTGTTTCCTTGAGTTCTGTGAGCTGCTGTAGTAAATTACTCAAACCCAGTTGTTCAGAAGTTCTGGAGAACTAGACTTGTGACTGGTGTCTGAAATGGGGACAGTGTTGTGGGACTGAGTCTTCAACCTGTGGGATTTGAGGGTATCTCCAGGTAGATAAAGCCGGGATTGGATTGGAAGACACCCAGCTGGTGTCCACTGCGGCAATGATTGCCTCCTTGCGGGTGGATGAAATCCCTGCACATTTGGTCCACAGAAGTCTTCTATGTTGATTGTTGTTGAGAGAGTAGAAAAAGCACTTTCAGTTTGTGTGTTTCTTCCATACTCATACTATTGTCATGCACTAGAGAGGTGTTGAACTTGATTCAAGGAAACACCCCCAATAACCATAACATCATGGGAGTTCCTGCCCCTTCAGGATGGTCCTCTGCCAGTTTTCTTTTTTTTTTTGTTTTGAGACGGAGTCTCACGCTGTCGCCCAGGTTGGAGTGCAGTGGCGCGATCTCGGCTCACTGCAAGCTCCGCCTCCTGGGTTCACGCCATTCTCCTGCCTCAGCCTCCTGAGTAGCTGGGACTACAGGCGCCCGCCACCGCGCCCGGCTAATTTTTTGTATTTTTAGTAGAGACAGGGTTTCACTGTGGTCTCGATCTCCTGACCTTGTGATCCGCCCGCCTCGGTCTCCCAAAGTGCTGGGATTACAGGCGTGAGCCACCGTGCCCGGCCTCTCTGCCAGTTTTCTTTGTTTTAAAACTCATTGTCACAGAACACTCTCTGCTCCAAGGATTCCACATGGACCTTTAAATGAATTTGAAGTCCTCTAAGAAGGATAATAGAATTGTCAACTATGCTCCCAATTCCACTTTGGAAAAGGGAGTAGGTGTGAGGAAGAGGGTCTTGAGGTGTCCATGAAGCCATCTCCTCCCCTAGATAGAGGGAATCTCAGAAAGTATGGCCACCTACTCCTCTTCCGATCTCCTCAGGAAAAAGAGAAGTCCTGAATGATGTTACATAAAAGTACACCACGCTACCCGTTGTCTCAGAAGACATTCTGACCAAGGCTACTCATGCCTTTTTTTTTTTTTTTTTTTGAGACAGAGTCCTGCCCTGTTGCCCAGGCTGGAGTGCAGCAGCACAATCTTGGCTCACTGCAACCTCTGCCTCCCAGGTTCAAGCGATTCTCCTGTCTCAGCCTCCCGAGTAGCTGGGACTACAGGCGTGCACCACCACACCTGGCTAATGTTTGTACTTTAGTAGAGACAGGGTTTTACCATGTTGGCCAGGCTGGTCTTGAACTCCTGACCTCAAGTGATCTGCTCACCTCGGCCTCCCAAGGTGCCGTGATTACAGGCATGAGCCACTGCACTTGGCCATCCTGGCACTTTTCATCATGAATGGAACGTGCCTTGCCAATTCAGGTTTTCGGCTCTAACCATTTGTTGGGTAGCTGTGCTCTAGCTCACTCTATTGTGACCTGGTGTCTGGTCTCCATTTTCAAGGAGTTGCATCACTGCATCGTGGAACCCCAGGCTCCTGCACAGCGACTCCTGTTGGTGATTTCCAAACAATGGCTGAGGTTCCCACTCCAGGGAGAATAGGTCATGGTGTGGATGGGGCAGCTGTTGGAGGTCTGCAGCCTTGGGAGTTTCAACCCGAACACCCTCACCACCTCAGAGGTCCTCCTCGGAGACAAAGCATCCATTTGAACAGATGAGTAAAGGACCCATTTGCTGCCCACCACCAAAGGTAGCAGAAAAATGTCTAACATCATAAAAGGCATCAAATAACACACACTCTTCTATTTAGATCTAATAGATCTAACAGATCGTCTATTTAGATTTAATAGATCTAACAGATCTAACAGCTCTTCTATTTACATCTTCTATTTTAGGTGTAATACTATACCATGGACACCTTTCTTTGTTGATACGTATAGAGCATTCTACTGTTAGACCACATCATAATTCATTTAACAATCTCTTTTTCTGCTGTTGATGGACATTTAGATTTTTTTCACTTGCAAACAACACTGCAATGAATATCTTTGTGCATGTGTTTTTACAGATGTTTAAAAATATTATTATAAAACTAATATCTGGGCCGGGCGTGATGGCTCATGCCTGTAATTCCAACACTTTGAGAGGCCAAGGCAGGCAAATCACCTGAGGTCAGGAGTTTGAGACCAGCCTGGACAACATGGAGAAACCCCGTCTCTACTGAAAATACAAAAATTAGCCGGGTGTGGTGGCGCATGCCTGTAATCCCAGTTACTAGGGAGGCTGAGGCAGGAGAATCACTTGAACCCAGGAGGTGGAGGTTGCAGTGAGCTGAGAATGCACCACTGCACTCCAGCCTGGGCAACAAGAGCGAAACTCTATCTCAAAAAATATAAATAAATAAAAATAGAAATAAAACTAATTTCTGGAAATGGAACTATTTGCTGAAAAAAGTTATTTTAACGTGTACTCCCCCTGTAGTTAAAGAGAATGTCTATAACCCTCACAACTCATAAATCAGCTCACTTTATAGGCAGAACATGACCTAATAACTGTTTTTTGTTTTTGTTTTTGTTTTTGTTTTTGAGATGGAGTTTCCCTCTGTCGCCTAGGCTGGAGTACAGTGGCATGATCTTGGCTCACTGCAAACTCTGCCTTCTGGGTTCAAGTGATTCTCCAGCTTTAGCCTCCCCAGGTAGCTGGGACTACAGGCGTGCGCCACCAAGCACAGCTAATTTTTTTTGTATTTTTAGTAGAGACGAGATTTCACCATGTTGGCCAGGCTGGTCTCGAACCCTTGACCTCAGGTGATCTGCCCGCCTCAGTCTCCCGAAGTGCTGGGATTACAGGCATGAGCCACTGCGCCTGGATGATATTTTTTATACAAAATTGAGGGACTGTACATACACAACTGGAATGGATTTAATTAACTCCTTACAACATCACACCAAGTAGGAATTGCTAATCCATTCTCCAGCTGAAAAACAAAAAGTGAGTTAGCTGTGTGTCCTTAGGCAAATAATTTAAGTTCTCTCTGCTTCTAGTTCCCCAGTAGAAAAAAGTTAATGGCAATATCTTCCTTCTCTACTACATAGGCGTGATGGTCACTTTTGCTTGTTAATTTGGGTGGGTTACAGTTCCCAGTTACTCAGTCAAACACGAATCTAGGTGGTGTGCATGGATTTTGTAGATATGAAGGAAGTCCATATTAGTTGTGTTTAAATAAAGGAGATCATCACAGATAATCTGGGCGAGCCTGATTCAATCAGTTGAAATATTTTAAGAGCAAAGCAGATGCTTCCCTGGGGAAGAAGAAATTGCACTCATGGGCTTGGCTGTGCTGGATAGTCCCAGCATGGTTTTCCTGAGAACCTGCCCTACAGATTTTACACTTGCCTGGCCAGGCCCCACAATTACATAAACCTATTCCCTGCAATAAATCTTGTCATGTGTATCTCCCACTAGCTCTGCCTCTTTGAGTACAATGGGGATGTGTTAAAAACTAAATTACTCTATATCTGCAAGGTATTTTACAGTGCCTCTGGATTGTGTGAGAACACAGTTTACAGTTTCAATGTGCTGGGGAGGATGACAAAATAGAAAGACTGAAAAGATCTCTTGTTGCATGCCGCACCTGGGTGAGTCCCATCTGAAGAACGAGTTGTGGTGGTCGCTGCAGGAAGGACTCTGCAGATCCAGACTGAAGCTGGCATCAGACCGTGCATCATGGTCCAAGTTCTCTGGAAAGAAAGAAAGAAAGGGAATGAATGAATGAGAGAAAGAAAGAAAGAGAGAGGGAGGGCGGGAGGGAGGGAGGAAGGAAGGAAGGAAGGAAGGAAAGAAGGAGAGAGAAAGAGAAAGAAAAGAAAAGAAAGAAAGAGAAAGAAAGAAAAGGAAGAAAAGAAAGAGAAAGAAAGACAAGACTGAAAAAAACACAGGTCTGAGTGCTGGAATGTGACTTGACCTCTAGCAGGCTGTGTGATATTTAATATAATAATAATATTATTAATAATCTCTTATTTTCTTATTTATAAAATATAAAAGGTAGGAGTTGGATCTTTTTTTAGACCTAAAAAGGACCTTTTTTTTTTTTTTTTTTTTTTTTAGAGCTAACAAGGTTAAATTATGTGTTTGCTTAATATCCATGATTTGGCTTTAAAATCTTTTTTTATTGTCAGCTTTATTGAGGTATAGTTAACATACAATGAAACTCCCCATATTTGAGTATACATGTTGATGAGTTTTGAATACATATATACAAAATGCAAAATGCTTACAATTGTGTCACCACCACCACCATCACAATCATGATGCCCGCAAGCCTGGCCCCTGCCGGACACTGATCAGTTCTGTCCCTATGGCTTTGCCTTTATTAGAATCTCACAGTATAGATGTATGTGTTTTTTTTTGCTTCCTTCACTTAGCACAGTGCTTCTGAGATTCATGTTTGATCATTAGTGCATTTTGTTCTAATTTTGCATTGGATATTTGTATATCTTCTAAAACAGACAGTTTATATTCTTTGTCCATTTTTTATTGGGTCATTGATTTTTTTCATTGGAGATGTATAGAAGCATATTTTTTGAAAGGCAATGAGTAATATGAAAGTTGATTTTATTTTTCCTAAAGCTTCTTGAGTGCATCTTGTCCTACCAAATTCCCCACCTGGCACCACCAATGACTGGAGACGCCAACCTTCGTTCTCTCTCTACCACCTCTGCCACCTGGAGGTGCTTGCTCCCTTCCACCGCCCAGGCTGCCACAGAGGAGCACACCCTGGTGCACCCACACTGTCCCGATTCTCACCAGTGCCCAGGCAGACAGAGGCTGGGTCCTCAGAGGGCAAAGGGGAGGACAGGGCCCAGCTTCTACCCCTGCCCCTTGGCTCCCGTCTTTGGGTGGCTTCCAGAGTTACAGACTCTGGCCTTTGTCATTGTCCCTGAGTCTGTGCACCTGGTCCTGGGACCAGACACCCCACGTGGCCGAGTGGGCAGGAGAGGCTCTCCATCTCATTACATCTGTTTCCTTACTAGCTACAAACACTCAGAAAACCTCACAGCGCTGGGCATTCTCCACCAAGGCTACTTTCAAATCCTTAGCAAAAAAGAATGCTAGACACATCTGCGAGGCTGGAGGAATAGGAAGGCTATTTGGACAGACAAAATTACTCCAGCCCCACGCACCACCAGAGGCTCACTGAACCCTCCAACCCCATTTCTCTCCTTTCCCAGCCTGTACTGTTAGGACATGGTGCTGAGAAGAGCCCATCATCTCTCAATGCCCTGCACTGGGCAGCAGGGAGGGAGGGAGGCCTTGATCCTACTACACTGGGACAGGTGTGTGCCTGGCTACCTAGGGAAATACTGTGGCCCACAAGGGCTAGGCTGCATTGTGTGTCATTGATGGGGCACCACCCTTCAGGTGTGTGCCCAGTTAAGCAGGCTGTCATGTACCAGCCTCAGTACCCAACCACTAAGTGCACAGTCTCGGGGGGAAAATACATCTTGTTTTCCACACAGCTGACTGACCACACACTGAAGACACACAACCTGCTTATAAACTGGGACTCCCCTGTTGGAATCTTCTGGAACACTTGAGTGTGCTTCTCAGGCAGGAGTTTACCCTTTAAGCAGGGAAAAATGGAATTTGTGGCTCAGTTTTTCTTTCTATTCTATCTCTATCTAGTCCAAAATGGAACTGAGGAGGAATAAAACAGCAAGGAACTCTGAAATTAGAATGGCAACAATGGAAGAAAATTGTCTTGGTTCAACTCCAATGACCACCTTAGATCTCTTATTAAGAGCTATTAACTGGAAAACAATTGCATAATAGCCTTCTTATGATAATTCCAAATTTGTTTGTATTCCGGAATTTCTTTCCAGAACGCTCCAAAATTCCCATCTCTGAACCTATGAAGTCTTCCCTAGAATCTGCAAATTCTCAGTGTCTTTAGAGCCTCGCTGGTCACTTGCTGGACAGGGGTTCTGTAAAAGGATTCTGGGAAGTTTGACTCGGTGTTCAACAAAGGCCCTTCCAAATTTTTAGGGTCTGATTCTGGGATTCCCAAAGGGACCTGGAGCCTTTCTCACATCTTCTGGGTGGAAGAGCACCTGCTTCATCCCCTGTTGCAACACAAAGAACCATTGTGAAGCTCCATGGTGAGCTTCTATGAGTTTATTCCACCATGTGTGGCTCAGGCAGGCAGGATTTACAGGTGTGCCTGTGCTGAGTTTCATATTCACATGTAGAGTTCCAATAGTTTACTTTATCAACTGTCCTCTCTGTCTTCCTTGTGTTCTGTCAAGCATCAAATCCAGTGTCATCTCTGTGTGGGTACTCTGCAAATGCTAATTGGTGGTGACAAAATAATGATGTTGACAAGTGGCCCCATAAAACTGATGAATCATTTGGTTGGAGAGTTCCATGTTCAGCAGTTATGTAATGTTGCCTCACCAAACAGGTAATGTTTCATACCTCAGAGCAGCATGGAACATTTTACCTGCCAGGGCCTACTCATTTCTATTCACAGCCGAAAAGTCTTCTCTGAAGAGTAGAACTTTTTTTTTTTTTTTTCCAATAAACCCTGTAGGCAGACATTTCGTGTAAGAGATACAGCTGTTTGCTTTGATTCAGGCTTCTCCCAAAACTGGTACCCAAACTCCCACACTGGTTGGCAATCAACTCAACAAACAGATGGAGCAAGAGCCTGAATCAGATCATAAAACAAATAAACGAATTCATGTGAGTCTTAACACTTCAATGGTATTGTTCCCACCTTCCTGTGGAAAGGCACGGATATCTTAAAATAAACAGGCTACGGAGGCTGGGCACAGTGGCTCACGCCTGTAATCCCAGCACTTAGGGAGGCTGAGACGGGAGGATCATGAGTCAGGAGATTGAGACCATCCTGGCTAACATGGTGAAACCCCATCTCTACTAAAAATGCAAAAAATTAGCCGGGCGTGGTGGCGGGCGCCTGTAGTCCCAGCTACTCAGGAGGCTGAGGCAGGAGAATAGTGTGAACCCGGGAGGCGGAGCTTGCAGTGAACCGATATTGTGCCACTGCACTCCAGTCTGGGTGACAGAGCGAGACTCCATCTCAAAAAAAAATTAAAAAATAAAAATAAATAAATAAATAAATAGGCTATGGAGAAGGTAGGTTTAATAGGTAAGTTTTTGGTTAATGAAAAATTGGACAATTTTTGACCTCCAAAAGTGCAATTTTATATGGTTCAACCCAATGAAAGGTTTAAGAATTCTCAGAATGTATATGTTTCAGTATAGGTATTGTTAATATAAAAATTAGCACACTCCTAATACTTGCTTCTGGGCAAATTCATGCTTGTTCTTACTTGGTATCCCTTTTTAGGTAATGAAGAAAATGTATTTCACATGTTTTCTAAAAATTAAAAGTCAAAAATTTTAATTGAAAATTAGAATTTTTTTCCTTTGCTACAGAATCCAAAATCCAGTACATTTTGCAAATTGGTGCAAGTTGTGCAGATTTGACCCACTGACTTCTGATACTCAGTGTACACAATCATGAACAATTTTTTTTTTTTTTTTTGAGGCGATTCTCCTGCCTCAGCCTCCTGAGTCGCTGGGATTACAGGTGTGTGCCACCATGCTCAGCTAATTTTTATATTTTTAGAAGAGACGGGATTTCACCATGTTGGTCAGGCTGGTCTTGATCTCCTGACCTCGTGGTTCGCCTACATAGGCCTCCCAAAGTGCTGGGATTACAGGCGTGAGCAACCACGCCCAACCATGAACAATTTTTAAAACATGAATTCTGTTTTTTAATTTTTTTTATTTTTTTGAGACAGGGTCTTACTCTGTCACCCAAGATGGAGTGCAGTGGCATGATCTCAGTTCACTGCAGCCTTGACCACCTGGGCCCCAGTGATCCTTCTACCTCAGTCTCCTGAGGAGCTGGGACTGCAGGTGTGTGCTACCATGCTTGGCTAATTTTTATATTTTTGTAGAAATGGGGTTTTGCCATTTTGCCCAGGCTGGTCTGGAACTCCTGGGCTCAAGTAATTTGCCTACCTCGGCTTCTCAAAGTGCTGGGATTACAGACGTGAGCCACCACACCCAGCTGTGAATTCCTTTTGATAAGATATGCTCTCTCCAGTTGCCAAAGTCCTCTATGCTATCTACAGATTTGCTTGAACATTTGTATTTTCCTATAGGGCCCTCCAGCATTTCAATTTTCCACCTTTGTCTTAGATGACTGTTATCTCATTGCTCCTCCTCTGATGTGATGAAACTTTGATAAAGTCAGGGTGTTAGGAAGGGAAGCCATACTTCCTCCAGGGATTCCACCTTATGACCACTATTTTTCTCAGAGTGAGAGCAAAAGGAGACAAGATTCCAGGAGAAGATGCTCAGCTTCTCTCAAATCCAAAAGATGCAAATTAAAGTAAGATAACTTCTTATTTTTAACCTCTAAATTTTATAAAATTAAATAGATTAAATAGTATTTAGGGTTGGTGTGAGTGTGGAGAAGGGGGGAAATGAGTAAATTTACCCATTTACTGGTAAATTGATGTACTTTTATGACCAAAAATTTGGCAATATTTATGCTTTGTAAAAAAGTACATACTGTTTGCCTCAATGAATCCACTTATATTCTACAAAGTAGTCACACAAGCATGAATATTACATGCTTCACATATTCAAAGATTTTTCTTGTAGCAGAGTTTATAATATAAAAAAACTGAAAAGAATCTATAAGTTTATCGATAAGGAGATTTTAAAGTTATGGTTACATGTGATGGTTAAGCAGAATGAGTTGTGTCTGTGTATAGTTGTGTCTGTGTGTAATGAAAAGGTGTGCAGGACAACTGTAAGTACAAAAAACAAACTTCAGAACAATGTTTATGGTACAATCCTATTAAAAAACAAAATATTAGTACTTAATTTGGCAAAACTCTCCTTCATAAATTAGGGAGGGATAAAGACTTCTTCACACAAACAGAGGGAGGGAGTCCATCACCACTAGACTTGCCTTACAAGAAATACTAAAAGGAGTTCTTCAAACTGAAAATGAAAGACTGATAATTAATCATATGAAAACATATAAAAGTGTAAAATTCACTGGTAAAGGTAAACATATAGTCATAAGTATTAAAAGTAACTTTATAATAACTCATTAAGTGATACACAACATAAAAGATGTAAAGTGTGACATCAAAAACAGAATGTGTACGTGTGTGTGCAGAGCTTTTATACAGGATCAAAGTTAAGTTGTTTTTAGCTTAAAATGGACTTGTATAACTAGAAGATGTTTTAATATGCCTCATAGCAATCATGAAGCAAAAACCTATCGCAGATACACTAAGATGAAGAGAAAGGAATCAAAGCATACCACTACTGAAAATCCTCACGTCACAAATAAAGACAGCAAGAGAGGAAAAAAATAGTAAAAGAGCTGCAAAGCAACCAGAAAACAATGAACAAAATGACATAATCAATCCTTCTCTATCAATAATTAATTTAAACGTAAATGGACTAAATTTGCTGATCAAAAGACACAGGTTGGCTACATGGATTTAATAAATACAAAAACAAGGCCAGGCCCAGTGGCTCACACATGTAATCCCAGCACTTTGGGAGGTAGATGTGGGTGGATTACTTGAGGCTGGGAGTTGAAGACCAGCCTGGCCAACATGGTGAAACCCCGTCTCTACTGAAAATACAAAAATTAGCAGGGCGTGGTGGCGAATGCCTGTAGTTGCAGCTACTAGGGAAGCTGAGGCAGGAGAATTGCTTGAACCTGGAGGGAGAGTTGCGGTAAATTGAGATTACGCCACTGCACTCCAGTCTGGGAGACAGAGTGAGACTGAGTCTCAAAAAAAAAAAAAAAAAAAAAAGAAAGAAAAAATAAGACCCAACTATATGTTGCTACAGGAGACTCACTTCACCTTTAAAGCTACACACAGACTGAAAGGGAAGGGATGAAAAAAGATATTCCATGCAAATGGAAAGCAAAGAGCACAGGGGTAGTTATATCAGACAAAACAGGCTTTAAGTCAAAAACTCAACAAGAAAAAGATGGGTTATTATATAATGATAGAGGAGTCAATTCATAAAGAGGATAGAACAATTTTAAATAATATGCACCCAACATCAGGTACACTTAAATATATAAGGCAAATATTTACAGATCTAAATGGAGGAATAGACAACAATACAGTAATAGCAAGAGACTTCGATACTCCACTTTCAACAATGGATAGATCATTCAGACAGGAGAACAGTAAGAAAACATTAGACTTGAACTAAACTTTAGACCAAATGGACTTAACAGACATAAATAGAACATTCCATCCAACAGCAACTGAATGTACATCTTTTTTTTTTGAAACAGAGTCTCACTCTGTCACCAGGCTGGAGTGTAGTTGCGTGGCTCACTGCAACCTCTACCTTCCAGGTTCAAGCAGTTCTCCTGCCTCAGCCCCCCGAGTAGCTGGGACTACAGGTGCACACCATCACGCCCAGCTAATTTTTGTATTTTTAGTAGACACAGGGTTCACTGTGTTGGCCAGGATGGTCTCAATCTCTTGATCTCGTGATCCGCCTGCCTTGGCCTCCCAAAGTGCTGGGATTACAGGTGTGCCACTGCGCCTGGCCTTTAATTAATTAATTAATTGACACGAAGTCTCACTATGTTGCCCAGGCTGGAGTGCAGTGGCACAATCTCAGCTCACCACAACCTCTGCCTCCCTGGTTCAAGGGATTCTCCTGCCTCAGCCTCCTGAGTGGCTAGGACTACAGGCGTGTGCCACTATGCCCTGCTAATTTTTGTATTTTTAGTAGAGACAGTGTTTCACTATGTTGGCCAGGTTGATCTCTAACTCCTGACCTTGTGATCTGCCCGCCTCGGCTTCCCAAAGTGCTGGGATTACAGGCATGAGACACTGCGCCCGGCCAACTTTTTTTTTTTTTAACAGTGTGAAATATACACAGTAGAAATTCTGTTATTCTCTGTTATAAATACATAAATGGAAATACATTTTTTTCCCCATATTGGCATGTATCTACAAATATTAAAGGAGGAGAAAAGGTAATATACTTTTAGGTTTACCACATATGGTGTGTATTCAAATAACATGTGACCAGCTTATCAAAATTGTACATAATATTTGAACTAACTTATTAATTTGATTTTAATTATTATGCCCAAAAGCTTGGGATGCTAGATACTACTTTGCATTTGTAACTAACTGTGATCTTCATTTCTTGTAATTTCTTGTGCTTGTATATTACTTATTCTTAACAGATTTTACTTTGGAAACAAGACTTTGTTGAGATCAGTTTGGTTTTGTTGTAAATTTACGTGTTTGACTTTATAATGTATTTTAGTTTTGCAGAAGAACACTTGTAGATTAGAAGGCTTTTCATCAATCCCCAGGTGAAGAGGAAGACTTCCTACTATTTTATTTCCCTCATAGGAAGACATACTCAAAAGAAAATGTTTAGCATCTTAGTATAGTGTAGCTATTGTGAACAGCTCATGACTTGATCTTGGTTTGGAAATCTGTACTGACCAAGGATTAAGCTTCAGGATTGTAAAATCATTAAAGCTGTGGTCTTTTCAAGTGGAAGTTGATAGAAAATATTTTTGTCCTAAGTCATATTTGCTGACTTTTTCCGTCAATGAGGGAGGTTGTTGAACTAACTGAATCTATGGGCTATAGCAAGTAACTTTACAGCAGATCTTACTATGAAGTTTTACTTTGTGTTTAAGTGGATACCACTTTTTCTGTTGAGAATAATAAAAAACCGATTTTCACAGGTTCCTTGGGGTAGCACACCTTGAAGGCCAGTGTTGCAAAGCACATTTTATCATGCTGAATCAGATTCTATCACACACCTGGAGAAAGACCTCAGTACATGCTTTGCACTCTCCTTTGCGCCCCGTTCCAATTTCTTACTGCAAATCATTTTGATGTAATACGGAAAACAGCATTTTAAAATGTCCATGTTAAGAATTGGTCCACCGGTACCAACTCACCTCTATTTTGTCAGTTCATAGTTGAAGCTTTTGTTTTATTGTTTTCAAAAATAAAGCATATTTTTGGAAGAATGAATTTAAGAATGAAAAAAAACTGTGAAAACACCCCAAGTTACCATATATGTGTATTTTGATATGCAGATGTAGCAATATGCATAGAGAGAGTCTAGTAAAGTGGTCTTTAACTTGGGGAGATTTCAGACCAGGGGACATTTGGCAATGTCAATAGACATTTTTGATTTTCATGCCTAGGTGACTAGGCCAGGGATGTTGATAAACAACTCATAACAAAGACTTAACTGGCTTCCAAATCTATAGGACTGAGGTTGAGAAGCCCTGGTTGCCAATTGCTATGATATTAGCAATGATCTCTAGCATTGATAGGGACATTAGGATGCTGTGTAGGGAACAATTTTTTAACTTTTAAAATGATTTATTATTTATTTATTTTTAAAAGTTGAGACAGCGTTTCACTGTGTTGCTCAAGCTGGAGTGTGGTGGTATGATCTCGGCTCACTGCAACCTCCACTTCCCAGGCTCAAGTGATCCTCCTGCCTCAGCCTCCTGAGTAGCTGGGACTATAGGCATACACTACCACATCTGGCTAATTTTTGTTGCCTGAGGGTCCCATAGCGCTGGGATTACGGGAGTGAGTTGCTGTGCCAGGTCTTTTTGTCGTAATTTAAACAAAGTACTTTTTTTTTCAACAAGTAAGTTACCGGTTCCACACCTCTTCAAAAAAATACATAAAAAATGAAAGGTTTGAAAAAATCTGGGTCTCTTCTCCATCCTCACCCCTATAATATGCATTGTTGTTTTCTTTATGCACCCTTCCAGATATATTTATGCATATCAAACCAAGTAGAAATACAGCTTCTTATTCTCTCTTTTTCTTTCCCACCATAAGGTACATATTATATTTGGTTTAGCACTTTTTTCTTCAACAATATGCCTTACACTGTTGTATTGTCTGTGAAGTCATTTTACAATCATATATATATATGCATTTTGAGACACTCTGTTCCTTAGGCTGGAGTGCAGTGGCACAACATTGACTCATTGTAACCTCTGTCTCCTGGGTTCAAGTGATTCTCCTGCCTCAGCCTCTTGAGTAGCTGGAATTACAGGCGTGCACCACCACACCTAGCTAATTTTTTGTATTTTTAGTAGAGATGGGATTTCACCATGTTGATCACCTGACCTCAGGTGATCCGCCTGCCTCAGCCTCCCAAAGTGCTGGTATCACAGGTGTGAGCCACAGGTGCCTGGTCTTAAAATAATATATATTCATTCGAAATTAAAACAAATAAGAAATATTGAGCCTTGGTTGGGAGTTGGAATTTTCGGGAGGGATTAGTCATTTTCATTCACAAAGATGACTATTCCACTTCTAGTGGCTGGGAAGCTAAAGAATAATTTAAAATTGACATAAAAACAGCTATTGCAGGCATAGCAGTAGGTACCAGTAGATGATGAGTTTGCCTTCTCAGTGCTGATGTTGCTGTATTGAGAACAATAGTTCCACGTCTTTAGACATCAGTGCTTTTTATCCAGGAATACCTCTCTAAAGCACTCCAGTGCTCACATATCTGCTCCTGCTCACTGCACTGAACTTAGAGGGTCCACGTGCCCAAAGGGCAGGGCATCGAGGGCAGCCTCTTGTCAAGAGACAGTGAAAACTGAGGCCCTCAGTCCTTTGACCCGTGGAACTGATATTCTGCCAACAACAGATCTTCCCTCGTCCAGCCTATCAGACATCTGATTACAGCCTGGGGGGGGCCCCTGAACAGAAGACCTGCTAAGCTGTGCCCGGACTCCTCACTCATAAGCACTGTGTGATAAGAAATGTGTGTTGTTTTGAGCCGCTCAATTTGTTGTAATTTTTATGCAGCAATAGATAGCTATCACAGTTGTGAAATCACCACTTTTGACAATGACTGAGAGCCAAAGTAGGTGCCAGTCACTAAAATTTCCTTGTCAAAGAGGGCACTGTAATGTCATTCCACTGGTGAAGAGAACTTGGAGCAGACTTCCTGAGTTTCAAGGAATCATGGGAAACAAAATCACCTCCACTACAAGCTGGGACCCGCAGGGTGTGTTTATGTGAGCGATGGAAGCTGGGGTTTACAGGGTTGTGTGTGTGTGAGAGATGTGAGCTGGGGTTTGCGGGGTGCGTTTGTGTGAGAGATGTGAGCTGGGGTTTGCGGGGTGCGTGTGTGTGAGAGATGTGAGCTGGGGTTTGCGGGGTGCGTGTGTGTGAGAGATGTGAGCTGGGGTTTGCGGGGTGCGTGTGTGTGAGAGATGTGAGCTGGGGTTTGCGGGGTGCGTGTGTGTGAGAGATGTGAGCTGGGGTTTGCGGGGTGCGTGTGTGTGAGAGATGTGAGCTGGGGTTTGCGGGGTGCGTGTGTGTGAGAGATGTGAGCTGGGGTTTGCGGGGTGCGTGTGTGTGAGAGATGTGAGCTGGGGTTTGCGGGGTGCGTGTGTGTGAGAGATGTGAGCTGGGGTTTGCGGGGTGCGTGTGTGTGAGAGATGTGAGCTGGGGTTTGCGGGGTGCGTGTGTGTGAGAGATGTGAGCTGGGGTTTGCGGGGTGCGTGTGTGTGAGAGATGTGAGCTGGGGTTTGCGGGGTGCGTGTGTGAGAGATGTGAGCTGGGACCTGCAGCATGTGTGTATGTGAGACATGTGTGCTGGGGTTTGCGGGGTGCGTGTGTGTGAGAGACGTGAGCTGGGGTCCGCGGGGTGCGTGTGTGTGAGAGACGTGAGCTGGGGTCCGCGGGGTGCGTGTGTGTGAGAGACGTGAGCTGGGGTCCGCGGGGTGCGTGTGTGTGAGAGACGTGAGCTGGGGTCCGCGGGGTGCGTGTGTGTGAGAGACGTGAGCTGGGGTCTGCGGGGTGCGTGTGTGTGAGAGACGTGAGCTGGGGTCCGCGGGGTGCGTGTGTGTGAGAGACGTGAGCTGGGACCTGCAGCGTGTGTGTACGTGAGAGATGGAAGCTGGGGTCTGCGGGGTGTGTGTGTGTGAGCGATGGAAGTGCCATCCTGATGTGTGTTTCTGCTCCAGAATAGCTTCAGATCTGGAGTGTAGTCATTCTTGAAAAAATTTTGGACATAGATAGCAGTGACGGCTGTACAACACTGTAAATGTCATTAATGCTACTGAATTGTAACTCAAAATACTTATAATGGCAAATTTTATGTTACATATATTTATTAAGAAAAGTTAAATACAAAACAGTGTAGAGTCAAATCCTGAACTGTGCACAGCACATTCTCCAGCCTGTAAAGGGAAACTCGCGTGGAAAACCCGTGTTCTTTCAAATCCTGGTAGTAGAAGAGTAAATTGGTAAACATCTGCCAGTTGGGCAAAAAGCAAAAAGCCCAGGTGTTGCCTTAGGTTTTTGTTTTTCCCTCCAGGTAGGAAAAGAAGGGGCCCAAGCATTCCCAAAGGTGAACTTCAGGTGGACCTAAAATGCTAAAAGTTTCTGTTGTTCTCTTCTACAAAAAGCTAAATTAGGTACTAGGGCTGGGGCAAAGCATTAGATAAACTGGAAAAAAAGAAAAGAAAACCCCCTAAAAACAAAGAAAAAAAAAAGAAGAAGAAAGAAAAGAAAAACCCATTTCTGGTGTTGTGAGAGCCTCCCATCCCCCATTCAGGGCATTTCTTGGCAGCTGTAATGTTAACCCTCAAATGCCAATTGCACTGCTGGAGGTTTGAGGAAACTTGCAATGGAATGGAAAATTTTAAAAACTTGAAAGGGAGTTTTTTAAAGCTGGCTTTGTGTCTTATGGCTATTGCATCTAGATATATGATAAAAAAATTCTGTGCTTGTAATTTCATAAACATTGGAGGAATCATCCCGACCAGGAAAGCTGCCAGAAGCAAACAAAACCCAGGATGGTATACAACTGCCTTGCTTGTTGTAGCTGGTGAGCAAATTGAAATGTAAGCTTTTGAGTATTAAAAGGAAAATAAGTTTCCATAACTGACAATTTTTGAGCCTCTGAGAAAAGGGAGACAATATGAAAAGACAGGCACTCAGTAATTGGAGATACACTTTTAGAATTTTAAACATTAGGTTTTAGTTCCTAATGAGCTCTTGTAAGATCAGATGCCTGCGCCTTAGAGGCTGATAATTTTCTGGCCTCTGAGCGTATTTGTGAGTGGGTCCATTTGGACTCAGCAAATAACGAGCCAAACAGGGCTTAGGAAAGCCCAGCCTGTCACTGGGACCAGCAACACCACTTTCCCACTCTGCAGGGCTTTGGCTTTGCTACAGCAGAAGAGAAGCTGTTGGCTTTTTGTGGGGAATCCTAACTCACAGATCCTAATTGCCTGGATGTGACTCTGAGATGAAATGTTATACTATCTGCTGCTGGCTCTTTCAGCCTCAGCACAAACTGTGCTGAACGAAAAACTCTGTAAGCACAATAAACAGAACTCAGACTCTGGTATCATTGCAGATTAGGACATGCCTGCACGGGATCCCAAACTGTGAAAACACCATGGACGCTGGCTGGACTGTGTGCATCACTCACAAATACCCACAAGAAAGGGCTTGCTCTCTTATGGGACCATCTGCAATCAGGCTTCTGATCAGCTTCATGTGTCTGACACAAAAAGTAACTGCCTTCCTAAACTTGTGATTTCTGCCCCAAACAAGTTTGGGGGGGACAACCACAGGGACTCTGAACTCCCTGCCTACTCCTGGCAGATTGGACTCTTGTCCTGCTTTGGGGGATGTCTGTTGCTGCTGTCTGTTGATTATTTTATTTGGCTTTCTGGATTACTTGCAGCTTGCAACAGCAGCCTTCCTTCTGTTTCTCCTGGTATACTCCCTTCAGTAAAGCACATTGGTCTGCTTAAGCCCACTTTGAATTTTTTTTCGTAATTCAAGATTTTGTCCTAATTTCTGAACATGGTCTGTCTTTTTACTTAAATTGCATAATAATGTTTTCCTGTGACAATATTTTTATTCCTCTTCCAGACAATCCTTCCTGACCACATGTCTGAATGAAAGTAGGGTATGATTTCAAAAAAGCAAAGTTACGATTGCTGAAAAGGGCACACTGATTTTGCAATAATGAGAGAAAAAACAAAATCCAAGTATCTGGAAGGTCCAGGAAGGGGGAAGGCATTCGTGATCTCTGTTGTTCAAGGCTGTTCCTGACAGCTCTCTCCTCGTCTGGAAGAAAAACCCTCTTGTGCTGCCTTTCCTAGCTGCGGAGAATGATTTGAATTCAGACTGACGGCTGAGGCGAGGTCATGGGGCAGGGCAGGCTATTGTCAAAGAAAACCAGTGTCGGACAGAAGTTAAAGCAGCAAAGGCAAATTTTATTCAGAAACTATCGCAGTAGGGGAAAAGAGACATCAGTACAGAACTGGGCTCTATTCCAAATAGAACAAGCACAAGTAGGAATTTATGGCCAAGGGACAGGGGTCACTGGACACAAAATTACTAAGAGGAAGCATCAGGGATAAGGGCGTTCTGGTTAAACTAATGTAATAGATTCTCTCTCTCATTTTGGCTGGAGCAAAACTTTACTGTTCAGAGACTCTGCTGGGCCACAGGTCCTCAGGATACTAGGCTGGTCTGGCCTCCTCTAAGGCATTCAATAATATTAGTAATTAAATAGCAAAGCTCATCCCCCAACTGTAATGTACAATAGAGGTCCCATCGTGACATTCCTGAGGAGTCTGGTCCCATGAGGTCAGGAACACAAGAGGCAGAGGGGGCCCCCTGATGCAGAGGGGGTTAAGGCCACAAACGAAAAGGAGAAGGGATAGGGTTTGGGGGCAGCTGGCTGGAGGCATGGAAGCTCCCTTCCCCTTTCTCCCGCCCCCTGGCCCCTCGTCCCCAACTCTGTGGGTCTGGAGGAGCCCGGGGGAGATCCTGGGCATGGGGATGCCTGAGGGTTTGCAGTCTGGCTGTGTGTCCATCCTACCCAGTGCTCAGGTCCTCGAGGGTTCTGGACCAGTCAGGGTGCTACCAGGTGCATCTAGTAGCCCCTCCCATGCCAGGGCAGGGCCTTCCTTCATTGGAGGAGGAGCTGGAAAGGGCTTGAAAGCGGCAGGGCAGCCCATTGGTGTTAAAGCCAGAGTCCCCAGGTCGGCCACATTTGCCACACAAGAGGATGAGGGATGAAGAGGAGGAACTGAAGGAACTGTAGGCCGAGTCAGGAGCTAGAGGGTCTGGGGCTGGAGCCCGGTTAGGGGCTGGTTCAGTGGGGTTCCCGCTAGCAACGGCCTTATGGGTCCCGGCGTTGGCCAGGAGCTCCTCGTCCAGGCGTCAGAGCAGCTGCTCTGGTGTGTGAGGAAGACGCTGGCGGGTGTGGTGCTAAACTCTAAACTGGGGCTGGACTGGGAGAGCCAGGGTGCTTCAGGGCGGTGGGCACGGAGAGCCAGGGGTGCTCCTGCCCGAGCCCCGCTTCCCCTGCCCTGTGGCTCCCACGAGTGCTGCCCATGTCCATCCTTGCGACCAGCCTGCTCCTCGCGCCCGCCGGGCAGGGCTGAGGGCCGCAGCTGGGCTCCCCTCTCTCCTGGAGCTCCCCGTGGCCGACCCGGATCCAGCCGGTCCCAGAACGGGCTGCGCGGGGCAGGGGGCCGTCTCGGAGAGGCCGGGTGGTGGTGGTCAGCCCCCGCCTGGGTCGCTTCCTCCCGGCCCAGTGCCTCATCCTCGCTGCGGGCACCAAGGGGGCGGCTCTGGGCTGAGAAGGCAGAGGAGTCACTGTCCTGGGAGTAGGAGCGGGGATGCGGGGGCGAGGGGAGCGGGGGAGCTGCTGATCCCAGGCCCTGGGCACCTCGGCCCCTGCTTTGGGCTTTGTGAGTGAATAGGGGTCACCTAGGACCCGGGGCGCCGGCGCCGTTTCGCGGGGACGAGGCTACCAGGGCAGGGGCTAGGGGTTGGCGACACCCTCTGCAGGGAGAGGGTGCGGACCCTCGGCGGGGCGGGCGGTGGGTGGTGGAGGAGCTGCGGCGCAGGTCCTGACTGTCCACGTAGCGCCCCAGCAGGTCGCCACAACCACGCGGCTCCCCCGCACCCGCACAGAGACCAACAGGCCGGAGTCTCCCACGCGGAACTTCCCCTCTGAGGCCTCGGTCTTGGGGAGCTGAGCGGGTGCAGAGGCCCAGTGTCTCCCTCGCCAGCTCGCGGAGCACTTCGGACTCGCCCAGATCCGTGCGCCACTGGCCGATGAAGGTGGCCGCACTGTCGCGGGCCACGGGGAAGCCCAGCGCCAGCCACCCTGTGGGCCTGGAAGGTCACACTTCGGGATACGAGGACAGTCTCATGGATTCCCATAGCCGGGCCAGCCGAGCCACTGTGGGCAGGGGTGCAAACCAGGATCGCTGTGAGGACCCGGCAGGCGCTCAGTGCAGGCTAAGCCGCTGACCACTGCACCGGTCTGTCACTCAGGCCAAATGTCTGGTTTACCTGCTGGCTGTGAGGAACCTCAGTGCCTCAGTTTCCTCATCTGCGAAATGGGTACAGTAAGTTACCCGCTTGGTAGGATTCAATGGGATACTTTTTAATAAGCAGCTTAGCGTCCATAAATATTGGCTACGTAGCCTTTTTTTTTTTTTTTTTTTGGAGAGTGGATTAGGGGCTGGCTGGAGCCTCCCTCACAGGCAGGGAGGTGCCCATTGTGAAAGGCTGGGACCTGGAGAGATGAAGACTAAGGCTTGGACCCCCGGTGGAGAGGAAGGGAACCCGGTCCCGACCTCAGGGTGGGTGGGTGACCTCCACGGTTCAGGGCCGTGCCCAGCCCACCTCCTGCAGGAAGGTCCCGGCTTCTCCCTGGATCCCCCTTCCCTAAGGGCTGTGCCATCAAAAAACGACATAGCAGCAGTAATGGTATCAGTAACGGCAATGAAGTGGCTAGGGCTGAGTGCGTGGTGATATTATCTCCATTTCACAGATGAGGAAACTGAGGCGCGGAAAGGGTAAGAGCTCGCTGGAGGTCGCAGAGCCGTGGGTGGAGCCAGGGCGTCCAGGCTGCGCCACGGCCTATCTCCGCGATCCAGCAGCCCAGCCTCGAGAGCCAGACCCCCTCAGCCAAGAAGCTCCCCAGAACCCCAGGCCGTCGTTTGTGGGGCCAGAACTGATGGCCCAGGCCCAGAAGGGGTGAAGGGCCGCTCAAGGTCACACAGCCCAGCGAACAGAGGGTGCTAAACGCTGCTGTCCGGCCCCGGGCAGGGAGTGCTGGGGGTCTCCCCGCTTTCCTGGCTCACCCACCCGCCCCGGGGAGCATCGCCCCTGCAGGGGCAGGGGCAGGAGCCAGGCCCAGCCCGCAGCAGGGAGGCGCCCGCAAGCCACAGCTGGATCTGTCGCGAGGCTGCAGCCTCCTAAGGGCAGGCCGGGATGATAACGATATTGAGGGGAGGGGCTGAGGAATTTAATCAGAGACCTTGGTAGTGGTGGGAATTTTGCCTAATTTGACTCAACAGAGTCTTGAATAAGCCAAGGTCAGAGCCCCAGGTTGGTACCTTAAGGGCTTAGAGAGACTTGACTAGCGTGAGTTTAGCACCCTTGCAGGCTTGACACCAGGGAGTCCTATCATCAGGGCTGACTCCATACGGAGCTGCTGGGGAACTTTGAGACTCACAAAGGAACTGTGAGAAACACTTTCTTCACCAGCATCTCTGTGCTCCTAACGGTATACAACATATTATACAAGGCCTCCAAGGGGCCGCTGTAACTCCAAACTCTGGTTAGTGAAATTATGTCAATTAGATAAAGGGGCCATCATGTTTCAACATGTAACCAGCTGGAGTCCCTGGAGAGGGGGGACTTCCAATTTTCTTAGAAGCAGAGACTCCCAATCTCACCTTGTCAGAACTTTAAACAAAGCAAGAGTGAGCAAAAAGATGGAGGGCTGTACCAAGAAACCCAAACAAAGGCAAATACCTCCACCAAGACAGGAATTCTTTAGCATGAATGAGGACTTGTGGCTCCAGGTTCCAGCAGGCGCCCAGATCCCAAAGTGCAGCCAGCTTTTAGTGAGTATCTCACAGATGTGGAAAAGACCACCAGAGCCACGGAGAATGAAGTCACATGGCTTCCCCACTAATCAAAAGGAGGAATTAGCAGGTCAGGCCAATAAGTGTTTACTCAGGAATGTGGGTTGCAACCTGGGTACCAATCAGAAACTGTACCACCCAAGAGAGCAAGGGCTCACATTGACAGAAACTTATTTAGATACATAAATTGTTTTCCAGATTATTTCATAGACAATGAAGTCTTCAATTGTTAGTAGAAGGGTCCTTTTGCATCAATGGGTCAGCAAAAACCTATTCACAGTTTGTAAAGACAAGGACCAGAGACGGTGGCCCCTTGGAGGCTCATTTGACCTTTGCTAACACACACATATGTACATATATACATTTAAAGATAACATCCGGGAAATAAAAAGGGTTTCACTTCCCAGAATGGGTGGGAAGCACACTTTAATTAGCATTCGAAAGGGATATACATAAAAAAGACCATGAAATCTAAAAGAGTTTTCCCAAGACACTGTTTCTAAATTAGTAAAAGAAAACAAGCATTTAAATTAAAATCTTCAGGAGGCTGGGCACACATGTTCCTGTAGTCCCAGCAACTCACGAGACTGAGGCGGGAGGATCACTGAGCCTAGGAGCTTGAGTCTAGCCTGGGGTAAATATAGTAACACACTCTCTCAAAAAAAATAATAATTAAATCAAATCAAATCTTCAGGAGAACATTCACTCTCAACCTCATCATGTGCCCCGCTGGCAGAACTCCGAAATTCCTATTCCCTCCCCTTTTCAGCCACCCGAAACAGCTGAACCAAAACTTAAGACTAGCAACCCCTACGATGGCCTTCCCTACCCGTCTCAATTCCTACATACCCCTTCCAATACTCCCCAAATAAAAAAGAGAATTTACTGATGGTGTCTTACACTCTGGTCCAGTTCTGAGTTGCCTGTGATACAACAGCCAAATAATTTGCCAAGGTGACTGAGGATCTTTCAGATTTGCTGAGGAATTCTCAACAGTCTGTACAAGTTATGTCCTAGAGTTTTCAATCTCTATCAGCTGATACATTTGCTCGTGGGACCAGGAGGAGGAAGATATCAGACAAAAATTGGCAGGATGGGAAAATCCTTCTGATGATTTTTTTATTTATATAGATATGGGGACTCACTATGTTGCTCATGCTGGTTTTGAACTCCTGAGTTCAATGATCCTCCCACCTCAGTCCTGTAGCTGGGACTACAGGCACACACCACTCACATTTGGCCTCTTCTGATGATTTAAATCAAAATCTGCTCCAAGATATAAAAAGCCAAAGAATTGATTGACACATTAATTAAAGCTATTCTCATGGCTTTCCCAAAGCTAGTAGATTGGAATAAAATTTTGGCTTGTGCTCAAAGAGAAGGCAGACTAGTTCATGGTTATTCCAACAAACTAGAAGGTAATACTTAAAGAAAATTCTGGTCTTTCAAAAGAATGACTGATGTCACTAAAGTAGCACTTAACTCCATGTTTGTCAATAGTCTTCATGAAGATTTAACCATGTTAGTTAAGAGAGCACAGAAAATTAACAAGATATTTAGGACCTGAACTCAGCTTTGGATCAAATCGACCTGATAGATTTACAGAATTCTTCACCCAAAAACAATAGAATATACATTATTCTCATTGCCATATGGCATTTACTCTAAAATTGAACACATAATCAGAAGCAAAACACTCCACAGCAAATATGAAAGAACCGAAATCATAACAAACATTCTCTCAGACCACAGTATAATCAAATTAGGTTTCAAGATTAAGAAATTTACTCAAAATCACACAACTACCTGGAAATTGAACAGCCCACTCCTGAATGACTCTTGAGTGATTAATGAAATTAAGGCAGAAATCAAGAAGTTCTTTGAAACTAATGAGAACTAAGATACAAGGTACCAGAATCTCTGGGATGCAGCTAAAGCAGTTTCAAGGGGGAAATTTATAGCACTAAATGGTCACATCAAAAAGTTAGAAAGATCTCAAGCTAACAACCTAACATCACAACAATAAGAACTAGAGAACCAAGAACAAACAAACTCCAAAGCTAGCAAAAGACAAGAAATACCCAAGATCTAAGCTGAACTGAAGGAGATAGAGACACACACAGAAAAAAATCCTTCAAAAAAATCAATGAATCCAGAAGCTGTTTTTTTTTTAATTACAAAAATAGACCACTAGCTAGACTAATGAAGAAATGAGAGAAGATTCAAATAAATACAATCAGAAATGATAATAAGACTATCATCACTGACCCCATGGAAATACAACCATTAGAGAATCCTATAAACACCTCTATGTGCATAAACTAGAAAATCTAGAAGAAATGAATAAATTCCTGGACACATACACCCTCCCAAGACTGAACCAGGAAGAAATCGAATCCCTGAATAAACCAATAATGAGTTCTAAAATTGAGGCAGTAATAAATAGCCTACCAATCAAAAAAAGTCCAGGACCAGATGGAGTCACAGTTGAATTCTACCAGAGGTACAAAAAGAGCTGGTATCATTTCTCCTGAAACTATTCCAAATAGTTGAAAAGGAGGGACTCCTCCCTAATGCATTCTATGAGACCAGCATCATCCTGATAAAAAATTTAGCAGAAATACAACAGAAAAAGAAAACTTCAGGTCAATATCTTCAATGAACATTGATGCAATAATCCCCAATAAAATACTGGCAAACCATCTCTGGCAGCACATCAAAAAGCTTATCCACTACGGCCGGGCGCGGTGGCTCAAGCCTGTAATCCCAGCACTTTGGGAGGCCGAGACGGGCGGATCACGAGGTCAGGAGATCGAGACCATCCTGGCTAACACGGTGAAACCCCGTCTCTACTAAAAATACAAGAAAATTAGCCGGGCGAGGTGGTGGGCGCCTGTAGTCCCAGCTACTCGGGAGGCTGAGGCAGGAGAATGGCGTGAACCCGGGGGGGCGGAGCTTGCAGTGAGCCGAGATCGTGCCATTGCACTCCAGCCTGGGGCACAGAGCAAGACTCCGTCTCAAAAAAAAAAAAAAAAAAAAAAAAAAAAAGCTTATCCACTACAATCAAGTTGGCTTCATCCCTTGCATGCAAGATTGGTTCAACAGACACGAATCCATAAATGTCAGTAATCACATAAACAGAACTAAAGACAAAAACCACATGGTTATCTCAATAGATCTAGAAAAAACCTTTGATAAAATTCAACATCCCTTCATGTTAAAAACTGTCAATGAACTAGGTATTGAAAGAACATATCTCAAAATAGTAAGAGCCATATATGACAAACCCACAGCCAATAGCATACTGAATGGGCAAAAGTTGGACGCATTCCCCTTGAAAGCTGGCACAAGACAAGGATACTCTCTTTCACCACTCCTATTCAACATAGTATTGGAAGTCCTAGCCAGGGCAATCAAGCAAGAGAAAGAAATAAAGTGTATTCAAATAGGAAGAGAAGAAGTAAACCTATCTTTGTTTGCAGATGACATGATCCTATATCTAGAAAACCCCATTGTCTCAGCCCAAAAGCTTCTTAAGCTGATAAGCAACTTCAGCAAAGTCTCAGGATACATAATCAATGTGCAAAAGTCACAATTATTCCTGTACACCAAAAACAGGCAAGCAGAGAGCCAAATCATGAATAAACTCTCATTCACAATTGCCGCAAAAAGAATAAAATACCTAGGAAGACAGCTAACAAGGGAATTTCAAGGAGAACTACAAACCACTGCTCCAAGAAACCAGAAATGACAAAAACAAATGGAAAAAAAATCCATGCTCTTGGATAGGAAGAATCAATATCTTGAAAATGGTCATCCTGCCCAAAGCAATGTATAGATTCAATACTATTCCCATTAAACTGCCATTGGAATTCTTCATAGAATTATAAAAAACTATTTTAAAATTCATATGGAACCAAAAAAGAGTCCAAATAGCCAAGGCAATCCTAAGCAAAAAGAACAAAGCTGAAGGCATCATGCTACCTGACTTCAAACTATACTATAAGTCTACAGTAACCAAAACAGCATGATACTGGTACAAGAACAGACACATAGACCAATGGAATAGAATAGAGAGCACAAAAATAAGACTGCACACCTACAACCATCTCATCTTTGACAAACCTGACCAAAACAAGCAATAGGAAAAGAATTCCTTATTTAATAAATAGTGCTAGCAGAACTGGCTAGCCATATGCAGAAAAGTGAAACTGGATCCCTTCCTTACAAAATCAACTCAAGATGGATTAAATACTTAAATGTAAAACTCCAAACTATAAAACCCTGGAAGAAAAATCTAGGCAATACCATTCAGGACATAAGCACAGGCAAAATTTTGTGACGAAGATGCCAAAAGCAATTGCAACAAAACCAAAAATTGACAAATGGGATCTAATTAAAATAAGGAGCCTCTGCACAGCAAAAGATACTATCATCAGAGTCAACAGACAAACTACAGAATGGGAGAAATTTTTTGCAATCTCTCCATCCGTAGTGAACCTCCTCATGGGTCATACTTTGTACTGAATCCCTGAGTTCATCCTTTTCTTTCCCCAATGCAATTAGCAGCAATTAGGAAATTTTATTCTATTCGTTAGTTTGACAAAAATATTATAAGGTATTAAATATATGGTCACCCAGTAGCTTGCCTTTTATGAGCTTTTGATTAACGGTATCTAATGGTGACATTGTGTGTGTCTCTATTGCCAGATCATGCCAGTGCTCTCTTCACTAATGGAAATACAGTAATTGATGTCTTTAAATCTAATCAGATTAGAGAACCAATTCCAGAAACCTCAGAGCCAATTCAGAAAATTTATTCTTAAGATTTTGTTCCTGTAGAACTACTCTCGGTACCAAACTCTGGATTAGCACTGTTGAGAGAAATAGAACCATTATTATGTGTGTGTATATGTTGCAGTCTTAAATCTGAAGGTAGTCTGGAGGCAGAACTCCTTTCTCCCTGGGGAGACCTCAATCTTTTCTTTTTAGGCTTCCCACTGATTGGATGAGGCCTGCCCATACTATGGAGGGTGGAATGTAATGGACTTTACTCAAAGCCTCAACCTATGTTTATCACATCTAAAAAATACCTTCCCACAACATCTAGACCAGTGTTTGCTGAAGCAACTGGGCATGTGTTAGTCAGGGTTCTCTAGAAAAACACAATAGGGTATGTGTGTATGTATGTGTCTTTGTGTGACTGTGATTTCTGTTTATGTGTGTGCTCGTGTATATTTACTTAATTGATATTTGTTTAATTGTTGGTTACTAATCTATTATCTATTTACTTATCTGGAATTGGCTCATGCAATTATGGAGACTGGCGAGTCTCAAGATCTGCAGGGTGAGTTGGCAGGCTGGAGACCTAGAAGATCTGATGGTGTAGTTCCAGTCTGAGTCTTCAGGCCCAAGAACCAGAAGAGCCAATGGTATAGTTCCAGTCTACAGGCCAGCAGCCTCAACATCCTAAAAGAGCCAATGTTTCCGTTTGAGTTCAAGGTGGGGAAAAAAAGAAAGCCACTGTCCTTCTTTAAAGTTCATTAGATAGCAGAAATCCTCCCTTACTTGGGGGCTGATCAGCCTTCTGGTTCTCCTCAGGCCTCTCACTGAATGGATGGGGACCACCCACATTAGCAAGGGCAATCTGCTTTACTCAGTCAACCGATTTAAATGTTTATCTCACCCAAAAACACCCTTGCAGAAACACCCAGAATAGTGTTTGACCAAACAACTGGGCACATCATGGCCCAGTTAAGTTCATATATAAAATTAACCATCACAGGGCACTATAGTTGACTCTAGCTGACAGATGTTCCTATGACACTTGTTAAATCTCCAAGCAACATTGTGGATTTGTCTATTTTTTCTTTTCATTCTCTCAGTTTTTGTATTGTGTATTTTGAAGTTCTCTTATTAGGTATAAACATTTATGATTATTATGTTTCCTGGAGAAATTAACCTGTATTTAGATTGTGTTATATCACCTTTTATCTCTTGAAATAGCCAGTTGTTAATGCCCACTGTCCCCACTTCAGTGTGAATACAATTTTTGATATGATTAAGTGTAAGATTACCCCCTAAAAATTCATTTTCTAGTTTCCCCCTGTGTTTTGTTTGTTTTTCATTTAGGCCTCTGTTTCACTTTTCTTGCCATCTTTTGGATTAATCAAATATTTTTTAGTATTCCACTTTTATTATTCTATTGGATTGTTATTGTGCTTCATTGCATTTTTTAAATGGCTGTGCTTGGGATTACAATATGTATCCTCAGTTTATTGCAATCTATTTAGAGTTAAAATTGGACCACTTCACATTAAGAGCCTTTCAACAATAGAATTCCACTTATCCACTGTCCTTTTTGTCATTGTTGTGATATATTTTATAGCTACATATTAATAAACCCCATATGATGGATACACTCCTGTCATTTGTGCCTTAAACTGTCTTTCAAAAAAGCTAAGAAAAATGTAGTCTTAAAAAAAATCTATCCATATATTCACCATTTCTAATACTCTTCATTCATTCCTATGTATCCAAGTTGCTGTGTGATATAACTTCTCTTCGGATTGAAAAACTATCTCAGTTTTCTGTTTTTAGTGCAAATCTGCTGGCAGTGAAATATCTTAGTTTTTATTTATTTAAATGATTTTATTTCATCCTCATTTTTGAGATATAATTTCCTTGATAGCGAATTCTGGGTTTATATTTTTAAAAAATTTCATCATTTGAAGACATCATTCCGTTACAGCCGGACATCCACTGTTTCTGATGAGAAGCCTGCTGTCCATTGTATGATGTTCTCCACAGTGTAACTTGACTTTTTATTCCCTCTTGCAGTAGTTAAGGTTTTTTTTTTTCTTTCTGGTTTTCAAAAGTTTTTCTATGTTCTGCCTAGATATGGTTTTCCTCATATTTACCTTCTTTGAGTTTTACTGAGCTTCTTGGGTCTATAAGGTGATATTTCCCACTATATTTTGAGAATCTTTAGCCATTATTTTTTAAAGATTTTGCCATTAGTCCTCCCCCTGTGTCTCATTCCATATAGGTCTCATAATTCATGACATTAGTGCTTCCCTACAGATCACTGAGGCTCTGTTCACATTTGTCCAATCTATTCTTTTCTCTAGTTTTCAGTTTGGATACTTTCTATGGATTTATCTTCAAGTTCACAAATAAGCCATTCAGTAATGTTTCATTCCAAATACTCAGCTTTGAAGTTCAAGGATTTCCTTTTTTGTTTTTTTTGAGACGGAGTCTCGCTCTGTCACCCAGGCTGGAGTGCAGTGGCGTGATCTCGGCTCACTGCAACCTCCATCTCCCGGGTTCACGCCATTCTCCTGCCTCAGCCTCCCAAGTAGCTGGGACTACAGGTGCCCACCACCGCACCCAGCTAATTTTTTGTGTTTTTAGTAGAGACGGGATTTCACCATGTTAGCCAGGATGGTCTCGATCTCCTGACCTCGTGAACCGTCCGCTTCGGCCTCCCAAAGTGCTGGGATTACAGGCTGAGCCACCACGCCAGGCCAAGGATTTCCTTTTTTAAAAAAACAGTTTTTAGCTTACTGAAATTTCCCATCTGCTCACTCCTTATGATAATATTTAAGTCCGTAAACTCAAAATAGCTCCTTCAAAATCTGTCTGTTGATTCCAAGATCTGCATCCTCTCAGGTATTTTTATGGGTACTTTCCTCTCTGGATTTTGGATTCCGTTGTCCAGGTTCCCAGGTCTACTGTGTCATGACCAGATGCTGGACAGTGGGGATGTGATGTTATGTGGTTTCTGGATTATGCTTTTATTCATCTCTAGGACCTTGAGTTTTGTTCAGGCAGTCAGTTGAGTTACTGGAAACCCTTTTTGTCTGGCTTTGTTGATACTCTGATAGGCTGGGTTTATGATGGCATTGAGCTTAACCTTAGGCCATGGTCCTTTTGCTAAGATGTAGTCTTCACTCTTCTATCGTGTCATTGAAATGCCAAGGTGCTCCTTAAGGTCTCTCCTCTCTGAGTAGCCGTAAGTGCTCACAAACCTCTCAGCCCTCTGCTAGGCTCAGGAAGCCTCAGCCTGTGTAATTATACTTGCTCTTGCTCACTATTACATGTTGAAATCTGCAGTATAATACAAAAAAATACATCTGCTCTTTGTCCCCAGTTCTTGACACAGTGCTCCTAAACTCTTGGAATATCCCGAGTGACAGGAGTGTCTTATGTCATTCATAACAAGGCCTTTTTCATCACACCTGAGCTTATGGTAATGAGGTAACTTAGGGTGAACCCCAAGACAGCCTCAGCGTGGGACTAGTTAGTAGAAAGACCAAGTTGTTAGAGAGTTGGAACTTTCTGCCTTAATATGCAACCTCCAGGAAAGGGATGAGGGGTGCTAGAGATTGAGCTCTATATAAAAGCTCAAACAATTATATTCAGAGAGCTTCTGGGGTGATGAACAGACACCCTGAGCTGCTGAGAGGGTGGCATGCCTGGGGAGGCACGGAAGCTCCACATAATCCCCCCTATACCTTGCCCTATGCATCTCTTCCATCTGGCTGTTCCTGAGTTGTATCTTTCAGAATAAACCGGTAAGCTTGAGTCAAGTGTTTCCCTGAGTTCTGTGAGCCATTCCAGCAAGTTATCACACCTGAAAGGGTGCAGTGCTTTGGGAATCCCCTGACTTTGTAGCCAAGCTGGACAGAAAGGTGGGTTACCGGGGCACTCAGTACTCGCAACTGGCATCTGAAGCGAGGAGGCCCTTGTGGGACTGAGTTCGTTTCCTGTGGAGTCTGACACTCACTCTGGGAACTTAATGTCAGAAGTGAACTGAGTCACTGGACAGGTGTTTGGTGCCTGGAGAGTTGGATAATTGGTTGGTGTGAGAAAACCCCGCACACGTTTGGTGTCCAAAGTGTTGTGAGTAAAAACAGCACAAATTCCAAACAAGCTTTTGCCACACCTCTCCTTCCCACATACTAGAGATTCCATTTCTTAATCCTGACCCAGATTCAAATTCCTTCAGCAGCTCAGCAAGACCATTGCTCCATTTGAACTTAACCTCATTGTGCTACAGCAGGCAAGTGTCCACAAAGCAAAGAGACAGAGGATAGAGGGACTGAAATCATGCAATTTCTCTTCCCTCAAGGATCACTGTCCCCAAACGCCTGCTGTGTGCAATGCTTGAAAACACTTGTGTCGTATGTTGTCAGTTTTGATAGTTGTTTTTGAGTGCAAGTAGCTTGGTATGCTACCGTCATCAGCAGAGTAGTAGTCACAGGTATTGAGCCTTTTAGAATCACTGTGGCTGTTGTGCAAACAGTGAACTGAAAGAATTAAGATTAGAAGCAGTTAAGAGCCTTCTGAAACAAGTCCTGGGATTGCTGGAATAAGATGATGGCCTCAGGGATAAAGAAAAGGAAGGAAAAATGTTAGGTATCTTGGAGGCCAAAATGGAAAAGAATCAGTGTTTGTTTTGGGGGGTTAGGAAAATAAAGAGGTAAAGGATTCCTTCTATGGCTCCTGTGTGAGCATCCTGAGTTGGTGCTATCCAGTGAAACAGATCAGGTTGATTCTCATATTCATACTTGCTTCTTACAAAAAATATTATATTTAAAAATAAGTAACAAGTTTAATTTAGTAAAGATTAAATGTTATTAAATCATACACTGAGTTTACTCAGTGTCTGATTGTGTGCTCAGAAATTACACTCTATGTTTTCACAGACACATACACTTCTATGAAAAGACTATAGGATGCACACACTGCTATGCAGAGCACAAACACACCAAGTGTAATTCTACAACACAAATGAACGGACGTTTTCAGAGACAGAAATCTATCTAAATTATCTTCTCAACGATCATTCTCAAAGGTGCGCGTCTGTTAGCTCCGACCGGGTGGTGTCTAATCAGGGTCCTTTTCCCTGCGTAGAGAGTGAAGAGCATCTGTCATGAAGGGAGAAGTCACAGTCAGCTGGAATAAGGAGGCCGCCAGCAAGACATGCTGTCAGGCTCTCCTGGGTTTTCTCTGGAAGACTTCAGCCCACGCCTCCCCTCCTGGACACTGAGTGGGAATAACGAGAAGCAGAGGCCACCCCGAACAACGGAGCTCCAAGTGGAGCTCGGGGGTCAACTCAGAATCCTGCTCTTTCTCCCCCTCATTTGACCCCAAAGAGCAGCAGAGTACACTGCAGTGGCTGTGAAATGGAGTTTGAATAGATTATGATATTCATGAGCATTTTTTAAGGGGGAGTCTCTTTTGAGTAGTGTTTTTTTCAACAATTTTGGGGCATTTAAGTTAGCAATGACATCAAGAATCTAATGGAAACCATCAGCTGTCACCACAGCAACATGCGCACACCTGCAAACTTGGTGACTCATGGGCTCTCTGCAGGTCACTGATGGTTCTTAGGTTAGGAAGGGGCTGAAGGCATCTCAGAACATTTATTTCCTGGTTACCTGATCCTAGCATCTGTGAGTGTGCTCAAGCGAGCGGATGGGCATGGATCTGGAATGCAGAGGAGCCCACGCATGAAGCAGCAGCACAGGCAGCAACTTGCTCCGACAACATCCCCTGACTTCTCTGCCCTGGTAGGTTACACAACCCAGCTGCCTGTCATCCTGATCATCGGGTCAGAAATGATTGGTGGTAAAGTTAGTCATTCAGTCACTTAGTGAAGTGGGCGGGCAGTGAAGTCTGCTTTGGAGACTACTTATTTGGTTCCAGTGTTAGGCAAGCAGCTGAGGTTCAACATCATTCGTTTAAACATTTTCGTTTATCTTGAGATATTTTTTAAGTTCCCTTTTCATTTTCTCTTTGACCCACTGGTAGCTCAAGAGTGTACTATTTAGTTTCCACCTATTTGTGAATTTTCCCGTTTTCTTACCATTATTGTTTTCTAATTTTCTTCCATTGTGGTAGGAAAAGATATTCCGTATGATTTTCAACTTTTTTTTTTTTTTTTGAGACGGAGTCTTACTCTGTTGCCCAGGCTGGAGTGCAGTGGAGCAATCTTGGCTCACTGCAAGCTCCGCTTCTCTGGTTCAGGCCATTCTCCTGCCTCAGCCTCCCGAGGAGCTGGGACTACAGGCGCCCACCAGCCACCATGCCTGGCTAATTTATGTATTTTTTAGTAGAGATGGGGTTTCACCATATTGGCCAGGCTGGTCTCAAACTCCTGAGCTTGTGATCCACCCACCTCGGCCTCCCAAACTGCTGGGATTACAGGCATGAGCCACCCTGCCTGGCTGATTTTCAACTTTTTAAAATTAGTTAAGATTTGATTTGTGACCTAATGTGATCCTGGGAAAGTTTTGTGGGCACCTGGGGAGAATGTGTATTCTGCTGTTATGTGGAAAGTTCCGTATGTGTCTGTTGGGTCCATTCGGAATATAGCATTGATGAAGTCAGCTGTTTCCGTATTTCTCTTGTCTGGATATTCTATTATTACAAGTGAAGAACTGAAGTCTCCTACTATTATGGTATTACAGTCAATTTCTCCCTTTGGATCTGCCAATATTTGCTTTATATATCTGTATATGTGGGTGCTAGTCTCATAATTTGCAGTTTTTCGAATGGATTTTTGACGTTTCATCAGCTTGGAAGAGCATTTTTTATCATACATATGAACTGTGAATAAAGTTTCTTAGTTGATTTGGGTTGTTTTAGTCCCGCAAAGGTACCTAACATTTTATAGTGAAATCCTTTCCCTTTTCTTTTATAGTTTCTGTATTTTAGTTTTGATGTAAAAGTTGTCATAATCTCTACAACGCACATAGGTTTTCCTTTTTTATTGTCTGTTTCACCAACTAAAATGTGTTCTTCGTGTGGAAAAGGACACAGCCTGTCTTGTTCATCGTTGTATCACCAGTTCCTAGAACAGGCCTCATGTATGGCAACAACTTAGTAAGTATATTGCGAGTACATAAATGAAATTACTTTTATTTCTCTAAAATCTGTGTGTATGCACCTTGACTGTCTCAAGTGAAATGGTCTGAACTGAAGAAAGGAACTTTTCCCCTCACAGTATGTCACAGGGCCTTCAACTTGCACTGTTAGTGCAATAAGACCTCCGTCATTGCTGAAGTATGTCAAAACTCAGACATTCATCAATAGCTCCCATAAGACAAAGTTGGCGTATGGTTTAGCCTCTGATTTTTCTTTTCTTTTTTTTTTTTTTTTTTTGAGATGGAGTCTCTATTGTCCAAGCTGGAGTGCAGCCACATGATCTCGGCTCACTGCAACCTCTGCCTCCCAGGTTCAAGTGATTCTTCCAGCTCAGCCTCCCAAGTAGCTGGGATTACAGGTGCCTGCCATCACGCCTGGCTAATTTCTGTATTTTTAGTAGAGACAGGGTTTCACCATGTTGGCCAGGCTGGTCTTGAACTCCTGACCTCAAGTAATCCACCAGCTTCAGTCTCCCAAAATGCTGGGATTACAGGCGTGAGCCACTGCGCCTGGCCAATTTTTCTACTAAATTCTAAATTAGACGTTGCTCGTATATCACCTGAACATCACCCCAAGACTCTTTCTCTGTGACATGGTAAGCCCCATCTGGTAATTTTCCACCTGACCAAAATGGTTCCCATTGGTGT
This sequence comes from Macaca fascicularis, assembly GCF_037993035.2. Taxonomy (NCBI): domain Eukaryota; kingdom Metazoa; phylum Chordata; class Mammalia; order Primates; family Cercopithecidae; genus Macaca; species Macaca fascicularis. The sequence continues at coordinate 126,145,073 of NC_088389.1, read as the reverse complement.
AATAGATTCTTACATGAATTTATTCCCTGTCTACAGCTATATGGACCACACATGAGCACTTCTCCATCAGGGGCCAACTGGAACTTCTTCCTGAGAATTTAGAATATTGTATCATTAAAAAAATGAAATAAAGCTGGGAAATAACAACAGCCGATATCTAGCTCTAGTTTTAACCAAAATTATTTTGTCACCCTCCTACATTATAGCTGCTCTGTTCTTCCTCTGACTTTTGTGAGTCAACAAAGTCATCTTTTACCCAAGCTAATTCAAGTTGGGTTTATGACATCAGAATTTAAGATCCTGAAGCATTACAAAAAGAGACTAAAAATTTGATTTTTCTCCCCCAATTCATCCTTTTAAAAACCAGGAGTCCCTGTACCTAAATTCTGAGACTCAAATCTCCGACTCACCCGTAGCAACCACCATCATCTTCTCTTCTCTGGATTTACACGAGTGCATGCATTTGTGCAAGATGGAAGGGCTGTTTACATAGCAGAGGGTCAGGGAACCAAAATAATGTTATGTTGATGAACCAACAATATTTCTATCTTAGTTTAACACTTGAGACACAGTACTAAATGAAGTTAAATTTTCATCACTAAACTTGCTGTGATTTTTATCTCTTCCGTTCCTAGTGTACTTGCTGAAATATGACTTCATTTATGACATTTCCAACTCATCAACCATGTCAGCTGGGGACAGAGTTAAAATAACTTTTAAAAACTGAACTTCAGACAAATGTGCTTGGCTCTGGGAAATCTTAGGAAGTTTTAGCATATTAAGCAAAATCCGGTATTTTTTTTTCTTACATGCTTGATAGTATGAATATTTATCTGGAATTTCATTTTGTGCTGGTTATTATATGAAGTGTGTACTGTCCTCATCAAAGAGTGCTTTATATAGAAATAATTTAAGTCAAAACATTCTCTTTTTTATATGAGTCTTCTTCAAGGGCCAAGTTAATAAAATTAATAGACTGAACCTTGTAACTCTCAAATATTTACATTTAAATTAGTGACATAAGATTGTATACATTAAAAAAGTCTATTCATTAGGATGTCAGATAAATCGTAAAATGTAGAAGACATACTTTAGGCAAGGAAAGTAACTTTTGTTTCCTCAAATTTAAGTATATAGGTTTCTTTCTCTCTCTTTCTCTCTTTCTCTCTTTCTCTCTCTCTCTCTCTCTCTCTCTCTTTCTCTTTCTTTCTTTTTTGAGTTTCGCTCTTGTTGCCCAGGCTGGAGTGCAATGGCGCGATCTCTGGCTCACCGCAACCTACACCTCCTGGGTTTAAGCAATTGTCCTGCCTCAGCCTCCAGCGTAGCTGGGATTACAGGCATGCACCAGCACACCCAGCTAATTTTTGTATTATTATTATTTTTTTTAGCAGAGACAGAGTTTCACCATATTGGCCACGCTGGTCTCAAACTTCTAGCCTCAAGTGATCTGCCTGCCTCAACCTCCCAAAGTGCCAGATTACAGGCATGAACCATTGTGCCCGGCCAGCCTCCACAAATTGAGTGCGGATGTGAGTGTGAATGTGTGCAGGTGTGTCGTTTGATTTTTTTTTTTTTGAGATGGAGTCTTGCTCTGTCGCCCAGGCTGGAGTGCAGTGGAGTGATCTTGGCTCACTGCAAGCTCTGCCTCCCGGGTTCACACCATTCTCCTGCCTCAGCCTCCGGAGTAGCTGGGACTACAGGAGCCCGCCACCATGCCCGGCTAGCTAATTTTTTTGTATTTTTAGTACAGATGGGGTTTCACTGTGTTAGCCCTGATGGTCTTGAGCTCCTGACCTCGTGATCTGCCCATCTCAGCCTCCCAAAGTGCTGGGATTACAGGCGTGAGCCACCACACCCAGCCCATTTGATTTTATTTTTATTTATCTAATTATTTATTTGTTGTTTTTTTCTTTTTCTTTTTAGGTGTGTCATTTTGAATTGTTTGCTTTAGGATTCAGATGCTGTTTTTCCTCTTGCCTGTCTTATTTACAATGGCCTATGAAGATAGTGAAGACTGTCATCAACACCACCAACCATCTTCTTCATCACCGTCAAGGTAACACAATAATGGCAATAATACCTATTACCTGCCAGACGCTGTGCTGCCTGTATTGTCCCAATCAACCCTTTCAACATCCCCATGAGCTTGACATTGTCAGCCCCTTTGTTCAGATGACAGCGTTGCCAGTGACAGGATGAGAAGCAAAGTCTCCTCCCCCCTGCTCCTGCTTTCTCAACACTACAGTCCAGGCCTCAACTCTGTCTTAGCTGCTGCTAGGATTGTATTTCTAAAATCAGGAAGGGGACATTTCACCTAGGAGCACAGGGGAGGTTGGTCTGGAAAGACAGGAAGGGACATTTCACCTAGGAGCAGAGGGGAGGGGTGTCTGGAAAGACAGGAAGGGGCATTTCACTTAGGGGCACAGGGGAGGGTGGTCTGGAATGACAGGAAGGGGACATTTCACCTAGGAGCAGAGGAGAGGGTGGTCTGGAAAGACAGGAAGGGACATTTCACCTAGGAGCACAGGGGAGGTTGGTCTGGAATGACAGGAAGGGGACATTTCACCTAGGAGCAGAGGAGAGGGTGGTCTGGAAAGATAGGAAGGGACATTTCACCTAGGAGCAGAGGGGAGGTTGGTCTGGAAAGACAGGAAGGGACATTTCACCTAGGAGCAGAGGGGAGGTTGGTCTGGAAAGACAGGAAGGGACATTTCACCTAGGAGCAGAGGGGAGGGTGGTCTGGAAAGACAGGAAGGGGGAGGGTGAGGAGGAGGGGAGAGAAGATGAAGTGGGGAGTATTAATTTCACCTCAAATTTACTTTGTTTTCCCACTTTCTTCTCCAGGATGTAAAAACAAGGAGTGCCAGTGTGGGCAACACAGTGAGTCCCCATCTCTACAAAACTTTAAAAAAATTAGCTGGGCCTGGTGGTGCTACTCTGGAGACTGAGGTGGGAGGATTGCTTGAGCCCAGGAGTTCAAGATCAGCCTGGGCAAGACAGCAAGACCCTGTCTCTATAAAAAACTTAAAAATTAGCCAGATGTAAAAAACAAACAAACCCAACCGAACAAAAAACAAACAAACAAAAAATTAGGTAGGTGTAGTGGTGCACCCCTGCAGTCCCAGCTACTGGGGAGGCTGAAGCAGGAGGATCACTTGACTCCCGACATTCGAGGCTGCAGTGAACTAGGATTTTGCCACTCCCTTCCAGCCTGGGCAACAGAATGAGACCCTGTCTATACAAACAGATAAAACAAGGAGCAAGAGGAGATCTTTAAGGAACGATTGCAAACTCCCTTTTTTGAAGTCACTGTGGGAAAAGATTGTGACCCAGTAGAGTGGAACGTAAGAGGGGTGGGGAATCTTCGTGGATTGGGATTGGGTTAAAGGAGCTCTAGGAAAAGGGGAGGGGAGCTTGAATGGTAAATGTCCATGACAGGCAAAGGGTTCCTATTCCCGACACACAGGAAAAGCACTTGCAAATCAGAGAAAAAGACAAACATCCTTGGTGGGAAACTGGTCAAAGGAGTCGAATATGCAAGTATCAAAAGAAGGAATACAGGTGACTAATAAACATGACAAATGTTCGGTCTTACAGGCAATCAAAGAAATCCAAATCAGTAGAGCAAGTCACCTGTTATTCGGCTTTTTTTTTTTTTTTTAATTAATAATGTCTAGCATTAGTGGTTGTGTGGGGAAAACAAATAATCCTCTCCACTAAGGGCAGTTTGCCTGCATGCCGTCACACTTCTTTTTTTTTGTATTATGGTAAAATACACGCAACACAAAGTTTGCCACTCTGAACTTTAAGCCTCCTGAGTAGCTGAGATTACAGGTATATGCCACCATGCCTGGCTAATTTTTGTATTTTTAGTAAAGATGGGGATTCACCACCTTCGCCAGGCTGATCTTGAGTTCCTGACCTCAAGTGAGGTCTTGGCCTCCCAAAGTGCTGGGATTACAGGCAGATCCACTGCATCCAGCCTTTTTGAGCATTTTTAAGTGTACAGTTCAGTGACATTAAGTACATTCACACTGTTGTGCTACCATCACCACCATCCATCTCCAGGAGAGTTTCATCATTCCAAAAGAAACTATGTACCCATTCAACTGTAACTCCCCATTTCCTCCTGTATTCACATTTTATTATGATCTTGACGCAGTAATAGCACTTCTAAGAATTTACCCTAAGGAGATAATTAGAAAAAATTGAAAAACATGTACAAGAAAGTTCCTAGCAGTGTTGTTTGTAATACTGAAAAATTAGAAACAACCTAAACATCCAACAACAGGGAACTGGCTAAATTGTTAGCCTATACAATGAAAGATTATACAGTTATTAAAACTGATGATGATGTTGATCTATGTACACTGTGACCAAGAAAACATGTCCATGACATATTTACTGAAAAATGGAATAGATATAAAAGTGTATGATGACCCTGTTACATAAAACCCTGTATGTGTGTCTTTATTATATTTCATTTCTAGAGACAAATACTCAGATCCCCAACTCAGACAATGTCTTGCTTAACTGGAGAAGTATATTGTTGCCTAGATATTTGTCATGGATGAGTGAAATTCCCCAATGTATTTTGCTACCCAGGCAGAATGTCTTACCTCTATCTTCTGAAATACAATCAGATATCCCATATCTACTTCATAGCAGATTGGTTGACTACAAACATTCTCCCCTCCTCATCAATTCTACATCTGCATAATGGAATCGAATTGTTATGGATTGTGATGTTACAATATTCTTTTATGTTGGGTTATACTATCTTTAACTTAGAATGCGTTTGTCCCCATGTTGGGTACAGTATAGCCAGGAATATCTGATTTTCAGAGTACAACCTGCCTATAATGGCATAAAATTATATCTCTAAAAAGGGGAATATGAGGCCATGCACGGTGACTCATGTCTGTAATCCCAGTACTTTGGGAGGCTGAGGCGGGCGAATCACTTGAGGTCAGGAGTTCCAGACCAGCCTGACCAACATGGTGAAACTCTGTCTCTACTAAAAAATACAAAAATTAGTTGGGTGTGGTGGCGAGCAGCTATAGTCCTACCTACTCAGGAGGCTGAGGCAGGAGCAGGGTGCCCAGGCTGGAGTGCAGTGGTGCTATCTTGACTCACTGCAACCTCTGCCTCCCAGGTTCAAGCGATTCTCCTGCCTCAGCCTCCTGAGTAGCTGGGACGACAGGTGCGTGCCACCACACTTGGTTTTTTTATTTTTAGCAGAGACGGGATTTCACCATGTTAGCCAGGACAGTCTCAATCTCCTGACTTTGTGATCTGCCTGCCTTGGCTTCCCAACGTGCTGGGATTACAGGCATGAGCCACTGCACCCGGCCTTTTATATGCTATTTTATCTTACAGAAACAAACCAGGTTTTGATTCACCTGTTTTCAAACACTCTTTTTATAGAATCTACAAAGTATTACTGAGCCCACTGAGGCCTATAAGGAAAAATCGAATATCCAGTGATAAGAGCAAAAAATAAGCTATCTGTGAAAATGCTTTGTGATGTTCTATTTCATATCACAGAATGGAACCTGTATTTTGATGCATCAGGTTCCAATCACTCTTTTCGTAGAATCTATGAAGTGACATTTCTGGGCCCATTGAGGCCTATAAGAAAAGTTGAATATCCAGCGATGAAAACTAGAAACATGATATCTGTGAAGATGCTTTGTGATGTACTCTTTCATATGACAGAATAGAAACTGTATTTTGATTCACCAGGTTCCAAGCACTTTTTTCTTAGAATTCACGAAGTGACATTTGTGAGCCCATTGAAGCCTATAAGAAAAAACTGAATATCCAGCAATAAAAACTAGAAACCAGGGAACTGTGAAAATGCTTTGTGACCTGCTTTTATATCAAAGAATGGAACCTGTGTTTTGATTCATCAGGTTCCAAGCACTCTTTATGTAGAATCTATGAAGTTAATTTCTGAGCCCATTGAGGTGTGTAAGGAAAAGTCGAATATGTGTCTTTAAAAAGTAGAAACAAGGTATCTGTGAAAATGCTTTTTGATGTGCTGTTTCATATCACTGAATGGGACCTGTGTTTTGATTCACCATGTTCCAAACACTCTTTCCATAGAATGGATGAAGTGTCGTTTATGTGCCCATTGAGGCCTATGGAGAAAAACTGAATATCCAGCAATAAAAACTAGAAAGAAGCTATCTGTGAAAACGCTTTGTGAGGTGCTGTTTAATATCATAGAATGTAACATGTGTTTGATTCAACAGGTTCCAAACACTCCTTTTGTAGATTCTACAAATGACATTTCTGAGTTCATTGAGGCCAAACAAACAAAAATCAAAAACAAACAAAAAACAAATATGCAGCAATAAAAGCTACAAATAAGCTATAAATGAAAATGCGTGGTGATTCACCGTTTCATATCACAGAATGGAACCTGTGTTTTGATTCAACAGGTTCAAACACTCTTTTCATAGAATCTACAAAGTGACATTTCTGGGCCCATTTGAGGCCTATAAGGAACAATCAAATATCCTGCCCTGAAAACTAGATATAAACTATGTGTGAAAATGCTTTGTGCAGTGCTGTTTTATATCACAGAATGGAACCTGTGTTTTGATTCACCAGGTTCCAAACATTCTTCTTATAGAATCTACAGTGACATTTCTGAGCCCATTGTGGCCTTCTAGAAAAAATGGAATATACAGCGATAAAAACTGAAAGTAAGCTGTATGTGAAAATGCTTTGTCATGATCTGTTGTTTCGTCTTACAGAATGGAACCTCTATTTTGATACACCAGGTTCCAAACAGTGTTTAGGTAGAATCTACGAAGTGACATTTCGCACCCCACTGAGGACTAAATGGAAAAATCAAATATCCAGTGATAAAAACTAAAAACAACATGCCTGGTTTCAGAAAACAAGTGACTCACTGTGTAAAAAAAGAATGAACAGCAGATGAAGGCATTTAGAAAAGAAATTCAACGGTAATGTAGAAGTCAGTTGGAGTCTTGTTTTTCTGTTTGTGGGATCAGTTTTTGATATATTTATAAACAAATGAACAAACAGAAAAGCTACCTCAGCCAATAGATTTACAAACAAGCCAGGGAATCCTGGGACTGTGGTGTGCACACCATTTGGATCCAGTTGTTGTGCGGGGAGAGGTAAGGTGGGCGGGTGCCTGGAGGGAAAAGCCCAGAGCTGTTTTCCGCAGTTCTCAGAAGAGCCCCCTTGAGCTGGGATTTTCACTGAAATATATCATTTCTCATTCAATTTAAAATGAAAAAAAATTATGAACTCTTCTGTGCCAAAGCAGATACACAGGAAATGTTGTCTGCTGTTTTATAGTTTTCTCAGAACTTGGAAAACATGACTTAAAAGTATCTAAACATGGATATAGTATACTTAATATTCACCAAAATTAAATGAAAACATTTAGGTTCTAATGTCCCATCTTACCTGTTGATTCAGTTCAATATTTTTTGCTTATTAAATGTGAGTACTTTCTGTCATCTTTTAGATTTAGTGACTAATAAACTCTAAATAAAGCATTTCAAATGCATTCTAGTATATATTTGGGAGTTTCCATATCTTGATTTTGAAGATTTGAAATCAGCTTTAATTTTTGTGTAGTGTATTTCTCTCAATTTATAACTCAAGTTGATGTAAATATCTATGAAACTGTATTTAGATTGTAAATGTCCAACCAAGACTACTTTGGGCAAAGGTCATTGTGAAATGAGATGCTCATGTACTCATGCACCTTAAAAAAAAGAAAAACAACTAAATTGTTATCAAAAATAAATTTTAAAGTTATGTAGTTATAAAAAGGTACACATTCACCTGTAAGTTTAGAAGTCATGTCTCTAATGCTTATAATAAAACACACTGGCTCAGATGCTAAATGCGGGAGCAAGGCTGGCTCCTCTAAGCAGAAAGGCACGTGTGGCTTTAAGTCAGGATTTCAGGAGCAACGCCAGACGCCAGTGTCATGCGACCTCAGCCACAATCAGAAGCCCCATTGGGAGAGGACACCAGGCTGCAAGACAGAACCCTCAGGGTGATGCTGCACCACGCTGGGAGCCCCAGCTTACAGGGAGCCTGGGAGCGGCTGCAGCTTTCTAGGCCCTGCATAGAGAATGTCACAGAAGGACCATGAAGAAGCCCATGCTCAGGCCTTCAGGTTTCATTTCTGTGACTGCTGGGTCACGCACTCCTTCTTTCTATACTCGCACGCCGACACACTATCACGGTGCCAAAATACGCTCTCATTTCACTCAAGACATCAACCCTGGTTGAAGCCAGTGCCCCATGCTGCTCCTGGGCCTCCAGCGAGCACCGCAGCTGCTGGACTCTCCATTCCTCAGCGATTGCTCCCTTTGGGGGGTCCCTCCTGCCTGCGGTTTGTGTGATCCTTTCTTCGCTTTTATCCTGGATGCAGCAGGCTAGCAACTCCCCCATGGGGAATCTGGGCACCGGAGACCTTCCTCTCTTCCATCGGATAGCAGCAACTTCGATCCCTCACGGCCACTGGGACCCCTATTAGCTCCTTTGTTCTGTCGGCCCCGAAGTGCTGAGAATGGCACAGTGGCCGGCGACTGTCACAATCTCTAGCCCCCTGGAACCATTTCTGTTCCTGGTGGAAGCATTTATCCCCGGTGTTGTCGTAGTGAGAGTAGTTCATACTGGCTGTGGAAATAGAAAAAGCCTGGGGTCTCAGTGGCTTCATGTCTTCTCTGGCTCACTGCTCATCCAGTCTGGAAGTAAAATCAAGGCTATTGTGAAAATTAAATTAAGCAGAGTGCCTACAACAACATCCCCAAGCACACTGTCAGCACTGAGCATGTTTTTCATTACTACTCTTAATGAGGTAAGAATGAGATCACAGGCACCAGCCAGGAGCCTGGAGCCCCTCTGGCAGAGGCATCAGAGACCCTACTTTTAACATCCTCTGTTCATTCATTTGACTCTGAAAAGGGAGGAGTCTCATGGGAGAGGAGCAAACATCCACACTGGGGCCAGGCACCCCATGGTCAAAGTCGGGATGTTCAGAAAAGAAAACTGATTTTACCAATGTCTCAGTAAGTTAGTGGGTGATAGATATGGACTCCCAGATCTTTCTGTCCACAAAGCCTACAAGTTCTCCCTTGTTAGGCAGGCTGGGTACCAGGCCCTGCTTCTGGGCTCCGCTCATTTCCTGCTAGTCAATAATGGCAGAATTGATAGAAACGTTATCCCCCTTCACCACCTGGAGCAGAGCCAATGAGAGGGGCTGGGGAACATCCATGAGGCCCTGCACCCACCATTCAATGTCTTCAGGATTGTGGTCCCTCAGGACTCTTGCAGCACGTGCTGGCAGCACTCGCAGTGTCTGGGTGTCTTGTGAAGTTGTACAGGATCTAGTAGAGGCCACTGGCTGTGCAGTCATATCCTAAGAGGCGGCCAGGCAGGTTTGGATCGCTTCGCTGCTTCAGCACCAAAGGATGGACAGCGCCCATGCACCGAGGCCCTCCGGAGAATGAGAAGAGGGAAAGGAAGGGCAGAATGGAGTGATATAGGGTCCATCCACTGTGTCCCTGAATGGAGATACCCCTGTTCTCACAGTAGCCCCACACCGAGACCACCATTGACACTCATGAGGATGCCAGCCTCAATTTATATGTCCTTATCTGACAACTCCTTCCCATTTTCATCCTGGAGACAAGACTTCTGAACACACTGAGGGCACCTGAGTGTAACTTGACATGGTCCCTGAAGACTTTTCATCCAAGCAGGATCCCTCCCTTGCCATCTCCAGACCTGCCCCACAAGCTCCCTCCCTGGTCTCTTGGCTCTTGTTCACTCCTTCCAGGAAGCCTTCTACGGTCATCTCTAAAACGTGGCTGACTGTCCCTCCTTTATCCAGCACTTTCCATGGCTCCCCAGAGCCCTCCAGATCAAGTTCAAGTTCTTTGATCAGACACTTGATCTCAAGCTGCATTCCACCTCCTGAATTAAGATCCCGGAGACGCCCACCTTGCCCAGCACAAGTGCATCACTGAAGTTCGAAGTCTTGAACGTGGCCTTGGCCTTGAGGATGTCACCAACACCCTGGCTAGTGAGGGTGCAGTGCTGCTCCACGATGATGGTGTCTAAAGTTGTGCACCAGGTCATAAGCCCTGCAGAAGCATCACCCCTCAGGAGTGAGCTAGTACAGAAGTCCGTGCACAGGCAGATCTGCTGGTGCCATTACACTATGAGGGCACGGAGCTCTAAGATGGTGGCAACATAGTCACTAGAATTCCTGCAGGGTGAGGCTGGGGAGAGGAAGCAGTTGCATAACACATATGAAACCCTGGAAGCACTTCCCAGCCAGAATCTCAGGAACACATTACATCCAGATACAGGTGCCCTCTGAGTACACTTCTCTCTCTGCCTCCTACTCTGACCTGCCTCCTGGCCCCACATGCCCCAGCCTGGCGCAGGGCTTGGAGCCCAGCAGGAGAGCCCTTGCCAGCTCTGTGACTCCTCCTGTGGAACCTCTGACTCTGCTTTGGGACCTCCCAATTCCCATGGGAAGCCCCCACAGCTCTGGATTGCCCCACCTGCCCTGGGATTCTCCAGCTCCATAGGACTTACTTGATGCCTTAGCCCTCCCAGAACATGACATGTTTCTCAGAATGTGGCTGATGTCCAGGGCCATCTGTGGATGTTTGCTGAGGGCCTCTTGTTGTTCTCCTTTATGGTCTCTAGGGCAGGGCAGGGCCAAAAGGAGAAACCAATCAAATCTCAGAATAGACAAAAGGCTCACTGCCACAAATGGTAACCACCAAACAGTCAGCAGTGCTTCTGGAAAAAAAGATTTCATTCTGCAAAATGCTCCTTGTTTGGCTTCTTTCTGAAGCCAGGGAAGGGTACCAAGCCCAGCTTACCTCCAGTGCCTACATTACCATCTGTGCCTAGGATGTGTGATGGGCCCCGGCTCCCACTGCAGGGTTGACGTTCCCTCCAGCTGGAGACCTGGGCTCCTGACACCGCCTGACCTGTTCGTCCTGCTCTGGATGAGGGTGGAAAGGCTGTACCTGGTATTTTCCTAGGTCCTTGGTTTCCGCCGTCCAGACATCCAGCAGCAGTGACCATGCCCAGCCGCACACCTCAAAGTGGACTCCCCTGTAGAGCAGCGGAGACGTCTACAGACAGAGGAGTGCCTGGCGAGACAGGCCGCGGGGTCTCCGGGGAGGACCGGGGGCCAGAAGATTCTGGAGGTTTCCAGTCTTGGGCTCTGTGGTTCCTCAAAGAGGTTAGGTTTACCTAAAACCAGGCCTCCCCTCCCACGATTCAAAGAGTGGATGCGTGCTCTGCATCAGGAACTCTGATCTGGACCTATTTTTTCATTTAGGCCTCCAAGAGACAACCCCTAACCTCTGAGCTAGGGATGGCCCAAGCTCTGGCATGAGATTTTCTTCTAGCAACACGATGCTTGCAGGGACAGGTGGAAAAGCTGGTGACCAGGCCTGCTGCCCCCCGGGTGAGGACAGTGTGCCACCCACCCTCTGAGAGACAAGTGGTGCCAGACAGCAGCACTGGGTGCCTGTACACCTGGCTCTGTAGACACCGGTCATGGAGGTCCTCCCCGCTTCACATTACCTTCTTGCTGCTCTTAAATTTCTTGTAGTCATTAAGCACTTTGAGCCATTTTTCTGTGCATCTGATCTGACATTTTTGCTCTCAGATGGAATGCGATAAAGTAAGCCAAGCCACCAGGATTCCTGGAGGGGACCTTGGGGGCTAGGTCTTGGGCTCCAGGGCCCTGGTGGGTCTGAACTAGAAGGAGCCAGGGAAGGACAAACACTGGGGCTGAGGCCCTATGACCCAATGGCCATTGGTGGCCTGGCCTTATGGCCCCAAGACACCCTGTCCTCAGGCCACAGACACCATGGGCTTTGGTCAGGACCCAGTCTCCCAGTAGTGTCCTGGCACTAGTGGGTGCTGACCCCTGAGCCACAACCGCAGTTCTGGGTTTTGGGTTTGGTAAAACCACCTCAGGGACAGAGTTCTGGGGTTGGGTTTGGCAGAAACCATGGTGCCTCCCAGGGATGGTGTGTCACTCCTACTTGCCACGAAATGTGCACACAGGCTTCCCACTGTCCAGCCCATCCTGCTGGACAGGATGGAGGAAGTCAGGAAACAGACAGGGTGGACATCTGGGGTGCAAGGAGAGACAGGTGCATGCTGGGAGGTCAGACCCTGTGAGGGTTACGGGGGCATCAGGTGGAGTGGGCTCCAGGTGTACCCTCAATGCACTGGGCAGGTCTCAGGCCAGGATCCCTGGACCCCAGCTGGGTGATGTGGTCACTCCCTGGAGGACTGCTGTTAGGCCCTGGCCACCCACCCTGGGCAGCACCGTCCCATCTCAGGACTGGACTTTCTGAGTCCTAAGACAGGACAGGGCTGCCCAGGCCTGACAGACTGGGAGGACCTGTTAAGTCCTCCATCCCTAGACCAGCCTCCCACACAGCATGGACAGTCTCCTACATTTACCTTCAGGGCACTGACTGATCCATCTCACTCTAAGGCAACCAAGGCAGAGCTGAGGACCTGTGCCAGGCTGGGAGCAAGTCCCCTCCCTAAATGGGCCTGAGGGATGCACCATCCCTGTCCCAGTCCTCCGCAAGTTTCAGCCCAGAAGACACATAGGGAAGGGAGGATGGAGCCTCCCTGCTGGCTGACACTGGAAAAGCGGGACCTGGAAGAAGAGGGAGCGCAGGGCTGGCAGGGATGCTCCAGGCCCATGGAGAGCTCGGGCTGCACCATCGGGCTGCTCCTCCTGGGCTGAAGGCTGTGCCCTCTGCAGGATCTGAGAAAGTCCAGTCCTGAGATGGGACAGTGCTGCCCATGGTGGGTGGCTGGGGCCCGACAGCAGTCCCCCAGGGAGTGACCACATCACTCGACCGGGGTCCAGGGAGCCTGGGCCAAGACCTTCCCAGTGCACTGAGGGTGCACCTGGAGCCCACCCCACCTGACGCCCTCACAGTCTCACAGGGTCTGACCTCCCAGCATGCACCTAAGTCTCCCTGCACCCCAGCTGCCCACCCTGCCTGTTCCCTGGCTTCCTCCATCCTTTGCAGCCCACAGACTGTGACCATCTCACCAGCCACTCTGGCCCTTCCTTTACCTTTGCCCTGTCAAAATCTCTGAGCAAGAGCTCCTAGGTCCATCCAAACACCTGCTTTGTCCACTTTTGACTGGGTCTTTGGGCACTACTGGTCCATCCCAGCTGTCCACAGGGCCTTCGATAACGTGCATTGCACCTGACATCTCCCAGTAGTGCTCAGCAGCCCCCATTGGCCAGGTCCCTGCTGACCAGATCTCGCACATCAGGTCCTCCCTGACCACACCCTCACTGATTAGAACCCCATGACCAGGCCCCACTAACCAGGCCCCTGCTGCCAGGCCCACAATGACCAGGACCCCACATACCAGGATCTTACTGACCAGGGCCTCACTGACAAGGTCCTTACTGACAAGGCCTCACTGACCAGGTTCTTACTGACAAGGCCTCATTGATCAGGTTCCACCGATCATGACCCCATTGCCTGGCCCCGCAGATGAGGCCCCACTGACCAGACCTCCAGGGAACAGGCTGCCACTGACCAGGCCCCTATTAACCAGGCCTTAGGTGACCAGATGCCCCTGACTGTGACCCTAGTGAGTAGGCTCCACTGAATAGGCAACCACTGCTCAGATCCCCACTGACCAGGTCAGCCCATAGCCACCCGGTGGCTATAAAACCCACCACTAACCAAGCCCTCTCTGACCAGGCCCCCACTGATTAGGTTCCACTGACCAGGCTGCCGTGACCAGTACCCCACTGACAAGGGCCTCACTGATGAGGACATGGCCACCAGGCCCTGCTGACTAGGTCCCATGTGACCAGGCCTCCACTGAATAGCACCCCTTGACCTGGTCACCAGTGACCCAGCCCATGCTGACATGGCCACCACTAAGCCCCAGCTGACCAGGTCTCCACTGACAAAGTCCTGCAGCCTAGTTTCACACTGACCAGACATCAAACAAGTGGTTGCTACTAGGTCCCCACTCACCAAGACCCCCATTACTAGATCCCCCTAATGAGACCCTCTCTAAGCAGACCCCTGCTGACCACGCCCCCAATAAATAGGCCTCACTGACCAAGTCCCAACTGACTAGTCCACTGACCAGGCCCACACTGATCAGGGGCCTTCTAACCACACCAGAAGGCCAAGCGGCAATGAGATATTTCATCTGGCAGGAGTAGGAGCAAGACAGAGAGAGGAAGGAGGTGCCACATCCTGTTATACAACCAGATCTCATGAGAACTCATTATCAGGAGATCAGCATCAAGAAGGTTAGCCACTGGTGAAGGAACCACCACCCACACCACCGCCCACTGTTTCCAGGCAGAAGCCTCCTGCAGAGGCAGAGCCTCTTGGGAAACTTCCACTATGGCAGTGCAGAAGGAAAATGTGGGCTTGGAGCCCCCACACAGGAGGCCACCATCCTCCAGACCCCAGATTCATAAGCCCACCAACAGCTCACAACCTCAGTATGGAAAAGCTACAGGCACTCAATACCAGCCCAGCCCATGAGAGCAGCCATGGGGGCTAAAGCCTGAAAAGCCACAGTGCACTGCCCTAGTAGAGGTTTTCCATGAGCCTCTGCCTCTGCAGCAGGCTACTCTCCCTTCCTACTACCCACCATCCTCCCACCACCCTACTGCCAACCTACTCCCCACCCTACCCACTCCTTTTCCTTCCAACCCCAACCCCCTCCTGCCATGATTAAATCACCTCCCACCAGGTCCCACCTCCAACATTAAGGATTACAATTCACATGAGTTTTGGTAAAGAAACACAACCAAACTGGGTGAGGGAGAAGGGACAAAATGGAGGAAGGTGAACAAGATGGCACAGTCCCGATTGCTTCCGGGTTCTTCATCACCAACTTTCCTGTGCCCAGGAAAGTGCAGGACAACCGAGCATGCGCCAGGTGACGTCAATCCAAAGAGATCGAAACTTACCTGGCCACGCCTACGGAGACACCCCTATCATGCCCTTATCCCGCCCACTGCCCTCCCCCTTCCAGTGCCAATGCATAAAAGTCCGCCGCCGGCAGGAGCCCGCGTGACTTCCTCGGCCCCCGCATTCGTGGACCAGAGAACCTCACCCGAGAGCGCTGGCGCGACTTCCCTGGCCCCCCACACCTGAGGACCAGAGAACCTCGCCCGAGAGTGTGCGCATATTTGCAATAAAAGACTGCCACTTTCTTATGTACTTTGGTCTCATGTTTAATTATTTAGCTCTCCTAAATTAAATTAAATGAAACAAAACACAAACCATATTATTCTGACCCTGATACCCCAGAATCTCATGTCCTTCTCACAGAGCAAACTACATTCAGGCCTTTTCAGAAGTTCCTTACGTCTTAACTCATTCCAGCATTAACTCAAATGTAAAAAGTTCAACATCTCATCTGAGACAAGTCTATAGTCCCTTTTGCCTATGACTCCCTGAATTTAAAAGGATGTTCTTTTCTTTCAGGGTACAATGATGGTACAGGCATTGGGTAAGCTTTCTCAATTCAAAGGGAAGAAATTTCCCAGAAAAAAACACAAATAGGACCACAGGCCCAAATGCAAGTCCAAAACCCAGGATGCCAGTATCCATTCAATCTCAGAGCTCCAAAATCAAGAAGAGAACTCACTGTCATAAGCACAGCAATAAGGAGGTGGTGTTTAATCATTTGTGAAGGATCCAACCCCCACCACCACTTTTCACCCCTCACTCCCACCATAATCCCCTCATTCTCCCTACCCCCCACCTTCCAACCCCCACTCTCCACCATGATTAAATCACCCTCCACCAGATCCAACCTTTATTATTCTGTCCCTGACTCCCAATTCTCATGTCCTTCTCACATTGTAAAATACAATGATGCTTTCCCTACAGTCCCTCCAAATGTTGTATCATTCCAGCATTTATACAAATGTCCAAAGCTTAAAGTCTCATCCAACACAAGGCTACAGTCCCTTAGGTCCATGAGTCGCTGAACTATAAAGGCAAGTTAACTACTTCCAAGGTATAATGCTTGTGCAGGCAATGGCTAAGCATTCTCAGCCTAAAGGAAGAATTTTGCCAGAAAGAACAAAACACAGACAGGACTTACAGGCCCCATGAAACCCAGAAGGCCAGTCATTCATTCCTACAGTTCCAAAATCACCCTTTTTGAAACCTTGTCCCACATCCAGGGCACAGGGATGTGAGGTCTGGTCTCTGACAGCCTTGGGCTGCTCTGCCCTGTGGCTTTGCAGGGTTTATGCCCCATCGCTGCCCTCATGGGCTGGGCTGGTGTTGAATGTCTGTAGCTTTTCCCGAATGATGGTACAAGCTGTTGGTGGGTCTATGAATCTGGGGTCTGCATGATGGTGGCCTCCACTGTGGGGGCTCCAACCCCATATTTTCCTTCTGCACTCCCCTAGCAGAGGTTTCTCATGAGGCTCTGCGTTTTTGGGATGCTTTTGTCTGGTAATCCAGGCATTTCCATACATCTTCCAAAGTCTATAGAGAGGCTCCCAAGCCTCTAGTCTCATGATCCATCCACCCAGTGGCTTAACACTATGAGGAAGTTACCAAGACTTCTAATTTGCACCCTCTGAAGCAGTGACCCAAGCTGCATCTGTGCATTTTTAGCCGTGGCTGGAGCTGGAGCTGCAGGGCTGCAGGCAGCAGTGCCCTGACGCTGCACATAGAGGGGAGTCACAGGACTGGCCCAGGAAACCATTCTTCTCTCCTAGGCCCAGGGCCTGTGACAGCAAGGGCTGCTGCAAAGGTCTCTGAAATGCCTTCAAGGCCTTTTCCTGTTGTCTTGGTTATTAGCACTGGGCTTCTTTTTATGCAAATTTCTAAAGCCTTCCTGAATTTTCTCCTGGAAAGTCAGCTTTTCTTTTTGACACTTGGCCAGGCTGCAAATTTTCCAAACTTTTGAGTTCTGTTTCTCATTTAATATAAGAGTCAGGACTCATTTAATGTAAGTCCCATCCAGAGGTCATTTTCTTGGTCACACATCAGAGCACAGGCTATTCGATGCAGACAGGACACCTCTTGAGCTTTACTTCCTAGAAGTTCATTCCACCAGATATGCACTAAGTCAAAATCCTCAAGTTTAAAGTTTCACAGATCTCCAGGGCAGGGTCACCGTGCAGTCACATTCTTTACTACAGCAAAACAAAAGTAACCTTGGCTTCTGTTCCCATTAAGTTCCTCATTTTTATCTGAGACCTTCTAAGTCTGGCTTTCACCGACCATTTTCCTGTCAGCCCTCTGATCACAAGTATTTAACAATTCTTTACAAAGATCCAAAC
Organism: Macaca fascicularis; assembly: GCF_037993035.2. Classification (NCBI taxonomy): domain Eukaryota; kingdom Metazoa; phylum Chordata; class Mammalia; order Primates; family Cercopithecidae; genus Macaca; species Macaca fascicularis. The sequence continues at coordinate 126,127,705 of NC_088389.1, read as the reverse complement.
TTCTCCTCATTTTCCTGTCTTCGAAGCCCTCCAAACTCTCTCGACCTCTGTCTGTTACCCCCTTCTGAATCTGCTTCTACATTATCAGATATCTTTGTTGCAGCCTGGCAATGTGGTAAAGGAAGACAAGTCCATTTTCAGGGGGAAAATTCAAGAAGGCCTCAGATACTTGAATGAAAAGAAGCTGAGTGCGGATTGCCAAGACATTTGGGAAAAGGCCTTGAAGACATTTCATACATCCACTTCCCGGTACTAATTTTCTCTGTGATCAGAAACAAAAGGGGTTTAATTGGCTCATGATTCTGCAGGCTGTAAGGAAGCACAGCGGCTTCTGAATCTGTGAGGACTCAGGAAGCCGCCCAATCTTACCAGAATGTCAAGGGGCAATGAGATGATTCATGTGGCAGGAGTAGGAGCAAGACAGAGAGAGGAAAGAGGTGCCATGCCCTGTTATACAAGCAGATCTCATGAGAACTCACTATCACAAGGTCAGCATCAAAAAGATTGGTGAACCATTGGTGAAGGATTCATCCCCCACCCCCAACTCCCACTGTTTCCAGGCAGAAGCCTGATGCAGAGGCAGAGCCTCTAGGAAAACCTCTACTAGGGAAGTACAGAAGGAAAATATGGGCTTGGAGCCCCCACACAGATGGCCACAACGTCCAGACCCCAGATTCACAGACCCACCAACAGCTCACATCCTCAGTGTGGAAAAGCTGTAGGTAGTCAACACCAGCCCACCCATGAGAGCAGCCACAGGGGCTAAACCCTGTAAAGCCACAGGTGCACTGCCCTAACAGAGGTTTTCCATGAGCCACTGCCTCTGCAGCAGGTTATTCCCCCTTCCTACAACCTCACATCCTCCAATTACAATTCCACATGAGTTTCACAGGGACACACAGCCGAACCATGTTATTCTGACCCTGATACCCCAGAATCTCACGTTTTTCTCACACAGTAAAATACAATCATGCCTTTTCAAAATTTTCCAAAAGTCTTAACTCGTTCCAAATGTAAGAAGTTCAAAGTCTCATCTGAGACAAGGCTACAGTCTCTTCTGCCTATGAGTCCCTGAATTCAAAAGGATTTCTTTTCTTTCAAGATACAGTGATGGTACAGGCATTGGGTAAGCTTTCTCAATCCAAAGGGAAGAAATTTCCCAGAAAAATCACACAAATGCAAGTCCAAAACCCAGCAGGACAGTATTCACTCAATCTTAAAGCTCCATAATCATCAAGAGAACTCACTATCATGCGGACAGCACTAAGGTAACACAGCACTAAGTGTTTAATCATTTGTGAAGGATCTGCCCCCCATCCTCATCTTTCAACCCCACCCCCAAAATAATCTCCACCATTCTCCCCACACCCTTACCTCCAACACCCATGCTTCACCATGATTAAATACCTTCCACCAGGTCCCCACTTTCACATTCCCCATTACAATTCCACATGAGTATCAGTAGGGACACAGAGCCAAATCATATTGTTCTGACCCTCATTCCCCCAAATCTCATATCCTTGTCACACTGCAAAATACAATGATGCCTTCGTTACAGTCCCCCAAAGTCTTAACTCATTCCAGTATTTACTGAAGTGTCCTAAGCCCAAAGTTTTATCTGACACAAGGCTGCAGTCCCTTCTGCCCCTGAGCCTCTGAAATACAAAGTAAGTTAACTACTTTCAAGGTACAATGACTGTACAGGCATTGGGTAAGAAAAAACTTTTTCTAGCCAAAAGAAAAAACTTTGCCAGAAAGAAGCACAAAACACGGATGGGACTTACAGACCCCATGCAAGTCAAAAACCCAGCAGACCAGTCATTCCATTGTACAGCTCAAATCATCTCTTTTCAATCTAAATCCCACATCCAGAGCACAGGGGTGTGAGGGCTGGGCTCCCAAGGCCTTGGGCAGCTCTGCACTTGTGGCTTTGCAGGGTCTTTCCCCCACAGCTGCCCTCATCGGCTGGGCTAGTGTTGAGTACCTGTAGCTTTTCCACACCAAGGGTGCAAGCTCTTGGTAGGTCTATGAATCTGGGGTTTGCAGAATGGTGCCTCCATGTGTGGGGTTCCAACCCTATATGTTCCTTCTGTACTGACCTAGTAAAGGTGTCCCATGAGGGTCTGTTTCTTGGAAAAGCTTCTGCCTTGAAACCCAGGTTTTTCTGTACATGCTCTGCAGTCCAGATGAAGGTTCCCAAGGTTCTAGTCTTTTGCTCTGTGCACCTGTTGGCTTAACACTATGTAGAAGCCACCAAGGCTTGCAGCTCGCACCCCTGAAGCAGTGACCCAAGCCGTACCTGTGCATCTTTCAGTCATGGCTGGAGCGGGAGCTGCAGGGATGCAGGCAGCAGTGTGCTATGGCTGAGACCAGCAGTGGGGCCTTGCAGCTGGCCCAGGAAAACATTCTTCTCTCTCAGGCCTTAGGGCCTGTGACAACAAGGGCTGCTGCAAAGGTCTCTGAAATGCCTTCAAGACCTTTTTTCCATTGTCTTGGCTATTAGAACTGGACTCCACTTTATACAAATTTCTGAATCTGTTTTGAATTTTTCCACTGAAAATCAGCTTTTCTTCTTGACCGCTTGGCCAGGCTGCAAATTTTTTAAACTTCTAAGCTCTGCTTCTCATTTAAATGTAAATTTCTGCTTGAGGTCATTTATTTGGTCACACAGAAGACCACAGGCTGTTGGGCACAGACAGGACACCTCTTGAGCTTTGCTTCCAAAGGTTCATTCCGCCAGATACACCTGAAACCATCACCCTCAAGTTCAAAGTTTCACAGATCTCCAGGTTAGGGGCATCATGCAGTGATGTTCTTTGCTAAGGCAAAACAAATGTAACCTTGGCTCCTGTTCCCAGTAAACTCCTCATTTTCATCTGAGACCTTGTAAGCCTGGCCTTCACTGTCCCTCCTTCTGTCACCCATTTAATTATAACTATTTAATAAATCTCTACAATAGTCCAAACTTTCCCTCATCTTCCTGTCTTCTTCCAAGTCCTCCAAACTCTCCAACCTCTAGCCATTACACACTTCTCCACCTGCTTCTACATTTTCAGCTCTCTTTGTTGCAGTCTGTCAATGTGGTAAAAGAAGAAAAGTCCATTTTCATGGGGGAAATTCATGCGGGCTTCAGATATTTTCATGAAAAGAAGCTGAGTGCTGATTGCCAAGATAGGAAGGAAAAGGCCTTGAAGGCATTTCATAGCTCCACTTCAGAGCACTAATTTTCTGTATGATCATAAAGAAAAGAGCTTGAACTGGCTCATGGCTCTGTAGGCTTTAAAAGAATCATAGAAGCTTCTGCTCCTGGGAGGAATCAGGAAGCCTCTCAATCATACAACAAGACCAAGCGAAAACAGAATATTTTATATGGCAGAAGTAGGAGCAAGACAGAGAGAGGAGAAGGTTCCACACTTATACAACCAGATCTCATGAGAACTTACTGTCACAAGGTCAGCATCAAGAAGACGGTGCTTAACCATTGGTGAAAGATCCGCCCCCTACCACATCCCCACCCTCCACTCTTTCTAGGCAGAGGCCTGTTGCAAAGGCAGAGCCTCTTGGAAATCCTCTACTGGGGCAGTGCAGAAGGAAAATATGGGCTCGGATCACCCATGTGGGGTTGGGGTGGGGGGGGTTACCAACCTCCAAGATCCCATTTTCTTAGACCTACCAACAGCTCACATTCTCCATGTGGAAAAGCTACAGGCACTCAACACCAGCCCAGTCCATGAGAGCAGCCATGGAGCTAAACCCTGCAAAGCCACAGGTGCACTGCCCTAGTAGAGGTTGTCCATGAGGCTCTGCCTCTGAAGCAGGCTACTCCCCCTTCCTACTGCCCACCACCCTCACACTACCCTACTGCCAACCTACACCTCTCCACCCTACCCACTTGTTTTTCCTTCCACCCCAAAAAACCTCCCGTTTATGACTAAATCACCTCCCACCAGGCCCCACCTCCAACATTCGAGAATACAATATCCTATGAGTTTTTGTAGGTAAACACAGTCAAACCATATTATTCTAATCCTGACATCCCCAAATCTCATGTCCTTCTCACAGAGCAAAATACAAACATGCCTTTTGAAAAGTTTCTAATAGTTTTAACTTATTCCACCAGTAACTCAAATGCAATAAGTTCAAGTTTCATCCAAGACGAGACTGCAATCCATTCTGCCTATGAGTCCCTGAATGTACAAGGGAGTTCTTTTCTTTCAAGTTACAATGATGGTACAGGCACTGGGTAAGCTTTCTCAATCCCAAGGGAAGATTTTCCCAGAAAAATAACACAACTGGGACACAGGCCCAGTGCAAGCCCAAAAGCCAGCAGGAGAGAATTCATTTATCACAAGAACTCACTATCACACAGACAGCATTAAGGAGATAGTGTTTAACCATTTGTGAAGGATCTGTCCCTGTCTCCGTGCTTCACGACCACCCCCACCATGAACCCCCATTCTTCCCACACCCACACTTCCAACCCCCACTGTCCACCATGATTAAATCACCTTCCACCAAGCCCCAGCTTTAACATTCCCCATTACAATTACACATGAGTTTTGGTAGGGGCACAGAGCCAGATCATATTATTCTGCCCCTGGCCCCCGAAATCTCATGTCGTTCTCACACTGCAAAATTCAATGATGCCTTCTCTACAGTCCACCAAAGTCTTAACTCATTCCAGCATTTACTCACATGTCCAAAGCCTGAAGTCTCATCTGAGACAAGGCTACAGTCCCTTCTGCCCCCAAGCCTCTAAGTTAACTACTTCCAAGATACAATGATTGTTCAGGCATTGGGTAAGCATTCCCAGCCAAAAAGAAGAAATTTGCCATAAAGAAGCACACTTACAGACTCCATGCAAGTCAAAAATCCAGCAGGCCAGTCATTCCATCCTATGGCTCCAAATCATCTTTTTTTGAATCTACGTCCCACATCCAGAGCACAGTGTGGTGTGATGGCTGGGCTCCCAAGGTCTTGGGCAGCTCTGCACCTGTGGCATGGCGGGGTCTTTCCTCAAAGTGCCCTCATGGGCTGGGCTGCTGTTGAGTGCCAGTAGCTTTTCAACACTAAGGGTGCAAGCTGTTGGTGGGTCTATGAATCTGGGGTCTGGAAAATAGTGCCTGCCTGTATGGGGGCTCCAACCCTATATGCTTCTTCTTTAATGCCCAAGCAGAGGTTTACTGTGAGGCTCTGCCTGTTGGAAAAGCTTCTGCCTGGACACCCAGGCTTTCCCATACATCTTTTGGAGTCTAGATGAAGGCTCCGAAGCCTCTAGTTTTGTGCTCTGGGCACCTGCTGGTTTGACAGTACATGGAAGCCACCAAGACTTGGAGCTTACACCCCTGAAGCAGTGACCCAAGCTGTACCTGTGCATCTTTCAGCCATGGCTGGAGCTAGAGCTGGAGATGGAGGTGTAGGGGTGCAGGGAGCAGTGTCCTGAGGCTGCACAAAGCAGTGGGGTCATGGGTCTGGCCCAGGAAAACATTCTTTTCTCCTAAGCCCCAGGGCTAGTGACAGCAAGGGCTGCTAGGAAGATCTCTGAAATGCCTTCAAGGCCTTTTTCCCATTGTCTTGAATTATTAGCACTGGGATCCTTTTTATGCAAATATCCGAAGCCTTCTTGAATTTTCCCCCTGAAAATCAGCTTTTCTTTTTGACCACTTGGCCAGGTTGCAAATTTTCCAAAGGTTTAAGCTCTGCTTCTCATTTAAATACAAGTTCCAACTTAAGGTCATTTCTTTGGCCACATATAATACCACAGGTTGTTCGAGGTAGGTAAGACAACTCTTGAGCTTTGCTGCTTAGAAGTTCATTCCACCAGATACACCCAAAATCTTCAGCCTCAAGTTCAAAGTTTCAGAGATCTCCAGGGCAGGGACACTGTGCAGCCAAATTCTTTGCTAAGGCAAAACAAAAAAACCTTGGCTCCTGTTCCCAGTAATTTCCTCATTTCCATCAGAGACCTTCTCTGCCTGGCCTTCACTGTCCATTCTTCTTGCAGCCTTTTACTCACAACTATTTAACAAGTCTCTTTCCCTCATCTTCCTGTCTTCTTCCAAGCTCTCCAAACTCTCTAACCTTTGGCCATTATCCAATTCTGAACCTGCTTCTACATTTTCAGCTTTTTTTGTCACAGTCTGTCAATGTGGTAAAAGAAGAAAAGTCCATTATCGGGGGAATCTTCAAGAAGGCTTCAGATATTTGTATAAAAAAAGCCCAGTGCTAATAGTCAAGAGATTGGGGAAAAAGCCTAAAAGTCATTTCATAGCTTCACTTCGCAGCATTAATTTTCTGTATGTCCATAAAGAAAAGAGAATTAATTGACTCACAGTTCTGTAGGCTGTAAGGAAAGCATAGTGGTTTCTGCTTTTAGGAGGACTCAGGAAGCCTCCCATTTATACCAGAAGGCCAAGCGGCAATGAAATGTTTTGTATGGCAGGAGTAGAAGCAAGACAGAGAGAGGAAAGAGGTGCCACATCCCGTTAAACAACCAGATCTCATGAGAACTCAGTGTCAGGAGATCAGCATCAAGAAGATGGTGCTTAACTACTGGTGAAGGATCCGCCCCCAACCCCACATCCACCCCCTATTGTTTCCAGGCAGAAGCCTGATGCAGAGGCAGAGCCTCTTGGAAAACCTCTACTAGGGCAGTACAGAAGGAAAAGATGGGCTTGGAGCCCCCACGCAGGATACCACCATTCTCCAGACCCCAGAGTCATAGACCCACCAACAGCTCACACCCTCAGTGTGGAAAAGCTACAGGCACTCAACAGCAGCCCAGCCCATGAGAGCAGCCATGGGGACTAAAGCCTGCAAAGCCACAGGGGCACTGCCCTTGTAGAGGTTTTCCATGAGCCTCTGCCTCTGCAGTAGGCTACTCCCACTTCCACTACCCACCACACTCACACCACCTTACAGCCAGCCTACTCCTCCCCACCTTACCCACCTTTTTTTGCTTCCAACCCCACCCCTCTCAAATGCATGAATAAATCACCTCCCACCAGGCCCCACGTGCTATATTTGGAATTACAATTTCCCCTATGTTTTGGTAGGGGCACACAGCCAAACCATATTATTCTGACCCTGATCCCTGGAATACCATATCTTCTCACTGAGTGAAATACAATCATGCCTTCTCAAAAGGTGCCAAAAGTCTTAACTCATTCCAGCATTAACACAAATGTAAAAAGTTCAACATCTCATCTGAGAAAAGTCTACAGTCCCTTTTGCCTGTGAGTCCCTGAATTTAAAAAGGGAGTTCTTTTCTTTCAAGGTACAATGATGGTACAGGCATTGGGTAAGTTTTCTCAATCCAAAGGGAAGAGATTTGTCAGGAAAATAACACAAATGGGATCGCAGGCCCACAGAAAGTCCAAAACCCAGCAGGACAGTATCCACTTAATCTTAAAGCTCCAAAATCATCACGAGAACTCACCACCATGAGGAAAACATTAAGGAGATGGTGTTTAACCATTTGTGAGGGATCCTACCCCAACACCCACCTTTCACCCCTCACCCCCACCATAATCCCCCCATTCTCCCCAATCCCCACCTTCCAACACCCACTGCCCTCCATGATTAAATCACCTTCCACCTGGCCCCACTTTTACAATTTCCAATTACAATTCCACATGAGTTTCTGTAGGGACACACAGCCAAATCTTATTCTGTCCCTGCCTCCCCCAATCTCATGTACTTCTCACTTTGCAAAATACAACAATGCCTTACCTACAGTCCCCCAAGGTCTTAACTCATTCCAGCATTTACTCAAATGTCCGAAGCCCAAAGTCTCATCGGAGACAAGGCAGTCTCTTCTGCCCCTGAGCCTCTGAAATACAAACAACTTAACTACCTCCAAGGTGCAATGATTGTCCAGGCATTGAGTAAGAATTCGCAGCCAAAAGGAGCATTTTTGCCAGAGAGAAGAACAAAACACAAATGGGACTTACAGCTCCCATTAAAGTCCAAAACTCAGCAGGCCAGTTATTCAAACCCACAGCTCCAAAGTCACCCTTTTTTAATCCTTGTCCCACATCCAGGGCACAAGGGTGTGAAGGCTGGGCTCCCAAGGCCTTGGGCAGCTCTGCACCTGTGCTTTGCAGTGTTCAGCCCCCACAGCTGCCCTCATGGGCTGTGCTGGTGTTGAGTGTCTGTAGTTTTTACCCATGAAGGATACAAAGCTCTTGGTGGGTCTATGAATATGGGGTCTGCATGATGGTGGCCTCCAGTGTGAGGGCTCCAACCCCATATTTTCCTTCTGCACTGCCCTAGTAGAGGTTTCCCAGGAGGCTCTGCCTTTTGGCAGCCTTCTGTCTGGACACCCAGGCACTTTCATACATCTTCTGAAATATGTATGGAGGATCTCAAGCCTCTGGACTAGTGCTCTGTTCACCCACTGGCTTAACACTATGTGGAAGCCACCAAGGCTCACAGCTTGCACCCTCTGAAGCAGTGACCCAAGCTGTACCTGTGCATCTTTGAGACAAGGCCAGAGCAGGAGCTGGAGCTGCAGGGAGCTACAGTGCTGCCTGCATCCCTGCTGCACACAGCAGCAGGACCATGAGGCTGGCCCAGGAAACCATTCTTTTCTCCCCAGGGCCTGTGACAGCAAGGGCTGCTGCAAACATCTCTGAAATGCCTCCAAGGCTTTCTCCCCCATTGTCTTGGCTATTAGCACTGGCCTTCATTTTATGCAAATTTTTGAAGCCATCATGAATTTTCCCTCTGAAAATCAGCTTTTGTTTTGACCACTTGGCCAGGCTGCAAATATTCTAAACTTTTGAGCTCTGCTTGTCATTTAAATATAAGTTCCAACTTGAGGTAATTTCTTCAGTCACACAAAAGAGCACAGGCTGTTTGACACAGACAGGACACCTCTTGAGATTTGCTCCCTAGAAGTTCATTCCACCAGATATCATCACCCTCACTGAATCATCATCCTCAAGTTCAAAGTTTCACAGATCTCCAGGGCAAGGTCACCCTGCAGCCACGTTCTTTGCTACAGCAAAACAAAAGTAACCCTGGCTCCTGTTCACAGTAAGTTCCTCATTTTCATCTGAGACCTCATAAGCCTGGCCTTCACTGTCTCTCCTTCTGTCAGCATTTTAATCACAACTATTTAACAAGTCTCTACGATGGTCCAAACTTTTCCTCATCTTCCTGTCTTCTTTCAAGTCCTCCAAACTCTCCAACCTCCGGCTGTTAGCCACTTCTGAACTTGCTTTTACATTTTCAGTTATCTTTGTCACAGCCTGGCAATGTAGAAGGAAACAAAAGTCCATTTTCAGGGGCAAACTTCAAGAAGTATTCAGATACTTGTATTAAAAAGAAGACCAGTATTAATAGCCAACACGATGTGGAAAAGTAATTGAAGGCATTTCATAGCTTCACTTTGCAGTACTAATTTTCTGTATGATCATAACAAAAGGGGTTTAGTTGGCTTATGGTTCTGTAGGCTGTAAAGAAAGCATGTAACTTCTGCTTCTGGGAGGACTCAGGAAGCCTCCCCATCATACCAGAAGGATAAGCAGCAATAAAATATTGCATATGGCAGGAGTAGGAGCAACACAGAGAGGAAAGAGGTGTCACACCCTGTTATACAACCAGATCTCATGAGAACTCAGTATCACAAAGTCAACATCAAGAAGATGGAACTTAACCATTGGTGAAGGATCTGCCACCCAACACACCTCCACCCCCTACTGTTTCCAGGCAGAAGCCTGATGCAGAGGCAGAGGCTATTGGAAAATCTCTACTAGGGCAGTGCAGAAGGAAAAGATGGGCTTGGGGCCCCTAGGCAGGAGGCCACCATCCTCCAGACCCCAGATTCAGAGACCCACCAACAGTCTCACCCTCAGTATGGAAAAGCTACAGGCACTCAAGACCAGCCCAGCCCATGAGAGTAGCCATGGGGGCTAAAGCCTGCAAAGCCACAGTGCTCTGTCCTAGTAGAGGTCTTCCATGAGCCTCTGCCTCTACAGCAGGCTACTCCCCCTTCCTACTACCCACCACCCTCACACCACCCTATGGCCAGCCTACTCCTTCCCACCCTCCCCACCCCTTTCTCCTTACACCCCCACCCACCTACCATCCATGATTAAATCACCTCCCACCAGCCTTCACCTCCAAAATTTGGGATTACAGTTCCACATTTTTCTAGGGAAACACAGCCAAACCATATTATTCCGACCTTGACCCTTTCCAATCTCATGTCCTTCTCACAGGGTAAAATACAATCATGCCTTTTCAAAAGTTTCCAAAAGCCTTAACTCATTCCAGCATTAACTCAAATATAAAAAGTTCAAAGTCTCATTTGATACAAGGCTACAGTCTCTTTTGCCTGAGTCCCTGAAGTTAAAATGGAGTGCTTTTCTTTCAAGGTACAATGATGGTACAGTTATTGGGTAAGATTTCTCAATCCAAAGGGAAGAAATTTCCCAGAAAACTAACACAAATGGGACCACAGGCCCAATGCACATCCAAAATCCGGCAGACCAGTATTCATTCAATCCCACAGCTAAAAAATCATGAAGAGAACTATCAGAAGGACAGCATTAAGGAGATGGCGTTTAACCATTTGTGAAGGATCTGCCCCCCACCCCTGCCTTTCACTCCCAACCCCACCTTAATTCCCCCTAATTTACCCCATCACCCCTCCTTCCAACCTCCACTCTCCACCATGATTAAATCACCTTCCACCAGCCCCCACCTTTAACATTTCCCATTACAATTCCACATGAGTTTTGGTAGGGGCACAGGGCCAAATCATATTATTCTGTCCCTGGTCCCCAAATCTCATGTCTTTCTCACATTGCAAAATACAATGATGCCTTCTCTATAGTTCCCCAAATCTTAACTCACTCCAGCAAATGTCCAAAGCCCAAAGTTTCATCTGAGACCAGCATACAGTCCCTTCTGCCCATGAGCGTCTGAATTATAAAGCAAGTTAACTACTTCCAATGTACAATGATTGTACAGGCAATGGGTAAGCATTCCCAGCCAATAGAATAAAAATGCCAGAACGAAAAACAAACACCAATGGGACTCACAGGATACATGAACGTCCAAAACCCAACAGGCCATTCAATCCTACAGCTCCAAAATCATCCTTTTGGAATCCTTGCCCCACATCCACGGCAGAGGGGTGTGAGGGCTGGGCTCCCAAGGCTTTGGGCAGATCTCCACCTGTGGGTTTGCAGTGATCAGCCCCTGCGGCTGCCCTCATGGACAGGGCTGGTGTTGAGTGTCTGCAGCTTTTCCACACTGAGGGGGCAAGCTGTTGGTGAGTTTATGAATCTGGGGTTTGGAGGATGGTGCCTCCCTGTGTGAGGGCTTCAACCCAATACGTCCCTTCTTTGCTGCCCTAGTAAAGATTTCCCATGAGGCTCTGCCTTGTACTTTTCAGTACATCCTCTGGAGTCTAGACGCAGGCTCTTAAGCCTCTAGTCTCTTGCTCTGTGCACTACTATGTGGAAGCCATCAAGGCTTGGAGCCAACTCTGAAGCAGTGACCCAAGCTGTACTGGTGTATCTTTCAGCCATGGCTGGAGCTGGGGCTGCAGGGATGCAGGCAGAAGTGTCCTGATGATGCCCACAGCAGTGAGGCCATGGAGCTGGCCTGGAAAATCATTCTTCTCTCCTCCGCCCCAGGGCCTGTGACAGCAAGGGCTGCTGCAAAAGTCTCTGAAATGCCATCAAGGCCTTTTCCCCATTGTCTTGGCTATTTGCACTGGGCTCTTTTTTATGCAAATACTCTAAGTGTTCCCTAATTTTCCTCCTGAAAATCAGCTTTATTTTTGACCATTTGGCTAGGCTGCAAATTTTTAAAATTTTTGAGCTCTGCTTCTTATTTAAATAGAAGTTGCAACTTGAGGTCATTTCTTAGGTTGCACACAAGAACACAGGCTATTTGACGCAGACAGGACACCTCTTGAGCTATGCTGCCTAGATGTTCATTCCACCAGATACATCCTAAATGATCACCCCCAAGTTCATAGTTTCACAGATCTCCAGGGCAGGGTCATGGTGCAGCCACATTCTTTGCTAAGGCCAATCAAATGTAACCTTGGCTCCTGTTCACAGGAAATTCCTCATTTTCATCTGAGACCTTTTAAGTCCGGCCTTCACTGTCCATCCTTCTGTCAACCTTCTCATCACAAGTATTTAACAATTCTTTTCAGTGGTCCAAACTTTTCCTCATCTTGCTGTTTTCTAAGTGTTCCCAACTTTCCCGACTTCTGTCTTTTACCCACTTCTGAACCTGCGTCTACATTCTCAGCTATCTTTGTCACAGCCTGGTAATGTGTAAAAGAAGAAAAGTCCATTTTCAGGGGAAAATTCACGAAGGCTTCAGATATTTTCATGAAAAGAAGCTGAGTGCTGGTTGCCAGGACAATGGGGAAAAGGCCTTGAAGGCATTTCATAAATCCACTTCACAGCACTAATTTTGTGTATAATCATAAAGAAGAGAGGTTTAATTGGCTTACTGTTCTGCAGACTGTAAAGGAAGCATAGTGGCTTCTGCTTCTAGGAGGACTCAGGAAGCCTCCCAATCATACCAGAAGGCCAAGGGGCACAGAGATGCTTCATATGGCAGGAGTAGGGGCAAGACTGAGAGAGGAAAGAGGTCCCATACCCTGTTATACAACAAGATCTCATGAGAACTCAGTATCACAAGGTCAGCATTAAGAAGACGGTGCTTAACCACTGGTGAAGGATCCACCCCACCAACCTCACTTCCACCACCCACTGTTTCCAGGCAGAAGCCCGCTGCACAGGCAGAGCCAGATTCATAGACCAAACAACAGCTTGCACCCTCACTATGGAAAAGCTACAGGCACTCAACACTAGCCCAGTCCATGAGAGCAACTGTGGGGACTAAAACCTGCAAAGTCACAGGTGCACTGCCCTAGAAGTTTTCCATGAGGCCGTGCCTCGGAAGCAGGCAACTCCCCACTCCCACTACACCCCACCCTTCCACTACCCTACAGCCAGCCTACTCCTCTCCACCCTACCCACCTCTTTTTCCTTCCACCCCTACTCACCTTCCATCCATGATTAAATCACTCCCACCAGGCCCTCATCCTTCTGTCATTCTCTAATCCCTCCAAACCATCCCAATCTCTGTTTGCTACCCACTTTCAACCTGCTTCTACTTTTTCAGGTATCTCTATAGCAGGTTGGCTATGTAGCAGTAACACAAAACCCGATTTAAGGGGGAACATTCAAGAAGACTTCAGAAATTTGCATATAAAGAAGTCCTGTGCTAATAGCCAAGACAAATGGAAAAAGGCCTTGAAGATATTTCACAGCTCCTCTCTGCAGTTCTAATTTTCTGTATTATCATAAATAAAAGAGGTTTAATTGACTTGGGATTCTGCAGGCTGTGAAGGAAGCATAGTGTCTTTTGTTTCTGGGAGGAGTCAGGAAGCCTCCTAATTATACCAGAAGGCCAAGGGACAATGAGCTGTCTCCCATGGCAGTAGGAGCAAGACAGAGTGAGGGAAGAGGTTCCACAGCCTGTTAAACAGCCAGATCACATGAGAACTCACTCACTGTCAAGAGGACAGCATCAAGGGGATGGTCCTTTATCATTTGTGAAGGATCTACCCGCACCATTTTATGACTAAATCTTTTTCCACCTAGGCCCTGCCTCTAACATTAGGGAGTATAATTCCACATGGGTTTTTGTAGGGACACAGAGACAAACCATATTATTCTGTCCCTGACCCTACAAATGTCATGTCCTTTTCACATTGTAAAATACAATCATGCCTTGCCAGCATGAGTCTTAACTCATTTAAGCATTAGCTCGTTTCAGCATTAACTCAAACTTACAAAGCCCAAGTCTCATCTCAGTCAAGGCTACAGCCTCTTTTCCCTATGAGCCTCTGAAATAAAAAGCAAGTTCACTGCTTCTAAGGTACAATGACGGTACAGGCATTGTGTAAGCTTTCCATATCCAAAAGCAAGACATTTTCCAGAAAGCTTCTTATTTCTATCTGAGGCCTCCTCAGCCTGGCCTTCACTGTCCATATTTCTGTCAGGATTTTTGTCACAACCATTTAACCAGTCTCTAAGATGGTCCAAACATTTTCTCATCTATCTGTCTTCTTCTGAGCCTCCAAACTCTTCCAACCTCTGTCCATTGCCTAGTTCCAAAACTGCTTCCACATTTTTAGGTATCTTTATAGCAATGCTCCAGTCCTCATTTGCCATTTTCTGTATGATTTATTTTGAAAAAGAGGTTTAATTAGCTCATGGTTCTGCAGGGTGGACAGGAAGCACAGTGGCTTCTGCTTCTGGGAAATCTCAGAAACCTTTCAATCTTCGTGCAAGGAAAAGAGTGAGTTGTCTCACACGGCAAGAGGAAAACACACAGAGTAGGAACATGACACAGAGTTTTCAATGAACAGGTCTCATGAGAAGTCACTCATAATTGTGAGGACAGTAGCAACGGGATGCTGCTAAACCATTCATGAGAACTTTGCCTTCAGGATTCAATCACCTTAGACCAGGATCCACCTTCCACATTAGGAAATATAATTCAACAAGAGATTTGGTGGGGACACATACTTGAATTGCATCATCAATCTTTGAATATAAAGACATCCACAGCAGGCTTTATCCAGCCAGCTTCTTTGAGACTCTTCACAGGGTTTGAGGTCTACAGCATATAAACTAAAATATTCACACTTCAAAAGCAATAAAATAAGTGGTATCATTCTTCCAAAAATTACAATGGTAGTGTAGGCATTCATAGCCTGATTTAGTTCATGTTTGCTGCTCTTTCTATTCTATCACCATATTAACTCTTTCCTACACAATTCTGTATTCAGCTGAGTTTCAGTTGAGAACAAAACCATCCTTGTCCTACCACCAATAGCTGGCACTAGCTCTTTGCTAGTGTTATTATTCTGCTGTAGAAACTATCCTTGAACTGGAAACAGTCCACAAAGGAGTATCTAGTCATTCAACACTATCAATTCCTGGGTGACTTTTTGAAAAACTAGTATCTCTTGTTGCAAGAAATACTGCATCTGCGAGTCCATGTCTCTCATTTGAATTGGATGGAAGCAGTGAATTTCAGCCAAAGTGGCCACAAAAATCCTGTTCCTGTGATTCTGGCGTCATCAGCCTCTGCACCTCTGTCTTCCCTTCTGCCACATGTTGCCTGCTCTGCATGACTTTGGTAAGAGCTTCCTTGTGTATACGGATGATGTCCAGGATTTTGGTCTGGTGTCCCTGAGACAGCACTAACAGGTCCATGACTGGGTCCAGGTCCTGCCTGGGCTGATTGGCAAAGAGCCAATCAGTGTTGAAGGCATCTCTGGTGAAGTGATGGCCTGCTCCAGCTCCAAGACCTGGCTGAGGCTGAAGAACTGGCCACCTTCTGATGCTCTTTCTTAAAGCCCATCACCATCACCTGCTTGCATGTCAACTCATTGGCTGTGAAGTTGAGCTGAGTGCCCTGTTGTCCATCTTCCTGGTAAAGCACTCAAAGCCATCAATCTTGCTCTCTCACTTCTAAAGGTTGAGCCCACCTTGGAGGTGGGCTCAGCGTCAGGAAGAAGCTGGAATTCACCATCTCATCCTTCTCAGCCTTCCTCTTGCCCTGTCTCCAGGCTGTCTCTTCAGCACTGGTGGGGCACATCAGGAAGTGATGGAAGATGTGGCACTGTGCCCGCACCCAGAAGCTGGCCGTGTGGTTCACCCACCAGACTGGGCCCTTTCTGTACTTGAGCATAGAGTCCTCCTCAAGATGGTTTGTGGTCTGCCTCTTGGCACCAAAGAAGCCCACAGTGCTGTAGGAGCCCTGATGCATGGACCAGAGCCCCAAAGGCAGCGCACACCCTGCTCCTGAGCCTGCTGCTCATTTTCTCTATGTGGCTCCATTTGTAGCATAGTTGTTGCACTGAGGCCTGTGCATGCCAGGCAAGGCCAAGCTGGCTCAAAGAGCAACCAGCCACCTCTGCAAGGGTGTGCCAGGAGCAGGTAGATCAGCCACCAACCTCACTCGCTGCCAGTCAGGGTAAATCAGTTATTCCTCCCTGGAGGTAGGGCCCCAGTGCCATCTGCTTTTCCTCAGGCCTCCGCTCCATCAGCCATCAGGTGGCAGCTACTCAGGCTGTGGGAACCTGGCCACCCCTGCTTCCTTAAGGGGGTGAGGTTGGTGGCTGGTCCACCTTCTCCAGGCATACCCTTGCAAAGGTGACTGGTTTCTCTTTGAGCCAGCTTGGCCTTGCCTGGCATGCACAGGCCCTGGGTACTGACAGGCTGCTCTGAGTAAGCTTGTCCTGTCTTGGGCCAAATTCTAAGTCTGGCCAGGGCCATAGAAGGCTGAGTCCCCTGGGTGGTAATCCTGGTTGCTGCTGGGGGCCCATGGTGCCCTTCGCCTCCCAGGGTGCAAGATGAGGCCCGACTGGGCCAGGACCCTTTAGGTATGGATCTTATTCCCCAGGAGGGGGCCTCTGTCCCACAGGTTGGGTGAGAAGATGTATGGCATGCTGCTGGCTGCCAGGGTTGTCGGGATGCCACGTTCACCTTTCCCTCCAGGGACATCAAAGTGACGAGCTTCCCCTTTGAGAACGACTTCCCAAGGCCCAGGTGCCATCTGGGGCTGCAGGGCAGCTGTCCGCATGCTGCCCTGGCTTCTTCCATGTTGTGCTCATCACTACCCATCAAGGGGAGTCAGATGCAGCCACCATGCAGGGCAGTTGTCTCTGGATCTGCTTCTTGGCTATCATGGAGCCAGACTGGGCCTGGTGATAGGGCCCTGATGGGGTTGTCCTGGTGGTCCTTGGGGGGGTGCCAGAGGAGATGCAGAATGGAATTGCTGTGAGGATAAATAAGATGACTGTCAGCACAGAACAGGCACCTGGTGAGTGCTCAGGGATTACCCTCAGTAGCTGCCCAGAGGCCAAAACCACCCACCTGATAGCGACTGTCCCTAAGCCAGGAGGAAGAGAACAGAGCAGGTTCCACTCACCTGAGTCTGATCAGTCAGCTGTGCTGAGATGTGCCTTTCACCTAGAAGAGTCCTTCACGCAGAGCCACTCACGGATACTGCTGTGTGTCTCTAACTGCTCCACAACACAGAGGCAATGGGGGCTCAGCAACAGTGACATCGTGGGGTGACACAACCCACCACAACTGGAGCCTGCTTGGGTCAAGAGGGCCCAGAGTCAGTGTCCTCTATCCACTGAACTGACATGTGTGCATGCAATGTGTTTGTGCATCTGTGTGTGTGTGTACATATGGGTGTGTTTGTTTGTCTTGCTTCTCTGGCCAGACCTAGCTGCTCCACTCACAGGTGCATCCAGGTCCTCATCACTGTCACCACCAGGGCGCAGGGCCAGCATTACAGCCTCCACAGGTGCTCCCCAATCTCTGCCCTCCCCACGGAAAGTGGTCCTGGGAATGCAGACAGAGGAGGGGTGCTGGACAGAGCAGAAAGGGCTGGCACCCTCTCTAGGTGGAACCCAGGTCAAGTGTAAAGTTCTAGGTCTGTCAAGCAGTGTGGATTCAACATATCTTCTCATGTACTCTTTCTAGCAACCCTCCAAGGTGCCCTGACCCAGCTTCCCTACAGATGGAGGCAAGGAGGATCCACAGACAAACCCCTTGCCTAAGGTCACACAGCGGCCAATTGGCCAGGTTCCTACTGACCAGGCACCCTTAACCAGGTACCCACTGACGAGGCCCCTAATGACCACTCCTCCATTGACCAGGTCCCACTGACCAAGTCCACACTGACCATGTCTCCATAACCAGGCCCCCATTAATAGGCCTCATGGACCAGACCCCACTGACCAATTTCCCACTGACTTGGTTCCCACTGACAAGACCACAATTTACCAGGTTGCTGCTAACCCCACCTCCACTGAACAATTCTCCATGGATCAGTCCCTAGCTGACCGAGCCCCCTCTGACCAGGCCCTCACTGACCAGGCTTCAAGCCACTAAGGCCCCACACTGACCATGCCCCTAGTATACTGAATAGACCCCATCAATTGTTTACGTTCCAGCAGTTCAGGTTCCATGAATAAGGCCACCACTGACCAGGTCCCCACTGACTAGGCTTCCAATGACTAGGTCACCAGGTTCCCACTGGTAAGGCCTTCACTAAGGAAGCTGCCACTAACGTGGTCCCTGCTGATCAGGTCCCAACTGACCAGGTCCTGATGACCAGGTCATCTCTGACCATGGTCCACTGATGAGGTCCTTGAGCAGCTGTGTTCAAAGTCTCATTACAATGCCCCCATCAGCCCACAGACCCTCCCGCCCTGTATGTGTGCCCAGAGGTCAGGCACTGGGGGTTTTCTTGGGCCCCAAGGCCTCTCCTCCAAGACACAGGGAGAGACAGTCAGCCTCAGGCTCCAGGTGCCCAGCTTCATATTCACCCCCCAAGGCACTCTGGGTCCATCTCAAAGGAGACAGTGAGGTGGCCTGGCACTGCCTGGACACGCCACCTATCCTATTCCAGAGTGTCAGAGTGCGAGGAAGGGAGAGACATTTGGCAGAGGAGACACCCTGTGCTGCTGGGTCTCCCAGGGCCCATCTCACAGAGCCCCAATCTAGAGACACAGCACAGAGGCTGCAGGGAGACTAATCCAGAACCCTTGAGGCTGAGCCAGGGACCACGTCAGGACTGTCCCCAGATAGCCAGAAGGCCCTCTGCTAGTTTCTTGGTACCTCAGTGGATGTAGCAACAGTTCTTCTGTTGGGGACTAGTGAGTGCATGCTGGGGAAGACTCACCTGTGCTTCCTCGGTGGCTCCAACTCTGCTTCTAAGAAAAATTACTCATTCTAGGGCTGAGGCAGAGAAAATACAAGATTAGTTTAGAACATCTTATGCCAGAAAGTAAAAAAGTGCTGACAGAGTAACGGGGACAAATAAGAAGGACATAAAGTCAGCTTGAAATGTCTACTCCTGGCCTAATCTTGGGGAATTGGAGCACCAGAATCATGAGCTTTCCTTTCTCCTTTATTTACTCGTTTTATTTCTCCATGTAGAATGAAGAAGAGAATAAGAAAATAATCATCTGGCAACCATCACAGTAATACTTGTTCAAAGACAAGTCATCAATGAAATGCTAAATCTAGTGGGTTTTGAGGAGTAACCAGTGTTTACAGAGCCTCAAAGTATCTCCACACAAAATACTGTTGAACTACAAAAAGAAAATCATAACATTAGTATGGATGAACCTGGCAGGTACTCCTTAAGTCTCCTACTATATGTAGTAATAAAAACTGTAAAATGAAAATAAGCCTTTGATGACCTTTACTAAAGTATCAATGATGACTTGGTTGTTTGGCTGTTTAAACAACTGACATTTGGGCAATTTGAGTATGCCAAACTCAATGGATCATTTGCAAGATCCACTTAAAACTTAAGGAGGCGAAGAAACATCATTTAAAATACCATAAAAATTTTCATCATACATATGATATGAAAATGTTATATATTTATGAAAAACAATTAAAATTTCATGTAAATGGCCCAGTGATAAAGTTTTATGATGTTTTAAATCACACAACTTTTCTTTAAGATTTTCTGGTTAAATATCCTCTTCATTAGATGTGGCTTACCAGTGGATTCTAGAGAAGAAAGTAGACCGGAGCAAGTGCCCAACACATCAAAAGCTGGAAAGAAAAAAGAAAGAATTATGTTCTTTACCTAAAACATTTCAGTTAACCAAGTGTAACTTTAAAATGTAAAGCATTGAGAACGTTATCAGCGTTAATAAGAATGAGGAATATGTATGTACAATTATAATACAAAACTACTATTAAATAATTTATACATGGCATTAATTCTAATTGTGGTTAAATATCACAGCTTTTTCATTCTTCATTCATGTACTCAACAGCCACATGCTAAGGTACTAGAACTAGCACTGGAATTACAAGATGAAGATGGCATGGTCCACCTCTCAACAGTCATATGCTATAACCTAAAAAACAGACAGGCAGGCAATGTCCATATAGAGTCACAGATACCATGACAGGTATACAGCAGGGCACTACTGGAACATACAGAAGGGACATCTATTTCACTTTTGTGTCAATATCATGGGCTTTCTGGTGGAGGAGATGCATAGGTTGATGCCTGAAGGACAAAGAAAAGCTTGCCAGATAGAGGAAAGAGGCGAAGGCAAAGAGCCTGATGTGAGAAAGAGCCCTGCAGAGTTCTACTCCGTCCACTTTGGTGCTAGAGCAAAGGGCAGAGTGCGGTAAGTGGCAAGAGACAAGGCTGAGTAACTAGACAATTACATTGACATGGGTGTTTTTATTTCATGGTGAAAATTTTAGAACTTTTCCTGAGAACAGATGTAAGACAAGTCAATGACACAGTAAACGACAGGAGGTTTAAAATGCCACCTGTCAAGTGGCTGCTTATGAAGGGTTATTGCTCAGCTAAGTATTTCTAAGTGAGTCTGAGGTCTGTTGGCCTTCAGTCTGTACCAAAACCCTGAGAACCTGACGATGCCTTTGTTTTCTGAGAATCATTTCGGTGTGCTGGCTGACAGTTCCATGAGGATGGCAAAAGTGAAGAAATTGTAGAGCCAGTGAAAAAGAGATGGATACACTTCTTGGGAATTTTTTAAGGTATGTAACATGATGAATTAACAGTGCATAAGTATACTCTTCACTGTGAAAGTTTTTATTTTCACATCTTTCATTAGATGTGTGTAAGAAAAAGATACTGTACATAGTATCTACTAACCCACAATGAAAAGGAATGCCATTTGCTATTTACACTTTATTACTAAAATAAACCTAAATTTAATTAATAAATTTTGGCAACATACTTTTCTTTGTTTCTCTAATTATTTGTTCTACACAGTCCGGCTCCATCTAAAATAAGTTTAAAAAAATAATGTTTAAGTTAAACAGGAGACATTATCATGAGAATAAGATATCACTTACAAAATGTGGCCTTTAGAATTTTTAGTGACTAGACATAAGTTTGCTTAGACAGAAAAATAATCACACAAGTAAAATTTCTACTTATTTTAAGTTTAGATAATAGAGGCTATATCTGTGTAATGCTATTTAGAGTAATCTGACAAAAATAGATAATATTGGTCTATTGGATATACATAATTTTAGAAAGGCTGGTCACGGCGGCTCACACCTGTAATCCCAGCACTTTTGGAGGCAAAGGTGGGCAGATCACAAGGTCAAGAGATCGAGACCATCCTGGCCAACATGGTGAAACCCTGTCTCTACTAAAAATACAAAAATTAGCTGGGCATGTTGGCGCATGCCTGTAGTCCCAGCTACTCAGGCGGCTGAGGCAGGAAAATCACTCGAAGTCAGGAGGCGTAGATTGCAGTGAGCTGAGATTGTGCCACTGCACTCCAGTCTAGTGACAGAGTGAGACTCGGATAAAAAGAAAAAAAAGGTTAAACAATTAAAGTCATATTTTGCAATGAATGCATTGCTTTGAAATTCTTAGCAAAACTCTGCCCTTTATAAAAAGTTTAATCATTTTTTACATCAATAAATTTTTTCTTAAAAAGAAATTTCTATTCTCTACTTATAGAAAAAATATTTTTATAGTACATTTTTCTTTTATTTTCTAGTTTGCATTCTAAATTAAAGTGGAACCTGTGTAAGTTTATTCCAAAGGTATATTGAGGGATGCTGAGGTTTAGAGTACAAGTGAACCCATCACACAGGTAGTGAGCATAGGACCCAAGAAGTAGTTTTTCAATCCTGGCCCACTCTGTGCCTCCCCGTTCTTATTTCCCAGTGTCTACTGTTCCCATGTTCACGCCAACGTACACCTAATGTGTAGCTCCCACATGTGAGTGAAAACAAGATATTTGGTTTCTGTTTCTGCATTAGTTTGCTTAAGAGAGTGGATTACAACTGTATCCATGTTGCTGCAAAGGACCTGATTTTGTTCTTTTCATGGCTGCATAGTATTCCATGGTATATATGGAATTTTCCAATCTACCTTGGATTTTCAATCTATGTTGGGTGCACCTGGATTGACTCCATGTCTTTCTATTGTGAACAGTGCTGCAATGAACATACATGTGCATGCATCTTTTTGTTACAATGATTTATTTTCCTTCAGGTATACCCCTAGTATAGTAATGGGGTTGCTGTGGGTGGGATTACAAGTGCCTGCCACCATGCCTGGCTAATTTTTGTAGTTTTAGGAGAGACGGGGTTTCCTCATGTTGGCTAGGCTGGTCTCCAACTCCTGGCCTCAGGTGATCCACCTGCTTTGGCCTCCCGAAATGCTGGGATTACAGGTGTGAGCGACTGCACCTGGCCAAGCGCAAAGCTTTTAACAGAAAAATGGAAATGAACCTTTCAGTGTTTTGTTTATTTAATTCATAAAATGCACTTATTTTGGATTCTATTAAATAATAAATATCTATATGTGGTTAAGTGTTTGGTTGCCAGTCATTAGTCATTCACTTGTGATTATGGGTGGGAAGAGTTATGTTGATCCTTCTTAGTTCTTAATTTCCAAACTGCTCTCCATAGTAGCTGAATTAATTTACATTGCCACCAACAGTGTGTAAGTATTTCCTTTTCTATACAGCCTCCCTAACATCTGATTTTTTTGTTTGTTTGTTTGTTTTTGCTTTTTAACAGAAGTTATTCTGACTGGTGTGAGATGGTTTCTCATTGATGTTTTGCTTGGCATTTCTCTGAGGATTAGCAACGGTAAGCATTTGTTAACATGTTTGTTAGCCACTTCTATGTGTTCTTTTGAAAAGTGTCTGTTCATGTCATTTGCTCATGTTTAATGGGGTTATTTATTTTTTGCTAGTTGATTTGTTTAGTTTCCTTATGGATTCTGAATAACAGGCCTTTGCTGTGTGCATTGTGAGTGAATATTTTCTTCCATTCTTTAGGCTGTCTGTTTAATTAATCCCTTGATAGTTTCTCATGCTGTGCAGAAGCTCTTTAGCTTAATTAGATCAAACTTGTCAATTTTTGTTATTCTTGCAATTGCTTTTGAGGACCTAGCCATAAATTAAGTGACAAGTGCAATATCCAGAAGAGTGTTTCCTAAGTTTTCTTCCAGGATTTTTCTAGTCAGAGGATGTACTCTTAGGTAAGAAAAGTCAAAGTCTTTTTTTTTTTTTTGAGATGGAGTCTCCCTCTGTCACCCAGGCTGTAGTGCAGTGGCATGATCTTGGCTCACTGCAACCTCTGCCTCATGGGTTCAAGTAATTCTTCTGTCTCAGCGTCCTGAGTAGCTGGGATTACAAGTGCTTGCCACCACGCCTGGCTAATTTTTGTATTTTTATAGAGACGGGGTTTCATCATGTTGGCCAGGCTGGTCTTAAACTCCTGACCTCAGGTGAACCACCTGCCTTGGCCTCCCAAAATGCTGGGATTATAGGCATGAGCCACTGCACCTGGCTAAGCACAAAGCTTTTAACAGAAAAATGGAAATGAACCTTTTAGTGTTCTGTTTATTTAATTCATAAAATGCACTTATTTTGGATTCTATTAAATAATAAATATCTGTATGTGGTTAAGTGTTTGGTTGCCAGTCATTCACTTGTGATTATGAGTGGGAAGAGTTAAGATGGTGCAAAGAAACTTTAAAAGTGGTATAGGCTGGGTACGGAGGCTCACCCTGTAATCCCAGCACTTTGGGAAGCTGAGGCAGTTGGATCACAAGGTCAGGAGGAGTTTGAGATCAGCCTGACCAATATGGTGAAATCCCATCTCTACTAAAAATACAAAAATTAGCCAGGTGTTGTGGCAGGCACCTGTAGTCCCAGCTACTCGGGAGGCTGAGGCAGGAGAATCACTTGAACCTGGCAGGCAGAGGTTGCAATGAGCTGAGACCGCGCCACTGCACTCTAGCCTAGGCAACAGAGCAAGACTCCATCTCAAAAAGAAAAGAAAAGAAAAAAACATGATATGAACCACAGAGAAACTACAATCAAAGACAAAGAATCTCAAAGTATACTGTCAGTTTTTAGGCAATAACATGCATTTTCTAAAACCTAACTTAAATGCAGCTTTTAAAGAAATTTTAAATGTGTCAGTTTAGTCACATTTATTGAACAAAGTTAGCAATGGGTATCTCTTGAAAATGAGAGCTCCAGGGAATTAAAAAATGTAAAGTTCCCATTTCCTTTCTGTGTTAACACAGCTAATTATAATCTTTACTTAACATGCATAAGTCAACAGAACAGCTCAGTATTTCACCAAATTATAAACAAGAATTATATCAAAGAAATGAAAGCCAAAAGAGAAACGGTCATATAACTAACCTCAGTCAAGGAGTTCTTGCAGTTATTTGAAGTCTGTGGGTTTGAAGTAGGAATTCTTATGGGCGTTTTGGGAATATATTTTCTGTTGAGTCCTGTACTATTAAGATTTTCAGCACAAGGTAACTCTGGGTGTGGCCTCGTAGGAAGAGTGCTGAGAAAATATTTCATCCGCTCTTTCTCCATAAGGAGCTTGGTGTTGATCATTGCTATTTTCTTATTCGATCTGTAAAGATAGCAAAGACAAATGCTTAGTATTTCATTTTTCCTTGAATGATTCTTAATGACTTGCATTTTTTAAAAAGTTGCCCTGAGAGTAAACCAAATTACCCACTCAACAGTGTTTTCACACCAAAGATGTGTGAGAGCCTACCTCTTGTAAGCAATTGTAATTTTAAAATTATTCTAAATAAGTATATGTGTTTCTAAGGTGATTTCTACTGAACAAGCAGTTCAAAGGAGGGAAAAGAAATGGCTATCACTGATGTACGGCTCAACAGGTAACCTAGCTGCCTTCTAAAATAGCTCTACTTGTAAGATTCTACAGATTCCATAGAAATATTTGTATTTAAAGGGTAATATGTGGGACAATGAATATGTTAATTTGCTTGACTATAAGAACGACTTCACTATAAATAATTATACCAAACATCATGTTGTACTCCTTAAAGAATGTAGATTAAGAAAACTAAAATGAACAAAAATAATCTAGAAATACTTGTGTTTAGTAAACCAGTTTCAGGTTTCACCCTTGTACATTTCACCCGTGATCTAAGAACAATTGAGTATTTGGCACTGAGGAGTAACTCAGAGCAACAACTCCTGGGGGAGAACCAGATTGGTTGGTTGGTGATCAAAGAGAACTAAAGCATCTCTGAAGGCAATTAGCCCCCAGCACTGTGACCAAGGCACTGCAGGTGGGGCTTGTTCTTTCTGCCTTCCACATACCCCTTTAGGCTGAACATGGTGTTTTTCTTTTAACCACCTTGTGGATTATACTTCTTTTCATTCCTGTGATAATTATTCCATATTTCACAAGGATGCCTTTCTGTAACTCCTTGAAAATGTTACACAAATAGTCTTTCTTGAGGCACCCTCTAGTGATAACACTAAAGATCACAATCAATAACAGTCCCTGCCTCAGCGCCAGGATGTGCCCAGAGTAGCAGTACCACTCGACACTTTGGGTTTAGGTTATGATCTACCAAAAAATAAATTAAACTCATTAATATTTCTATTTAGGGAAATTCTGACAAGTAATTTTATAACAAGATCACTTAATTAATTATAAAGCTTCAAAAACAGTGAAAAAACCCAACAGATCAGGTTAACTACATGAGACTTTTCAGGGGAAAAAAGCCATACAAAAGCAAAAAAAAAAAAAAAAAAAAAGAGAGAGAGAATAGAGACAGCAACTATCCTTGATGAACATTTTAAAGGTAAGATTACTTACTAACATTATTTTCCAAAATTACATTATCAGATTAGCATTCACTTCCTACTGATCTCCTGAAGTCATGTCACTAAAAATTATGCTTGCAAAACAAATTAATGAGTTTAATTCGTTTTCTATGAGTGTATGTTTTGACTTACTTCATTATTTTTTTTGACATGGAATTGTTAGCTTTCAATGTTGCTGCAAAGGCTTCCTTATATTCTTCTAATTCGGTTGTAACCTCTTCATAAGCAGTTTTCATTTCGGAGAATTTACATTCCACATCTTTAAGTGTGAGTTCCTTCATATTTAGTGAAGCCGTATTATCCTTGTTTAACTGCTCTAATTGTTTTTCATACTGTGCTTGTTCCTAAAACAAATGAAAGAATACACTTTTAAAACAATTATTACCTAATTACCATGTTTGTGGTCTTTCATTTTGAGTCAGTGATTCAAAGAGCAATTTTTAATACATTAAAAAAAGAAGCTGAAACTTAACATATTTATCAGCAATATCAACAAAACTAATAACTGAATTCAGAATTAAGTCTAATTTAAATAAATTTGAAATAATAATTATGTCAGTATTAATGTAATCTAGTCATATAAAAATAATAGAATCCATTTATAATTTAAAAAAGTGAACAATGAACAACATAGCTTAAGACCAATTCAAAAGTATCACATAATTTCTAAATCACAGTTTTCTCTTATGCCAACTGGTCTTAATATTGAAATGACTCTATAGTGAGAATCATTACTTTTTTTTTTTTTTTTTTTGAGACGGAGTCTCGCTCTGTCGCCCAGGCTGGAGTGCAGTGGCCAGATCTCAGCTCACTGCAAGCTCCGCCTCCCGGGTTCACGCCATTCTCCTGCCTCAGCCTCCCGAGTAGCTGGGACCACAGGCGCCGCCACCTCGCCCGGCTAATTTTTTGTGTTTTTAGTAGAGACGGGGTTTCGCCGTGTTAGCCAGGATGGTCTCGATCTCCTGACCTTGTGATCCGCCCGTCTCGGCCTCCCAAAGTGCTGGGATTACAGGCTTGAGCCACCGCGCCCGGCCGAGAATCATTACTTTGAAAGATGAATTTTGTTATAAAAATAATGGAAATTTAAATATTTAAAAGAAAAAAGATGCCACTTTTTTTCTAGAACCCTACAAAGGAAATTGCTGTAAGAGAGGCAGAGGAAACACAATATATACATATCCAAAATATAATTTGCAGTGAAACAAATGAAAGCACATTACAGATAAACTTACCTGACTTTAAAAACTAACCTGTAAATGGATTTCTTCTAATTTTTCTATTATCTGCATTGTCTTTTCATCTAGCTCCGATTTATATTCTTGTGCTTTACCAAGTTCTACCATATTGTTTTCCATATGTGTCTTAAGAGTTAATACTTCTTCTTCCAACATCTTTTTATCCTCCTCAAGTTTTTCACATTTCTCTTGTATTTTTCTCATAGATAAAAACTCTTGTTGAAGAACTTGATTGTCTTTAGCCAAATTGACACATTTTGAAGATACAGCTTCCTTCTCGGCCATAAGATCATCAAACTGCATGAATAAAATAATAGAGCTTGATAGGGAAGTAGGCTGCGAATAATCTAATACAAAACCAATAGCAAATTTTGAAATGCATTTACTTGCAATAACATGTTATCAATAATGTAGCACAGTCTTCAAATGTGAACCCTTAAATTACTCAGAATTTTAAGAGCGAAGTTAAAGCTACCATGAGTCACAAAAATACACGCTCTACTATCATCATCTTTGCCACAGAACATCTGCGCTTGATCTTTTTATTTTCCCGATGATTCGTTTTTGTTCCTCCTGAAACGGCACTGAGTGGTCTCTTAGTGAAAAGTGTCCAACCCCTTCCCTCATGGCCACTCCCCAAAATTTGTCAAAAAAAGTTTCAGAGCTATCACATTGAGTTATTTAGGCCAAAGTGATCTCTTAGTGAAAAGTGTCCAACCCCTTCCCTCATGGCCACTCCCCAAAATTTGTCAAAAAAAGTTTCAGAGCTATCACATTGAGTTATTTAGGCCAAAGTGATCTCTTAGTGAAAAGTGTCCAACCTCTTCCCTCATGGCCACTCCCCAAAATTTGTCAAAAAAAGTTTCAGAGCTATCACATTGTTATTTAGGCCAAAGTCAATAAATGGCTCTCAGAATAAGACTTTGAAAATAATATAATACTCTAGGCTAGGCCTGGTGACTTGTGCCTGTAATCCCAGCACTTTAGGAGGCTGTGGCAGAAAGATCACTGGAGGCCAGGAATTTGAGATCAGCCAGAGCAACACAGTGAGACACTCATCTCCACAAAAAAATTTTAAAAAATTAGCCAGGCATGGTGGCTCAGGCCTGTAGACCCAGCTAGTTGGGAGCCTGAGGCAAAAGGATGGCTTGTACTCAGAGTTCAGGGCTGCAGTGAATTATGAACACATCTCTGCACTTCTGCCTGGATGACAGACAAAGACCATATCTCAAAAAACCACAAAATAATGAATCCTGAAAATAAGGATTCTGATGCCATAAGGCTTTTCCTAAACTGCAAATATTTCATGCTAATTTGAATTGCATTTTAAGAAGTAATGATTCTTGGGGTAAAGGCCATAGAATACGGCACCTAGAAATAAATCCACATATTTACAGCCAACTGATTTTGGACTAAGGTGCCAAGAACATACATTAGGGAAAGGACACCCCCTTCAAATGAAAGGCACTGGGAAAACTATCCATATGGAGAATGACACTAGCTTCCTATCTAACACTATATAGCGAAATAAACTCAGAATCAATTGAAGACTGAAATGTAAGGCCCAAAATTATCAAACTACTATAAGTAAACATAGGGAAAATGCTTCAGGACATTAGTCTGCACAAAGATTTGTATGGGTAAGACATCAGAAGCACAGGCAAAAAACAAACGATAGACAAACAGTACTACAACTGAGCGAAGTGAAAACCTATAGAATGGAAGAAAATATTTTCAAGTTTTTCATCTAATAAAAGACAAATATCCAAAATAAACAAGGAACTCAAATACCCTGAGAGTAAAAACAATAAACTGAGTTCAAAATTGGGCAAAAGATGTGGTTAGATATTTCTTCTTTTTTAAGAAAAAAAAAAAGAAATACAAATGGCCAATAAATACATTTAAAAATGTTCAGTGTCATTAATCATTAGGGAATCAAACCTACAATGTGATATAATCTTGCTCCATTTAGAATAATTGGCTATCAAGGAAAAGACAAAAAAAAAATAACAAACGCTGGTGAGGTTTCAGAGAACAGTAAACTCTTACATGGTGTTGGTGGGAAGGTAAATTAGTGAAGCCACTTAGAAAACAACATGAGGTTTTCTCAAAAAACTAATAATGGAACTGTCAAGGGATCCAGCAACCCCACTACTGGGTATTCAGGCAATAGAAAAGAAGACAATAGATCGAAAGGATACCTGTCCTCATAAGTTTATTGTAGCACTATTCACAACAGCTAATGTATAAAATCAACCTTCATGTCCATCAACAAATGAATGGACAAAAAATTGTGGTACACATGCAAATGGAATATTATACACCATATAAAAAATGAAATCCTTTTATTTGTGGCCATGTGGATCAGTCTGGAGTATGTTACGTTAAGTGCAGACACAGAAAGATAAATACTGTACATTCGCACTCATGTGTAGGAGCTAAAGAAAAATTGAGGGCTGGGTAACACGGCTGATGCCTGTAATTTCCTAGCACTTTGAAAGACCAAGGCAGGAGAATCACTGGAGACCAAAAGCTCCAGAGCAGCCTGAGTAACACAGAGAGACATCTCTACACAGTGAAAAATCAGACAGGTGCAATGGTGCATGTCCACAATCCCAGCTGCTCAGGAGGCTGAGGTGGGAGGATCACATGAGCCCAAGAGTTTGAGGCTGCAGTGAGCTATGATCAAATCACTGTCTCTGGTCTGGGTGACTACAGTTGCCTGGAGAGCAGAGGACACTAGCAAGACCATGTCTCTTAACAACAGCAAAAAAGCACACAGAAGTAGAGGAGGGGAGTCTGGTTAATGGATACAAAATCACAGTTAGATAAGAGGAATAAGTTCTGGTGGTCTGTGGCATTGTAGGGTGAATGTGGTTAACTATGATTTATTTATATTTTTAAAAAGCTAGAAGATTTTGAAAGTTCACAATTCAATGAAAAATGGTTGAAGTAGTAAATATGCTAGTTGGCTTGATCTTTACACACTATACTCCCGTATCAAAGTGTCACTTTATAGCCCATAATTATGTATATACTTGTCAATTAAAACAAAAGAGAAGCTATATTCATCCCACTAAAAGAACAGAATATGGGCCATCCTTACTGACTTCCTTCTAATGAATAGAATGCAGTAAAAGGGATACCATGTGGCTTCCCTATCTCAGACTGCTTTCCCTTCAAACTCAGCCCCCAGATTGTGAGAGAGATCAGACCACAGAGACAGCCTGGGAGTGCCAGTGTCAGTGTTCATGCTGCCTGCCCCAAGCAAGGTTCCAGCCAATGGCCAGCATCAACCATCAAACGCATGGGTGAGCAAAGCTTCAGATGATTCCATTTCCCCAAGTGATCAGCTGTTCCTAGGGAAGCTGAGGGGAGCAGAGACAAGCTGTCTTGGCCAACCTTTTTCCAAACCACAGGTTGATGAACAAAATTAATGTTTTTCTGTTAAGCTAAAAATCTCTGGGTAATTGTTAGAAAAATACGTTTTAAAAAGAGACAACAGGAAACGTAACTTATGCAGCAGAAAAGAGTCTCCTTTAAAGTAGGATCTAATAAATGTTGAGATTAATTTATTGATGACAAACATTATTGAGAAGCAGCAGATAACCAGGAGAGAGACATAAGCAGATGAAGAGGAACTTTTCCTAAAACTCCTTTCAATTACGAACTCTGATAACAAGGCAAGGGTGTCTCCTTACAATTTCCCCTCAACTCATGAAATAAGACTGCGAAGCAAGAAGACATATGATTTGAAAAACAACTAGAAATACTTGGTTACATAACCAAAATCAGACATTTACCTGATTTCAATTAATGAAAATTCTAAAAGAAGCAGCTTTGAGTATTTATTAATCAATCTAGTATTCAATTTTCATTTTCCTTTTTCTCAATGAGGCAATAAGAACATTATGGAATGATTTTTAGTCTTCACAGAAGTAATATAAACATAGTGTGCTTTGAGTGTTAAGACATCAAATGCAGTTTCTCCTTTACTCCAGGCTTGTTTGTATGGAGAAGTTAAGATCGTCTGCTCTCTATGTTACACCACAATGCTTCTCTATAGCACAAAACTCGCCTCTGAAATTTTGAAATTCAAAATACTAATCTACTATTTGTCTCTGATAAATTGCCTGAACATTACCTGATTTTTAACTGCTGCACTCCTAAAACTTTTTCTTGGAATGAGCTAAACTTTTTATTCCAAGAATCGTCCACTGAGCTGGAAAGCAGAGCTGTGCATCTCTGTTTCAGGAAAAGGAGGTTTATGCAGGAAACTGTGGTTTCTGAGAATGCAAGATCTGCACCAAAAAAAGGATTAGCCACAGTGCTACTCAAGAGAACCAGCTACCACATGGCAAGAGGATCTGCGAACTGGAAGATGATGACTTCACTTGGTTTCCACTGAGGAAAGCTGGCAGCTCAGACTTAAACTTCTCCTTCCTGGATGGTAAACATCTGTGGATGATTCTATGAATTATAATGAGTTAGCAAAACATAATGCACTAAATAGTAGACTATGTCAGCAGATCCTGTGACCAAAATTTACTGAAAATGAAACTATAGAGGGAGGCACTGGATAAGAGACTGAAGGTTTGAATGAAGAAAAAAAGAAATAAAGTGTGTCTTGTAAGCCTGACTTGCCATCATGTCTTAGAGTAAGTAAGGTATAAGCTGGCCACAGACGTCTTTAAGACACAAAAGGTGAAGTAAATATTCCACTACATTTAACTTTTATTATGATATAAGACAACTGGTAACATGCAACATGCTTGGAAAAAATCTTCTCATTAAATTCGATTTGGTCCTGGTTTAAGAATAGACATAAACAAGCTAAGAATTGATAATCTAAAAATAAACTTGCACATTTACAGTCAACTGATTTTATACAAGGTTAACAAAAAAATAGAATGGGAAAAGAATAGTTTTCAACAAATGGTGTTGGAACAACTGGGTATGCATGTGAAAAATATATATATAAAGTTGGATTCTCACCAAATACCATATTTAAAAATTAACCCAAAATAAAACAGTTAATTGTAACAGCTAAAACTATAAAACTCTCAGAAGAAAATATTGATATTAATCTTTGTGACTGCATTTGGCAGTGTTTTCTTAGCTATGACTCCAAAGGAAAAATGGATTCAATGGACTTCAAAATTGAAAACCGCTATGCCTGAGAAGATAGTATCAAGAAGTGAAAACGTAAGACACTGAGTAGAAGAAAGTATTTGAAAAGCATATATCTGATAAGGGACTTACATATATAGGATATATAAAAAATGCTTGCAATTCGTAAATAACAAGATAACTCAATTTAAAAAATGGGCAAAGATTTTGAATAGATATTTCTGCAAAGAAGACATAAAGATGGATAATAAGCACATTAATAGATGCTTAATGTAATTAGTCATTAGGAAAATGTAAATCACAACCAACTTGTGGTATCACTTCACCCCACAGGATGAAACCTTCGTTCAATAAAAAAGACAAAATAAGTGTTAGGAAAAATGCAAAGAAATTAAAACCCTTATCCAATGCTGCTGGGAAGGTAAAGGGGTGTGGCCACTTTGGAAAACAAACTGGCAGCTCCTTAAAAGGTTAAGCAAGAAGTTACCATATGACTCAGAAATTCGAGTCATAAGCATATGCTCCAGAAAAATAAAAACATATGTAAGCACAAAAACTTATACATAAATGTTTACAGCAGCATTATTAATAAGAGTCAAAAAGTGGAAAGAACCCAAGGTCCATCACCTCATGAATGGATACATAAAATGTTTGATTTATCCATACAATGGAATATTACTCAGGAGAATCTCCAACCGGGCCCACAAGTGTCTACACCGGACAAAACATCTGGTGTAGATAAGGGAACCTGCACAGGGTTTTGCCTGGACATGCCAGCAGCGGACCAGAGGCCCACATGCACTGGGGGGTTGGTGTGGAGCCACCAGGAGTTCATGCCTTATGCAGAGGAGGAGCCTGGCCTCTTCAGCTCATGTGTGCTGGTCCTGGTATTCAATTGTGAGGTGGAAATCTGATTGCAGGACCCTTCTCTTTGCTGAGAGCTTTCACTTAATAAATTCTGTCCTCCTCACCCTTCAGTGTGTCCACGTGCTTAATTTTTCCTGATCATGAGAGAAGAACCCAGATTTAGCTGAATTAAGGAGCAAAAACCCTGCATCAATACCTGCTATAGCACAGATGCATCATGAAAAATTATGCTGAGTGAAATAAGCCAGTCACAGTAGACCACTTGCTTTTTATTTCAGAGGCTTATAGGCAAATCTATACAAAGAAGGTGGGTGGTTACCTAGGGCTGAGGGAGGAACAGAAAACTAGTGAATATGGCTAAATGATATGGGGTTTGTTTTTAGGGTGATGAAAATGTTCTAAAATTGATTGTAATGATGACTGCATAACTCTGAAAATACTAAAGTCAATGAATTGTATATTTTAAATGAGTGAACTGCATGGTGTGTTAATTATTTCTCAATAAACTTGTTACACCCTGAAGTTTATTTGGTACTAGCGATCTGGAGACATGGGCTGCTTAGTTTCAGACCACTGGCCAGGGTTCAAGACATAAGAGAATCAACAGCATGTCTTTTGTATAGAAATATATATATATATTTCTATTATATATATTATATATATTTATTTCTATTCTATTATATATATTATATATATTATATATAATATATTCTATTATATATATTATATATATTATATATAATATATTCTATTATATATATTATATATAATATATTCTATTATATATATTATATATATATTTTGTATAGAAATATATATATTTCTATATATAAATGGTGAGGACAGAATTTATTAAGTGAAATGAAAGCTCTCAGTAAAGAAATATATACATTAAAGTATCCTTTTTATTAGCATCAAGTCTGTAAAATTAAATGAAAAATCTTTCACCGCTTAAAGCACTGAGAGATTTATATTGAGGAGAAAGACCTTGTATTCTTTTGCCCCAATTTCTATCTAAAGGGTCTGGGAATCACACCCTTCAAACTATCAAATCTCATCAGACAGGTTTTATTAACTCTTATGACGTGGCTTACTTTCTAACGTGATTCTGGTACAGCATCACAGAGAGAAGAAGCTGAAAAAAATCAAAGTATTTTACCCCCAGATATATATATTTTTGACATATTTTGAAATGGCTGTTGCAGGACCAAGAAATTGAAATGGCCGTACAAAGCTGTCTTCTGTGGGGGAAACTGCATCTGTAAGAAGTCTTCATTAATGTAGCCCAATCTCTCCCCTTCTAGGTCTTCCCAGATCTAGGGAAGATTAACTAAGAGCCTGATGCATTTAAAGTCTGAAAAGATATTTTTACCCTCTATTTTCTCTGAGGGCTGCCAGCTATGAGGCTTTGTCTACATAATAAGAACCTTAACCTCCGTAACCACCTTATCTTAATTAAGGCCTTCCTTTCTACCTATTTCCAGTTTTAGACAACAGATTTTCTTTACCAATTGTCACCTAAAGAATCCCCAAAACCCACCTATGACTTGTTAGCCCCTCCTTTTTGATGTCCCACTTTTAGGCTGAGCCAGTGTCTGCCTTCCTCATATTGATTTATGATTTTCCCTACACCTTCTGTCTGCTGGAAATGTACAAAACCAAACTGTAATCTGACTGTCTCATGAAACATTCTCAAGAGCTCTTTTTTTTTTTTTTTTTTTTTTTGAGACGGAGTCTGGCTCTGTCGCCCAGGCTGGAGTGCAGTGGCTGGATCTCAGCTCACTGCAAGCTCCGCCTCCCGGGTTCACGCCATTCTCCTGCCTCAGCCTCCCGAGTAGCTGGGACTACAGGCGCCTGCCACCTCGCCCGGCTAGTTTTTTGTATTTTTTAGTAGAGACGGGGTTTCACCATGTTAGCCAGGATGGTCTCGATCTCCTGACCTCGTGATCCACCCGTCTCGGCCTCCCAAAGTGCTGGGATTACAGGCTTGAGCCACCGCACCCGGCCAAGAGCTCTTGAGATTCAGTAATCCAGGGCCACTGTCACCATATTGGCTCAGAATAAACTTCCTTAAACATATTTTGGTAGAATTTGGGTTTTTCCAGCACTAATATTTCCCCAAATTACATGAGTTTTAATCCCCAATCTGATTTAAAATTACCTTATATTGGAATATAAATTATTCTATTATAAAGATACATGTATTTGTATGTTCATTGCAGCACTATTCACAATAGCAAAGACATGGAATCAACCCAGACGTCCATCAATGATAGACTGGATAAAAAAAATGTGGTATATATATACATCATGGAATACTATGGAGCCATACAAATGGATGAGATCATGCTCCTTGCAGGGACATGGATGAACTCGAAGCTGTTATCCTCAGCAAACTAACACAGGAACAAAAAACCAAACACTGCATCTTCTCACTTATAAGTAGGAGCTGAATGATGAGAACACATAGACTTGGGGAGGGGAACAACAAACACTGGGGCCTGTTAGGGTCAGGAGGGAGAGCATCAAGATTAATAGCTAACACCTGCAGGGCTTAATATCTAGGTAATGGATTGATAGGTGCAGCAAACCATCATGGCACACGTTTACCTATGTAACAAACCTGCACGTCTCACACATGTAACCTAGACCTTAAGATAAAATAATTATTTTTTAAAAATTACCTTCTGTTTTAGCTTCTTAAACAGAATATCCATTTTCAGTTGATCTGTATTTAAGTCTCCATGGCAACTGAAGTCTTCATTTCCAAATACATTTAACATATTTATTGTCATTTCTAGGCATTTCTTATATCTGCAGAAATGTACAGATTTAGTAAGTCAATTATTTGTAAAAGTAAATAATAATTGTTTAAACAGATATTATGTTATGGCATATCAAAGAAACAAAGCTATAAACTGTGCTCCTCTCAGTTTCAACTGAACATAGTTTGAAAGCATTCTATATGAAATTATAATCTTAGATAAATAATATGCAGAACAATTTTATGGCATATATAGCAGGTAAAGTGATATTATAGCCATACAGTTTTGTATTTTTTTTGAGATGGAATTTCACTCTTGTTGCTCAGGCTGAAGTGCAATGGCATGATCTCGGCTCACTGCAACTTCTGCTTCCCGGTTTCAAGCGATTCTTCTGTCTCAGCCTCCCAAGTAGCTGGGATTACAGGCATGTGCTACCATGCCTGGCTCATTTTGTATTTTTAGTACAGATGGGGTTTCACCATGTTGGTCGGCTGGTTTTGAACTCCTGACCTCAAATGATCTACCTGCCTCAGCCTTCCAAATTGCTGGGATTACAGACCTGAGCCACGACACCTGGCCTAACCATACAGTTTTTTAATAAATAAACTATTCATATCCATTTTGGTATGCTAAGATAAAATGACCTATTAGTAAACATAAACCATAACCCAGAGATGAGTAACCAAGATAAAAAATGTAAAACACATATATGTTTGAAAAAGACACAAAAATACATTTTGATACCCGTTGACCACAGTTTATAAGAAGAAAAAAAAGTACACACAAAAAGCATCAAGGAGATCATTCAATGTAGAGAAAGAGAAGTAAGGAAACATCTTTAATATCTGAGTTGAGAAAAAGAAAACAGGCAGTTTTAGAAAAAAGGAAAGGTGGAGACAGATATGTGATGATTTAAAGACCTTGAAGAAGAGATCTAGAGATCTTTACTGACATAATGTCAACAAAATGAAAGAGATACAAAACAATGTAGAGAAAGGCAATGACAGAAAAATGTTGATTAGGATCAGAGAACCAACTTAAGTGCTCAGTAAATAAATAGAAAAGTAGCTGTGTTCAGGGCTTCAAAGA
This sequence comes from Macaca fascicularis, assembly GCF_037993035.2. Taxonomy (NCBI): domain Eukaryota; kingdom Metazoa; phylum Chordata; class Mammalia; order Primates; family Cercopithecidae; genus Macaca; species Macaca fascicularis. The sequence continues at coordinate 126,090,896 of NC_088389.1, read as the reverse complement.
CACATTCCATTTTTTAAAAATAATCTGTTATCAAAATATGAATGCCCATTTTACTCTTTTTCTTTAGGTTATACATATATTTATATATACATAATATTTATTTCTATAAAACAGAAGTTTAGTAAGATGTATACTTCATGTATACAAGGGAGGTACCCATGTAAAATGAGTAAATTTCCGTATGTTTTATATCTAAAAGAAAAAGAAAGAAGCAGAAACAAAATACAAGCTATATATCAAGATAAATTTTGATGTTAAAGAATGATACGAATAGGTCTTTAAAAAATTTGAATGCAGAAGAGAAGAATACTACGAAAGGAAGAAAACATGACCAAATACAGCAAAAATATCTTCAGAAATAAAAATTCAAACTAGATAATGAAGAGTGCACTTGACATTACATGTCCAAAGCGTTGTCATTATTGTTTTCAAAACCATTAAACAATACGTCGCCAAGTGTAGTGGCTCATGCCAACTTTGGGAGGCCAAGGCAGGTGGATCATGAGATCAGGATTTCGAAACCAGCCTGACCAACATGGGGAAACACCGTCTCTACTAAAAACACAAAAATTCGCCAAGGGGGGTGGTGCACTCCTATAATCACAGCTACTCAGGAGGCTGAGGCAGGAGAATCACTTGAACCCAGGAGGTGGAGGTTGCAGTGAGCCAAGATCATGTCATTGCACTCCAGCTTGGCTGACAGAGCCAGACTCTGTCTCAAAAAATAAATAAATAAATAAATAAATGAATAAATAAATAAATAAATAAAAATAATTGTAACATTTTGGCATTCAAAAACAATTTCAGATTGTGTTGTTTCTTTTTTTCACATTTTTTAATATAAATTTTTTTCATCCCAACCTCACCCCAGCATCTCATCTGACTTCCGCCCCCTGTTTCTCCCCTTCCATTGGACTCTGTGACACATGATCTCATCCAGAGATCTATTTTTCACCACTTATTGTGTTTTTATGTTGAAATTTGATTTTTTAATAATTCCAACAAAAAAGTCCAAGGGGTCATGGGCTCCTGCTCGTATGCCTATAAAGTTGTGCTGTGCTGTCAGTTTCTGAAATGCATTTTGAAATAGAATTCGTTCATGAAAATGCTGATATAAAATAAATTTGTGTCTAGGTTTTAGTCAAATAAAGATAGAATTAAACCAATTAATAAATGGTTAAAATGTTCTTCAATATGAAAACCATACCCGGTTGTCTCTTCTTCTAATTCATGATTTTTCTTTCTTATTTGATCCACATTATACTCCAGTGATATTAACTCAAAAAGTTTCCCGAATTCTTCACGTTTTCCTTCAGGCTTGAAAAAAAGTGTTTAAAATTATTTTTATAAAATCTAGAGACCTTCTTCTATCTTAAAAATATTATTTCTCATAAGTTGATGAGTAATATGTATTTAGGCAGGTGTATAAAATGCATTTTATAAACCTGATGCCAAGAAGGACAGATTTCAAAACCAGCCATTTTCTTAAAACAGCTAAAAATGATTCACACTTCCATCATTATCTTTTCTGAAGTTTAAATTACCAAAAATGTTTGTTAAAAATGAGAGTTTTTGCACATGAAATACTAAGGGTTAGTGAAATAAATTAAGAGTACTTATATTTACATTTTAGTTTTTAAAGATGCTCTAGAAACATTGTCATTAATAGTTTAAGGTATTCCAAGTTAAATTACATCTTATTAAGATGATTTTTAGAAAACTCTTATCTAGTTCCCATTACATTTTTGATCCTCATCTATCTTCAGGCTGAGCTAAGTACTGTCATTCTCTGTACGTATTCACCTGTAGGTTTAAGGTGTCTTTTAACCATTTCTCTTCAAACGAAGTTTATTTTTTCTATAATAAACAAATAATAACTTTTGTCTACTATTTGTGGCTTTTCTATTATCCTGTTTCTCCCCTTCCATTGGACTCTATGACACATGGTCTCATCCAGAGATCTATTTTTCATCACTTTTTGTACTGAAACTTGAGATAAACCAGTGTACGGCTCTTTAGAGCAAAACCTAGATGACAGACATCTGGGTTGCTTGGCAAAGGTCATGTGTAATTCTGAGTTATGAACCTGTCACAATTTAATTAATTGTTCTGCCTCTGTATCCTTGCTTTTGTACCACTGTAACTGTAAGCCTGCTTCAAGCTAGCCCACCCCCTTTTTGAAGTGTGTATAAAAGTCAAGTGCTGTCTTTGTTCTGGGCCCAGTTTGTCAGATGTTGAGTCTGCTGGGTCTGAGTGCACTCAATAAAGACATCCTCCTGTATACACCCCAAGGTCTCTCTCTGGTCCTCCTGATTCCTTAACAGCACGATCTCCACTCACCACAACCTCCACCTCCCGGGTTCAAGCGATTATCCTTCTCAGCCTCCCGAGCAGTTGGGATTACAGATGCCCACTACCTTGCCCAGCTAATTGTTTGTAGTTTTAGTAGAGATGGGGTTTCATGATGTTGGCCAGGCTGGCCTTGAACTCCTGACCTCATGATCCGCCCACCTCGGCCACCCAAAGTGCTGGGATTACAGGCATGAGCCACCACGCCCAGCTGCTACTCCTCTTTTTACACTCTCTCAGAACTCCTAAAATCTCAAAATGTTAACTCAGATTCCCTAATATACATTTCCAGCTCTGACCTTTTTACTGAGGACTCTTCCTTCTAGTACACATATTGTAGACAATGTTGCCAACCACACACTCATATATTGCTACTCGGTGCAGATTAGTTTAGTAGATAGTGAATCTTGTCTATTTTATGTTGATTCTTATTGATGTTACTTTGAGTATAGTGTTATTTTCTAATCTTGAAGGGGAACTGTCTCACCCTTAGGATATTGACCAGTATACTCTTTTCTTTTCTCTTTTTCTTTCCTTTCCTTTCTTTCTTTCATCTCTCTCTTTCTTTTCTTCTCCCTTCCTTCCTTCCTTCCTTCCCTCCCTCCCTCCCTCTTTCTCTCTCTCTCTCTCTCCTTTCTGTCTTTCTTTCTTTTCTTTCTGTTTTTTGGACCAGGGTACTTTGTCCTTTTTTTCTTTTTCTTTTTTTTTGAGATGGAGTCACACTCTGTCATCCAGGCTGGGGGGCAGTGGTGCCACCTCTGCTCACTGCAACTTCCACCTCCTGGGTTCAAGTGATTCTCCTGCCTCAGCCTCCCAAGTAGCTGGGACTACAGTTGCACACCACCACGCCCAGCTAATTTTTGTATTTTTTAGTAGAGACAGGGTTTCACCATGTTGGCCAGGCTGTTCTTGTACTTCTGACCTCAGGTAACCCACCCACCTCAGCCTCCCAAAGTGTTGGGATTATAGGCGTCAGCCATGGTGCCCAGCCCTTTTTTTCTTTTATAATGAAAACCTTCCCATGAGAATCAGATTATCAATTGTTTGCCTTTGCTTTCTTTTAAAGAATGTCCTTTTCCATAGAGATAGGGCATGATGAACATCTTGTTCTAAAGTTTCTTTTGGGGGACACTCAACTATATCATTGGGAAGCTCCAGTCAAGTACAGATCTCCCTTCTTCCTAATCGAGATTCTTCATCTCAAAATGGTGTCCACCAAATGTCTTATCCAGGTAGTCTCTTGCTTAGGAACTCATGAAATAAGCACCTTCAGGAGAAGTTAGAGGCTATTGATTGAGATGGTTTAAAGCTGTCCCTTATTATATGTTTTACTCCCAAGGCAGACATCAAGTGGCTAATAATTCTATGCCTGATGTCTAACTCAATTCTGTGGGAATCTATACAAAATATTTTATTTATGAGACAGAGTCTCGCTCTGTTACCCAGGCTGGAGTGCAGTGGCTTGATCACTGCTCACTGCAGCTTTGATATTCCAAGCTCAAGCGACCCTCCCACCACAGCCTCCCAATGTAGCTGGCATTACAGGCATGCACCACCATGCCTCAGTTAACTGTTAAATTTTTTTTTTTTTTTTTTTGTAGAGACAGGGTCTCACTTATGTTGCTCTGGCTGGTCTCCAATTCCTGGGCTCAAGCACTGTTCTTGCCTCAGCCTCCCAAAGTGCTAGAATTACTGGCATTAACCACCTCACCAACCAGGTGTTCCATGGAATGGTTTGAGAGGCAGTTCTACACAGAAGCCAGAAGGCCTGGGTCTGAATCCCAGCTCTACCAGATACTAGCTGTGTGACCTTGAGCAAATTAATTTTCTGTGTCTCTGGTTCTTTATCTATGAAATGGAGAGAATAATACACCTACTTCACTGGGATGTTGGGAAGATTAAACCGGGGACTGACATGAAGCACTTAGAAGAGTACATGGTGCATGGTGAGCTACAGATAAGATTTGCTTAGAAGCACTTAGAAGAGTCCATGTACATAGTGAGCTACAGATAATATTTGCTATTAGCATGGTAATTTTTACTTTTTTATATCTTGACAATTGTACACGTTAGGCAGGTAGCATTCCAACGGGAGTGGTCTCCTAGAGCTGCACTGAATCATTCTTCACACCACTGAAAGCGGCAGCAAATGGGGAGTGCATAATTTATAGCTTACTTTTCTCTCCATATGACTCAGTGGGCAACAGTCATGTACGTAGTACAATGTAAACAGCACCTCCTGGATGGAGTAATACATAACCGACATGACCAGCAGAGACAGGCTGAGCCACAGAGCTGAAAACCCTGGACTCTATTGCTAAATCAAGGCTTCTGAATCAATTCCCTCCCAGAAGCTGTTGCTGTGGCACTGCTTTCACGAGTACTCTGCTGAGCGCTCGGATTAAGGGGCTGTGCTTTCATCAGACAAGCTGCACCCAGAACTGTTCAGCTGACAAACTGGCAACCATCCAGAAATACAGTTTTGGCTATATAGTGAAGGAAGGCAAATTTAGATTCTTTTTTCATACTGAGAAAAACATGAGCATTTGATTGAACAATTCTCCTCTATTAGACTAATTGGTTTTAATTTCATATTTAATTGCTAAAAATACACTTAGAATAAAAGACTTACTGTGTTAATGTCTCAAAGAAGAAATCATTGGTATGGCATATTTTGTTCTATGCTAAAAGTTGCCAAGCTAAAATATTTTCAATTTATACAAGGATAGGTGACATGCATGTCAGATATTATTTTCCCTTTAAGCAAATTTATGACGAGACAAAATTATCTTCCATTAAAAATAAAAGCCATGTCAAATTAAGGGCTAAGTTATTCTGCGGACTGGGCAACGGGTGCTGAGATATAAGGTCAGTGAGAGTCAGAACAGCCAGAGAAAGATTCCTGAAGAGGAAATTGCCTGCCAGGTCTGAATGAATGAGGCTAGATGAGCAGGAACTGAGAAGGCAGGAAGGACAGCATGGGTAAAACTGGGGCTGACATCTGCCCAATTAACGCTAGGATAAAGTCCAATGGCAGAGAAATAAAAACATACATCCATACAATAACCTGTAAATGAATGTTCACAACAGCTGTTTTCATAATAGCCAAAAAGTGGAAACAACCTAAAGGTCCATCAGCTGACGAATGAATGGAAAACTGGTGTAGCCATGAAATAGACTATTATTAGAAAATAAGAAGGAAGAAACTACTGATACGTGATACAACATGGATAAAATTCTGAAAACATTCTGCTAAGTGAAAACAGCCAGTCAGAAAGGACTTCATATTGTATGACTCTGTGTATATAAAATATGCAGACCATACACATCTATGGAGACAAAACGGGATGGTGGTTGCCTACAACTGGGGTAGGTGGAGAGACATGGAGAGTGGTTGCAGTCACGGCTAAGAGATGTGGGGTTGCTTTTCAGAGTGGTGAAAATGTTCTAGCATTGATTGTGCTGATGATTACACAATGCTGTGAATATACTAACAGACACTGAGTCGTACATTTTAAATGGTTGAACTGTCTGACATGTGAATTATCTCTCAGTGAAACTGTTTTTAAAATCCCATGGTAGGATCAAGAAAATTTTCTCAGCTCTCTATTTTGGATGTACATACTCTATCAGATCTGAGTATTTCTATGCCATTACAGTATATTTTAAATGAAATGAAGATGAAGGCAATGCCTAACTTTTCAAGTAGTTTGTGAATTAATCTAAAACGTGTGCATTTCAAAGAACAGTATGATGACCTTTCTGTACAAGTTAACCTAGAATCCATGAAATGAATAGGCACAGCTTCTGTGTCCATTCACAAAAGTGAAGAAATGAGACAACTTTCTGGAACATTCCTTTAAACATTCTCCTCTGACTTAATCTGGCTTGCCTCACCAAGGCAATAAGGAAATTATCTAAAAATACTGTTTAACAGGAAAAAAAGTCAATTTTCTGTGAGGAATATTGTATCATTCTCAACTTTCCCAAGAGTAAATATTGTAAGAGAAAACATATGCAACTATTTTTCAAAATGGTAGAACAAGAGCCAGAGTTGAAGAAATAAGTACGCTATAAAGATAATAAAATGGTGATAATTATAATGAAAATATGCAACCAGGTGGTCCACTGAAATTAGTATCCTAAAAGACTTTATATTATCCAACCAGCTACAGATTAACTGTCTACATGTTAAATTCCATACATACTTGACTTCCTACTTGAAATAATTTCTTCTTTGAAGCCCGTGTCTCATCCAAATTAATGTGACAATGTGATGTACCTTCCAGTGGAGAATCTGACATAGGAAATTTTTTAAGGTGATTGGCCAGTTCTTCTTGAAGTTGTCTCACAATCACCTAATAAAATATTTTTGTTACTAATTTTATAAAGTGTCTTATTATTAAATATGTTAATAATATTTAACTTAGTATACATACTTTGAAAATTATTACCACACACACAGATTCACTTTCTTTTCCTCATACGTACACATTCTTCTTTATTACTGAATTCAGTGAGGGGCACAGAAGGTGTTATCTTCCTGCCAAATCATTCTCTTACATGACAGATGGATTCAGCCCGCTATTCATTCATCTTAGACCCTCAACTCAACCTGAGTTCCTCACATATTCAGTTGCCTGTTGAAATCCTTCCAACAGATTCCTATCTCAGAATAAAATTAAATTTCCAACGGCCTTCAAGGCCCTAGGTAACATGGCCTCTAACTCCCTCCCTGACCTCAGCTCCTACATCTGTGTCCCGTACTCACTTCCATCCCACTCTCCGTTAACTCTGCCACCCCTCATTAGTCTGAAAATGGGGATTCAATGTCAAACTCATAAATCACAGACAGTTACAAGTATCTTTGTACTGGAAAGAGTTATGTCCAAATGATAGTCATTGAGACTTAAAATGTAAATTATGAGCTAATTATTCATAAAAATATTGACAGTAAATTATAAATACCTACCAGTGGGAACATTACATCAAAATTTTTTTGGCTAAAATTTACCACATTTATTCCAAATTGTGATTTTATAGCAAGTAGATGTCTTTAAAATTCTAAGTGGTCAGAAAAATGCATAATGTGAGACTGACCTATTTTCAGACTTAAGTCACATTGGTACGAATCAAAACAAAGTTATAACAACTAAAATACATAAAAGAGAGAGCCACTGAAGGAAAAGCATCACAAGACACAGCAACACACTTCAGTTCATCTGGGAAATCTAGAATTAAATGTCAAAGCAGCTCACTTAATTGAATCTTAATTTCAAAATACATATTTCAGGTACAAGCATTTCCATTTACCTGCTTCATTATGGTCTTAAAATGTGGCAACAAAAAGACATTAAATTTATTATTTCTGCAGTATAAGACTATATACCTTATCAACATTGCTCTGTATCTACTAAAATTTCATAGGTGACATGATGTCTTTACTCAAAGTTAAGCATCTCTCAGCTCTATTTTTTTATTTTTTGGAAACAAAGTATGTAAGTGTGTTTCCAAGCTGATACAGTAAACATATTTTTTTGGTTTTTTATTAAAACAGTTTTGTTGAAATATGATTTATAGAATTTATCTATTTTAACAAGCAGTTCAAAGATTTTTAGTAACTTTACTGTGTCGTGCAACCATCTCTACAATTCAACTTTAGAACATTTTCATCACTGCAGGACAATCCCTCATGCCCATTAGCAGTCACCACCCATTTCCAGCCCCAGGCCTACACAAACATTAATCTTCTTTCTGTTCCTACACATGTATTTCCTGGATGATTAATACAAATGGAATTATACAGTATAGTAAACACATTTTCATCTATTTATTTTTATATTTAACTAGGTTAAACATATAGCCAGAATGAAATGTTTAAATTTTCTTTCCAGAAGGTTAAACATAGTTTTTTTCATACTTACTTCTTCTGCTGCTTCTTTCTCATACTGAAACAGTTTTTCTTTCAAATAATTATATTCATTCATTAATTCCTTATTTTTTTCTTCTAGAAGAAGATCTTCCTTTCCATTATCAAGACAGTCTTCTTGGATATTAATGACTGTCTCTTCATTATTGCCTTCCTTATAAGCATCCTTTAGTTGTTGTTCAAGCAAGAGATTTTCAAGTTCTTGTTGACGTATTCTCTCCTCTAAAGAGTTCTGCTTTCCAATGGAATGACTCTCTTTAGCTTCCTCACTTGGATGCATCTGCTTCATTTCCTTTATTTGATGCTGTGCTTGCTTTAGATAGCTTTTTTGATAACTTTGAGAATCCTAAATAAAACAAAACAAACTTTTAACTAGTATTCAATAAAATAACATATCAGGGTTATTTCTGAAGTGAGAGAACAACCTGTACATTCATGCAATTAAAAGTTGCTGTAAGTGGATATCCAACTGGAGAAAAAGTTGAAGCAAAACCTTGAACCTTAGAGAACATACATTTCAAAAAGTTCAAAAGTTTATTTGAAGTCAATGGATCCATAAAAGTAAACACACACACACGCGCGCACACACACACTCTCTCTCTCTCTCGAGAATTTTTAAGAATATCAGAATTGGAAAAGCCTTTCTCCGAATTACAACAAACTCAAAGCATAAAGTTAAATGCTAAAAAATTTGACTGAATTAAAATCTTGGAAAAAGAAAATTGCATTTATACTCTGATATCTAACCCAGACAACACCCCATAGTAAGAGCTTTACCTCTACATCTATTTGGACAGATAAAATCTCTCAAAGTTTTGAAAGTTCTGTTTCCCTGATCATATTGTATTGTGATTTGACTAAACATTTTTTAGTCAGTTGTAAGAATTACATTTACTAAATCATAAATCTAGACATTGTACTAAGCACTTCTACACACATACATTGATGAACTTATTCAGTTATCACAATCCTTAAAAGAGAGAGGTTAAAAATATAAGCAAGCTGCAGGATTTTCCTCAGGGCTTCTGATTCTACTTCTAGTTCTCCATCAGATCACAGTTACTTCTGTGGTGTAAATATATCAACATAAAAACAGAGAAACAAAAAGACACAGGCATAAAATGTGTCTTCTGTCTTTGTCACCTGGATTCTCCATGAAATAGCCAGATTGAGAGGATGTGACATGTGGGGCCTCAGAAACAGAAAAGAAGCTTTACCTTTTCTGCACTAAGCTATTCTTTTCCCCACTGCTTGTTCTCCTTATTTTTTCATTTGGATCCTGGGATACCAAAAAAGTGAAGGTGCTCACTGAAATGAGGAACCAAAGTTTGTCACAACACAAGGAGCTGAGTGAAACTGCTGAGTTGCTAGTGCAGAATCCTGGAAAATGAGATGTTCCTCAAATTTACATTCAATTACCACAAAAGTTTATAGCTGGAAGATATACAGTATAGTTGTCCACTCTAGCCCCATTACCTACTTGATAAGGGAAGTAAAACCAAGAAATAGTAAGTAACTCACCCAAAGCTCCTAAGGTGGCATTACCTAGCATTTCATGGCACCAAAAAGATACAATTACATATTGCTGAATTACATAAATTATCATATAAATACATCAAATTCATCAAATAAATTAAAAGTGTGACTTTGGCAAATCAATTTAATGGCTCAGAGGGTGGTGGGAGGCCTCATCTGCTTTTACTTTGAAAGAAGAAAATCTCTAGATTTTTGTCTATCTTTAGAACACAATATACAGAACTCAGCTTTCTACTCTAGAGCCAAATGCTAAATTTTTGGCTGAGAAGTTATGCTACTTATATGATAAAATCATACATGTCAAAACCTACCATATTTTATTTTATTCTATTTTATTTTTATCTACCATATTTTATTAAACAACATCACGTAAAAGTCTCTGACTCAACAGAAACATTGGAGAGTGGTGATTTTTCTAAATATGTGGAAGTGTATGTATTTGTTTCCAAAAATATTTAAAGTGGCCATGATGGAATTATAAGTTTAAACAGTTTGAGTCAAACAGATAAACCTGCATGCATAAAAGCACATTAAACAGACTTCTTTGGCTGGTAATATTTGCTGCAACTCTCAAGGTCAGCTACATTTTCATGTCTCTTCTCAGTCACTGCTTCCCTCCTATTGTATTACCATTTTATCATTTAAATAAATGTAATTCATCTTTAAATGAATATAGAAAAAAGAATCTAGACATTATTTCTTTAGCAATTTTCCTTATGCTTATCTGGTTCAGATCACATGGTATATCGCTAAATAATTTTCCCAGCCCATATGCCACTTGGAAGACTCATAGTGAGACTTAGGTTGATGAATGATCAAAGATTATGAGAATGTTTTCCAGAACTGTCATTTAGATAGCAGCACTAATCTACTTTGACACGTAATTACACATTTAGATAACCCCACTGTAACCATACACATGAGATTTTCTTGAGTAGAAAACCAGAATGAATCAGATAACTTATAATAAGAGAAGCAGCAAGGGAACCTCTTTCTTTTTATAGTTGAACTTTTTTCTTCAAAGCCAGGACCTCTACTTGTAACAAGCCCACCTCATTCTTAAGCCTTTGCATATCTTGCTGTAAGTCTTCTTCTAGATATGCTTTTGATGTTCTGTCACTATGTGGTGGAGAATAACTCACATTTTCTAATTCGGGTTTCATGCTTTTATAGATATTAGCAGTGGGACTGTCACATGTGGGTCCCTGAAACACACTTGCCAGTCATCTTCTAAGCTTTGGAAGAGCTTCTAAGTTCCATATGGCTTGTGGAACCAGCGCTGTATTGGTTTTCGGTTTTTGTAAGTGTCTGTAACAGCAGAAATACTGTGGCTTTCTATCTGCATCACATGCTTCAATTCTTTGGAGTGAGCAAACCACAAATCAAAAAGACTTTTTGGATTTCTAGACTGAGGCCAATGCCTAATGTCTAATTTCCAATCTGTGGTATTTTGGGTTATATTTTCTTGTCATTTGCATATCAAACTCTTGGTCTTCTTTCATTTCAATCATAACTACTGGGTTCCTTAATTTTTCAACTTCTGTATCATTACAACAATTCTCTTTCTTCTTCATCTCTGTGAGAAACAGGCTACATGTCTGGTTTGTTACAATTTTTACAGTCTGATTTATTTTCATTTGAATAAAGCTTAGAAGATGACTGGCAAGTGTGTTTGAGGGACCCAGAGTATAAATGCAACGAAAAGACCTGAGTGAGATGGGCTTGTTCCGTTCAGGCAATGCCTGGAATACTACAGAGTTAGACACTCCAGGTGCATCTGCTTCCTCACCATCAGGGATATGATTCATGAGATTACGGGGCACTCCCTTTAAGTTTGTCCCTCTTTAGGTTTACAATGTAAGAGCTCTTCCTCAGGACAAACAGTAATTTTGGATTTTTCAAAACTTTCACCAATCTTCAGTTGAACTTTTTTGTAATGATTTTTTTTTTTTTTGAGATGGACTTTCACTCTTGTTGCCCAGGCTGGAGTGCAATGGCATGATCTTAGCTCACCACAGCCTCTGCCGCCCAGGTTCAAGAGATTCTCCTGCCTCAGTCTATCGAGTAGCTGGGATTACAGGCATGCGCCACCACACCTGGCTAATTTTGTATTTTTAGTAGAGATGGGGTTTCTCCATGTTGGTCAGGCTAGTCTCGAACTCCCGACCTCAGGTGATCTGCCCGCTTCAGCCTCCCAAAGTGCTGGGATTACAGGTGTGAGCCACCACATCTAGCATTGTAATGAATTTTAAAAGAAGTCCTGAATATACAGATATATCCTCTTTATTACAATTCTTACTCGGTTCTGGTGCTTGAGACATTTTTTTGCAAGTGCAAAAGTGGAAAATTAATTTCTTCTTTTGTTTCTCAGATGTCTTTTCTGACAGGGTGCATGTTTTAAAATTAACTTTATTCTAAATTAAGTATGAACAAAGAAAAAATAGAAAATAATTAAAATTGAACTGTGAAACATAATCTATGTTTTACTACCTCTAAATTACTGGATTATAACTAAGAAATAAAAATAATTTGCCTTGGCTTAATATAGGAGAAAAAAATGACCAAGGAAGCCTAACTCTTTCTGTTTGTTTGGAGTAAACTTAATTCATTATGAATTAAATCTGCCAGAAATGGGTTCACAGATGATACATAGTATTCTAAAGGCTTTCTGTCTTGGAATGATTTTTACCTCAGCATACCCTAAATAGTGAACCCCTACAGTGAATTCATATTTCTGAGGATTAACTAAAGAGTAGGCAATTGCTAAAATATTAGAAGTCAAAATGAACACCAATCAGAAAGAGAAGAAAATTTTTAGATTCTACTCCAATGCTATACCGTAATATGATAGTGTTATCTAGAAGGTTATCTGCTTATATCCAGGTCTAATACATTCTAAGCTCCACTGGTGACAATGGGTTAAAAATTTTTTAAAGCGTTTTCTATATATGTTAAAACAAGAAAGTTATTGTTTGTACCCTGACACCAAAGTCCCTTTCTGGAAGGCATCATTCTCTCAATAGGCAGTTGGGCTGATTTTATGACCCCATCCTCTCCCTGAACATAAACACCAAAGGCAACCAGAAACCAAAAAACAGACGAAGTCTTTAACCTCAGCACTGGTGACCAGCAACATAAAACTGCAAAGTTTGAACCACTGGGAACCACTCCTTTAACATGAGGTGAACTCAGGGGCTGTCACTGTCCAATTGTTCATAATTTCTCTTGCTTAGTAAGTAATACAGCTCCATTTCTGATGTTACCTTCTTTATCATGAAGAAGGTTATAAAAAGGAAAGAGCAAAGAGAGTTCTGGAAATTTCTGGCCTCAATTCCAAAGGTACAGATAGCTATGAGTTACTACAGATGGTAAGAATATTTCAAATTTTATAACTGGCTAAAATGTTTTAAAATTCAATATGAAATTATGCTCTGTTGGATTCTAAAAGGATAGTCTAAAAGGTCACTTCATTTGGACTATGCCATGGTATTAAAGAAAAACAAGCAGACAAACCAATATTAAACCAGAAATTTAAATTGTTATATACCTGTGGCTGTTTATTTTCACTTCTTTCAAGTCTTTCTTGCTTTTCCTCTGAAATGACTTTTAAGTTGTGTTCTGCTGACAAATCCATATGTTTAGTGAAAATGAATGGCTTAGAACAGTTAACTTAAAAAATTGATACAAAATAACATATACTTTGCTTTCTATATTGAGAGTTTAAATGAAGCTTTATGTTTACTGGAATATTTACATTTTTAAGAAACACTTCTAATTATCTGAAACTTTAACAACCCACTTGGGGAGACACTAGATATCAGCAGGTTCAAGCCACGCAAAAGTCTCAGTGTCAGCCACAAATTATTCCACCTTAACATAAGTAAACAAAAGTGCTGGAAACAAAACAAAATTTAAAAATACAGTGAAAACATATTAAGTTACACTTTACTATTCTCTACTTCATAATAGTATCTGTTTAACAGCATGCTAAGCGAGTTGTTATTTACTAATAATTTGCAAAATTTTTGTTACCGTTATACCTTTATAGTGTACACCCTGTTTTTTACATCTGAAATATTTCCTTCTACTATTCTGACAAATTTATTGTTGTGTTTTCAGACTCAGAATGTAGGCTGGGCACAGTAGCTCACACCTGTTATCCCAGCACTTTGGAAGGCCCAGGTGGGATAACTGCTTAAAGCAAGGAGTTTAAGACCAGCCTGGAGACCATAGTGAAATCCTGACTCTATAGAAAATTTGCCAGACATGGTGGTGTGTGCCTGTAGTACCAGCTATTCAAGAATTTGAGGCAAGAGGATCCCTTAAGCCCAGGAGCTTCAGTTTGCAGTGAGTCTCGATCATGCCATTGCAGTCCACCCTGGGTGACAGATTAAGAACTTGTTTCCAAAAACAAAAAAAGAAAAAAGGCTCAAAATGCTATGTGAAGTCCTCCTTGAATCTGGCTTTCTCCACATACACAGGCTCTCCTTCCTTGGGGCTCCCTTAGTACTTTGTCCATTTTTCTAGTGTCACTTCACCATCTGAACTGCACATCATGTCTTTGCATGTCTATCCCCTTTGTTGCCAGACTGTAGCAGTCATCTTTGTATAAAGTCTTTATTTTACTAAATATTTATTGAGTTCCTGCTAAGTGGTAGGCACTGGGGTTTAAAGAATGAGAATAAAAGCTGTCAGGAATGGCTTTTGGAGAAAACATGCCTGGACTGAGACTTAGACAGTGAGGTTCACCAGATTAAAAGAGGCAGAGGGCAGGAAAGATAGTACATGCCAGGCAGTGGCAAGAGAGGGAGAGAAGCCTCCCAGACTGTACGTATTTGTCTACATGGGAGGGACGGTGACGGGGGCATCACCAGCAGCTCAGTAATGCCAGAAAAAGAGGCAGACAGAGAAAGGGCTGCAGATGGAGATTTGGGCAGAAGCCAGTTTCTGAAAGCCTTATATAAACCAACTATTACTGTTGTTTCTTAAATTTTTTTAAAAAGCAAAACAAATTAGAAAAGCATAATTCCAAGAAAAAGACCAACATTTTATTTTATTGTATCTTATTTTACTTGATTTTTTATCAGAGATGGGGTCTCACTCTGCTCCTCAGGCTATAGTATAATGTTGTTATCACAGCTAACTGCAGGCTCAAACTCCTCGGCTCAAGTAATTGTCCTGCTTCAGCTTCCCAAGTAGCTGAGATCACAGGGGCAGAACACCACACCCAACTACAGTTTTTAAAAAATAGACACGGGGTCTGGCAATGTTGCCCAGGCTGCTGGACCTCCTAGCCTCAAGGGATGCTTCTATCTCAGCCTCCAACACTGCCAAGATCACAGGCAGGAGCCACCATCCCTGGCAACACCAATATTTTCAAATGAATAAACTGGAGCTCCACCGTTTTATTTTATAATGGATGGGTGAAAACCTTGTAATAGACTCATGGACTCCATGGATTTGTGACAAGGAAACTACAGCATTAACTACGGCTGAAGCTTCCCTTGTCTCCCCGTCTCTTCACATGGTTAAGAGCAGAGACACTCAGTGTCTTACCTTTTGCACCTTCTTTCCTTTTTTTCAAATTTGCAGGCTTCACAGCTGCTGTTTCTGCCAAACATGCAAGCTTGTTAGATATTCCTTCTAGAAAACATCATTCCTCTGCCTCCTTACCTGGCAAAGTTTCACTTATGCTGCAGGCTTCCCCTAAATCCTACCCATTTTTTTAGAAGCTTGCAGTCATCACCACAAATTTAAAACTGCATGGCATCTAATGAACATAATAAATTTCTAGTAAATAATAACTATATGCTCCCAGGTGACAACTATCCTCCATCTACCCTCTACAAAATGGGTCAGCACACTGCAGACCACAGGCCAAATCCTGCCTACCATAAGTTTTTTCTCAGTAAAGTTTTATGAGAGTACAGTCATGCCTATTCACTGACATGCTGCCTATGACTGCTTTCACACTACAATGGCAGGGTTGAGTAGCTACGACAGAGATCACATGGCCTTCAGCTGCTTAAATCGTTCTTGAAAGAGAGAGAGAGAGAGAAAGAGAGACCACATGGCCTAAAATATTTCCTATTTGGCCCTTTAGAGAAAAAGCTTGCCAATCCCTGATTTACACCCTGAACAGAATGCCCTAATTCTCAAATTGAATCTAATGCCTCCCCTGCTCACAATTTTCCAATGAATTTCTAAAGCAAACACTGCTGGCTCCCTACCCAAGAGCAGTTCCTTGTTGTTTCTTGCTGGAGAATCACAAATTTGGATATTTCTTATCCCAATACCCCTCCCCAGCTTCAAAAGGTAAGTGATTATTCAAAGCTAATCACATAACCACATTTGCTTTCCCAGTGCCTGGTTTAGGAATGAACATGTGGTGTGACCCAGCCAATAAAGTATTACAAAAAGGGCTGAGCACGGTGGCTCATGCCTGTAACCCCAGCACTTTGGGAGGCCGAGGCGGGCAGAACACGAGATCAAGAGACCGAGACCATCCTGGCCAACATGGTGAAACCCAGTCTCTACTAAAAATACAAAACTTACCTGGGCATGGTCGCACATGCCTGTTGTCCCAGCTCCTCGGGAGGCTGAGGCAGGAGAATTGCTTGACCTTGGGAGGTGGAGGCTGCAGTGAGCCGAGATCGTGCCACTGGACTCCAGACTGGCGACAGAGAGAGACTACATCCCCCCCCAAAAAAAAAAAATTACAAAAAGTCCCCTGCAAGGTTCGGAGTTTTCTCCCAATTTAAAAGACACATGTGAAGAAAAGCAGCCCTTCCAGCCTTTAGATACTGTCTTGTGAGAACAGGATGTTTGGAGCTGTTGCCAAGTAGCCAACCATGAAAGGAGACATGAACAAGACACTGCCAACAGCATAGCTGAAAGAGGAACATGTGGGATCCAATAATATCACCGGACAACCAAAACAAGCCTGGTTCTTATGGTTTGGCCACTGTTATGTCCTCTAGTATCTGCAGCCAAAAGCATTCTACCTCAGAAGCTTCCCCTGGCCCACAGGATAAGATCCACTCAGTTCTATACTATTAAAAGTCTTTTACTGGACTTGTTTCTAGACACAGGTAAACCAACAACAAAGTCTCTCCTAAGCCTGCCTTCACTGACACACACTGAACACGAGAAATACGTAATAAATAATAACTGTAAGCTGTTTCACCTCATTACCAAGCTCTCCATATATATTTTTCTGCACTAGTAAATTTGAGCTGCTCATAAACTCTACAAAGTTCACTCAGGTGTCCTATCTTTTGAACTTGCTCCTCGTGTTTTAAAACTTTCATTCCTCGTGGCTGCTGCTTCTGTCAAACATGCAAGCTTGTTAGATACTCCTTCTGCCAAGCATCATCCCTCTGCCTCCTTACCTGGCAAAGTTCCACCCACTCTGCACACTTACCCTAAATCCTACCCACATTTTAGAAGCTTGCATTCATTACCACAAATGTAAATGTGCCTGGAACATACTGAACATGATACATATGTAATAAATAATAACTATAAGCTCCCAGGTGACATTGGACACACAGTAAGCACTATTTAAGGTGGTAAATAAATAACAGTGGTAATAACAATCTCCTAACTGTATTTTTTAAATGTATTTTGTAACATTGGAAAAATGCTTAGTCTATAAAAGATAAATGATAGTTATTTTTTAAGTGGATAAGTATATGAATGAATTAAAATATTTTAAAAATTCTGTTGAAAAAACACAAAATTAACTAGTTATCTATATTCTATTATGAGCACCTTAAAGACAAAAGCTATGTCAATTCCATCCTTGTCTCCTGCAATTTGCCAAACCTAACTTATAGAAGTGGTTTGATAAACATGTATGAAATTAACAGTGTCTTTATACAGTTCAGATTGTACAATGCATTAGGTGTTATATTTGTGTTATTGTGAACCATTTTTATAATTTTATTATAATTTTTTGAGCCTAGAGTTTGGCTATTGGAATATTTATTATGATCATCCCTTGCCTAATGGTTAACAGAGTATCTAATCTTTTCTTTTTTTTGAGATAGAATCTTGCTCTGTCACCCAGGCTGGAGTGCAGCGGCACATTCTCGGCTCACTGCAATCTCCACCTCCTGGGTTCAAGCAATTCTCCTGCCTCAGCCTTCTGAGTAGTTGCGAATATGGGTGCCCACCCCCATGCCTGGCTAATTTTTGTACTTTTAGTAGAGATAGGGTTTCACCATGTTGGCCAGCCTGGCCTCAAACTCCTGACCTCAAGTGATCTGCCTTCCTTGGCCTCCCATGTGCTGGGATTACATGCATGAGCCACCACGCCCAGCCTGGTAACAGATTATCTTGTTCCAACAAAATTACTATTATTATGATAATTAACCAGCACATAAAACAACACAGCTTGTTCTAAGAAGTGAATTTATCTCATGAGGTTCCAACTTATGGTGAATAAATTAAAAGTAGACCTTGTTTGTATAAGAATATGTAACATAACTTCTGCTTCTCGGGAAGGGATTACTTTTCTGTCTTCTGCATTCCGTAGGTATCTTCAGAAATAATCTCCTATTTGTATGGGTGCACACTGGCTCAGTTTTATGGTTCTTATTGCCATTTGTTTATGGTATCAGAAAGGGATTGTTGAATTCCCAGTTCTAAAGACAGTTACTTTCTTAGTGACACAGATTCCTGTGTAACGCACTTGACCCTGAACAACAAGAGTTTGAACTGCAGGGGTCCACTTATATGCAGATTTTTCTTCAGCCTCTGCAACCCAGAGACAGCAAAACCAACCATTTTCTTCCTCCTCAGCCTAATCAACCTGATGATAAAGATGAAGACCTTTGGGAGGATTCACTTATGTTTTTGAATAGTAAGTATATTTTTCTTTTCTATGATTTTCTTTGTAACAGCTTCATTTCTCTTGCTTACTTTATTCTAAAAGCATAGTATATAACAATGCAACACATACCAATTATGTGTTCATCAACTGTTTATGTTATCAGTAAAGTTTCCAGTCAACAGTAGTCTATTAGTAATTAAGTTTGGAAGGAGTCCAAGTTATACTCAGATTTTCAGCTGAACATGGATCAGAGTCCCTAACCCCCACAATATTCAAGAATCAACTGTAATTAACATTTATTTACTATATATAAACCATTTACTATAAAAATTAAATAGAAGATCCATTTGCGTAACAAGTCCAATTTGTAACAATGTAATTATAGAGGAAATCGCAACATATTAACTTAAAAATCTAATTTCTTACTTATATTAATACAAAAATATAATGTAGAATTTTAGGGATCATAGGTAAGTAAATGAATTTTTTTCAGACAATACTGTTTGAGATTGAGAATTAGCTAGAACTAACTTTTTAAATAACTCAATTCTAAACTAAAGAAATTAAATTAAAAAATTATTATATATATAAATGTATATATTTTAAACTGCTCTTTTATGATTAAAAATATGTAATGTTATTTTCTTTTGTTTTCTTTGGAGATACAGCCTTGCTCTTTCATCCAGGCTGGAGTGCAGTGGTGCAATCTCAGCTCACTGCAACCTCAATTTCCCGGGTTCAAGTGATTCTCCTGCCTCAGCCTCCCAAGTAGCTCAGATTACAGGTGCCCGCCACCACACCCAGCTAATTTTTGTATTTTTAGTAGAGATGGGGTTTCACAATGTTAGCCAGGCTGGTCTCAAAATCCTGACCTCAGGTGATCCACCCGCCTTGACTCCCCAAACTGCTGGGATTACAGGTGTGAGCCACCATGCCTGGCCTGTAATTTTGCTTTCTGAAAATCAGTAAGATCACCAAGAGACATGAGAAATTTACTATCAGAAGTCTTACCTTGATTGTCATTTCGAAGATGATTTTTAAGCATCTTATTTTTATGTTCCAAAATTTGTTGTTGAATGCTATGCATAATAAATGTAACAAAATTAGTATTTTAATAGTGATATGAAAAATAATTACTAAACATATTAAATTCTTAAAGCATTTCAGACAATATCAGAGCTAATATCAGAACTCTAATGTCCAATACACTTTAACATTTTAAGCTCTATAAACTTGTTAAGCTTCTAATTAAAGAAGAAAAACAGAAAGTACACATAAACTGAGAAAAGCAGAGCTCAGTAAATTAATTTTAGTTAGCTTAACAGCCTGGAAACTGCCCTGCACTCAGAGTAAGTCCTCGCTCTGTAACCAATAGGTATTTCGTTTTCAGACCAGTTGCTTCTCTTAGGCTCCATGGTTTCTTCTAAAAAACAAAGATTTTAATACTTGACTTCACTAGGTTGTTAAGAGGATGTAATGAGGTAAAATGTTTAAATGTTCAGAGAAATAAAGCAATGGAAAATTTTATTCTTGAGCTGCATTGCTGGAACAATTTTGGAATCTCAAATAAAACCTGATGGGTGTTTTTTCATAGGTTCTAATATTTAAATGTCATAGTTTTCAGAGAATGTTATTAAGTGCTAATTTTGCTTATTGGTTCTATTCATTGTGGCTTGTAGTTCACAGCATTTTAGCTAGTTCATAACTTGTAACTAAATTTATATATAAATATATTATTATCTCATTAAAACATATAACCTAATTGTCCCCTATTACTGAGCTCATCAATCACACCAAGGGCAGAAAACTACTAGATGTCAAAACCTGGCTGGGACAACTAACATTCCTTCCCTCCCTCCTCAAACTCAGAGTCAGCAGGTCTGTGTTAGAGGCTGCATCTTCTGGGTCCTCTCCGACTGACACACAAGACAAAGCCTTGCTTGTATTGTTTTTCAGTTCCATGAAAGAGATGCAAGTTGATGTTTCCTCATTTTCAAGTCATGTACTAACAACATATTTGCATGTAACATCCCATATGCCACTCAGCTGTGTTCTCATTTCACAGATCACCTTACATGAATACTTCTATAATGTTCATAATAACAATTTCCATATCAGGTGTCTCCTGTTTTGGTTTGACTCACATTGTTTCCTTGAAGCTAGTTAACAAATAGTCAAATGACCTTCTGGGGACTGTGCAACATGTGGAATGCTTTCTGAATTTGTGTGCCATCCTTAGGCAGCAGGCATGCTTATCTGTTCTGTATTGATCCAATTTTAGAATATGTGCTGCTGAAGCAAGTATAAAGCCCTGTTTTATATATGGATATTCAAGAGTCATGGATGAGGCTTAGCTCTGTTAAATCCAAATTACCTACTTTAGATACAGAGAATTCTATTGAATGACTTCCTGTGAGGTAGAATTTTAAAATATTTTAAAAACTTGAGGTAGAGAGGCGAGTAGCCTGAGAGATTTTCATTATTATGGAAACACATTATTTGTGGGGCCAACTGCAAGTTGGTGCCCCCGATTCTATTGAAGGATAATGTGGAGCCTTTTACTTTCTAACAATAGCTGCTACACAGGACAGAAAAAAGCCTCAAGGTACAGATGTGACAACAAAAGGCAAAGGGACCTCGGCTCTCTTCCTGCAACATTATTTGAACATCCCTAACTGTTGAGTACAATCCAACTAATATTTGCTAGAGAAAAGATGGACATTGGTCTCAAAGGATAACATGCCATGAAGGTATAGGCTAAGCCTAGTCAGGAGGTGGGCTACAAGTAAGGTTTTTAGTATTAGTTAGAATGTCAATTTACTCACTGTGTGTGTGGGTAAAGCCAGGAGGACTTGCTGTCAGAGCAGGGTGCCGAGAACAATGGCTGAGCCTATGTACATGAACTAAAAAACACTGTAGCTGTGGGCCGGGCACGGTGGCTCATGCCTGTAATCCCAGCACTTTGGGAGGCCAAGGCGGGTGGATTATGAGGTCAGGAGATCGAGACCATCCTGGCTAGCATGGTGAAACACCATCTCTACTAAAAATACAAGAAAAATTAGCCAGGCTTGGTGGCAGGTGCCTGTAGTCCCAGTTACTCAGGAGGCTGAGGCAGGAGAATGGCGTGAACCCAGGATGGGGAGCTTGCAGTGAGCCGAGATCACAACTCTGCTCTCCAGCCTGGGTGACTGAGCAAGACTCTGTCTCAAAACAAAAAACAAAAAACAAAAAACAAAACCCACTGTAGCCTAGCTAAGAGGTGGGCTACAGATAAGGTTTTTAGTGTTGGGGGAAGTTCAGTTTATTCACTATGTGTGTGGGTAAAGCCAGGAGGCCTCACTGCCAGAGCAGGGTGCTGGGAACAATGGCTGAGCCTATCTATGTACATGAACTAAAAAAGCACTGTAGCTGTGGACACTGTGTATGAGTCACCATGAAGAGAGAGGGATCTGAATCGGTAAGGGCATACTGGTGGCAAAAGTCAATCATTACCAGATTGCAGGACCAGTTACAATGGCAGCAATACAGCAAGTGAATCAATGGAAACAACAGAATGACTAGAACGGCCTTTCCCCCTCTTCTTCTGACTTGTAAAGCAAGATTGTCTTCCTTGGACTTAGGGAACCCCTTAGCTTTTTGAAAAATCCAAAGCAGGAAGGCATAGGAGATAGCCCCAGGGGATAATACAAGATTCTCTGCTAAACTGGACATTTCAAGACCCAATAACTAATTAGAAAAGTCAGTCAGGCATGGTGGCTAGCAGTTTGTGAGGCCGAGGCAGAAGAATCACTTGAGCTCGGGAAGATCGGCAACATAGTCACCTTGTTCCAAAAAATAAATAAATAAATAAAAATAAAATAAAAAAATTAAAAAAGGAAAAGACGTGACATTATTTATATCTCACATATAAGGAGTATACTTGGAATAAAATAAACAACACTGAGATCCCTAGGAATAAAGGTCTTTAAAAGTCCTGAAAGAATCGTGCACTCATTGCTACTTCTAACTAGTCTAGCTTTCTGTTTGATTTCTGGCTAAAAAGTGGACTAACTAGTGGCCATTCCAAACTACCTCAACCAAACTATGAACTGTCACCTAATGTATAAGATGCAATATTTGTAATTATTTTAAGCCTTAATTTAGTGTTAACCAGTCTTTTCATATAAGCACGTACCTCCTCAAATCACAACAAACAGCATAATCCTCGGCAGTTTGGCCAAACATGTCTTGAGAAAAGATATTTACATTTTGTTGAAGGAGGAGGCTGACGATACTTGACGAGTTATGCTGCACAGCAAGCATGAGGGCTGTTCTAATATAAAGAAATAACAGCACTCAAGAACTTTAATAAAGATATTTAATTAGCAAATTGGATACACTTTACCAATTTCATATCTTGCCTGTCAGGATAGACATAATAACCATTTACATGTACTAGCTTATGTGTATAAGCATCTTGGGTGCTCAAGTGTTCATCTTGGTAAATTACCACCAAGGCTAAAAGGCAGGGACAACAAGGAAGCTTCTTGTCCCATTGAGGTATGACATAATACAAGTTACTAATTTATAGTCCTTCGATGGCCAAGAAACTGTGCTGAGGTCACTTATCTAAAGTAGGGAAAGATTTAGATGAAGATTTCCCCATTGCTTTTCTAGTCTGATATATTGTAATTCAAAGTCAGCTAGGGGTCAAATAAGTAGGAGCTATCTGCAGGCTGAAAACAACAGCAACAACAACAACAACAACAACAACAATAATGGTAGTAGTTGTAAACTGAAAGTTAAAGTGTACACTTTATAAAATTAATAAAATACAAAACCCCTTTAGCTAATATAAGATTACAGAACTAAAAACATCAGATTACAAATAACAGTCTACAAGAGAAGATGAATCCTACTACATTGTCTTTTTTTACGTTGCTCAGTCCAAATAACTGCTTTTCTACCTAACTAATTATTTACTATACGCCAATAATTATAAGCTAAACTTATTAACATTTCTGACTTGCGTGACTGTTACCACTCTAGAACACTCAGGTTTTTAGGAAATAAACAAACAAACAAAAAAACAAGCAAAAAACCCAAAAACGATTGCACCTTCTGTAATTGTCAACAGCATGTATATTTGCCTGGTTCTTCAATAAAAATTCCACCATTTGCTGTCTCCTAGAATTTATAGCAAACAAAAGTGGAGTGTTTCCTTCCTGTAAGAAAGCAAAAACAACTTATATTTCACAAAATTATGTATATCTCAACTGAACTAAAAATCTTCTATAAGATGCTATGAACTTAAACATGCAATAAATAAAGTAAATGCAAAGCAGTCCTTTCCTTTTCACTCCTCTGTGATTTCCCACACACTGCCTTGCAAACACCTCTCCTCTGCCTCCCCAGGCTAACTTCAGTCACCTCTAAAACTCACTTTATTTACCAGCCCCTAAAACCCTTGCTTCTATCTCAGCATTTAGCACAGTACATTGTAATTATTTCATTGTTTCCCACTGAAACCAAGAGCTTCTTGAGGGCAAGGGCTGTATCTTTTTTCTCTATAACCCTAAAACCTAAGATATAGTAACAAATACTTTAAGTTTTTAAAATAAATTAATGATCTAAATTATTATCTCTAGAGCAGTATTTCTTAAGCTATATTCTAAAGAATATTTGTTTTACCAGAAGAACTGTACCCTAACAAAAAGATTCCATGATCATCTGCATTTGAGAAGTATTACAAAACTGTATTATATGGCCAACAATCTAGAAATCCCTTGAACTTTGCCTAATCTCAACTTGACAATATTTTTTATGGCAAACATTAACATTTTAGGAACTAAAATTGCAGGGATACAGTTGCCAGAGCTTCCCAATACAATTGGAGATTTCCTCTGGGTGGCACAAACTTGCTTGACTTAGTTCTATCAATGGTGTCAGGATGCCAATATCAGGCACTCCTCATCCAAAGGGATCACCAAGGAAATGAGCTCTGAATTAAGAGAGATTGCCTTCAAATGCACTTATTTTCCTTATCATTAAATAGGCCATGGGATTTTTCCTAATACAAGAGGATAAATTTTTATCTTAACTATTAGAAAGCTCAGTATGTTCTATGTAAGAAAGACCAGTTAAAACTTTTTGAAAATAAATATTAAAAAGCAAAGGTCAGTAAGAAATTCTATTCTCAATTATAATGATAATCCTGGGATGCTAATGCAACTTTACTTTTTAAATCCATTTGTATTGGTTTCCATTTAAATTGCTATTTAACTTTTTTTTTTTTTTTTTTTTTTTTTTTACTTTAGGCAAAATATAAGTCAGAAATAAAAATACAATGGCTTATCAATAAAAGTTCTAATACTGATGTATAGGGCTTATTTCGAGCATAATAAAAGCCAATAAGTCACTTGCATTTTTAAGGGACATTGCTGAGAAGAAAGATATAATGTCTGCAATATTTATAATCTATCCACTTCTCAGCAGGAATGACCTAAAAAGGCTTCTAGGCATTCTCATGAGCAGATGACTATTTGTGGTATATATATTTAAAAAGAGTTAAAAAAAACTTCTGAATTCTAAAATTCAAGTCTATAATTGAGGGATTTATATAAACTATAGACTATATATTATGAACCAATATATGCTGTTTTGAAAACCTCGAAATCGTTATGGAAATATACTATAAAAAAGGAATTGTAAACTCAAATACTTATAAAGATGAAGGAGTTACCTAAGTAAGTGAAGTAGGAAACTGGAGAATATGTGCCTCCTACACAGGACAACGTCTGCACAGCAGACCAAAAAGTGATGCGGTTCAGGGGACACCAGATTTGATTCTTAAGCCCGAGGTCCATATTTCTGCATGAGTCTACTAAATTTAACATGTTGACTCAATTTAAAAAGGCAAAGAAAAAATCTGTGTGCCACATTTAGACTCTAGCCCTTGTGTTTTTATATTTGCTATGAATGTGTTACTAAATGATTGTGTATAAACCAAGTATTTGCAAGTGGAACGTTTTCTTTCTCTAGTATCATATGTTTAATAAAAAAACTCAGGTCCTGACATATACATAATAAAAATTGCTGTTAAGACTCATAATACCCACCTCAAGAATTTTCCCAACATTTATTCATTTTTCAATCTATGTGTATATCATTTTCCCAGATTGCTAACCAAATAGATAATTAGTTCATAGGACTGCGAAAACTGAATTATTAAAAGAATTCCTATTGTATTCTCACTGACTTCAAGGATTTCAGTGTTTAAAACTGACATCCTGATTATGCCAAAGCTCTATAAACTTAAGAGACACACTGAGATAGTCCCTAACACAACTTCAACTGAAAAAAAAAAAAAAAGGGTTCAGGATTTGCTACTAATCTAATTGAGAAAATCTCACTTGTAATGAACATTTGTTGACACATAATCACTAGAATGGTGACAGAGGAACATGAAATTGTGAAAGGGTCAGCCTCTACTTATTGAAAGATTACCCACAAGCAAATTGCTGAAGACTCTCTGAATGGCAGTGAATGATTCATGGTGGGAAGGAAAGAGTGTTATTCTGTAAGCTGAGAGCTGTTGCCAGTGATATTTCCTTTCACTTCCCAGTCACAAACGTAGAGAAAGACAGATAAGTCAGGCTAATGTTATTGGAAAGGAGACCTTTGAAGAAAGTAGCACCTATCAAATGCCAACTCTTTTAGAGATTTCTTATGTCTTTGAGATACGGGAATTTATATACTGCACTTATCTATTCTTTGCTTCTTAATCAGGAGTGTATTTGAACGCTGAGGTATTTTTTTTTTCTCTTGCTGTTGTAAGAGACAAGAGTCTTACTATGTGTCTCAGGCTGAACTCAAACTCCTAGACTCAAGCAATCTTCCCACGTCAGCCCCCTGAGTAGCTGGGACTACTGGAACATGCCACCGTGCATAGCTTCAGACAAATATTTTTAACTGTACATGTTCAGAACTTATTATATCTATTACATCAAAATCCTCAGGGGGAAAGCCTACACAGGTAGACTTTTAACAAAATTTCCCCAGATCACTGTAATGCACAATTCTAGCTGAGAATTACTGCAGCAGACAATCACTTCAATTTCATCTCTCACCCACATGGCCAGTATCCTTTATCAGGTTGGGATGTGGCCAGAAAGAGAAGAGTACGAGATAGTTATTTATGAAAACTACAGTTAATTTTCCTGGGTGTGGGTATAACAGGGACAAGTAAACTCAGAATCCCAGTTGATTTTGCTATTTATAAGCTCCTTATCTCCCACCTTCCCACCAAGACATTCTAGATTTAAAAGGAGAGTTTAGACTCTTATCTAAGTGGCTGTTTTTGCCAGGATGGGTAATAAGTTAGTTACTAACTTGTTCCACCCTTTGCTGAAGTGTTTCTCACTTCATCACCATCTACTCACTGCCAATCTGGTTTCCTCAGAGTCCTCTAAGAATTAATCTTCATGCAAGTTTCAATCTCTCTTTTTACCAAACCAAAAATGATTACCCCAAAGCTGAAGAGCATGTTGTCTCAATACATAAACTGGAAAAACAACAAACTAAAAAACAAAACCTCTTCTTGGCATTTTCCCTCATTACCTAATTTCCAAGTAACCTGCATGTTTTCGATTACTCTCCTTTCCCCTTCTAATTTTTCCCTCCTAAACCTTGCCAATGAAAGATACATCAAGTTTTTTTTTTTTTTTTTTAAGAAAACTGTTAGCAGCAGCAAGACTTCCATTTATTGTAAGTTGCTTTAGTTTTGAGTTTTAAGATAAGGCCTCTTTCCAGAGTAATTTTTTTCCTGTGATTTTTTAATACTAATTAGAAAAAAAAATACACCTCGGGTAGGAAACAAATACTTGAAGAGAAGTTTTACCTTAACAAATTCATAAATATTTCCCATAAGTGCATTAAAATAGCTGTGCCCTCTAATGCTTCTTTAAAAGTATCAATATTTAAAGTAAAATTTTAGACAATTAAGTTATTTCAAAATGTTTTCATTCAGGAACACTTGAGTTCCAAATATGAAAAACTGACTCTTAACTATGTCAATGTTAAACATTTTGAAAAGAAAGTTGATTGATCTATACCTCATTTAGTGCTTCAATATTTGCATGGTGGGAAAGCAGTTTCTCTGCCAGTGAAGTCCCCTTATTATACACAGCATAATGGAGAGCAGTGTTGCCGTAGATATCCTTAATGTTTGGATTGGCGCCACGTTCCAGGAGAATAATGGCACAAGCCTCTTCCTGGCAATGTACAGCCTATTGGTGTTAGATAAAAAATTAGACTATAAATTCTAAGAATTCAAAATACATATTCCACACGTTTCACCAACTAGTTATATTTAAATGAGATAAATTCATTTTAACTCTAAGTATTTAAATCAAATCCATTTCATGCTGAAAGAGTTGGCTACTATATACCTTCATTAAAGGTGTCCTGTTAAGTCTGTCATAGATGTCGATCTGGCATCTTCTCCTCAGCAAGAGAGTAACCACTTCTATATGGCCATGGACACATGCAAAATGTAGAACAGTCCTATGAGAGTGATAGGAGATTTCAGGAAATTGCAGTGCAGTATCTCAAAACCTACCCTGGTTCATGTAATTGTAAACATTGAATAGCATGTTATTCCTCTGTCTTCAAAACAAATAATTTTCTTTTGAAGAAAATACAATATTTATTAGCTCTTACTGCTCCCTACCTTAATGAAACAGCAGCCTATTTGGATAGAATAAGCTTGGTGTCTAGATTCAGTTCAACTATGGCTTGAGTTCTACTTTGAACTCAGTCACATACCAGCTATTGCTTAGACTTTCTGTGCCTCAGTTTCCTCATTAACAAAATAAAGATGACAACGGCAGCTAGCTCACAGGATACCATTATGATGCTTAAATGAGAATCTATGTAAAGCATTTAGAACCATTTCCAGAACAAACAACTCAATAACTGTTAGATTTTTGTTTGTTGAGACAGAGTCTTGCTCTGTTGCCCAGGCTGGAGTGCAATGGTGTATTTATACCTCACTGAAGCCTGGAACTCATAGGCTTAAGCAATCCTCCTGCCCCAGCCTCCTGAGTAGCTGGGACCACAAGAGCGCACCAGCATGATCAGCTAATTTAAAAAAAGTTTTTGTAGAGCAGGAATGTCACTTTGCTGCCCAGGCTGGTCTCAAACTCCTGGCATTATGGGAACTTACCACCTCAGCCTTCCAAAGTTCTGGAAGGACAGGTGTGAGCCATGCACCCAGCCAGATGTTATAATTATTACTATTACTATTACTTAACAAAAACATTTTAGTTAAGTGAAATGATACAATTATTGCTTTTCTGCAGGATGAATTAAAGGTTAGGTCACATTTTAGTGTATCTGATATTGGAATGGCATTTATAATTCATAACTTTCTATAACTATAATTGGTAGCATTTAAAAAATCATCTTACTAATATAGAAAATAGTAGGGTATCACACAATCCATGAGGTCTTACATTAAGTAGAATATGGTGTACACAGCAGGTCTAGGGCAGTTCTAGGCATCTAAGTGGCACTTAAATACATTTTAATTCCTAAAAGTACCATGGGGAAAGAGCACTGAACAACATGTTTTCTTTAAACAAATTATTTCTTACTTTGATTTTTTAAAATGTGAAGGTAAAGGAAACTAATGATTGAGATGAACGGGTATGGCTCATTTTAGTCAACACTTAGATTTACAGAATATATGCAAATCAGATTTTCCAATGATTAATATTAGTATTTAAGACTGATACATTTTGAAAAGGGCAGTTAAAGGTTATCTCTTACTGTTTTCTACCTTCAGAAATGCTTTTGCTTGAAAGGAGGGAGCAAAAGTTTCAATGAGATTAAGTCCTACTATTCCTACTTTAAATCTCTCACATTGCAGGAAGTCAGGGACATCAAACGGAGGGACCGGCTTGAGCCGTGGCAGAGGAACATAAATTGTGAAGATTTCATGGACATTTATCATTTCCCTAATAATACTCTTATAATTTCTTATGCCTGTCTTTACTGCAATCTCTGAACATAAATTTTGAAGATTTCATTTTAATATGGACATTTACCAGTTCCCAAAATTAATACTTTTATAATTTCTTATACCTGTCTTACTTTAACCTCTTAATCCTGCTATTGTAAGCTGAGGATGTACGTCACCTCAGGACCATTATTGTGTTAACTATACAAATTGATTGTAAAACGTGTGCTTGAACAATATGAAATCAGTGCACCTTGAAAAAGAACAGAATAACAGTGATTTTCAGGGAACAAGGGAAGACAACTATAAAGTCTGACTGCCTGTAGGGTCGAGCAAAATAGAGTCATATTTTTCTTCTTGCAAAGAGCCTATAAATGGACGTGCAAGTAGGGAAGATATCACTAAATTCTTTTCCTAGCAAGGAATATTGATAATTAATACTCTGGGAAAAGAGTTGCATTCCTTGGGGGGGAGGTCTATAAATGGCCGCTCTGGGAGTGTCTGTCCTATGCAGCTGAGATAAGGACTGAAATACTCCCTGGTCTCCTGCAATACTCTCAGGCTTACTAGGTTGGGGAAAAATTCTGCCCTGGTAAATTTGAGGTCAGACCGGTTCTCTGTTCTCGAATCCTGTTTTCTGTTTAAGATGTTTATCAAGACAATACATGCACAGCTGAACATAGACCCTCATCAGTAATTCTAATTTTGCCCTTTGCCTTGTGATCTTTGCTTTTGTCCTTGCCTTGTTTCCTCAGAAGCATGTGATCTTTGTTCTCCTTTTTTGCCCTGAGACCTGTGATCTTTGTGATCTACTCCCTGTTTGTACACCCCCTCCCCTTTTGAAATCCTTAATGAAAACTTGCTGGTTTTGTGGCTCAGGTGGGCATCATGGACCTACCGACTTGTGATTTCACCCCCAGCGGCCCAGCTGTAAAATTCCTCTCTTTGTACTCTTTCTCTTTATTTCTCAAACCAACCGACACTTATGGAAAATAGAAAGAACCTACATTGAAATATTGGGGCAGGTTCCCTTGATATCTGGTGCTCCAATGTGGTTTTAATTTTTCCTAAGTGCATGTGGGAACCCGATTCCCTTTGGTAGGTGTGGAGAAACGTTCATTGGTTCAGTCCACAGAAACGCTTGTTTGGCTCCCTGACGATTGGTGAGTTGTCTGTGTATTCTCCAGGGTAACTATGGGTCACATGGAGTCTAAACATTATGCTTATCTCTGCTATATTAAACTCCTGTTGAAACCGGGAGGTGGTCACGTACCAATGGAAAATATGGTCACCCTATTCAGGGCAGTGGAAGAACACTGTCCTTGGTTTCCTGAAAAGGGAATGCTAGATGTGGAACTATGGGATCGTGTTGGTGCAACATTCCGGGAACTGGTCCCAACAGGAAATTATGTTCCCATCACTGTTTGGGGTGATTGGACATTGGTATGTGCCATCCTAATGACATAACAATCCCGTGATCCCCTGCAGTTACCACAGCTTTCTGAATCTGGCGACCCTCTACTTCTTCCTCAGCTTACCTCTCCCACACAGCCTTCATTGTCTGCTCAGCCTCTCCCTTCGCCTACTCCTCCCCCACCTGATAATGTTGAGAATTCAATATCTAACTCCAGTGACTTTGTCTTAATGTCACCCCCTGATGATCTTATTTATTTTCACGAAGAGCCAGTACTTGAAACTCCCATGGCCCCAATTTGGACAGTCAGGGACCATATATATGCTAATTCTTCCCTCTTCAAACCTTTGCAGCATTTGCCTCTGGAGTCGCCTAATGGCTCCAGGACCAAACTACAATTTACCTGTAATTCTGCAGGCCCTCCCCCATCCATCGCAGCCCCTCACCCTCCTGTCATTTCGGTCCCTCAACTGGTCACTTTGCCATCCACTCAATCTTCTTCTCTGTACCCTTCTTCTCACATGGACGCCAGTAATCACTAGTATACTTCTGCCTCTTCTGCTCCTCCAATGCCCCTTTCTCACACTCTCATACCTGTCCAACCTCCTCAACCTCAGTTTCCCTTATCTACTCATGCTTTTCCTGTCACTTCTATGCCAACTCCATCTCATGTGCCTGCTCTTGAAACTTCCATTCAATGCTTATTTCGCCAAAACGAAGAAACAAGTGGATTAAATGTGCAGGCTTATACAGTCGTGCTGGAACCTCCTGATGCTCACGGCCTACAAGTACATCAATATGTGCTGCTCAATTGTACCTTTTTAAAAGAATTCAAGGATGCTTGTACCCAGTATGGTCCTACTTCTTCATATGTTAAAATGGTATTATAGACTCTTTGTACTGATGTCATTTTGCTTCCTCTAGACTGGGACCTTTGGGCAAAAGCTGTTCTAACCCTGTCTCTGCATTTACAATTCTGTACCTGGTGGTCAGAGGAGGCCCATCTGCAGGCTCAGATAAATTGGGCTGATGGCATTCTAATTACCAAGGCTCAGCTCACAGGCTTTGATAATTACTCTGATACTTCTGCCCAATTAGGCTTTGATGCTGTCACCATGGAACAAGTAACAAAGGTGTGTATGAGAGCTTGGGATAAATTATGCACCCCAGGCCAAGCTCTTGTTTCTTTTATTACTGTTAAACAGGGTCACAGTGAATTATATCCTGATTTTTTGGGCTAAATTACAAGATGTTGTTGAAAAATCTGTCTCTGATGAGTGTGCTCAAGGTATTCTCCTTCATATGTTAGCTTTTGAGAATGTGAACCATGAGTGTAAAATGGCCATGCATTCCATCCAACAACAAAATTTACCTGATCACAAGGTGTTCCCTGCATATATTAAGCTTGTGAAGGCATTGGATCAGAGACCTACAAAGCTATTCTGTTAAAAACTTCAAAGTTTTTAACTTTGGAGCCAGCTCAACAAACACGGCCAAATGCTGCTGCTACTGTTTGCCCACCTTGTTGCAAAGGTAAACATTGGGCAAGTACTTGCTGCTCTAAGTATGACATAGATGGAAATCCCTTGCCACAGAACCATGGAAATGGGAAGCAGGGCCAGTCCCAGGCCCCAATATCAAATGGGACACCTCAGACTCAGACCAATGTTGCGTTTCCCCTTCAAGCGGTCCCAACGCAGCCCCCAGCACAAACAAATTTACCTACAGCTAATTCAGATGGGTCCCAGCCTCTTCTGTCTCAGTACAATGCTAGTCCACCTCCACAGTAGGGGTAGGGTGGTCGATCTCTGTAGTACCATTCCTCTAAATTTACTACCTAATTCTTTGCCTTTAATTGTCCCCATGGGGTCACTGGCCCTTTATCTCAAGGTTTGGTGGGCCTGCTGTTAGGTAGGGCATCCACCTCTGCTAAAGGAATCAGCATTCATACTAGTCTCATGAATTCTGATTCCTCTGATGAGATTAAACTCATCGTGTCTGCCAAGGTTCCTGTTTCCATTTCAGCTGGTGAGTCAATTGCTCAATTACTTTTACTACCTAATGTTGTTTTAAACAAAGGAGACACGGGCCCTGGGATGGGCTCTGGTTGTGAAAAGGCCGCTTATTGGATTAATGTAATTTCCAAACAATGGCCTACTTGCACCATATACATTCAAGGAAAAAAGTTTGAGGGCCTAGTAGACACTGGTGCTGATGTTTCTATTATTTCCTCTAATTTATGGCCTTCCTTCCGGCTTAAACAGCCTGCTAACATGGGACTAGAAGGTGTTGGAAAAGCTGATGAAGTTCACCAGAGCACATTTATCTTACCTTGCACTGACCCTGATGGTCAAAAGGGTGCAATTCAGCCTTATATCACGCCAATCCTCATTAATCTTTGGGATAGAGACGTGCTGGCACAATGGGGGGCTGAAATTAATATTCCACATAACTCTTATAGTGCTCCCAGTCAACATATAATGGAAAACATGGGGTTTGTTCCCGGATTCAGTCTCGGTCCAAAACATAACGGAATTACTAAACCTCTCTCAGTTACTGTAAAAGAAGACAGGGCTGGTTTAGGTTATCCTCTTTAATGGTGGCCACGGCCACGCCTCCTAATCCTACTCCTTTACAATGGAAATCGGAAACACCTGTTTGGATTGACCAGTGGCCGCTCTCTAAAGAAAAACTGGAGGCTTTAACTCGATTGGTTTCTGAACAGTTACAACTTGGAAATGTGGAACCTTCTCTTTTCCCCTGGAATTCTCCTGTGTTTCTAGTAAAAAGAGAAATCAGGCAAGTGGTGGATGGTAATTGATTGAAGGGCCATTAATGTGGTAATCAAACCTATGGGAGCCATCCAAACTGGCATGCCTGCCCTGCTTGAATACCTAAGAATTGGCCTCTCATAGTCATTGATCTTAAAGATTGTTTTGTTCATATTGCTTTACATAAATCGGATTGTGAAAAATTTGCCTTTACTGTACCATCTATCAATAATCAGGAGCCTGCAGCTCATTATCAGAGGAAAGTACTTCCTCAGGGAATGCTATATAGCCCTACCATCTGCCAACTTTATGTTGGACAGGTGCTTTCACCAGTTTGAGCTCAATTTCCCCAGGCCTATATTCTTCATTATATTGATGATATTTTAATTGCTGCCCCCACTGATAAAGAATCAATTGACTGTTATCAATTTTTGAGCCATCGTGTAAGAGGCTGGATTACACATCGCTCAGGATAAAATTGAACGGACCACTCCTGTTCAATATTTAGGAATGGTGGTTGATAAACAATATATTCAACCCCAAAAGGTTCAGGTTAGGAGAGATTCTTTGAAAACCTTAAACGATTTCCAAAAACTTTTAGGTAACATTAATTATTTAAGACCTACTTTAGGCATTCCAACCTATGTGCTATCTAAGTTGTTTTCTATGCTGCGGGGAGATTCCAATCTCCACAATCCCAGGACTTTGACCCCTGAGGCTTCACTAGAACTGGAATTCATAGAGGAAAGAATCCAAACTGCCCAGTTGTCTAGGGTACAGCCATCCCAGCCTTTTCAGCTTCTGGTTTTTGCTTCATTGCACTCCCCTACTGGACTAATAGTTCAACATAATGATTTAGTGGACTGCTGTTTTCTTCCTCATTCTGTGTCAAAAACTTTATCTGTTTATCTGGACCAAATGGCCACCCTAATTGGACAAGCTCAGTGTAGAATACTTAAAATTTCCAGATTCGATCCGAATTTAATTGTGGTTCCTTTAAATCGGCTTGAAGTCCAGGCCACTTTTCAACATTCCATACTGTGGCAAATTCACTTGGCTGATTTTATCGGTGTTATTGACCATCATTATCCAAAAAACAAATTGTTTGATTTTATAAAAATGATTTTTTGGGTGGTCCCTCGACTGACCACAGATCAGCCCATTCCTGAGGCCGTTACAGTGTTCACTGATGGCTTGAGTAACGGAAATGCTGGTTGTGCGGGTCCTACAGACAAGCTTATTTCTACCCCTTATACCTCTGCTCAAAAGGCAGAGTTAATTGCCGTAATTATTGCCTTACAGGATTTCCCCAAACCTTTAAATATTGTCTCTGATTCTGCTTATGTTGTACATGCCACTGAAAATATAGAAACTGCTACTATCAAACATATTGATAATTCTGAATTGGCTTCTTTATTTTCAAGGTTACAACAGGCGGTTCGCCAACGTAGACACCCTCTCTATATTACACATATTAGATCTCATACCACTTTACCGAGACCTATGTCTGTTGGTAACCACAAGGTCAACTATTTGGTCTCTTTTGCAACCCAAGAAGCTCAGGAGTTCCATAATCTCACTCATGTCAATGCTGCTGGATTAAAATAAAAATTTGCTATCACCTGGAAGGAGGCTAAGCTTATCGTCCACTGTTGCCCTCAGTGCCAAGTTTTTGTACTTCCAAATCAAGAACCTGGTGTTAATCCCAAAGGCCTAACTCCTAATGATTTATGGCAAATTGTGATTCATGTTAGCTCCTTTGGCAGACTTTCATATGTACATGTTTCTGTAGACACTTTCTCAGGTTTTATCTGGGCTACTTGCCAAACAGGGGAAGGCATGGCCCATGTTAAAAAAAAAACCCTGTATTCTTGCTTTGCAGTTATTGGGCTTCCATATCAAATAAAGAAAGACAACGCCCCTGGATATGTTAGTAAGGCTTTAGATTTATTTATGCAACAATGGGGAATTTCCCATATCACCAGAATCCCTTACAATCTTCAGGGACAGGCTGTGGTAGAATGAGCAAATCGCACCTTAAAAACTCAATTGTCCAAACAGTCTGAACAGCAAAAGCATAATTTGACCACTCCCCACTCCCAATTACATTTAGCAGTGTTTACTTTAAACTTTCTAAATGTTCCTAAAGACAATACTCTGATTGCAGCTGAACACCATTATACAGGCAAAAAATTCTCCTTAAATGAAGGCAAGCCAGTGTTACAGAAAAACTCCCAAACCAATACCTGGGAACTTGGAACAATTATAACATAGGGAAGAGGATATGCTTGTGTTTCACCAGGAGATCATCAATCCCCTGTCTGGGTGCCCACTAGGAGACTTAAACTTCATGTGAATACTGACAATGAAAACCACAGGGAAAAGACATCCAAGTCAGAGACTACCCTCATACATGGTGAGATCTGTGCCGACTCCTCAAAAACTGGCAGGCCAAATCAAAATGGGTCTGGTTCATTCCTCCCTAATGATAATGGAGACCCCTCTAAAAAATTCCACTTCTAAACCTAAAAATCTCACTATTTCTATTAGCCTGAAAATAACATCCCTTTGTTCTTCTCTTCCTCCTTCAGCACTGGATCTCGCTTACAGTAGGTTTCATTTAATGGTTCTCTTCCTTATACTTTCTGTCTCACCAGTTTCCCCTCACACTGATTTACCTGCTACACAAAATTATTCTTATTGGGCTTCTGTACCTTTTCCTCCACTTATTCAACCTCTCACCTGGACAGATGCTTCTGCGGAAATCTATGCTAACGATAGTGTGTGGATGCCTGGAGCTACAGATGACCATTGCCCCACTCAGCCAGGAGAAGGCGGCACTGGATTTAATGTTACTATGGGTTACAAATACTCCCCTCTGTGCCTTGGACATGCACCTGGTTGTATCCATCTAGAAACTCAAGTCTGGGCTGCTTATCTTCAGGAAAGATTAGCTACAGAGGAACTGGGACATTTGGTCTCTGACCTCTCCCTTTCTCCTTTAAGACAAATGAAACAGGGAGTAATAGGAGATACCTCATACTTTCAATATAAACCTGCTGGAAAACCATGTCCTAAAAATTTTGAGGACCCATCTAAAACTTTAATTTGGGAAGATTGTGTTAACTCACATGTAGTAGTATTAAAAAATGACTCATATTGTTTAGTAATAGACTGGGCACCAAACGGCTATTTAAAAAACAATTGCTCCTCTGGCAGAAGGGAATGCCTGGGAGGACAATTGGGAGGACAAGGATTATCATCCTACTTAGCATAGGAGGTTCACCTCATTCTTTCCCTTAACATGGGAAGATAAGGGCATTACCTCCCCGAGGCCTCGTATGATATTCCCCATTCTGAGCCCAGAACACCCAGAACTTTGGAAATTGGCTATTGCCATGTCTGGATTGCAAGTATGGGAAGGGGAAACTTTTCTGTCTGTTGTCCTGTTACTGCCCCTTGCGTCCATGATTCTGAACCCCATGATAAATCACCTTTCAATGCTTTTCCTCTTTTTGATGCCAATCCTCCTTTATGGGACTCCAACTGGCATTATGATAATTCTTCTTGACCCAGGTATGCCGCTCTACTTCTTCGGCATCCCTGGGCATCTTGGATTGCTTCTTTATCGCGCAGAATATTGGGCATTGCCACTGCTGCCCCTCTCCCTCAGTATCAACGTAGATTCAGACATTCTGCTTTGTTCACCTCCAACCTTACTATCCCTATACAGAGTTGTGTTAAGCCTCCTTACATGCTGTTAGTGGGAAATATCAAAATTTGGAAATCAAACTGTCCAATGCATTAATTGTCATTTATACACTTATGTTAACTCCCATTTTGACTCCAGAAAAAGTGTAATGTTGGTTCAAGCTTGAGAAGGAATCTGGATACCGTTTACTTTGCCCAGACCTTGGGAATCTTCCCCCTCAGTACATTTAATTAATGAAGTGTTACACAGAATTCTCAAAAGATCTAAGAGATTTGTTTTCACTTTAATCACTGTGATCGTGGGCCTAATTTCAGTCACTGCACTGGCCACCACTGCTGGAATGGTGTTACATCAATCTATTCAAACAGCTCATTTTTTTAATGATTGCCAAGCCAATTCCACCCAAATGTGGAATTCTCAACAAGGCATTGATCAAAAATTAGCTAATCAAATTAATGATTTAAGACAGTCTGTCATTTGGCTTGGAGATTGGGTAGTGAGTCTCAAACATCGCATGCAAATGCAGAGAGATTGGAATACTTCTGATTTCTGTATCACACCATATTCCTACAATGAGACTGATCATGCATGGGAAATGGTCAAAGGACATCTTCTGGGTAGGGAAGATAATTTATCCTTGGACATAACCAGATTAAAGAAACAAATTTTTGAAACCTCTCAAGCTCATTTATCCATTGTGCCTGGAGCTGAGTCATTAGATCAGGTGGCAGAAATTCTTTCTGGACTAAACCCCATGACTTGGATTAAGTCTATTGGGGGCTCCACTGTAGTAAATTTTGGAATTATGTTTCCCTGTTTAATCTGCTTGTTTTTATGTGCCGGACCAGTCAAAGAATCCTGCGTAAAAACCAAGAGAACAAACAAGCCTTCATTGCCATGGCACATTTATATAAAAAGAAAGGGAGAGATGTTGTGGGAAGTCAGCGACCCCGAATCGAGGGATCGGCTGGAGCTGCGGCAGAGGAATATAAATTGTGAAGATTTCATGGACATTTATCACTTCCCTAATAATACTCTTATAATTTCTTATGCTTGTCTTTACTGCAATCTCTGATCATAAATTGTGAAGATTTCATTTTAATATGGATATTTATCAGATCCCAGAATTAATGGTTTTTTAATTTCTGATGCCTGTCTTACTTTAATCTCTTAGTCCTGTTAGCTTCGTAAGCTGAGGATGTACATCACCTCAGGACCACTATTGTGTTAACTGTACAAACTGATTGTAAAACATGTGTGTTTGAACAATATTAAATCAGTGCACCTTGAAAAAGAATAGAATAACAGCGATTTTCAGGGAACAAGGGAAGACAACCATAAGGTCTGACTGCCTGCAGGGTCAGGCAAAATGGAACCATATTTTTCTTCTTGCAGAGAGTGTATAAATAAGTGGACATGCAAGTAGGGAAGATATCGCTAAATTCTTCTCCTATCAAGGAATATTGATAATTAATACTCTGGGAAAAGAATTGCATTCCTGGGGGGAGGTCTATAAATGGCCGCTCTGGGAGTGTCTGTCCTATGCAGTTGAGATAAGGACTGAAACATGCCTTGGTCTCCTGCAGTACCCTCAAGCTTAGTAGGGTGGGGAAAAATCCCATGCTGGTAAATTTGAGGTCAGACCAGTTCTCTGCTCTCAAACCCTATTTTCGGTTAAGATGTTTATCAAGACAATACATGCACAGCTGAACATAGACCCTCATCAGTAATTCTAATTGTGCCCTTTGCCTTGTGATCTTTGCTTTTGTCCTTGCCGTTTCCTCAGAAGCATGTGATCTTTGTTCTCCTTTTTTGCCCTGAGACATGTGATCTTTGTGACCTACTCCCCGTTTGTACACCCCCGGCTTTTTGAAATCCTTAACACAAATTTGCTGGTTTTGCGGCTCAGATATGTGATGTCACCCCTGGTGGTCCAGCTGTAAAATTCCTCTCCTTATACTCTTTCTCTTTATTTCTCAGACTGGCCGACACTTAGAGAAAATAGAAAGAACCTATGTTGAAATATTGGTGGTGGGTTCCCCCGATACACTCATCTTGCTCAGGCAGAACATGTAAACAAAGTTTTTTGGTTTTTTGTTTTGAGATAGAGTCTCCCTCTGTCGCCCAGGTTGGAGTGCAGTGGCATGATCTCGGCTCACTGCAAGCTCTGCCTCCCGGGTTCACTCCAGTCTCCTGAGTAGCTGGGACTACAGGCACCCACCACCATGCCTGGCTAGTTTTTTGTATTTTTAGTAGAGATGGGGTTTCACCGTGTTAGCTAGGATGGTCTCGATCTGACCTCGTGATCCACCCACCTCAGCCTCCCAAAGTGCTAGGATTACAGGCATGAGGCACCGCGTCCGGCCCAACATAAAGTTTTTAAGTATGGAGGGGTCCTGAGAGAGAGTACAAAATGTCTGCTACATAACAGGTAGTCAGGTTATGCTTGATGAATAAATGGATTGATAGAATACAGTTGGGGAGCTCAATATTTTAAAATACAACTTCTATAAACCAATATTTTCATTAGTAATAATATTTGCTATTTGTTATTTTTATAAAACTACAAATATAATGAAATGATTATCATTGTTTGCATATATGTAATAAATCTATACATAATAAAAACATATATATGCAATAAAATACATACATAATAAAATCTGCAAGCACAGATTCCCTTTTTACTTCTGAAGAAGCTAAAAGTTCAAAGAAGATAACAACCCTCACAATAATAATGATAAAACATAGTGAGAAAATTTTATCTGTACAAGATTCATATTTCTCTCTTCCGAAAAATTATTCCATTAATAATACATTTTTACTAGAAGTTTTATAAAAGCTCACTTCAGAAATCAAAGGTAAGAAAAAGGAACAAAAGACTTTAAAATAATACTAATGCTCAGAAGTTACAAATTTTATCCAATTTTGTACATAGTTTTGTCTAACACAAGACCATAGTATGTTTGTGTGTATGTGCAAGCAAATTTTTTTTTCCTTACTGGTTATAACAAAATACATCTTTACACATCATCATACGTCTCTACCTATTGCTACCTTGAATGGTCACATATCCATTCTATGGGTTCTTGTTAACGTAAATGCTGAGAAAAACAAAGTGCATGTATCTCTATTTTCTTTTTTTTTTTTAATTTTTTTTTATTATTATACTTTAAGTTCTAGGGTACATGTGCATAATGTGCAGGTTTGTTACATATGTATACTTGTGCCATGTTGGCGTGCTGCACCCATCAACTCGTCATTTACATCAGGTATAACTCCCAATGCAATCCCTCCCCCCCCTCCATGATAGGCCCCGGTGTATGATGTTCCCCTTCCCAAGTCCAAGTGATCTCATTGTTCAGTTCCCACCTATGAGTGAGAACATGCGGTGTTTGGTTTTCGGTTCTTGCGATAGTTTGCTGAGAATGATGGTTTCCAGCTGCATCCATGTCCCTACAAAGGACACAAACTCATCCTTTTTTATGGCTGCATAGTATTCCATGGTGTATATGTGCCACATTTTCTTAATCCAGTCTGTCACTGATGGACATTTGGGTTGATTCCAAGTCTTTGCTATTGTAAATAGTGCCGCAATAAACATATGTGTGCATGTGTCTTTATAGCAGCATGATTTATAATCCTTTGGGTATATACCCAGTAATGGGATGGCTGGGTCATATGGTACTTCTAGTTCTAGATCCTTGAGGAATAGTCATACTGTTTTCCATAATGGTTGAACTAGTTTACAATCCTACCAACAGTGTAAAAGTGTTCCTATTTCTCCACATCCTCTCCAGCACCTGTTGTTTCCTGACTTTTTAATGATTGCCATTCTAACTGGTGTGAGATGGTATCTCATTGTGGTTTTGATTTGCATTTCTCTGATGGCCAGTGATGATGAGCATTTTTTCATATGTCCATTGGCTGTATGAATGTCTTCTTTTGAGAAATGTCTGTTCATATCCTTTGCCCACTTTTTGATGGGGTTGTTTGTTTTTTTCTTGTAAATTTGTTTGAGTTCTTTGTAGGTTCTGGATATTAGCCCTTTGTCAGATGAGTAGATTGCAAAAATTTTCTCCCATTCTGTAGGTTGCCTGTTCACTCTGATGGTAGTTTCTTTTGCTGTGCAGCTCTTTAGTTTAATTAGATCCCATTTGTCAATTTTGGCTTGTGCTGCCGTTGCTTTTGGTGTTTTAGACATGAAGTCCTTACCCATGCCTATGTCCTGAACGGTATTACCTAGGTTTTCTTCTAGGGTTTTTATGGTATTAGGTCTAACATTTAAGTCTCTAATCCATCTTGAATTAATTTTCATATAAGGAGTAAGGAAAGGATCCAGTTTCAGCTTTCTACTTATGGCTAGCCAATGTTCCCAGCACCATTTATTAAATAGGGAATCCTTTCCCCATTTCTTGTTTTTGTCAGGTTTGTCAAAGATCAGATGGCTGTAGATGTGTGGCATTATTTCTGAGGACTCTGTTCTGTTCCATTGGTCTATATTTCTGTTTTGGTACCAGTACCATGCTGTTTTGGTTACTGAAGCCTTGTAGTATAGTTTGAAGTCAGGTAGTGTGATGCCTCCAGCTTTGTTCTTTTGACTTAGGATTGTCTTGGCAATGTGGGCTCTTTTTTGGTTCCATATGAACTTTAAAGTAGTTTTTTTCCAATTCTGTGAAGAAACTCATTGGTAGCTTGATGGGGATGGCATTGAATCTATAAATTGCCTTGGGCAGTATGGCCATTTTCACGATATTGATTCTTCCTATCCATGAGCATGGTATGTTCTTCCATTTGTTTGTGTCCTCTTTTATTTCACTGAGCAGTGGTTTGTAGTTCTCCTTGAAGAGGTCCTTCAC
Organism: Macaca fascicularis; assembly: GCF_037993035.2. NCBI lineage: Eukaryota > Metazoa > Chordata > Mammalia > Primates > Cercopithecidae > Macaca > Macaca fascicularis. The sequence continues at coordinate 126,048,491 of NC_088389.1, read as the reverse complement.
ATCCCTTGTAAGTTGGATTCCTAGGTATTTCATTCACTTTGAAGCAATTGTGAATGGAAGTTCATTCATGATTTGGCTCTCTGTTTGTCTGTTACTGGTGTATAAGAATGCTTGTGATTTTTGCACATTAATTTTGTATCCTGAGACTTTGCTGAAGTTTCTTATCAGCTTAAGGAGATTTTGGGCTGAGACAATGGGGTTTTCTAAATATACAATCATGTCATCTGCAAACAGGGACAATTTGAGTACTTCTTTTCCTAACTGAATACCCTTTATTTCTTTCTCTTGCCTGATTGCCCTAGCCAGAACTTTCAACACCGTGTTGAATAGGAGTGGTGAGAGAGGGCATCCTTGTCTTGTGCCAGTTTTCAAAGGGAATGCTTCCAGTTTTTGCCCATTCAGTATGATATTGGCTGTGGGTTTGTCATAAATAGCTCTTATTATTTTGAGGTACGTTCCATCAATACCGAATTTATTGAGCGTTTTTACCATGAAAGGCTATTGAATTTTGTTAAAGGTCTTTTCTGCATCTATTGAGATAATCATGTGGTTTTTGTCTTTGGTTCTGTTTATATGCTGGATTACGTTTATCGATTTGTGTATGTTGAACCAGCCTTGCATCCCAGGGATGAAGCCCACTTGATCATGGTGGATAAGTTTTTTGATGTGCTGCTGGATCCGGTGTGCCAGTATTTTATTGAGGATTTTTGCATCAATGTTCATCAGGGATATTGGTCTAAAATTCTCTTTTTTTGTGTGTCTCTGCCAGGCTTTGGTATCAGGATGATGTTGGCCTCATAAAATGAGTTAGGGAGGATTCCCTCTTTTTCTATTGATTGGAATAGTTTCAGAAGGAATGGTACCAGCTCCTCCTTGTACCTCTGGTAGAATTCAGCTGTGAATCCGTCTGGTCCTGGACTTTTTTTCGTTGGTAGGCTATTAATTATTGCCTCAATTTCAGAGCCTGCTATTGGTCTATTCAGGAATTCAGCTTCTTCCTGGTTTAGTCTTGGGATAGTGTAAGTGTCCAGGAAATTATCCATTTCTTCTAGGTTTTTTAGTTTATTTGTGTAGAGGTGTTTATAGTATTCTCTGATGGTAGTTTGTATTTCTGTGGGGTTGGTGGTGATATCCCCTTTATCATTTTTTATTGCGTCTATTTGATTCTTCTCTCTTTTCTTCTTTATTAGTCTTGCTAGCAGTCTATCAATTTTGTTGATCTTTTCAAAAAACCAACTCCTGGATTCATTGATTTTTTGGAGGTTTTTTTGTGTCTCTATCTCCTTCAGTTCTGCTCTGATCTTAGTTATTTCTTGCCTTCTGCTAGCTTTTGAATGTGTTTGCTCTTGCTTCTCTAGTTCTTTTAATTGTGAAGTTAGAGTGTCAATTTTAGATCTTTCCAGCTTTCTCTTGTGGGCATTTAGTACTATAAATTTCCCTCTACACACTGCTTTAAATGTGTCCCAGAGATTCTGGTATGTTGTATCTTTGTTCTCATTGGTTTCAAAGAACATCTTTATTTCTGCCTTCATTTCGTTACGTATCCAGTAGTCATTCAGGAGCAGGTTATTCAGTTTCCATGTAGTTGAGCGGTTTTGATTGAGTTTCTTAGTCCTAAGTTCTAGTTTGATTGCACTGTGGTCTGAGAGACAGTTTGTTATAATTTCTGTTCTTGTACATTTGCTGAGGAGTGCTTTACTTCCAATTATGTGGTCAATTTTGGAATAAGTGTGATGTGGTACTGACTAGAATGTATATTCTGTTGATTTGGGGTGGAGAGTTCTGTAGATGTCTATTAGGTCTGCTTGCTGCAGAGATGAGTTCAATTCCTGGGTATCCTTGGGTGCTTCCTTCAGGGTCTCTTGTAAGGCAGGCCTGGTGGTGACAAAATCTCTCAGCATTTGCTTATCTGTAAAGGATTTTATTTCTCCTTCACATATGAAACTTAGTTTGGCTGGATATGAAATTCTGGGTTTAAAATTCTTTTCTTTAAGAATGTTGAATATTGGCCCCCATTCTCTTCTGGCTTGTAGAGTTTCTGCTGAGAGATCTGCTGTTAGTCTGATGGGCTTCCATTTGTGGGTAACCCGACCTTTCTCTCTGGCTGCCCTTAAGATTTTTTCCTTCATTTCAACTTTGGTGAATCTGGCAATTATGTGTCTTGGAGTTGCTCTTCTCGAGGAGTATCTTTGTGGCGTTCTCTGTATTTCCTGAATTTGAATGTTGGCCTGCCCTACTAGGTTGGGGAAGTTCTCCTGGATGATATCCTGAAGAGTGTTTTCCAACTTGGTTCCATTTTCCCCCTCACTTTCAGGCACCCCAATCAGCCGTAGATTTGGTCTTTTTACATAATCCCATACTTCTTGCAGGCTTTGTTCATTTCTTTTTCTTCCTTTTTCTTTAGGTTTCTCTTCTCGCTTCATTTCATTCATTTGATCCTCAATCGCTGATACTCTTTCTTCCAGTTGATCGAGTCGGTTACTGAAGCTTGTGCATTTGTCACATATTTCTCGTGTCATGGTTTTCATCTCTCTCAATTCGTTTATGGCCTTCTCTGCATTAATTATTCTAGTTATCAATTCTTCCACACTTTTTTCAAGATTTTTAGTTTCTTTGCGCTGGGTACGTAATTCCTCCTTTAGCTCTGAGAAGTTTGATGGACTGGAGCCTTCTTTTCTCATCTGGTCAAAGTCATTCTCCGTCAAGCTTTGATCCGTTGCTGGCGATGAGCTGCGTTCCTTTGCAGGGGGCGATGCGCTCTTATTTTTTGAATTTCCAGCTTTTCTGCCCTGCTTTTTCCCCATCTTTGTGATTTTATCTACCTCTGGTCTTTGATGATGGTGACGTACTGATGGGGTTTTGGTGTGGGTGTCCTTCCTGTTTGTTAGTTTTCCTTCTAACAGTCAGGACCCTCAGCTGTAGGTCTGTTGGAGATTGCTTGAGGTCCACTCCAGACCCTGTTTGCCTGGGTATCAGCAGCAGAGCCTGCAGAAGATAGAATATTGCTGAACAGCGAGTGTACCTGTCTGATTCTTGCTTTGGAAGCTTCCTCTCAGGGGTATACTCCACTGTGTGAGGTGTGGGGTGTCGGTCTGCCCCTAGTGGGGGATGTCTCCCAGTTAGGCTACTCAGGGGTCAGGGACCCACTTGAGTAGGCAGTCTGTCCGTTCTCAGATCTCAACCTCCATGTTGGGAGATCCACTGCTCTCTTCAAAGCTGTCACAGTCGTTTGTGTCTGCAGAGGTTTCAGCTGCTTTTTTTGTTGTTGTTGTTTAGCTGTGCCCTGTCCCCAGAGGTGGAGTCTACAGAGACAGGCAGGACTCCTTGAGCTACTGTGAGCTCCACCCAGTTCGAGCTTCCCAGCAGCTTTGTTTATCTACTTAAGCCTCAGCAATGGCGGACGCCCCTCCCCCAGCCTCCCTGCTGCCTTGTGGCGAGATCGCAGACTGCTGTGCTAGCAATGAGGGAGGCTCCCTGGGCGTGGGACCCTCCCGGCCAGGTGTGGGATATAATCTCCTGGTGTGCCCGTTTGCTGAGATCCTTGGTAGAGCGCAGTATTGGGGTGGGAGTTACCCGATTTTCCAGGTGTTGTGTGTCTCAGTTCCTCTGGCTAGGAAAAGGGATTCCCTTCCCCCTTGTGCTTCCCAGGTGAGGCGATGCCTCGCCCTGCTTCAGCTCTCGCTGGTCGGGCTGCAGCAGCTGACCAGCACTGATTGTCCCGCACTCCCTAGTGAGATGAACCCAGTACCTCAGTTGAAAATGCAGAAATCACCTGTCTTCCGTGTCCCTGTGCTGGGAGTTGGAGACTGGAGCTGTTCCTATTTGGCCATCTTGCTCTGCCCCCTCAGATCAGCCATTAACTGTATCTCTATTTTCTAAAGGTATTTTAATACAATGGAATTGATGGGCAAAGGGCATATACATTTTTAAAATGTGGTAATTATCTCCAAATTATCTACTTGAAAAGTCATCAGCAACTTAAACTTCAAGCAGCAGTATAAGTACCACTGCTCTTTATTCTCACAAACATCGTGGATAGAAAACAGTCTCATTCCTCTTTCAACTTAAATTCTCTTATGAGAAACACTAAGGATTTTTTTCCTATGTACATAAGTAACCTGTAGATCTGCAAAAAAAAGTACTTTGCTCACTTTTACAGTTTTCTTGTGGATTTGATTGGAAAGAATTCCCTGTAAAATAAAGATGTGCTTTCTATCTGTATATATATAACTGACATATATATAAAACATATTATATTAGCAACATATACAATTTGTTATATATATAATCAATAATATATATCATATCATATATAATAAATAACTTCCCTGTAGGATGAAGATATACTTTTCATCTGAATACATATTTTTACATATTAGTAAAAATATATATTGTAAATATTTTTCAAGTGTGCTATCTTTTGTTAATTTTTTTCTGATACACAGGGGATTTTAATTAGTTTGCTAAATCAATCTTCAGAATGCCTGCTTGTCAGATAATTCTTAGGAAGGCCTTTGTTAACATAAAATGTACCTGTATAAATAAGTCTTTGTGTTTTCTTCTGGTACTTTTCTCATTTTGCATATGTAAAAATTTTAGTCTGTATTCCATCAGGAACTCATTTTTGTGACATAAAGTTTCATTAGTTTTCTTCACACAGTAGGCATTTTATTAATAACTCATCCTTTCCTACTCATCCAAAATGTTACAATTATCAATCCCTATGTATATATCTTATATATATTTCAGTGTTTTTGAATTTCCTATTCTGTTCCATTTATTTATCTGTGTTTTCAGCTGTTAGTAAATAATTGATTGTGGGAATTAATAGCACATTTGATATCTAGAGGAGCAAGTCGTTTCACTCCATTATAAAAATTTTTAAATGTCACCACAATGGTAAGACAGACAGCAAGTGTCATGCAAAAATGATAAAACCATGATATTTTAATTAAGTTTATGTAAAACTGATAAACATATTAAGAGCTCACATTTTGAGAAAACTGAGTCTTCCCATTCAAGGAGCCCACGTCCCACTTCCAAGTGTCCCTCTAAGAAGCCACAGTAAAGAACCTATCTACCTAGGTGGATTCGGATGTAAAACCAACCAACATAGGGTTTTATCTGAGAACTCTTCGCCTACTGAAAATGGCTCCTGGTATTTTTGACATGGGAATGAGTTCTCATTAGGCATCTCCCTATCATGTATATGACCCATGTTTTAAACGTGTATATGCTTAACTTCGTGAGTTAAATCACTCAAATTCTCCACCAAGCACTACAGGCGGGAATTGCCAGCGATGGAAAGCAGCTGAGGCTCCGTTTGGCTCCTCGGCTCCGAGGGTGCCGGCGCCCTCCAAGGCCCCCGCCTCAGGGGCTGCGGTGAAACCAGGCCTGGGGCCCCCCTCCCACCGCGGGCTGAGCCCCCGCTACCTGTCCTTTCTGTCGCGGGCGTCCACGTCCCAGAATCTGCGCTTCAGGCAGCGCTCCACCTCCGCAGCGTCGCCCTTGATGGCCGCCCTGTGGATCTTCCGCAGTTCCCAGTCCAGGGTGTGGTACCCGCGACCCGCGTACTCTTTGTCCCTGGAGCTCAGGAGCGCCTGGTCCAGGCGTCTCCCGAAGCTGAAGAGCTTCCTCATGGTGGCGACTTCTCAGACGCCCACAACCCGCTCCTGAGCCGCCGCGGCCCCTCGTGGCCTTTCCACCCCCACCCAGTCCCAAATCCGCGATCCCCCCACCAACCCGCGATCCACCCCCAAATCCAAGATCCCTCCCGAAACCCGCGATGTAGCTCAGAATCCGCGATCCAGCCCGGTCCACCACAGCCTTCAGCAGCGACACTCGCAGCCTCCGACCTCTCAGACCGAGAGAGCCCCGCGAAGCCGTTAGGCGCGCGCCTGCAGTTCAGCGCTCCGACCTCTCAGACCGCGTGAGCCCCGCGAAACCGTTAGGCGCGCGCCTGCAACTCAGCGCTCCGACCTCTCAGACCGAGCCCCCGCGAAGCCCTTAGGCGCGCCCCTGCAACTCAGCGCTCTGACCTCTCAGACCGAGTAGCCCCCGCGAAGCCCTTAGGCGCGCGCCTGCAACTCAGCGCTCTGACCTCTCAGACCGAGCCCCCGCGAAGCCCTTAGGCGCGCCCCTGCAACTCAGCGCTCAGACCTCTCAGACCGAGCGAGCCCCGCGAAGCCGTTAGGCGCGTGCCTGCAGTTCAGCCCTCCGACCTCTCAGACCGAGTGAGCCCCGCGAAGCTGTTAGGCACGCGCCTGCAGTTCAGCCCTCCGACCTCTCAGACCGCGTGAGCCCAGAGAAGCCGTTAGGCGCGCGCCTGCAGTTCAGCCCTCCGACCTCTCAGACCGCGTGAGCCCCCGCGAAGCCGTTAGGCGCGCGCCTGCATCTCAGCGCTCCCACCTCTCAGACCGAGTGAGCCCCGCGAAGCCGTTAGGCGCGCGCCTGCAACTCAGCGCTCCGACCTCTCAGACCCAGTGAGCCCCGCGAAGCCCTTAGGCGCGCGCCTGCAACTCAGCGCTCAGACCTCTCAGACCGAGCCAGCCCCGCGAAGCCGTTAGGCGCGCGCCTGCAACTCAGCGCTCAGACCTCTCAGACCGAGCCAGCCCCGCGAAGCCGTTAGGCGCGCGCCTGCAGCTCAGCGCTCAGACCTCTCAGACCAGCGAGCCCCGCGAAGCCGTTAGGCGCGCGCCTGCAGCTCAGCGCTCAGACCTCTCAGACCAGCGAGCCCCGCGAAGCTGTTAGGCGCGCGCCTGCAGTTCAGCCCTCCGACCTCTCAGACCGCGTGAGCCCAGAGAAGCCGTTAGGCGCGCGCCTGCAACTCAGCGCTCCGACCTCTCAGGCGGCGTGAGCCCCGCGCAGCCGTTAGGCGCGTGCCTGCAGCTCAGCGCTCAGACCTCTCAGACCCAGTGAGCCCCGCGAAGCCGTTAGGCGCGTGCCTGCAGCTCAGCGCTCAGACCTCTCAGACCGCGTGAGCCCAGCAAAGCCTTTAGGCACTTACCTGCAGCTCCGCGCTCCGACCTCTCAGACCCAGTGAGCCCCGCGAAGCCGTTAGGCGCGTGCCTGCAGCTCAGCGCTCAGACCTCTCAGACCCAGTGAGCCCCGCGAAGCCGTTAGGCGCGTGCCTGCAGCTCAGCGCTCAGACCTCTCAGACCCAGTGAGCCCCGCGAAGCCGTTAGGCGCGTGCCTGCAGCTCAGCGCTCAGACCTCTCAGACCCAGTGAGCCCCGCGAAGCCGTTAGGCGCGTGCCTGCAGCTCAGCGCTCAGACCTCTCAGACTCCCTGAGCCACGCGAAGCCGTTACGCGCGCGCCTGCAGGTCAGCGCAAGCCGGGACTCCGGAAGCCTCTCCCAAGCCCGCATAGCCGGCAGGGGGCTGCTGCAGCTCGGGGGCAGGCGCCGCTGGCTTGCGGGTTCTCCTGGGCTCGGGCGGGAGGTCCCGGAATCGCAGGCGTGCATCCCTTCCGGCCTGAGGGCCCGCTGGCCGTGACTCCCGCCGGCTCCTCCTCTGAAGAGAGATCGCGGCAGCTGACGGGGACCCTCCGCAGCCACCGCGGATGGGGCTGGGGTTTGGTTCCCGCCCCGGCGCAGCTGCCGCGGGGCAGAACGCCTGGCTTGGCCGCAGCCACGGCGACATCTAGCCCCGGTTCTGCGAGGCTGGGAGCGCCAACCAGCTTGGGAGTTGCCAGGCAGCTGTCGCCAGCAGGTAGAGGGCGCCTGCACCTTGGGCGCCCAGGTGGTGGAGCATGGCCTGGGCGGCCTCTGGATCGCGAGTGCACCTGGCCTGAGAGCCCGCCAGGCCCTGCCCCCGCCGGCTCCTGCTCTGCCGGAGCTCGGGACCTCTAGCCGGGAGCCCTCTGCAGCCACCGGGGATGGGGCTGAGGGCCGGTTTCCGCGCCTGTGCTGCCGCCGCAGGGCAGACCGCCTGGCTTGGCCGCAGCCACTGGGACGTCTGGCCCCGGTTCTGAGATACGGGGAGTGCGGGCGGGCTCGGGGATTGCCTGGAAGCTGCTGCCTGCACACAGAAGCCGGCTGTAGCTTGGGTGCCCAGGCGGGCTGGAGGTGCATGACCTGGTCTGCCTCGGGATCGCCAGCGCGCCCAGCCTGAGGCCCCCGGCCATTCCTCCCGCCCCACTCCTCCACAGGAGGGAGATCGGGGTCGCTGGCATGGGCACTTGCAGTCACCCCGATTGGGGTTGATCGGGGGTTCTCAGTTCTCGCCCCTGTGCAGCCGCCGCCGAGCAGAATGCCTGGCTTGTCCGCAGCCACTGGGACACCTCGCGGGCCGGGCGGGCCGGAGGGTGAAATCGCTGGGAGGCGGGTGCCTACTCGCCCTGTGGCGCCTCTGGGCCCCAGGGGCCGGCCTCCGGCGCACAGGGCTCCCCAGCATCCTGGGCGCGGGTCCGCTGCCCGCATGAAGTCACCTCAGAGAGGATGAACTTCGGGTTGCCTTGTCCGGCTGTGCTGCCAGGCGGGGCAGCTGACCTGCTGATGGGGTGGCTTGCTTCATCTTGCCCACGGGACAGCGGGCTGGGAAGCCAGGGGCCGCCGGGACCTGGGGCTGGAAGCCGCATCTGCCCACAGCCGCAGCCTCCTGCACCTGCCATCCTGGCGGCGCCCTGGCGTCGGAGAAGCAGCAGGCGCGGAGCTCCTGCAGCTGCACCCCTGCAGCAACCCGTCCCGGCGCAGGCAGCAGTGGAAGGCGGCCTCCTCGCGCGGCTTCCGCGGCTGCAGGACCAGGGGTGCGGCCAGCACCGTCCTCGCGCCCTGCGTCTCGTGGACATTAGTTCTCCCTGGAGGCGGCTGGACCCGAGCGAGGCTCGCAGCGATCTGCCCCCGCGAGGACGCGCATGCAGGGCTCAGGATCCCGCACTCTGGCCCCGCGGCACCGCACCTTTCAGCAGCCCTTCTCTTCCTCTTGTTAAACTTTCGTCACTGCCATGAAAAGCATCCAGGAGTCCTTGATTTCGACGCTGCCTCACGCTCAACGGAGCTCATCGGACGGGCAGTTCTCCCCAGGGCCCGCGGGCAGCTTGTTCCCGGGCGGCGGCTCCTCCTGGACGCAGCTCCTTGTGGGTCCACCAGGATCCGGAGAGCCAAGGCCTGCCGCGGCCAGCAGGCCTGGGGAGAGGAAGAGTAAGGCGGGCTCTGCAGGGCAGCGGGCCGGGACCATGAGAGAGGCGGGTCAGTCTGGGCGCCAAGCGCAGCCTCTTGGGATTACCCGGGACCCACGGCTTACAATGCGCTTAAATCCCACGCCTTTCCCGAGAGACAGCGCGTCATAGCCACCGCCCAGCGCTCCTGACCCGCTCCCACTCTCGCTGCCGCGGAGGGTGTGTTGGGGAGAGACGGACGCAGGGAGGGAAAAGCGCTGGGAGGGCGAACATCTTTTCATAAACATTTCCCCTTCTATATGCCATCTCTGATGGGAGCCTTTTTACATCTTTTGTTTATTTACTAATTGGGTTGTTTGATTTCTTATTGTTGAGTTGTAAGTGGTTTTTAATGGTCTGGATGCAAGACAAGTGTTTTGCAAGTATTTTCTCCCTGTCTGTGGCTTGTTTCTCCATTCTCTTAATATTTCCTTTCCCAGAGCAAAAGTTTTTAATTGTAACAAAGTCATACCAATATCTTCTTTCATGGTGAAATGTGCTTTTATGTACTTTAGTGTTGTATCTACAAAGTAATTGCCAAATCCAAAGTTACCTAAATATCTATTCTTTTTGTTATTTTACAGAAGTTTTACAGCTTTTGGATTTAAATTTAGGTATAAAAATTGAACTCATAAAGGTAGACAGTATAATGATGTTTACCGGAGGCTGTGTTGCTGGGGAGAAAAAAAATGGGAAGTTGTTCACAGGTGCAAAGATTCAGTTAAACAGGAGAAATGCGTTTTGAAATCTATTGCACAGCAGGATGACTATAGTCAATAATAATGTACTGTATATTTCAAAATAACAAAAAGTAAATTTCAAATATCTGACCACAAAAAAATTGAGGTGATGGATATTTTATCCACGATGTAGTCATTCCTCATTTTATACATATATCCAAGCATCACATTGTACCCCATAAATGTATGCGATTATGGTTTGACAATTTAAAATATTATTAACTTAAAAGTGTATCCTTCGAATTAATTTTTGAGGAGCAAGGTCTGTGTCTCAATTCCTTTTTTGGGGCATATATGTATATATAATACATGAAATGGATTCATCACTGTTTTTGAAAAAGCTACCCTTTCTCCATTGAACTGCTTTTACCTTTTTGTAAAGGATCAATTGACTGTGTTTGTGGACTCTTATTTCTGAGTTCTCTATTCTGTTCCATTGATCACTTTGCAAGTCCTTGAACTTTGTTCCTCCCCTACAATATTGTTGGCTATGCTGGTTAGTTTGTCTTTCTATATAAACTTTAGAATTAGTTTGTCAGTTTCCACACAATAATTTGTTCATGCTTTCACCAAAGTTGTATTGAATTTATAAATCACATTGAAGAGAATTGACATCTTAACAACACTGAGTCTAATTTTGTGAACATGGATGTCTCTTCATTTATTTAGATCTTTAATTTCTTTCAACAGATTTTATAGTTCTTCTCACATACACCCTGCCCGTATTTTGCTAGATTGTGTCTATTTCATTTTCTTGATGCTAATGAAAATGGTATTGGGCTTTTAATTTCAAATTCTCATTGTTCGTTGCTGGATGTAGGACAGCAATTGATTTTGTATATTAACCTTATACTGTGCAACCTTGCTATAATCCAGAAGGGTTTTTGGCTGATACTTTGAGATTTTCTACATAGAAAATCAATTTATCAGTGAGCAAAGGGCATTTTAATGCTCCCTTTCCAATCTTTATACCTTTTACTTTATTTTATATTCTTGTCTTATTGCATTAGCTAGGGTTTTAGTATGATGTTGAATAGGAGCAGTGAGAGGGGATAACTTTTCCTTATCTTTTGTGTAAAACATCCCATTTTTCATATTATGTATGATATTGTCTGTAGGGTGTTCTTTTGGTGTATGTTCTTTATCAGTTGAGGAATTTCCCTTCTATTTCTAGTCTGCTGAGAATTTTAACCATGAATGGGCTTCGGAGTCTATAAAATGCTTTCTTAATCTATTACTGTGATCAAATAACTTTTCTTTTTTAGCTAGTTATGTGATAGATTGCCTTAACTATTTTGTGTTAAGCCAGGCTTGCATACCTGGAGTAAATCTCACTTGGTCTTGGTGTGTAATTCAACAATGTATTGCTAGATTCAGCATGGTAATATTTTGTTGAGAATTTTTGATGAGAGACATTTGAACATTTGTTTTTCCTTAAATGTCTTTTTCTGCTTTTGATATTAGAACTTCATAGAATGAGTTGGGATATGTTCCTTTTGCTTCTGATTTTTGGTAGCAATTATAAATAATTGATATCTTTTCTTCCTTAAATGTTTCATAGAATTCGCTAGTGAAATGATCTAGGCCTGTTGCTTTCTTTCTTGGAAGATCGTTAATTATTCATATATTTCTATACTAGATAAGGAGTTATTGGAATTATCTATTTCTCCTTTTGTAAGTTCTATGGACTAAATTTTTTTTTTTTTTTTTTTTTTTTTTTTTTTTTTTTTGAGACGGAGTCTCGCTCTGTCACCCAGGCTGGAGTGCAGTGGCCGGATCTCAGCTCACTGCAAGCTCCGCCTCCCGGGTTCACGCCATTCTCCGGCCTCAGCCTCCCGAGTAGCTGGGACTACAGGCGCCCGCCACCTCGCCCGGCTAGTTTTTTTTTGTATTTCTTAATAGAGACGGGGTTTCACCGTGTTAGCCAGGATGGTCTCGATCTCCTGACCTCGTGATCCGCCCGTCTCGGCCTCCCAAAGTGCTGGGATTACAGGCTTGAGCCACCGCGCCCGGCCTGGACTAAATTTTTGTGTCTCCCCAAAATTCATGTGCCAAAACCAATCCTCAGTGTGATGGTATTTGGGTATTTGAGGTCCTTTGAAAAGTGATTAGGTCATGAGGATGGAGCCCTCATAGGTGGGATTAGTAGTTTTTTCTAGAAAGGTTCCTCACCCCTTCTGTTATGTGAGAACGTATTGCAAAGATGGCTTCCATGAGCCAGAAAGTGACTCCTCAGCAGACATGAAATCTGCTGGTGCCTAGAATTGATCTTGGATTCCCCAGCTTCCAGAAATACGAGAAATAAGCTTCTGTGTTTGTGAGCCACCCAGTTTATGGCATTTTGGTATAGCATCCTGAACAAACTAAAAGAATTTTGGTAGTTTGTGTCTTTCAAGATATGGATCCATTTTGTCCAGGTAATCAAATTTGTGAGCACATAGTGTTTATACTATTCATTTATTATCCTTTTAATGCCGGTGGCATCAATACTGATAACCTTTCATTTCTGATACTAGTAATTTTTGTCTTCTGTCTCTGTTTCTCATTTGTCTCCTCTCCTTCATTTCTCATCCCCTTTCTGCCTCTTCTTCTTCCCCTTCTCCCCCTCCTCCTTTTCTTCCTTCTCCTCTTCCTTCTTCTTGTCTTCTTCTTATCCATTAGATTATATAAAAGTAAGCAAAATAGAGATTTTATTTTACCTTCATGTATTCCTTCTCTAAGCTCTCCTTTCTTTATGTAGATCCAAATTTCTTATAATTTTTCTTCTTCCTGAAACTCTTCTTTGAAATTTTTTACAAAATAGGTCTACTCATGACACATTTCCTCAGTTTTTGTTTGTAAGAGAAAGTATTTTTTCTCCTTCACTTTTGAAGAATAATTTTACTAGATACAAAAATATCAGTTGATTATAGTGTTCTTTCAACACTAATATAATATTTCACCTTACTGTCTTTTGATTGGATGATTTCTGAAAAGAAGTCTTATATAAATCCTATTCTTGCTTCTTATAATCAAGTATTTTATTCCATTCTCTTTCAACAATTTATCTGTCTTTGATTTTCTGAAGTTGAAATATAATTTGCATATGTGTATAGATTTTTGGTATTTTTCTGGACTTCCTGTATTTGTTGTTTCAGCACTTAATGTTGGAAAATTCTCAGTCAATATTACTTCAAATACTTATCTGCATTTTGTCTTCTTTCTTCTCTTTCTAGCAATCCCATTGTGCATGTGCTACATGCTACAACAATTACTGAATATTCTGTTCTTTTTTTCCGTTGTTTTCTCTTTGCATGTCAGTTTGGGAAGTCTCTATTGACATATCTTCAAGATGACTGATGTTGTTCTTGACCGTGTTCAGTTCACTGATAAACCTGTTGAGGACATTCTTCATTTATGTTGCAGTGTTTTGTTTTCTAGCATTTCCTTTTTTTTTTTTTTTTTTTTTTTTAAGAAAAAGGGTTTATGTCACTGAGACTGGAGTACAGTGGTATGAACATAGCTCACTGTAGCTTCAACATCCTAGGATTTAGGAATTCTCCCACCTCAACCTCTGGTACCACAGGCATGTGCCACTATGCCTGGCTAGTTATTTGTTATTTTTATTTTTATTTTATTTTTTTGAGAGAAGGGTCTTATTTTGTTGCCTATGCTGGTCTTAAACTCCTGGACTCAAGCGATCTTCCTGCCTCAGCCTGGGATTATAGATGCGAGCTGGGATTACAGATGCGAGCCACTGCACCCAGCCAAAATGGATACATTTAAAATATACTGTTTTTAATGTAAATGGAAGATGGAGAATTACTATGAATATTTCATTAATATTTTGTGGGAAGCCTAATAAAAATAAAATTTCCTGTGAGTATACCTCACCCCTCCAAATGTTGAGCCACTTCTCCAAGGAACAGTTCTTTGGCTGATATTTGGTGTTTTATCTTCTGCCAGTAGTAAAATGAATGACATGACTTATGGCCCAAGGCTTTACTCAGAAGCTTGGAGCCTGTTACCAGTGCTGCTGGGAGCTCCTGAGGTAGATACAAAGGCCAGGTGTCAGGGAGACTACCCAAGAGCAAAGAGCCAGAGAGGGGAGGCAGGTGCTGTTGGACACAATTGCCATCACTAGGCAGGTGCTGTGAATCCAACACAGATCTGAGTCAGGTTCCATATGCAGGGTCTGGGGCGAGTGCCTGGGATCACTGTGTGGCTGGAATTCTCCAGAAACCTGGTTTATACAAGTGTAATTGAAACTTGAAGCAGCATCTGATGCAGCTGGGGCAAGGCTGATTAGAACTAGGTGGTTGGAACACGGTCTAGCTAGGAAGGGAAGGGACCATGCACATCAGGGTGGAGGCTGCAGGCAGGCAGATGGCCATCACAGCCCAGCGGGCTGCCCATTACTCTCCTCCAGGCCCAGGAGACTAAACACACTTGAGTCGCAACTGCCTCTGGGCGTGGGAGCTGTGGTCTTGTTTCCACTCACACGTCCCAGCAAGAAGGAGCTTCCGCTGTGCTTGCAGACTTGACCCTACTAGTCTGGGCTGGGGAGTTCTGTGTCTGCCCATGGCTGGTCATTATTGTCTACAAAACCTGCTGTGATCTGTGAGAATTTTTATGACTAGGTAGCTCAAGGGCATGATTACATGCCTATGCTATTGCTGAGGGAATATCTCTATTTTCAGGTGAAGATTGTTTCTAATTTTATGTTCAGAATTCCATACAAGAGGCACAGTGGAGGTATATAAATGAAGATTAATCCACCAGCATTCTTTCAAAATACTGAACCACACTTTCTGATAGACATTGGGGTGGGGTGGCTGCAAGCAGAATGTCTGGGTTGGAATTCTCATTCCACAGCTTCATGCTGTGTGATAGTGAGTAACTTACTTTCCCTCTCTGTGTCACAGTTTCCTATTCTCTAAAAACAGATAATAATAGTGACCTACCTTATAGACTGTTATGAAGATTAAATTAATTTTTATATGTAAAAAAGACTTGGGACACAGATTTTCTGTAACTTTTAGCCATTGTTATTGCTACCTGAAGTATAAAAACAGAAATGTGACCCTGGTCCTTGACCTTGGGTAGCATCACAAGATAAGCAATAGTTTAGGGAAAAAATATTTGTACTGGGTATTTTCATTATTCAAAACATTATTAATAATGTGCTATTAAGATAATGTTACAAAATTAAAATATTAAAAAGAAGCCCATGGTACAGAATCAGAAAGTCTTACTGTGCATGTGTGTATTTTGACTCTCTATAATTCTTCTGTCAATCATCAGCTTTGCAGATTTCAGTTAACTGGGTCAACTTGCCAGTAATAACTGCTTTGGTCTCCCCATCTCTAACTCACCTCATGATCTATTTGCTGTCCTGCTGCTACGGTAACCTTGCTACAGTTCTCTTACCTGATGATCTTCCTTTTCCCAGCAAAACACTTCATACTTTCCTTCATAACACATCACACACACACACACACCATAAACACCCCCATACACTCACACACCACACACCAGAAACTCACACATTCCACATACATCACACACATGAACACCCCAGTACACACATATTCATACCACAAATACCACACACACATCACACCCACTACCTACACTAACATACATACCACACATACACTATGAACACCCCAATACACGCACACTCATGCCACACACACCACACACATACACCCACCACCTACAGTAACATATATACCACACACACACACCAAACACACATTCCCCACGCACACCATGAATACCCCAATACACGCACACTCATGCCACACACACACCACACACACATCACACCCACCACCTACAGTAACATATATACCACACACACACACCAAACACACGTTCCCCACGCACACCATGAATACCCCAATACATGCACACTCATACCACACACGCACACCACACATCACACAAACTTATACACACCGCAAACACTCACTTCCTACACACACACGACACACACACACACCACATGCATCACACACACACCACAAACACTCCCGCATACACTCACACGTATCACACAATACCACGCACTGACGCATTCCACGCACACACCAAAGACACCCCAATACACACGTACTCATACCACACATACCACCACCCCCACACCATATGCACATCACGCACATTCTCACAAATACAACACTCACCACCTACACACACACACCACATACACACAAACCATACACACCACATGCAGAAAACACACACAAAAACACTCCCCATACACTCACACTCACATACCACACATAGAACACGCACACATTCCACACACACACACCGTGAACATACACACACTCATCACACACAGCACGCACATCACACAAACTCTCAAACACACCACTCATGCACAGACACCACATACACAGACACCACACACACCACTGCCATCCCTCATGCACTCACACTCACATACCACAAACACACCACACACACCTTCCACACACACCCGCCACACATCCTTATACCACACTCATCACATATACCAGTCACATACACCACACACACATCACACGCTCTTACACACACTACACATTGCACTCGCCATCTACTCACACACATTTCACACACACACACCACAAACATCCCCCATACACCCACATACCACACACTCCACACACACACCATAGATACCCCATATATACATCATGCCACACCCACACACCAAGCCCACTACACGCCGTATATACTCACACACGCCACATAAACACAAAACACCCGCACCCACACTCACACACATCACACACACCAGTCTCCTACACGCTCACACACACAAACTCACACTCACACACACACACTCACACTCCTTGAAACGCTTCTCTTCACTCACTGATCCCTTCCTGACCCTAATCCACACCCACCGGGCTGCCCGGGCTTTCTTCCACCAGGACCTCCATAGCCCCTCCCTCCAGGGGTTTCTCTCCACTCTGGGCTCCCTATGGAGCCTCTGTTGCTTCTGCAGCCCTTTGCTCCCCACCTCCGCATGCATTTGCCTCACTGACTCTCCACTCTGGGCTCCCTATGGAGCCTCTGTTGCTTCTGCAGCCCTTTGCTCCCCACCTCCGCATGCATTTGCCTCACTGATTGCGCTGGACCATCTTGGTGGTTTTTCCAGTGTGTCCCCCCATGACAGGTCTCCTCACATACACCGCAGGCCCTTTTGACGAGCCCAGATCCTGGCACCGGCCGTTCCTTGGGCATTGTACATCCCTGCACATAGGACCACATCTGGCACACAGTATGCACTCAGCTGTAATTTCAGAGCATGAGTGCTCACAAGTATTAGGATCAATGTTCAGAAGGTGCTTTCCTTTTTACTGAACCTGTGGCCTACTTGATTTACCTGAAAGTTTGTAATTCCGTTCATTAAATTTCTGTTAAAATATTAATACACCAGGTGACTCTCAATATTGTTGCTGCAAATTATGTTTTCATTAAGATGGACAAAGACTATGAACAAGCCACATGTGCAGGGCACTGAGTTCGAGAATTAGCCTAGAAGCACTGGAGTCTTCAGTGATTTCTGTTTATATCAACAAACAGAAGAAAAAGGATAGAAAAGACAAGTATATACAAATGAAATTAGAAACTGAAAAAAAATTAATAGTTATGTAAAATTAACTAGGTGCTGGGCAAATTCTATATAAAATCTCTATTTTTCATTTGGGGTGCAGTGTCTCAGGATTTTTGCTTCCTAACTGATTAACTGGAGTGTTGTACCATGATTACATTGCCAAGACTACTTTAATAGTATCTGTGCTAAGTATTTTTTTGAGCTTTTGTTGAGGTTTACTTGACATATATAGAAAAGCGCACATTTAAAAGGTGCAGGCTGGGGGCGGTGGTTCACAGCTGTAATCCCAGCACTTTGAGAGGTCAACACAGGATGATTGATTGAGTCCAGCAGTTTGAGAC
Organism: Macaca fascicularis; assembly: GCF_037993035.2. Taxonomy (NCBI): domain Eukaryota; kingdom Metazoa; phylum Chordata; class Mammalia; order Primates; family Cercopithecidae; genus Macaca; species Macaca fascicularis. The sequence goes on along the minus strand of NC_088389.1, from coordinate 126,030,660 downwards.
CACCCTGAGTAACACGGCAAAAACCCCTCTCTCTACAAAAAATAAAAAAATGAGCAGGACATGGTGGCCTGCGCCTGTGGTCCCAGTTACTTGGGAGGCGGAGGTGGGAGGATCGCTTGAACCTGGGAGGTCGAGGCTGCTGTCAGCCAGGACTGCGCCACTGCACTCCATGCATCCCGCCTGGGAGACAGAGATCCTGTCTTTTAATAAGCAAATAATAAAAGGTTCAATTTGATAGGTTTTAACGTGGGTATAGAAGTCTGAAACCATTACAACCATCAAGATTACCAACATATTTCTTGTTTTCTTTTTTTGGGGGGAAGGTTGGGGGGAACAGTGTTTGGCGTCATCCAGGCTGGACTGCAGTGGCACCATCTTGGCTCACTGCAATGTCTGCCTCCCAGGCTCAAGTGATCCTGCCTCCTTAGCCTCCCCAGTAGCTGGGACCACAGGAGTGTGCTACCAAACCCTGCTCATTTTTGTATCTTTTTTTTTTTTTTGGTGTGTGTGTAGGCACTGGGTCTCCCTGTGTTACCTAGGCCGGTCTCAAACTCCTGGGCTCAAGCGCTGCACCCACCTCAGCCTCCCAAAGTGCTGAGATTACAGGCATGGGCCCCTGTGCCCAGCCATACATATCATTTCCAAGCACTTCCTTGCTTCGCTTTCCCTCCCACTTCTTCCAGCCTACCCATTCCCATGCAACAACTGGAAATGATTTTGATTTAGAATATAAACACACTTTATATGTCTAAAGAGATAACAGGTGGGGAAAATGGAAATAGTAAGAGACTTATTTTGTATATCAAAATTATCAAGTAAAATTGAAAAAGAACAGTATTTAGAATGAAAATTGAATTACTGAAACGAAGAATTTAGTGGATTCTGAAACAGCAGATTAGACGTATGTGAAGAGAGACAGCAAATTAGAAGAAAGCTCTGAAATAATTAACCAGCATGCACAATAGAGAGACAAGAATTGGGAAATATGGAAGAGATGTTAAGGGACGGGGGGGAAGAGGAAACACTGAGGAGATAATCTGTGGGAATGTCCATCTATGTGACTAGAGATGGGCACTGTTGCTGTAGCATTGTACAGCATTGCACCGTCGAAGGGAAAGCATCTCTACAATGAGAAATTGTATGGGTTCATTCACCAAATGTTTTGTCTAGTCTAGAAATGTTATGTATCTTTATCACAAATTCTCCTTTTAAAAATATAGGTAATTATACATTAAAAGAATTTTGTAAAGAACAGCATGCATAGCTGAAATGTATTTGGCAGCATTTATTAAACACTCCCTCTGCATATTGAAGTCTGGGTCACACAAAATAGTCACACAGGGGCTGCTGTCAGCCATTGAAAAGAAACACTAAATCTATTGACTGAACTCAACACGCTGACAGAAAGGCATGCTGAAATAGAAAAAGTGTAAGAAAAAGTCAATTCAACCAAAACAAATGTCCCGAATCAAATAGGAAGCTTGACTTTCAGCAAAGTAATTTCGAGAATATTAACACATGATTTGCCCCATCAATCATATCATTTGTCTATCAACCCAACGTTCTCACCTTAGGCAGCACAGAGTACCAGATTCTTCAAAGGAAGACAAACAACCGTCATTACATGTGAAGTAACTCATGCAATGTTACACACCAATTGAAAAAAGCAATATTTCTGTGAATGATGTACAGCAACTAAATTAATCTCCTTCTTTCTTTCCTTCTTCTTCTTTCTTTCCTCCTCCTCCTCCTCCTCCTTCTTCTTCTTCTTCCTTCTTTCTTCTTCTTTTTTTGAGACGGAGTCTGGCTTTGTCACCCAGGCTGGAGTGCAGTGGCGCAATCTCAGCTCACTGCACCCTTTGCCTCCTGGGTTCAAGCGATTCTCCTGTCTCAGCCTCCCAAAGTGCTGGGATTACAGGCATGAGCCACTGTGCCCGGCATATGTATTTCTTTCTGAAGATTTGTTTTTGTTGGCAAGATTGTTCTTTTTTGTTTGCTTGTTTTGTTTGCTTATTTGTTTGATGATATATTTTTCTTTCTTCCCTATATGTACATTCATTGAAGTGTAGCAAACTAAAAAGTGCATAGATGATGAATGTCTAGCTCTACGTATTTTTCCAAAGTAAACCACCAAGCAGATTAATTCTTAAGAGAATTATCAGCACCCCAAAGCCTTCTTGTATCTTCTGCCAGTCATAATCCTTTCCTCCCATCTTGCCAAACTATGTTAGTTTTATATCTTTTTTAAACCTTTTTATAAGTGAAATCGTACTATGTATACTATTTTGTTCAGCATTATGTTAGTGAAATATATTCATGTTATTGTTTGTAGTCGTGTTCCATTTACTTCAATTTCTACATAGAATTCCTGTTGTGTGTAAATACAAGTAGGTGATGATTCATATTTTTTAATTCTTGAAATTTTTATTGAGATAATTGTAGATACACAGGCAGTAGGTAGTCCAAAATAATCCAACGAGATCACATATATTATTTATCTGGTTTCCCCCAGTGGTAACATTTTGCAAAACTATAACAACCAGGACATTGACATTGATCCAGTCTACCAGCCTTGTTAAAACTTTCCATGTTTTATTTATATTTTGTGTGTACCTGTGTGCACATAGCTCTCAACGACTATGTCACATGTCTTATCTCCTGAATCCACCACCATAGTCAACCCAGGGCAGCTCCATCCCCTCCGAATTCTCTGGTGCTTTGCCTTTAAAATCACACCGACCTCCTTGCAATGCCCCCTCCACTATCCCTAACCCCTGGCAACAACTAATCTGTCTCCATCTCTAAAATTTTCTTTAAAAAATGTCATACAAATGAAATCATAGTGTTTAACATTTTGGGATTCAACTTTGTTCACTTGGCTTAATTCCCTGGAGATTTACCCCAGTTCTTGTTTATACCAATAGTTTGTTCCTTTTTATTGCTGGGTAAGTATGTCATGTTGTGGATATACTACAGCTTGCTTAAGCATTCACCTGATTAAGAATATTTGGGCTGATACTAGTTTTGGCAGATGACACCTAAAGCTGCTATGAACATGTGTGTGCAGGTTTTTATGTGAACGTAAATCTTCACTTATCTGAGATAAAAGCCCAAGAGTGCAACGGCTGCATTGTAAAAATCACATGCTTAGTTTTTAATCTACCAAATTATTCCCCAGACTGGTTGTACCATTTTACATTCCCACCAGCAATTTTTAATCTACCAAATTATTCCCCAGACTGGTTGTACCATTTTACATTCCTACCAGCAATGTGTGAGCACCCCAGATTCTCTGTATTCTCAACAGGCATTTGGTGGTGTCAGCATTTTTTTACGTTTCTCTAATAGCTATGTGCATTTAACTGATGGCTAATGATGTAAAACATTGTCTCACATGTTTATTGTCCATCTATACCTCCTCTTTAATGAGAGGTTCCTCTTTTCTTCCTTTTAAATATCAAGAGTTCTTTTATATATTGTAGCATAGATCCCAGTCCTTTGTCTCTCTTGGCGTTGGGTCATGGGATGCTGTTTCTGGATGTTTCAGGTGAGTTTGCGTTGATCCCCAAGCTTGGCTGTGCGTTCTTGTCTTCTCCAGAGAGTACTTGGTTTCTTCTGGCAGTCACAGGACCACCTTAATCCAGTCAGTCACTGGACTGAATCAAGACTACATTTCAGCCGAGTGACTTTCCCAGTGCTCATCTCTTTTTAAGTCACAACCCCAGAGATTGTGATTTTTCCAAGCAGGATCTCCTTTAAAAGAGGTCACGCTGTCATCCCAGCACTTTGGGAGGCCGAGGCGGGCGGATCACGAGGTCAGGAGATCGAGACCATCCTGGCTAACACGGTGAAACCCCGTCTCCACTAAAAAATACAAAAAAAACTAGCTGGGCGAGGTGGTGGGCACCTGTAGTCCCAGCTACTCGGGAGGCTGAGGCAGGAGAATGGTATAAACCCGGGAGGCGGAGGATGCAGTGAGCCGAGATCGTGCCACTGCACTCCAGCCTGGGCGACAGAGTGAGACTCCGTCTCAAAAAAAAAAAAAAAAAAAAAAAGAGGCCATGAACTCCCATCTCTGTCTCCCAGCACCCACAATTCCCAATGCTGTGCTTAGCTTTTTAGACCACTGAAAGCACCTCTTTTATTTGGTTCTTTTGCTTCTAATCTTACAAAAAAAATGAGGATTGGGCAAATCTATCAAGAACCTAAAGCCAGGCAGATGCCAGGCTCGCTCTCTTGTAATTCTTTCCAGATAATAGGTCCCTCAAACTCTCACTGCTTGATAGCCCAGTTCAGGGGTTCTCATATCCTGTGTCTCCCAAAACCACTTTATCTTAGCTGCAGATTCCTGTTTGACTGCAGTGCCCTAAACTGAAACTCGGCAGCAAATCCCCTGAAAGGAAAATGATTTGCAAAATGTGAGAATAATCTTAATACATATGTCTGTGTCTTGATTTTTTTTTTTTTTTTTTTTTTTTTTTGAGGCGGAGTCTCTCTCTGTCGCCCAGGCTGGAGTGCAGTGGCGCGATCTCGGCTCACTACATCCTCCGCCTCCCAGGTTCAAGCGATTCTCCTGCCTCAGCTTCCCAAGTAGCTGGGACTACAGGTGCCCACCACCGTGCCCGGCTAATGTTTTGTATTTTTAGTAGAGACGGGGTTTCACCGTGTTAACCAGGATGGTCTTGGTCTACTGACCTCGTGATCTGCCCGCCTTGGCCTCCCACAGTGCTGGGATGACAGGCGTGGGCCACCACGCCCGGCCAGTCAGCACCCTTCTGATCTGTGTTCCCACCTCCACTCGCTTCTCCCTTGTTACACGCCTTTGACTTTGAGACTCCTGCCACCACACACGGTGACTCTACTGATGTCCATCATATCCTCTCCCTTCATGTAGCCTCTGGCTTCTTGTCACTGCTTCCCGTGAGCAGTCTGCTAATTTTTGTAATGTGACTCATGGTTCCTTGATTATTTTAACCTGGTGACTTTTCTCTCCACTCCACTGCAAGGTGTGACATCAAGGTGCAAGTCATGAAATCACTGGTCATATCTTGCAACTTGCTACACTTTATCATAAAAATCTTAGGCACCTAACCCATCTTTCTGTCCACCCTGCCATATCTTTTAACTATTGTATGCTTGTACTTCCTGAAACACTTTCCCAATACTTGGAGAGGACCTCTATTAATGGTTTTGTCAATTTTTTAACCCAGCCTGAATAAAAAAATAAAATAAATTCAGTGTAGTCCAAGGGTACTGTGTTTATAAAGTCAGCAATAGTGTACATTAATGTCCTAGGCCTTCACATTTACTCACCATCACACACTGGCTCACCCAGAGCAACTTCCAGTCCTGCAAGCTCCATTCATGGTAAGTGCCCTATGTAGGTGTACCATTTTTTGTCTTTTCTACCATATTTTTACTACACCTTTTCTCTGTTTGGATATACAAGCACTTACCATTGTAATACAATTGCCGGCAGTATTCTGTATAGTAACATGCTATACAGGCATGTGGCCTCAGAGCTACAGGATATACCATGTAGCATAGGTGTGTAGTAGGCTTTATCATCTAGGTTTGCGGAAGTGCACTCTGTGGTTCACACAGTGATGAAATTGCCTAATGACACATGTCTCAGAATGTAGTACTGTCATTAAGAGACGCATGGCTTCATATATTTTTTACTCTGTTCTTATGCTTCTCTCAGTAGAACTCCAATGATACAAATGTTAGGTTTTTTTTTTTTGTATTGTTACACAGATCCTTAAGGCTATGCTCATTTTTCTTCAATCATTTTTCTTCTCTGTTGTTTATATTGAATACTTTTTATTGATCTATCTTTAAGTTCGTGGACTTTTCCCTTTGTCATTTCTATTCTGCTGTTGAGATCATCTTGTGAATTTTTAATTTTAGTGTTTGTATTTTTAGTTCTGAAATGTAACTGTCGTTTTCACTTGCAAGTTGAGATTTTCCTTGTTCTTTACAGGCTGAACCATTTTGGATTATATCCTGGATATTTTGGATGTTATCTTATGAGACTCTGGGTTTTGTTTAAAGCATCAGGACAATGTGCTTTGCTGTTGTTTTAAACGGCAATCAGCTAGGTCAGATTCAATACGCAAATTCCTCCAATGGGCTGTAGTTCTATTGTTGGTTCAGAGCCATGTGGCACAAGCACACAGAGAAAGTGAGCAGTGAAGATTCACTCCAAACTCCTGGAACCATAGATTCTCGGGTTAGAGAGAAGAGTTTCCTTCCTTCAGAGTTGAAGGTGCTTCTTGTTGGTAACTGTTGCTCTTAGCCCAGCTGCAACCACTGAATCACCACCACAGTATTGCTTAGGTTATAAAGAAAGGAAAGCAGAAAGATAGTAGGGAATTCATCCTCCTCTTTCTCACCTGTAGGGGCTCATTTTCCTTCCCCTCAGGCCAGAAAGAGAGATACTTTGGAGATTCTTTTTATCTATAACCAGGATGTATTTAGTTTCTTTAAGCCTCCTCTCATTGCCCAGTTTTGCATGTTGCTTGTTTTTAGTTTTCAAAGTAAGAAAAATCCTGTGATTCTCCTGATGCTTTATACCTCTATGCTTTCAGATTAATGTGAAAGATTATTTAAAAATAAGCTTTCTGTAAAAATGAAGGGCATCCAAAGAAGCCTGCTTTCCACTTGCCTTCTGGCCATCTTTCCTTTCTGCGGGGGTTCAAGAGTTTGGAGGTGTTGGATCTGGCATCAGAGTGGTCACCTTTCCCTCTGATGGGGGAGCCTAGTGGCCTTAGGAATAAACGAAGCCAGTACTGAGGAAGGGGAAACTGAGAGGACCGAGGAAGCACCGATTTTACACGCCTGTGGAATGCAGGAACTCTTTATTGCAGGAGCGGGTCTTTATTTTTTTATTTTTTATTTTTAAATAAAATACATGTGCTGAACATGCAGGTTTGTTACATAAGTATACATGTGCTATGGTGGTTTGCTGTACCTGTCAACCCATCATCTAGGTTTTAAGCCCCACATACATTAGGTATTTGTGCTAATGCACTCCCTCCCCTTTTCCCCACCCCCTGACAGGCCCAGGTGTGTGATATTCCCAGAAGTGGGTCTTTATATTAACGAGTCTCTAAGGGGCGAAAGGAGGGAGAAAATAGGCTGGGCTAGCACTCCGCTGAGTTCTGCACTGCACTGGTTACCTAACTTTGTGCTGTTTGCCGCTGTCTTCCCTGCTTCTGCCCCTGGCTTCACTTCCTGGAACAGAGCCCTGGGGAACCCAGGAGCTGTGGAAAGCCAGCTCTCCTTTGTGGCCCAGGAAGCACAGAAATTCAGCCAGCCAAGAGACAAAGAAAGAGAAGTAAAGCCAGCACATGGAGATAAGAAAGTGAGCATAACTTCAGAGCAGTATCGCCAGGCCCAGTGAGGCATGCTTGGATCTTGACACAAAAATCCCTCTTCGACTTGATCCGGCTCCAGTATGGATCTTTCACTTTAGCCCAGAGTGCCTCCTTGAACTCTCAAACGTATTCTGAGCTGAGCGCGATGGTGATTTGGGGTAATCATGATCTTCCCCAGGGGGATTTTCTCTCTCAGAGCTCAGACCTTGCGCATGGCCCCTGTGACCCACCTCCTGGAACTGGGGGCTCTGGGGAATGCCTGATGTGCCTCAGGACGGAACAGGCACGGTCCGCCACCACTTGTGCTAACCATGGAAACGAAGGGTACATGGGGCATATGTAGCTCAAAGGTTATGTGCAATTTTATCAGAAAATAAGTGTAATTTATTCTAACACTGAAAAATGAATTAGGTCCTCATGCTTCTTTTCTTCTCCTTTTTTTTTTTTCCCCCAGACTAGGTCTCACTCTGTCGTCCAGGCTGGAGTGCAGTGGCATAATCATGGCTCACTGCAGCCTCGACCTCCCTGGCTCAAGCGGTCCTCCCGTCTCTGCTCCTGTTTCTCATGTCTGATTGACAGGTGGATAAAATCACATGCCTGGCACCTCTCCTTGTGCGGGAGGTCTGGCCACATTTTGCGGAAGTTGGAGAGGCGTACACTAGATGGCGCTGTTGGCTTGCATTGTACAATTCACACTGCATGGGGTGGAGAATTGAATTTCACATTTGAGAAATGGGAAAGGAGGAAATAAAAACATGGAATGTCCTAACCTTTCTGAAAATCCAAAAAAGGCCCAAGGAAAGCTAGTTCAATTATTCCTGCTGTGACAAACTATGATACGGTCAGACATGCGCACTCTGGCGGGGTGTTCCCAGCCTGGGCTGCCCAAGAGGTGGCAGCTATTCTTGGACAGATGGAGTGTGGACCCTATGGTGAGCTGGGATCACTCTTAGGAATGACCATCAGCCCAGAGCCATGGGGCTTGTTAGATGCAGGGGTGAGTGGGGGGTCGCCGGAAACAGCCCGCTATCGGTGCTCTGATGTCCGAATGCCACTCTGGTCACCTCGAGATTAAAATTTAGAGGCAGACCATCCTGTGTGGCCTATTGGTGATATAGGGACTCAGAGGAACACAGGAACCACCCACACGTTCGCCCTGCCATGGCTACCGGCTGCCCAGGCACGCCTTGGCTCCCTTTGAGTTCACCATCCTCGTTGCTGCATCCCGTCCTTTTCCGGACACCTCTATTTTTCTCACACCTGGAAATTACACCTGCTGGCAGTCTTCAGAATTTTCCAGAGTTGACAACTTGGGGCTCATTTGTTTCTGCTCATTTTTATTTAGTTTTTCAGACGTGCTGTGCTCCAGGCAAGACATGATAGTAGTTCATCAAAGAGAGGCTGTTTTGGGGAAGTGGAGCAGCTGCCGCTGGTTTTGGAGCTGGGGTAGCTGCCGCTGCTACCATCACCGCAGCGGCCCAAGGAGTGGCCTTGGGAAGGTGGTGGTCACCATGCTCAGAGCTGTGCTTGGGAGTGACAAAAAGTGTGCTGGTACAGAAAGCCAAGACCGCTGAGCAGGCTGAGTGCGGTGATGATGTGGCTGCAGCTGGGAAGGCAGCCATGCCACAGGGGCATGCACCCCCAACTGAAGACAGCAATCTGCCCTCTGCCACCTACAGGAACATGGCGGGTGCCCGCCGTTCTTCCTGGATTCTCATCTCCAGCACTGAGCAGGGAACAGGGAGGAATGAGAAGCAGCAGATGGGCAAAGAGTACCGTGGAAGACAGAGGCAGAGCTGCTGGACATCGGCAATGAGGTTCCAGAGCGGTTGGGCAGGTCCCTTACTCCCCATGCTACACAACTTGAAAGCAAGGTGTTCTTGAAAATGAAAGGAGATCATTTCAGGTATCTTTTTGGGGTGGCGTCTGGAGACAATAAACAAACCGCTCTGTTGAACTCCCAGCAGCTTACCAGGAAGCATCTGAAATTAGTAAGAAAGATAGGCAACCCACACAGCCAATTCGACTGGGTCTGGCACTTAATTTCTCAGCCTTTTGCTATGGGATTCTAAACTCTCCTGAAAAGGCCTGCAGCCTGGTAAACACGGCATTTGATGAAGCAATTGCTGAGTTGGATACGCTGAGTGAAGTGTCTTATAAAGACAGCACTCCCATCATGCAGTGACTTCGGGACAGTCTCACTCTGTGGACATTGGGAAATCAGGGAGAGGCAGGAGATGCTGGGGAGGGAGAGAACTATGTCTGCCATGCCTCACGATCTGTTCAGTGTCACCCTGTACCATCCACATAAATCCTTTTGTGAGATTAAAAAAAAAAAGAATTGTACATCGTCTTGTGATTTTTCACAGCCTCAGCCTAGCAAGAATGGTTCGTGGGATAAACAGCTGGTATTGGTATCTAGAACCCAGATTGGCTGCATAAACACCACGGCATTCTGAAGTTTTGGTTTTGATTGACGTTGGCAAGATTACTGTGTGTTTAATTTTCTTAAAGCTGAACACTGTGGTGATGGGTTTTGAAATTCAGCATAATTCTTTCTGATAGGAAAAATAGACCTGAATGTTGTGTACCTCTTTGGAAAGTTTAATCCAGTATCAAAATAGTCACTGAAATACAATTCCATTGTAAAGTTGTACAGAAAGTTATAGAGGTTGTGTTGTGTTGCTGGGATGTGGAGTGAGACACCCGCATTTGGCATTCGAGTTTAATGGTAATTCACAGTGATGCTGCCTGTTCAGGCACTGGACCTGTTTGGCTATTGCCACTCAAAAGTTCATGACCACAAATGTCCACAGCTTCTTCATCTGAGGAAATGCAAATCCTGAAGCTGAAATTCCTTGTGACAGATAATTGGCTGTGACACTGTGAAATGTTCTGGTGCTCATATGACACACCTGACTAAACCCCCTTTTCTACAGCAATAGGAATATGTTACTGATTTGTAACTTGTGCCTCAATAGTGGAATTATTTTTCATTGTTAATACTGAGCTAAAAAAATGCTGTGTGTTTTATGAGTGTTCTTTTCTGTTTCCTGGCTAATATCTCCTTCTTTCTTTTCTTTGGTGTGAGGAATTTAATGTGATAATGCATACAAACTGCTCAGAACACAGCATTCATCGGGTGTTAGCCACTCCCATTATAGCACGGAAGTCCCTTCCCCCACATGTCTTTGCCCCACATTCCTGGATAATACCTTTAAGAGTAAGGTTCTGAGTCAGGCATGGTGGTGCATGCCTGTAGTTCCAAATACTTGGGAGGCTGAGGCAGGAGGATCACCTGAGCCCAGGAGTTTAAGGCTGTGGTGTCCTGTGGTTGCACCTGTGAATAGCCACTGCACTCCCGCATGGGCAACATAGCAAGACCTTATCTCCAAAAAAAAAAAAAAAAAAGAAGACTGTTCTGTAAAGATTGCCTTTCACTTGAGGAGTACTCAGTCTTCAGGTTCTTCCTACCTTGGGGCTTTTATTTATTATTTTATTTAATTAATTAATTAATTAATTATTTTGAGACAGGTTCTCCCTCTGTGGCCCAGGCTGGAGTACAGTGGCACAATCTTGGCTTACTGCAACTGGCTTACTTGCCTCCTGGGTTCAAGCAATTCTCCTGCCTCAGCCTCCTGAGAGCTGGAATTACAGGCACGTGACACCATAGGCCAGCTAATTTTTGTATTTTTAGTGGATAAATTTATCATATTGGTCAGGCTGGTCTCGAACGCCCGACCTCAGGTGATCCACCCTCTCTTGGCCTCCCAAAATGCTGGGATTATAGACATTGCTTGGGGCTTTTAAATTTTGAAATCTAAACATTTATTGTCACCGTCTTTTTTAACTGTTGACTTTGGTTTTCTCTTCTCTTTAAATTTCTGTTCTGCTTTCTTACATTGTTTTACTTTTGAATTCTTTCTTCATCCATCTTTTGTTTGTTCTTTTTTTTTTTTTTTAATTGTGAGAGGGGAGTCTCGCTCTGTCACCCAGGCTGAAGTGCAGTGGTGCAATCTCAGCTCACTGCAACCTCTGCCTCCCCGATTCAAGCAATTCTCCTGCCTCAGCCTCCTGAGTAGCTGGGATTACAAGTGCGTGCCACTACGCCCAGCTAATTTTTTGTATTTTTAGTAGAGATGGGGTTTCACTATGTTGGTCAGGCTGGTCTTGAACTCCTGACCTCATGATTCGCCCATCTTGGCCTCCCAAAGTGCTGGGATTACAAGCATGAGTCACTGCGCCTGGCCTTTTGTTCACTTTTTTTTTTCTTTCTTTTTTTTTTTTTTTTTGAGACAGAGTCTTGCTCTGTCGCCCAGGCTGGAGTGCAGTGGCGCAATCTTGGCTCACTGCAAGCTCCGCCTCCTGGGTTCACGCCATTCTCCTGCCTCAGCCTCCCGAGTAGCTGGCACTACAGGCGTCCGCCACCATGCCCGGCTAATTTATTTTTTTATTTTTAGTAGAGACGAGGTTTCACCGTGTTAGCCAGGATGGTCTTGATCTCCTGACCTCATATTCCACCCGCCTTGACCTCCCAAAGTGCTGGGATTACAGGCGTGAGCCACAGCACCTGGCCTATTCATTTTTTAATGCTATATATGGGCAGGGATGAGAGACATGAGTGAGCACCTTGGTGAGCAAGCCTTGCTTTAGAGTTGAGAAGAGCTGCCTGCACCACAGCTCTGCCTTCCTCCCGTTCTCAACACAGTGTTGCTCTTCAATCACACCATGATCTGAATCAAAAAAGTATTTTTAAATACCCAGGATTTCTCCCTATATTGAGGCTGACCCTGATCATTCTTGCAAGTACCTGTCACCGGGTGTCCCAAGTGCACTCATCCAGCTCAGCTCTCAGGAATGTTTAAACAAAATGCTACCACTCAGGGCAGTTGTGTGGACACTGCAGCGGAGAGGCTGGAGAGGATCCAGGCCCATCAGTCTCTCAGGGTCTCCACTCCATCTCTGACATTCCACCTGGCTGCAGGGTCCATCCGTTTGTCCATCTGCCGAAACAAGAAAAGAGAAATTCGTGCACTGACTCAAAACAAACCAAAAAAGAAAAAACAACAATAAAAATCCTTCTCTCCTTTCTAGCTGAACAAAAAAATGTGCATTCAGTTCATACTTGCTGCTTGAAAATGAGTAGTGAATGTGGAACCAAGCTTGTCTTGTTTGTGTATCTTGTAGCTTTGTTTTTCCTTACCAGTATTCTGCCTATGTTTTCTTCTGTGATGGTTCTATTGCCTAGCAAGCATAACTGTGGTTGGGAAAATATAATTGCAAAAAAAAAAAAAAAGAAAAGAAAAACGCCTGGTTGTTGATATACTAGACATATACAAAAGACATATACAAATGTCTTTTGTGTATGTCTTTTAAACAGTTACTGTTTCACCTTACATGGAATAATCAAGAAAAGTGTAAAAATTAAAAAGTGAAATAAAAATTTTTTCAGTTAAGAGAGACTTTTAATTTTCCTTTTTAGGTGGCACTTAGAAAACTTCAATTATACATTCCATTATTACATGTGGATGTTAGCCAACTAACCTGTTGAGTAAAAGGCTTGACTTCCTTATGTCTGTTTACAAAATTTAGTTTGAATTTTTGTGCATACATAGTAGGTGTGTATATTTATGGGGTAATGAGATATTTTGAGACAGGTATGCAATGCATCGTAAAATGCATTGCATCAAGGCAAATGGGGTATCCTCTTCACTTTTATTTATTATTTTTATTTTATTTTACTTTTTGAAATGAGTCTTCCTCTGTTGCCCAGGCTGGAGTGCAGTGGCATGATCTAGGCTCACTGCAGCCTCTGCCTCCTGGATTCAAGCAATTCTCCTGCCTCAGCCTCCCAAGGATCTGGGATTACAAGCATGTACCACCACACCTGGCTAACTTTTGTATTTTTAGTAGAGATGGGGTTTCACCATGTTGGTGAACAGGCTGATCTCGAACTCTTGACCTCAAGTGATCCTCCCGCTTTGGCCTCCCAAAGTGCTGGGATTAGAGGCATGAGCCACCACGCCTGGCCTTCCCCTTCACTTTTAAATGAGAAGTATTTTTCTACTTTCTCTGTCATGGAGTTTATGATTTAAAACAGAAGACGGAAAGCCATCTTACTGTCCTGCACTTCCTGTACTATCAGTTTCATTTAACAGAAAACGTATTTCTAGAGGATGTTGGCTGCCCAAAGTTTTAAAATCTGAGTGAAAAGGTATCCCATTAAGAGGTTTTGGGTTATGGATTTTAGGGAAGTTATTCACTGGACACGTCTAGATGCCCTGTTGTGTATTGTTGCAAAGTATGAAGATTTGTTTGGATCTCACCCCATTATACGTATTTTTCTCTCTTTGGAGTCTTTAAAATCTACCAGGTGAATATGTGATGAGGACAAGGCAAATGTGCCCTCTGCCTGTAACATGCCAGTTTAATTGCTCATGGCATTTGTGAATGATGTGGTATGAAAAGTGAGGGGAGAGGGAAGTGTGGGAATATCAAGGGCTGGTCTTGATGATGTGTGACTTGCAACAGTCAGGTCAGGCGTGGTGGCTCACGCCTGCAAGCCCAACACTTTGGGAGGCTGAGCAGGGAGGATCCCTTGGGGCCAGGAGCTCAGACCAGCCTGGGCAACATAGCAAGTCTGTCTCTACAAAATAAGAATAATAATAAAAATTAGCAGGGCATGGTGGTGCCTGTGGTCCCAGCTACTTGGGTGGTTGAGGTGGGAGGATCCCTTGAGCCCAGAAGTTCAAGGCTACAGTGAGCCCTGATGGTGCCACTGCACTCCAGCCTGGGTGACAGAGCGAGACCCTGTCTCTAAAAAACTAAAAATAAAAAATAAAGAGCGAACCTATGTGAATGGTAGAGTTCATTGACTTTGCTCGAAGACTGGGATCACCTATAAAAGGTGGACCCCTTGTTGCTAGATTAGCTTGGCTCCATTGTGACATGTTTTCAGAACTCCTGCACGTTGCCATTATGGAGGGTTGCTGTGTCTATTAGTGTGAGAATTTGGTTATCATCTTTCTCCTCCACCAGACTAGAAACCCTATGAGCCCCAAGGCTGAGCCCATTTTGCTCACCACGGCATTCCCACCACCCAGCCCAGTGTCCAGCACAGGGAAGGTGCTCAGTGCACTTGGAATCAAAAGCATATCCTTTGCTGTGGCTCACACAGCTGTGTGACTGGCCTCAGCCCCTTCAGCCTTCCCATAGTTCTTGGAAATGACTCCAGAGAAGTGTGGATGTCTGGACCGGGAAAGGGGAGATGGGAAACTTTCCTGTATGGCAGAAGAGCAAGCGCCAGGGAGGGCATAGACCTACTCATTGTTTAGTCAGATATGGATTAAGAACTTTTGATGTGCCCGGTACTGGGGAGACAGGGGTGACCTAAACAGACATGAGCTCTGCCACATGGTTTTTGTTCTTCTGGAACAGCCTAGTGAGGGAGATAGACTGTAGTGAAACAGCCACAGATATGAGTGTACAATTACAAACTGAGGGCAGCAGGTCAACCTGTAAAGTCAAGGACCAGGCATCCATAAGAGCATCCATCAGTGAAGCCCAGCGTAGACCCAGGGAGACAGGGGAGGCTTCCTATAGGCAGGGACACTTCTGCTGAGTCGAAGGGATCTGAAGCAGAGGGGCCTGTGCAAAGGCCCTGTGTCCAGAGGAAGCTAAACTTCTTCAAGGACCTGCCAGAAGATGAGATGTCTGGAACCTTGAAAGTAGGGGAGCCTTGTGCCAGGTGAGGTGCAGAGGTCAGCAGATTCCAGGTCACAAAGGCCCTTAGGTGTCAAGGGTTTTAGTCTTTATTCTTAAAGGCTGGGTGGTCTTGAAGTAAAGAAGAGTGTGGTATAATAGGTGTATCAGTTATCTATTGCTGTGTAACAAATTACCCCAAAGGGTAGTGGCATAGAAGAACTTATATTACTCTCTCACGGTTCTTTGGGCTAGGAACTTGGTCATGGCTTAGCTGGGTCCTCTGTCTCTGGGTCTCCCATGAGGTTACAATCCAGTGTCAGTGGGAGCTGCAGCTATCTCAAGGATTGCCTGGGGAGAGGATTCATATCCAAGGTCACCAAGTGGCTGTTGGCAGACCTCAGGCCTTTGCTCACTGCCGGCTGGAGGCATTTCTTCATTGTCTCATGGGCCTCTCCCTAAGGCTTCTCACAACATGGCAATTTGATTCCCCCAGAATGGGAAGGCAGGAGAGAGAGAAAACATTCTTTTTGTAACCTAATCTGAAATGTGGCATTCTGTCACTTTTACAATATTCTATTCATAGAAACAAGTCACCTGATGTGGCCCACACTCAGGAGGAGATTGTACCAGGGAGTGAATGCCAGGGGGTGGGAATGTCTGGGTGCCAGTGGAGATGCTGCCTACCGCAGTGTGGAGAATGGATTGGAGGGGTCAGAATGAATGTAGAGAGAATTCAAAGGCTCCTGCAGGAGTCCAAACAAGAGGATTGCAGATTGTAGCCTGGAAGAGGCCAGTAGCTGTGGTGATGATGGACACCAGGTGGATATGTTGGAGAGACACTTAGGAGGTAAAATTGACAGGTAATAGGTTAGAGATGGGTTGAATATGAGAGAAAAGGAAGAGAACATTACAGAGCATTCTTAGGTGTCTGTCTTCCACACTGCATAGGCTGGTGCCATTTGTGGAGTCAAGGACCGCGAGATGAGGACCAGGTTAATGGGGAAACATCAGGGGTTCCGTCTTGAAGGGACTGGCATTGAAATCATGCACAAGCAACCTAAGACTCCGAGTCACTTTACTGGACATCCTGTGCATGCAGGGAGATGTCTAAGTCTTGAGCTCAGAGGTGCAGGTTTGAGATTTAAGAGTGGCAACATCAGCAGGTTGCCTTGTGAAGAAAGTTCAGGGTGATGAGGGGTGGTTCAAGGCCTGAGTCTTGGTGAGTTCCCCATGTCATGGTGGGTAGAGAAGGAGCGGCCTAAAAGAAGGTAGATGATAGGCCGGGTGCAGTGACTCACGCCTGTAATCCTGACACTTTGGGAGGCCAAGGTGGGCGGATCACCTAAGGACGGGAGAATGAGACCAGCCTGACCAACATGCAGAAACCCCATCTCTACTAAAAATACAAAATTAGCCAGCGTGGTGGCACGTGCCTGTAATCCCAGCTACTCGGGAGGCTGAGGCAGGAGAATTGCTTGAATCCAGGAGGGATGCGGTGAGCCGAGATCATGCCGAGATCATGCCCACTCCAGCCTGGGCAACAAGAGTGAAACTCTGTCTCAAAAAAAAAAAAAAAAAGAAAAAAGAAGGTAGATGAGGTGGGCCTATCAGAGAGACAAAGGTCAGGGAGGGGCGATTTCAGAATTTCAGAGGCACAGGGAGGAGAACATTCAGGAAGGAGGGAGTGGCTGACAGCACCCAGGCTGCTGGGAGGCCAGGTCGGGTGGGGGCCACTGACGACCGTCACTCATTAGCAGACACTTACAGAGCACCTGCTAAGCGTCAGGCCCTGTGAGCACAAAGATGAAATGTCTGCATCTGTGGTCACCTTCCTGCACATCTCAGCATAGCGGCTGTGTGGGAACCGAACACACTGACGTATACTTTTAAATCCCCCAGCCACAGTGTTAGCTGCCAGATCAATGTTAGCAGCTGCTTGACATCTCATTTTTCCCAAGGGCCCCGGTGGGTGACTGGATGGGGTGACTGTTTTGCATGCAGGCCCCTAGCCTGGCTGCGTAAGGCTGGGAACTTGACAACAAAACAGGCACCAGGACCATGGGCCCAGGAGATTCTAAGTCAGTGGGTCAAAGGGAACTAAGCAACCGATTTAAAATAATCAGGGTTTTTTCTGGTGCACAGGCAGGATGGAGAGTCCCTCAGAGGCCTGGGCTGAATTCCGATTCCTCCCAGAGTCAATGCTTTCACCCCCTACGGGTCACCTGCTGAGCCTCCTTTTCCCACCATGTGAGATGAGGATAGCAGCTGCCGCTAGGTTGCTGTATTGAATGTTTGTGGAAGCACTGGAGTAATGCCTCAAAAGAGTCCCAAACCCCAGGGTGGCTGAGGATGGTGCCACTCGGGCATTAATGTGCACAAAGCACCTGCAGATCCTGTAAAATGTACTTTCTGCTTCCATTGCCCTGGGTGGGGCCTGTGAATCTGCCTTTAGAGCATACTCCCATACGAGTCAATGCTCTGCTGTGTGAGTCACGGGTCCTCTGAGTGGTAAAGGTTGAGGAAATCTGCATGTGGTGTTAGGAATGACCTCCTAGTTGAGGTCTTCATGAGGTTGGCATTTGATGACACCATCACAAGATTGCTTCATATTTGATAAACGTATCTTCTGCAATACTAATAACCAAAAGAAAAGCCATTCTAACCCCCAAGCCAGCAATAATAGAAACAGTGAACCTTCCAGCTCTGAGCACTGCGATCATAAAAAGCAAGCAGCCCACTAAAGCACTGGCTAGAGAAAAATAGAACAGTCAAACCTGTGATTGTCACAGAGCACTGCATAAGCAGCATACGCTGCATGGGCAGATGAATAAATCAACCCCACCCACTGCAAATGTAGCCTATTTCAACATGCTTCACACCAAAGCACTTTTGATTAGAAAGTTTGTTCAGGAGGTAAACGCAAATTACCTCTGGGTGTGTTCCCTTCAGCCAGCTGTTGAGGAATCTTAAGTGCAAGGGTTCAGCACCCACAGATTTTATCTCGTGCAAGCCCAATGATGCACTGTTTTCTTAGGCAGGGATTTTGAGTATGTCTTTCAGAGCTGCAATTTTCAGCAGCACAGCCAGGGCGTTTAAAAGGATGATCATGAGAATGAGATTCAGGCGATTGGAGGTGCTCACAGTTTCACGAAGAGTTATTTGTATGGGATACAGCCCAGGATGGCACATGCCAGACCTCTTTTAAGTTGATGACATTTGCAACAGGCTTTAACAAGCAGAGCATGTAGAGAAAAGAAATACATTCTGAAATTATGCAGGTAAAATTAATCAAGCTCTTTGTTGTAGAGAGGGCTTGAGAGAAGAGAGAGGAGAAAGCAGAAAGGGTTTGCAGTGGCCCCAGTATTCCAGAATAGCCTTGACTTCAAGGAGACTGCTCTAATGTCCCCATAATCACCCCAGTATTTGTCACACCAAAAGTATCATTACTATGAGAGGCAGGCACTAACATTTATTTGTGCTTATGTTGTTTCCAGGCACATTACGTACTTTTTCTTTTCTTTTCTTTTTTCTTTCTCTCTCTCTCTCTCTCTTTCTCTTTCTTTCTTTCCTTTTTCTTTTTTTTTCTTTCTTGTGACAGAGTCTTGGTGTGTCACCCAGGCTGGAGTGCACTGGCACAATCTTGGCTCACTGCAACCTCCGCCTCCCGGATCCAAATAATTCTCCTGTCTCAGCCTCTCCAGTAGCTGGGATTTCAGGCACACGCCACACGCCCGGCTAATTTTTGTATTTTCTTTCTTTCTTTCTCTCTTTCTTTCTTTCTTTCTCTTTCTTTCTTTCTTTCTTTCTTTCTTTCTTTCTTTCTTTCTTTCTTTCTTTCTTTCTTTCTCTCTCTCTCTCTCTTTCTTTCTTTTTTTTTTTTTTTTTTTTTTTTTTTTTTTTTTAGACAGAGTCTGGCTCTGTGGCCCAGGCTGGAGTGCAGTGGCCCGATCTCAGCTCACTGCTCCCGGGTTCACGTCATTCTCCTGCCTCAGCCTCCAGAGTAGCTGGGATTACAGGTGCCCACTACCACACCTGGCTAATTTTTTTTTTTTTTTTTTGTATTTTTAGTAGAGACAGGGTTTCACCGTGTTAGCCAGGATGGTCTCGATCTCCTGACCTCGTGATTCGCCCTCTTCAGCCCCTCAAAGTGCTGGGATTATAGGCGTGAGCCACCGCGCCCGGCCTAATTTTTGTATTTTTACTAGAAATGGGGTCAGGCTGGTCTCGAACTCCTGACCTCAAATGATCCACCCGCCTCGGCCTCCCAAAGTGCTGGGATTATAGGCGTGACTTTTTCTTATTTAATACTCACAACAACCTTAGGAAGTGGGACTATTATTATTCCCACTTTGGGATGTGAAATTCCATTGCATGGAATTGAATGATGCTGTTCCCTCTCTGCTCATGGGAGCCTGGCCCGAGACACAGCAGCAGCCTGGCCAGCGTTGTCCCCACTTTATACTTCTGCCATTTACTGCTTCCCGCCGGTGACAGCTCTGCCACCCACACCTCTCTAAGGTCATGTCTTGTCTAAGAGTGGTGTCCCTGATGTATTTTAAATAAAAAGTGGCATTTTTAGAAAATGCATACAGCAGAACTCCATGAAAAAGAACCACCCTCAGGTCTGCGACTGTGCATGCGCGTGCCCGTGTGGGTTTCAGATCCCTTGCACTTCCCTCTATTTTGAGGAGGGAATGGGGAGGTCGTCCCAATCACGACTGTATTTTGAGCCTGGTGTGACAGAGCCCAGAACGGAAGTTAATTTGTTTTAGAGAAAATAATGAGGCATTTTACATACACACAGCAGTGAAGTCAAAATTTCATCCCAGTTACACAGTCTGGCAAAGGAGCCAGACTGACCCCAGACGCCAGAGTTTGTCCTCAGTTTTAGCTGCTGCTGTATCCCCGCTGCACCAAGGACCTTTGCTGATTTCTCCACTGGTTGTTAGCAATGCTGCTGACTCCAGAACACTCCAGAATAATTTGGACAGGAACCGAAAGAGTGGAAGGGGACTCTAGTGAGCCCCAGAGGAAATAGCCTGGGCTCCCTTTTTCCAGGTAGAATAGGGACAGTTGGGCTAAGTTTGCAGGGAAAACAAACAGCAAATATAACATTTTACTGTGGTAGTGATGGTGAAAGGGTCTGAACTTAATCTGAGAGGTGAGTCCATTTTGGGGCTTGGCTGTCACACTCAAATGGTTATTCCTGGGAACTGTGAAATAAAACCTTTCTGTCCTCTGTGCACCAGAATCATTGCTTTTGTCTGCGTATTTTCTGAAAGGTGCTTCTCATTCTATTACCCTCTGATTATCAGCATCACCAGTGTGAACATTATGAATGAGTTTTATGCCCTGCACAAAATATCATTGTCAGAAACATATTCCAAAGCAGGGAATGTTAGATAAAATCAACAAGGGTTGGAGGAGACCCCTCCGTCCCCTCTGCCACTACCTGGGTGCAGATTCTCCTTGCCTCTTTCTAGACCACCGCAACAGCTTCACAGATCTTCTTGTTGCCCCAGGTCTCCCCTGTGAAAAATCTGTGCTGTTGTGCACAGCCACTCAGGGACACAGGCTTCTGGCACGTTGTAAGTGGGAGTCCTCTCCACGCAGCCACGAGATGAGGACAGAGCCAGTAAAGAGCTTGTCGCTTCCACTCACATGCTGTTAGCAAGAACCTGTGCACACGGCCCCCCTTAATGGCGACAGAGCTTGGGAAATGTCATCCTTCTCTGTGCTCAGGCAGAAGAGGAAGACATGGGTATTGGAGAGCACCAGCAGATTCTGCCACAGGGGCCAATCCTTCTCAGGCTGGCCCCAGCCCGCCCATTTCCTTGTTGCCCCATCCCCAGCCCCAACCGTGGGACTGCGTGTCTTTGCTGATGCTCCTGCCCACAATTCTCATCTAACTCCTGTTCTAGGTGTGTTCCACCTGACTGTTTCACTCTTGTGAAACTGCCCTAGAACACACAAGTGGAGAAACACTTTCTAAGTATAATGGGCTGTGTTTACTCATGAAGTTGTAGCCCGTTCAGAAATACATTGCTTTGTATGTATACAGAATTATAAAGGATCTTGAATAGTCAAGGCAAATGTTAAAGAATAGAAACAAAGTTGAGGAACTCTCAATGCCAGATTTCAAGATTTGCACTAAAACTTTGTTAATTAGGACACTGCGGTATTGACACAAAGACAAATAGTCCAATGGAGGAGGCTGGTGAATCCAGAAATAGCCTGCACAGAAATGGTCACAGAATCTACACAAAGCCACTCTTGCAATTTAGTGAATGAAGAATGTTTTTTTCAATAAATGATGCTACATCAACTGCATATCTATATGGAAAATTTGGACTAAGTTCTTAGCTCACCCCATTTACAAAAATTAATTTGACATGGATCAATATCTTAAGTTGAAGGTTAACATGACGATTTGAGAAGAAAATATAAAAGAATATCTTCACGACCTTGGGACAGGCAAAGATTCCTCCCATAGACATGACGCATAAGCACTAACAATAAAGGAAGAAGTGATCAATTGAATTTCATTAAAATTAAGAAATTCTACTCTTTGATATACACTATTGAGTGAAAACACAAGCCAAAATCTTGCATATGTCCAACAAAGGACTCATGTTCTAAGTATGTAAAGAACATGTTCAAATTAATAAAAGACAATTTTTTTAAGACAAAAGAATTAACAGGCACATCCCCAAAGAGGATATACAAAATAGGCAAGAAACATATGGAAATATGTTTAATATCATTACTCTTCAGAGAAATGCAAATTAAACTCACCATGAAAAACCACTGTACATTCAACAGAATGAACAAAATTAAAAAGACTGACGATGCTGAGTGCTGGCAGGGATGCCAAGTGTACGGAACTCTCACACACTGCTGCAAGGGGGAAAAGGGTGGACCAACAGCTTTGAAAAATTGGAACTACCTGCTAAAGCTAGACCTATGCCTGTCTTACAGCCCAGAAGTACCAGTTACCTGTAGGTGTTGTCGGGATTAATTCAGGTAGGCTAGAATTAGCCCGAGCTCTTTTGCTGAAGCACCTGCTGAACCCTAGTCAAAGCGTGAAACACAATGATTAATTAATGGTGGTGCATGGCACCCATGGATTTGAGGGGCACTGTGTGAGCTGTGCCGGCTTGTCCTCATTGTTCATTGGTAACAGATGATTTGTAACTGGTGTTGCTGAGAATCCCAGAGGGCTCTGCCATTGTAGCCATGATGTTCTGAAGCGCCTGATATATGTTAAAATTAGAGGTAGTAAAATAACATGCTTTGCAAATATCTTTTTGTTAAAATTCATATGAAATGTTGTTTTTGGGGAAGAATGGCCAAACCACCTGTTGAGTAACAGGCAGTGCATTTGAGCCTCGGTTCAGGGGAGTCGGGAGAAGGGTGAAGTGTAGAGAGCTCTGTGCCACTGTGCTCACAGAGAGGCGAGATTAACCATTATCTCCTATGTCTGTGCATTTTGCTTTACTTATCTCTGTATATAGTGTAGATAAAGGACAAATGAGTCCAGTTTACATCTAGTTTTTCTAGATGTTAAAGAGGTTGCCAGTGTACGGCAAAAGCAGATTAGTGAATTAATGTATTTTGTACACTTTGTTTTAAAATTCCTAGGAAAGATTGTCTTCTGAAATGAGCATTCTTTCTCACTGGGTTGATGGAGCTGGGAAGGGTCCTAGGCCAGAATGTCCATATTTCAAAGACTCTTTCAAATTATAACTATGGTTACATGTGTGCAGTTTATTACAGACTGCTGTGTACATAGTGGACAAATTAACTCCTTACCTGAAACATCTAGTTTACGTAGACATTTAAAGTGCCTGATATATGTTAAATGTAGAAGTGGCAACATAGCACTTTGTAAATATCTTTTTGCTAAAACTAATAGGAAATACTGTCTTTTGGAAATTGAATTGTGAAGCCACCACTGGGAGCAGTAGAGTACTGTCTATATTTGTTCAATGGCTTAGAGGAGGTGGGAGGGAAGAAATTGCAAAAGATAATGTGCTAGTGTGTTCATACTTGGACATCTTCAGACGCCATTTTTTCTTTGTGCATTTTGTTTTGCTCTGTATGTAGTGTATATTGTGAAAAAATGAGTCCTAATTTTGCAACATCTAGTCTCTAGATGTTAAAGAGGTTGGCAATGTATGACAAAGTACTTAGAAAATTTGCATATTTGTATGCCTTATGTTGAAATTCATAGGAAAACTTGTCTTCTGCAAATGACTTTTGGATAGAAATTTGTTCATCTCTAAGCATTACATGCGTCTGTACTTGTCCACTGGATTGAAGGAGGAGAGAAGGAAGTGAGGAGAGAATGGTTTGAGGCCAAAATGTTCATGTTTAGAAGATACCTCAGATTATAACCATTGCTATATGCGTGCAATATTATTTAACAGTGCTGTGTACATGGTGAACAAGTTATATGAAATATCTAGTCTTTCTAGATATTTGGAAGTGCTTGATTATTCTTTTATTTATTTATTTTTATTTATATTTATTTATTTATTTATTTATTTATTTATTTATTTTTGAGACAGGGTCTCACTCTGTCACCCAGACTGGAGTACAGTGGTTTGATCTCGACTTACTGCAACCTCCACTTCCCAGGCTCAAGTGATTCTCCTGCCTCAGCATCTCGAGTAGCTGGGATTACAGGCATGTGCCACCACCACCCTGCTCATTTTTGTATTTTTAGTAGAGATGGGGTTTCACCATGTTCGCCAGGCTGGCCTTGAACTTGTGACCTCCAATGATCCACCTGCCTCAGCCTCCCAAAGTGCTGGGATTTTAGGTGTGAACCACTAGACCCGGCAGGCGATTATTTAAAAGTAGAAGTAGTATAATCACATTATTTTGGTAAATAACTTTTTAAAAATGGATGGGAAATACTATTTGGAATTGGAGTTGTTGAACCACCTCTGCAAACAGTGTACTCTTTCTACTTGTTCATTGGATTGAGGGTGGTGAGAGGGAAGAAATTGCAGAAGGTGTTTTGCTAGTGTTTATTAGAAAATTTCAGCTTAATCCATTGCCTGTATGTTACATACATTTCAATTACCTTTGCTAAACTGTATATATTGTGTATATATTGAACAAATGAGCCCTAATTTTATAATATCTAGTCCATTCTCTAGATAGTAAAGAGGTTGCCAATGTATGACAGAAGTAGTTAGTAAACTAACATATGTTTTACACTTTGTTAAAATTCATAGAAAGACTGTCTTCTGAAAAGGACTTTTGGGAGTGAAATAACATCAGCTCTAAGTGACTCATGTGCCTATATCCACCTGGTTGGTGGTGAAGAGGAGTTGAAAGGAATGAAGGATTCTAGGACAGAATGTTCCTATTGAGAAGACATTTTCGGATATAACCACTGTTACATGTGTGTAGTTTATTCAACACTACTGTGTGTATCATGGACAAACTTAGATCTTATTTAAAACATCATTTAGTCTTTTTAGATGTTTAGAAGTGCACAAAGTATGTTCAAAGGAAAGGCAAATAACACATATCTTTTGATATGAAATATTGTCTTTTGGAAACTGAGCAAACCAATTCCCTGAGCTGTACACATTGTTATACTTGTGCCAGTTTGGGGAGGAAGGAGGAGCAGAAAGTGCAAAGGGCTTTATACCAGTGTGTTCACGGTGAGGCACATTGATCATTATCTTTTGTTTTGTTTTGTTTTGTTTTTTGAGACGGAGTCTCGCTGTGTCCCCAAGCTGGAGTGCAGTGGCGCGATCTTGGCTCACTGCAACCTCCACCTCCTGGGTTCAAGCGATTCTCCTGCCTCAGCCTCCCAAGTAGCTGGGACTACAGGCATGCGCCACCACGCCCAGTTAATTTTTGTATTTTTGGAAGAGACGAGCTTTCACCATGTTTGCCAGGATGGTCTTGATCTAAGTCTGCATTTCTTTTACTGTGCAGATGTTGTGTATAAGAGGACAAACCAATCCTAATTTATAGCATTTAGTCTTTGCAGATGTTAAAGAGGTCCAGTGTGTGACAAAAATAGAGTTAGTGAACTAACACACTGAGTACATTTTGTGTTAAAATTCATAAGGAAGACTGTTGTCAAAAACACAGAAGCGGGCCGGCACAGTGGCTCACGCCTGCAATCCCAGCACTTTGGGAGGCCGAGGCGGGCAGATCACCTGAGGTCAGGAGTTCCAGACCAGCCTGACCAATACGATGAAACCCTGTTTCTACTAAAAATACAAAAATTAGCTGGGCATGGCAGCGGGCACCTGTGATCCCAGCTACTTGGGAGGCTGAGGCAGGAGAATTGCTTGAACCCGAGAGGCAGAGGTTGCAGTGAGCCAAGATCACGCCATTGCACTCCAGCCTGGGCGACAGACTGAGTCTCCATCTCAAAAAACAAACAAACAAAAAACAAAACAAAACCAAAAAAAACAAAAAAACCCACACACACAGAAGTGAAATTGTTAGAATCCTTTCTACACATTACATTTGGCTTATAGCTGTCCACAGGGTGGACAGAAGTTGGAAGGGGAAGGGATCTAGGCCCAAATGTTCAGGGGAAGGGTGCTAGGCCAGAATGTTCCTATTTAGAAGACACTTTCAAATTACAGTCTGTGTTATGTACATGCACCATTTATTCAACGCTACTGTGTATATAGTGGAAAACCTAAGTCCTCTTTGGAACATCTAGTCTTTCTAAACGTTTAAAAGTGCACAACATAGGTTAAAAGTAGAGGGCTAAGGTGACACCCTTTAAGCATTTTCTTCATGACTTCTTAGGAGTGTTTGCATTTGGAAATGGAATTTTTAAACTTGAGGCTTTGGACTGTTCACAGGGTGACGGTGGGTGGGGGAGGAGGAGGTATGCAAAGGGAACAGTTCTGTGCCCATGAGTGAGATTAGTTCACATGGTCTAACCATTGTTCTATATGCATTTTAGTTCATAGTGGGTTTTTTTGTTTGTTTGTTTTTGAGATGGAGTTTCACTCTTGTAGCCCAGGTTGGAGTGCAGTGGTGTGATCTCGGCTCACCGCAACCTCTGCCTCCTGGGTTCAAGTGATTCTCCTGCCTCAGCCTCCTGAGTAGCTAGGATTACAGGCGCACACCACCACACCTGCCTAACTTTTTTGGTAATTTGTAATAGATTCGGTGTTACGCCATGTTGGCCAGGCTGGTCTTGAACTCCTGACCTCAGGTGATCCGCCTGCCTCAGCCTCCCAAAGTGCTGGGATTACAGGCGTGAGCCACCGCACCTGGCCAATAGTGGGTATTAAAAGATAAACAAGTCTTAATGCTCAAAGTATGTTAAAAATAGATGTAGTAATACAATCCATCTATAAATGTTCTTTTGTTATATGTTAGGAGGCCTGTCTTCTGGGAGTGACCTTTGTTACTCCACCTCTTGGAGCGAGGCATAGTCCTATACCTAGTCACTGGGATGGTGGACGAGGGAGAAAAGGAAGCATGAAGGAAAGAACTCTTTGCTAGTATCTCCATATATAGAAGATGGTTTTAGATGATAACCATACTAAACATGAGCATTTTTAGTCAAGTGCCTGTGTGTAATTCTGGACAAAGTTTATTATTTTGCACTATCTAAGCTTTATGAATGTCCTGGGGTGACAACATGTGATAAAAAGTAGAACTAGTGAATTAGCCAATTTGTAAATATTTTCTTGTTACAATTTATAGAAAAGATGCAACTTGGATATGGAATTGTTAAACCATCTCTGAGTTTTGTATGCCGGGACTTGTTCATTAGGTTGGCAGCAGAGGGGCTAAAGGAAGTATAAGAGAGAGACGTATGCAGACGTCCATATTTACATTTTGATGATAGCCGTTGATGTAAGTGCATCTCTTTTAGCTGTACTATAGGAAGACATTAAGTATTTCAATGAAAACATACCTTGCTAATATTTGAATAGGATAGATCTGCTAATGAATTCTCTTAGAAACATTATACTTAGTGTATTCTATTGCTGTATATTTCATTTTAAAGTGAGCATTAAGGTAACACAGTATTTCAATAAAAACTCTGCCAATGCTTTTATCTAGAGGCGTGTGGCCATTTTTGTCTTTTATGAAAATCTGGCCCAAGAAAGGCAGGATTACATTGTTTTTCCAATGGATTGAGTGGGTGTAGTGTATTCTTGATTATCAAAATATTCATATAGCTTTGAGATTTTGAATTGGTAAATACTGAAGATGTGTGAAAAAGTATGATACATACTGTATGATCTCAGTCCCATAAAATTGACTGTTGTATCTACAGCCACACAGGACCTAGAAGGACACGTTAAACTCTAAACTGCTTGTGACTTTGGATGACTTTATTCTTTGCTTCTTGTGTTTTTCAGTTTCCTATAATGCACAGAGTAACTTTAAAAAATAAAGATTATTTTTAAAACCTAAAAAAAAGAGGAGGTTACAGAATTGAATAGTCCCTGAGATAAGGTAAAATCACCTTACACTAATGGTTGCAAGATAATGGTATAAGTAAGCTTTCGCTACAGGTATTAATGAACTTTAAGATTTGGAAGACAAAATTCATTTTATGTATTCAACTAAGTGTGCTCAGATTGTATTGTGCTAGATAGGCATGTCATTCTAATATAATATGAACGAATCAATAAAGTCCTTACAATATTGATGAAATGTGGTCATTTCCATGTAAATCTTATATGGCTATTTCCATATGAATATTAATAATATGTAGACCATATGTCACTAATAGATATTTAAATTCCCTCAAATACTTGTGGATGTAACTTTATGCCACAGGTTTATCTTTGGCATGAAAAGAATGAATGGATAAGACAGACGACTTGTAGGTAGAAACCTCTTGGAGGTTGTGTAACATCTCGTTTCTGCCCAGATCCTGTGTGTAGTCACAGTATTCTGTGGAGAGGAAGCGAGTATAAGTCAGATTCCTGGTACCTTGAATAACACTCAAATCTGCGCCTCTGTTTCATTATCCTGCAGTGAGCTAGATAGAGTTCCCTATCCCTTCTCATCCTTCCACCCAATACGTACCTGTCCACTCTGATTTTTATTTTGACTTTTGAGTTTGGGGATGTTAAGGGTTGGTGGAGGCAGTGCGGTGCTGCTGCTCAGCGAGAAGCTTGCGTGGCCTTGCCAGGTTCTCAAATCACAAAACCACACACTGTTCTCATTAGTGTGAAGTGCAAGATTATCTCTTCTGTGCTAATTTGCAGAGAAATTAAGATGGTACCTTTCAGTAGAAAACCTTCCCTCAGTGCCCTAGTTCAGAGGAGCAAGGAAGTGTAATACGCAGAGAGTCAGATGTTGAGGTACTCCTCAAGTTTCCTGTAAAAGAGCTGAACTGCAGGCTGCCGGAAGACTCAGGGTGGGGCTGGCACTGTAGCAACTGAGGGATGTCTTTGCAAATATGCTCTTGTGTGTTTTTATGTGAAAATAATCTTAAAATTTCTCAATTCAGGCTAAGAAAAAGAAAGAAGACACAATTACTAATGTCAGAAATGAAAGAGGGATCATCATTTCTGACCAAATGGATGTTAAAGGGACAATAAAGGAATATTATGGACAATTCTATGCCCATAAATTATATAACTTAGATGAAAAGAACCAATTCGTTGAAAGACAGAACCTACCAACAGTCACATCAGGAGAAACAGATGATCTGAATGGGCCTGTATCTACTACAGAAATTGAATCGATAATTAATAAACTTCCAAAATAGAAAGCCCCAAGTTTAGAGGGGTTCAAAGGTGAATTATATCAAACAATTGAGGAATAAAGGATATCAGTTATTCATAATTTTTTCCAGAAAATGAAAGCAGAAGGAACACTTCCTAACTCATTATATGAGGCCAGCATTACCCTAATACCAAAACCAGATAAAGATATTACAAGAAAGAAAAACTCTAGACAAATATTTCTTATGAACATAGATGCAAAAATCCTCAACAAAATATTAGCAAATTGAATCCAACAGTGTATAAAAACCCACAATATGTGTGTATAAACGACAATCAAGTGAGGTGTATGTCAGGTATGCAATCTCAACATTCAAAAAACCATTAGTGCAATCTACCACATCAACAAGCTAAAGAAGAATCAGATCAAATGATCATATCAACAGACTCAGAACAAACATTTGACAAAATCCAACACCCACTTATATTAAAAACACTTAGCAAACTAAGAATAGAAGAAAAATGTCTCAAATTGATAAAGAACATCTACAAAAAGTTTACAGCTAACATCATACTTAGTGGTGAGAAACTAAATGCTTTCATTCTAAAGTTGGGAATAAGGACAGGATGCCCCTTCTCATCACTCCTATTCAGCATTATACTGAAGTCCTAGTTAATACAACGTGACAAGAAAAGGAAATAAAAGGTATACAGATTGGGAAAGAAGAACCAAAATTATCTTTGTCCAAAATGAGATTATTCTACATTATTCAGTAGAAAAACCTCAAATAATTAACAAAAATTTTCCTGGAACTGATACATCATTTAAGAAAGGTTGCAGGATGCGAAACCTTTAATTGGTTTAAATTCAAACCAAATTTAATTTGGATTAATATCCAGAAGTCAGTTGGTTTCCTATATATCAGCAATAAACAATTGAAATGAAAAGCAAAACACCATTTACATTAGCACTAAAAAAGCAAAACATTTAGGTATAACTTAACAAACCAGGTATCAGATCTATATGAAGGAAAACTACAAAACGCTGATGAAAGAAATAACAAATCTAAAGAAATGGAGAGATGTTTAATGTTTGTAGACAGGAAGACTCAATATTGCCAGGAGGTCAGTTCTTCCCATGTGTGAATTTACAGATTCAATGCAATTCTAGTCACAATCTCAGCCGATTACTCTGTGGATATCAACATACTGATTCTAAAGTTTACATGAAATGGCAAAAGATCTGTGGATAGATCAATTAAATATTGAAGAAGAAGAAAGAATGACATTACCCAACTTTAAAACTTATTTTAAAGTTACAGTAATCAAGTGTCTGGTATTGGTGAAAGAACAGACAAATAAGTCAATGTAAGAGGATAGAGAGCCCCAAAATAGACCTATGTAAATGTATAGTCACCTGATTTTTGACAAAGAAGAAATACAGTTCAATGGATAAAAGGACTTTTTTTTTTTTTTTTTTGAGATGGAGTTTTCTCTTGTTGCCCAGCTGGAGTGCAATGACGCGATCTCAGCTTACTACAACCTCTGCCTCCTGGGTTTGGGTGATTCTCCTAACTCAGCTTCCTGAGTAACTGGAATTACAGGTGCCTGCCACCATGTCTGGCGAATTTTTGTATTTTCAGTAGAGACAGGGTTTTACTATGTTGGCCAGGCTGGTCTTGAACTCCCGACCTCAAGTGAGCCACCCGCCTCCGCCTCCCAAAGTGCTGGGATTATAGGTGTGATCCCGCGCCCAGCCCAAAGGTACAGTCTTTTTAACAAACAGTGGAACAACTGGACATCACATGCAAAACAAACAAAAAAAAGGGATCTAGACAAAAACCTTACACCCTTCACAAACTGAACTCAAAATGGGTCAGAGACCTAAATGTAAAACATAAAAGTATAAAACTTCTAGAAGATAACATAGGAGAAAATTTACATGACTTTGGATTTGATGATGAGTTTTTGATGCTACATTGAAAGCATAATCCATGAGGGGAGAGAATAGGTAAGCTGGACTTTGTTGAAATTAAAACTTCTGCTCTGTGAAAGAAACTGTTATGATAAAAAAAGGCAAAGCCACATGGTTGAGCTTAGACATAGTTGTGAAGAGACACCAGCATGCTTTTTGTGAGTCATTTCCCTCCCTCTCTCTCTCTCTCTTTCCCTCTCATCCCTCAGGTCAGTGGGGAGTGGTTCTTTCTGCTTCCTTTGAGGTCCTTGTTAAGAGATGGAAACTTGTCACTAAAAAACCCAGTTATGAATAAAATCCCTGAGTGCAGGTACTGGTCAACAGTGTTAAAAAGCTTCCGTATGTATGAAAATTTGCAGAAATAGAAAAAATATGTAAATAACATTTGAAGTGTTTTCTGTAATAAATGTAAAACATGATAATGTTGGAAAGCTTGGAAACACTTCCAAACTGGACCAGCCCCTTCAGAATAAAATGGCTCTTCCTGCTGGCTAAATCTATGTGGAACTTGCTGTGGGGGTGATGAGAACATCAGGCTCATTCATAGTTCCAGTCAGAAGAATAAGAGACTTTAGTGACATCCCATTGGCCTAGTTCTCACACTGCTGAAGGAGCCTATCTGTTCTGAAATCCATAATCTTACCTCAAGAATGAGTGAAGGGGCTGGGCGCAGTGGCTCATGCCTGTAATCCCAGCACTTTGGGAGACCCAGGCGGGCAGATCACTTGAGGTCAGGAGTTCGAGACCAGCCTGGCCAACATGGTGAAACCCGTCTCTACCAAAAATATAAAAAATTAGCCACGTGTGGTGGTGCATGCCTATAATCTCAGCTACTGGGGAGGCTGAGGCAGGAGAATCACTTGAACTTGGAAGGTGGAGTTTGCAGTGAGCTGAGATCGCGCCACTGCACTCCAGCTTGGGAGACAGAAGAATGAGTGAAGATTCCCCCTGTTGAGAAAATGTTGACCTGTAAAAGATTGTGAGGACCTGAATCGATCCACTTCTCTGTGGTTCAAAATGGTTTTATTTTCCATGCTATGACCTGGGGACAAGCTAAAGCATTTTTTCTCCTTCCTGATTGCTATAGCAAAACTATCAATATTGTCATGGTTCCAGCCAAAGAAGAGAGTGACCATGGATTCTTGCCTTGATTTCTTTTTCTATTTATTTATTTATTTATTTATTTATTTATTTATTTTTTATTCGCTCTGTCGCCCAGGCTGGAGTGCAATGGCGTAATCTCAGCTCACTGCAAGCTCTGTCCCCCGGGTTCACACCATTCTCCTGCCTCAGCCTCCTGAGTACCTGGGACTGCAGGCACCCGCCACCACGCCTGACTAATTTTTTGTACTTTTAGTAGAGATGGGGTTTCACCATGTTAGCCAGGATGGTCTCGATCTCCTGACCTCGTGATCCGCCCACCTTGGCCTCCCAAAGTGCTGGGATGATAGGCATGAGCCACCGTGCCTGACCTCTTGCCTTGATTTCTGTTCATTTCTTTCTCCTTGTGTTGGAGGAGCAGCAAGTTGGCCGGCTGGACTGTTCTGATCATGCATGAAGTACCTGGTGAGCAAGGAATTCATATGGTTTCCTAGTTGCATGTTTAGGGTAACCACATGGGGTCTGTAAAGGTGAAAGCAGCTCTGTCATGGCCAGTGGCAGGCTGGAACCATTGGACGGGTTTTCACTGCCTTCTTGGGCTTCTTTTCCAGGAGGACCCACATATGTGACAATGGCTCTTGGGGTGTTGGGGTGAGATAACAGGTATCTTAAGCCTCTATTTAGTGTGTCCTTAGGGAAGTTTTAAATGTTGGGCATTGCTCCTAGCACAGGATTCTTAGCAAATAGTAGTCATGGTACTTTCTGGCTTGCTGACTGCTTAAACAGAAGTTTCAAACATAGAAACAGGTCGTGGTTTTTATATGTTATTGTATGTCTATAACTAGATGCTGGTCACAGCAAAGCCAGGTTAAAAACCCAAGATGCTGCTGGTGATGAATCCCATTTGCAATAGTACAGTAACTAAAAATCCAAAAGAAAAAAAATACAGGAGCTTTCATAACATAAAACATAAACCTTTACAGACACCAATAAAAGTAGACTTGAATAAGTGGCAGGATACTATAATAAGATTAAATTCAAATCAAAAGCTCCATGCTATTGGGAGAGCAGGATTGGACGAAGTGTTGCTAAAATATCTTGTAGGTAAGTGCAAATATTCACCAAGAAATCTTTAAAAATTAAGAATATTGGAAATATTTAAGTATATTATAGACCTCTATGCAGATGTAGGTCTGTTATAAGAGTAGATAGATGAATTGGAGAGCACAGGCTGCTTGCAGGACCCCTCCTCTGCTCCACCCCCAGAATAAGAGTTTATAGGCAGCATCACTAATTATGAGGGAAGGAAAACTGGTCAGTCAGTGATGCAGGCATAATAGGTGGGGAATGGATGTAGATTCTCTCCTCGTACCGTATACTGACCATAGTTAGTCTCCAGCCTCTTCAGTGGTCAAATGGAGACAGCATGGGCCAAGGTCTCCACCCTGAAATAATCGCACAGTGAGCACACACGCTGGTGTGGCCTGAGACGCCAGGTACACGAAGATGCTCTTGTAAGGCAGGATGTTCTAAGCCCAGAAACTGGCCAAGGGCCAGGCATGTTCAACATCCAGGGTTTGAATGCGCCAGACTTTCTGAGTTAACCCTTCACTGCACAGGGACTACGTGGTGGCTGCACAGAGAGCAGGAACAGGCAACAGGAGACCTGAGGAGGGACTCAGGCAGGTGTCTGTGAACAGGGGAAGGGGTGAAGGTCTGGGGGTAGGAAAGAACACTGGAAGAACTCAGCCTGTTGTCTGACGGCATGCATGTTTAAAGGAGGAGTAGCTGCACTGAGGAAAGCGCCCTGGGCCAGAGGCCGAGGCCATGAGGATGGAAGGCAGTGCCGATGGCTGAGGCACAGGCAGTCCCAGGTTCCAGGGTCCACAGCAGAGCCCCGGCTGCAGCCTCATGCCCTCCTCCCCAGCACTGGCTTAGCAAGGGCCATACCTGCTGATGATCTTGTAGAATGAAGGCTAAGAGTATTCTAACAGACCACTTGGTCAGTTTCTAAGTGGGGAATAAGAAGATTTCTGAAGAGTTTCAAGGTATTGCTGCTGATTCAGATATTTCCACAGGTGCTGTGCATGTGACTCATTTTTTTCTCTCCTTGTCTTTTTCCTTCCTTCCTTCCTTCCTTCCTTCCTTCCTTCCTTCCTTCCTTCCTTCCTTCCTTCCTTCCTTCCTTCCTTCCTTCCTTTTTTCTCCATTCCATTATGAATTCTCATTCCAGGATGTTTAAAAACATAGTTTTCAGTGGCTCATGCCTGTAATCCCAGCACTTTGGGAGGCCAAGGTGGCGGATCATGAGGTCAGGAGATCGAGACCATCCTGGTTAACATGGTGAAACCCTGTCTCTACTAAAAAAAATACAGAAAATTAGCCAGATGTGGGGGTGGGCGCCTGTGTTCCCAGCTGCTCAGGAGGCTGAGGAAGGAGAGTGTTGTGAACCGGGCAGGCGGGGCTTGCAGTGAGCCAAGATCGCTCCACTGCACTCCAGCCTGGATGACAGAGTGAGACTCCATCTCAAAAACAAAACAAAACAAACTAAAAAAAAACCGTAGTGTTTGCCCATTTTCTGGAAAAAGAACATCTATAAAGATCGGACCAATTCTTGCCATTACCCTCTCACCTCTTGTACGACCCTACAAGAGAACAGACAGCCAGACTGGGGCAGGACAACACGTTCTCAGAAAGAGAATGCCCACAGAGCAGAGGCCACACATTTGCTAGTGCTTTTTAGTTCAAAGATCCTGCCCATTCCATCCTCAGGAGCAGTTTTCACAGTTACCAGGGCTTTAGGGCCAAAGTATGAGGAAAAACTAAAAGCTGATCCTTCTTATGCATTCAGTGATTTTTTTTTCTTCTCCTTCTCCTTCTCCTTGACCTTCTCCTTCTCCTTCTCCTTCTTATTCTTCTTTGATGGAGTCTCTCTCTGTCGCCCAGGCTGAGGTGCAGTGGCATGATCTCGGCTCACTACAACCTCCACCTCCCTCGTTCAAGCAATCCTTCTGCCTTAGCCACCTGAGTAGCTGGGATTACAGGCATGTGTCACCGCACATGGCTAATTTTTTGTATTTTTAGTAGAGACAGGGTTTCACCATATTGGCCAGGCTGGTGTCGAACTCCTGACCTTGTGATCCACCCACTTTGGCCTCCCAAAGTGCTGGGATTACAGGCGTGAGCCACTGCGCCCGGCCTGAGCATTCAGTGTTTTAAACATTAAAACAGAAAAGGTTATTGCATTATCTGGTGTCTAGTGGGTATTATCCCATAGGAAAAGCAGAAAGTGATGTCATTTCTTGCTGTGGGGCACGAATTCCCGGGAAACAGATGGGCTCTTCTGGGACAGGGACAGTCTGCACCACCGGCCATCGCCCTATGTGGGAACAGAGCCTTCTCCATGGCAGGGCAAGCCCTGTGACTAAAGCGCTGCTTCATCTCTGTCAGCCAAGCACTCAACGCTGTATCAGAAGATAGTACGAGCTGATGATACGTGCCAAAGCCTGCAATACTTTAATCACTATTTCTCAGATTTATGTAAAAAACAATTAAGGAAAGCTGTGAAATAAGAACATAAATCACTAGAAGAACATTTGACATTTAGTGCCCTGTTACTAGTGATGAGAGGGCACTCCAGCCCTGGGCGTTAGTGGACTCTTAAAGCAATCTCAAATTATGTGGAATTCAAATTCTGTGGAATAATCAGAAATTTAATAGGAATAAGCTTGTCTCACTTAAGACATTTCTGACTTAACCATTACTGAATTAGCTACGAGCAAGAGTTGGGGAGGACTAGAAAAAAATCCCTTTCATTAAGAGCCCAAAACAGTAAATAAGAGCAAGAGATGAGAAGCAGTAATAGGAATCAAAGACCAGGACTTTTCTCTATATTACTCAACCACAACCCATGCCCTTTAAAAGTTTACTGAGAGGGTATTCTGCACCAGAGTTTAACCACCTTCTATGTTAAACAATCCTACGCTGTTCTTTAATTATACACTGTAATTAGTACACAAAACACAATGCCTAGTAAATTAAAAACATAAATTCAGGTCTTAAGATACTTGCATCTGTCTTGATTAAAGTTCTGAGTCAATTATTTGATAAAAGAGTGAGGTGCCTGCTTTTATGCTCAGCTGGAAGAGCCGTACATGTCACATGAAGGTATTCCATACACCTGGTGCAGGCAGGGCCTCAGAAGAATGAGTCATGGGCTTCTCCAAGCCAAACAACTGGGCTGTCACCTCCTCCGCATGGAATTCTTTTCACGCAAATAGACACAGGCCACATAGCAGAATGGCAAAATTCTGAAAGCATTATCTCAAAGGACTAGAAGGGGACAGGAAAAAAAGGTGAACCGAGGCTTGAAAAAATGTCACAAATAGTGAACAGATGAGATCAGGGTAAAACAATGCAAATGTTCCTGGAAAACAATAAAAGAAATGTTTGGTGGAAGAAAGTCTGAAATTCATTTCCTATGATATCTCATGTAGACTTCGTTTACCGGAGAAAATAGCTAGCTCAGGAAGTCATCGGTCAGGGAATGATCACTGGAACACCTCACTTTTCTGGAGGCCACCTCTGGTAAGGACCAAGTCCTCTCTCGTGTTTGCTCTCTTGACCCTCCTCGTGGGGTCTGGAGACTCTTCTTACCCTCCTACCTGTGGGGAAATGACTCACCCCTAAACACTTGGTGGGCAGGTTTGAAAGCCACACAGGCAGTCAGAAAAGTCATGGCAGGGACACTTCAAAATAAATCTCTGAGGGAGCTGAAAAAAAAAAATCAGACTAATTGGAGACCTGAAAAAGCCTTCTAAATCCCACCCACTCTGCCAATCACTGGGGTCTTCCCTGAGGAAACCTCAGAAAATTAAGAAGGTAGAAGCCGAACTCAAATACTGTTGCAGCTCCTCTTCTGGAAACATCACTCTTTGCTGTAAACTTTCATGTCCATGGGACAATCCAACCAATATTTTAATGCTAATAGTAATCACGGGGCAAGCAGTTCCACTCCAACGTTCAGAAGCCAAGGAATAATGGCATTCTGGCTTTGATGCCTTCTGTCCTTGTTTACACAGTAAACGAGACTCTCTTAACAGCCCTTGGAAAGATGCCTTTTCATATTTGACACTGAGTTCATCTGGTACAAATAGAAAACCTTGAGGAAATGTGAGTCTGCCTTCCCCAGAGGTCAGCGCTTGTTATGTGAGTGCCCAGGGCCCTGCTCCTGTCCTTGCTGGGTCTATACCACACCTAGCAGAGCCAGCTGCTCTCGGACCAGCCCTTCAGCCGGATCTGTGGTCGCCTCTGAAACCGCAGGCTCCCTCTGTGATGGGCTCGCCAGGCCCTGCTGCTCCTTGGTGCCATTCTCCTCCGGCTCACCGGAGTGCCCTGTGGCGCACGGGGTTTTCACTCTGGATGGAGCCCGGGAACCCCGCTCCCATCAATGTTGAAGTGTCCCCTATCCAAAGGAGCTCCTCTGCCAGCTTATTTTTTCTTCTTCTTTTTCTTTCTTTCTTTTTTTTTTCTGAGACGGAGTCTAGCTCTGCCGCCCACGCTGGAGTGCAGTGGCTGATCTTGGCTCACTGCAAGCTCCGCCTCCGGGTTCACGCCATTCTCCTGCCTCGGTCTCCCGAGTACCTGGGACTACAGGCCCCGCCACCACGCCCAGCTAATTTTTTGTATTTTTAATAGAGACGGGGTTTCACCACGTTAGCCAGGATGGTCTCCATCTCCTGACCTCGTGATCGGCCCGCCTCGGCCTCCCAAAGTGCTGGGATTACAGGCGTGAGCCACCACGCCGGGCCACTCCTCTGCCAGCTTTGCAGACCACTGCCTGCCTGAAAATCCATCTGACATCCAAAACGTGTATGCCCAACAGTGTCCTGGTGTGTGTTTTACCACTTTAAAAACAAGAGTGGTCCAAACATCTACATTAGGGACTAACTAGTAGATTGAGACTTGCTCTCTGAAACTCCACAGTGATGACCCTAAAAGTTCCCAAGGCAGGGCCTTGCCCGTGGTGATGGGAAACGTCAGTGAAATGTGTATGCTCAGTGATTTTCATTGACTATTAGGCTTATGGAAGATAGTCTTTGCCAAGTTATAGAATTAGTATTCCTTTTCCAGATTTCTCCCTCACTTATACCTGGACAACTGAAGCAGAATTCATAGAATGGGGAAAAGGTGAATGTGCTGAGAGGAGGAGGAGGAAGAAACAATCCCTCTATTTGTTTAGCCAAATGGCTAAACGCACCCTGACCAAAAGCTGGGGACCGAGAATGAACCGCTTCAATTTATGTGAAGCAAACTAACATCTCAAGTTACATTCAGCACAGACACATCTGCTGCAGTAATTTTTAAAAACCATATAAAAAGTTGTCAGGCAATCGTTGCCAACACAATACAATGAAAAGAGCACATGCCCTAAGTCATGGCTCAGTCCTGGGCACTGAAGCCGAGCTGTGCCATCTCCAGCAAGACCCGCAACATCTCCCGGCCTCAGTGTCCTCCTCTGTGAGGCCTGGATGTGAACCTCATAGGGCTGCTCTGAAGAGTAAATGCGATAATGAATCTGAGGATACTTTGTCAGTGCCATTCAAACGTTCTTGTTTTAAAATTTATTGCTTTTAAAGCCATGTGAATTGGGTGTTGAGACATTTAAAAATTCTCACCACATGTGGCAAGGTTTATAGAGCCCTGACTTACAGAATGCCAATTCACAAATGTCAGCCACACCCGGCTTTGGGGTGGCTCCGTGAGTCTTTGGCTGTGAGAACTGTATTCTCTGTACGCTACTGCTCCTGGTGCTGCTAGTGCCTAGGCTTCCTCTCTCTTCTCCCTTCCATTTCTCTTCAAAACCCCTCTCCCACTCCCCACCATCATAGCACAGAGCCATACTTTGGGCATAAGGTAATCAAATAGACTTTTGTAATTGACCTAAATACTGAAGCACCGAGCAGAACTAAGGTTGTATGTGAAAAAGTCTCATAGTTCCCAAGAAACTGACAAACAAATACACATTGAAGATCAACATATTTGGAGACTGAAGACTGCCTGGACAATATTTTTCCATGTGTAGACCTAGCACAATTTTCTTTTTTGTCAATTAGATAAGGAACATTCACAGCTAAAGACAATCTGGCAAATGCTTAAAGCTATGATCAAGTAGCAAAATCATGAGTTGTGATTCTACTTACTTTTCTATTTCCAAAGCTCAGTCAAACTAGGAATAGAAGAAAGCTTTCTCAATCCGAAAAAAGTTATCTATTAAAAACTCTACAGATAAATACAATGAAATACTGAACACATTTTCCCCTAAGTTGAGAACAAGACAGGAACGCCCACTCATACCGGCTCTATTCAACCTTGATAGCACAGTAAGTCAAGAACAATACATGAAAGTTACAAAGTCTAGAAAGGAAGAATTAAGGCTGTCTTTATTTGCAGGTGGTAACTGTGTACATAAAACATTCAAATTCAGAGATTCGCATGATGGAACTTTCTGAGGTGTTTAAAACGTCCATATTTTGATCTAGGTGATGGTTACACAGGCATTTACTCATGTGAAAAGTCACTAAGCTTTACACTTCAGATTTGTGAATTTTACTTGGTATAAATGTACTCCAAAATAAGTTATAATGGTTTAAAATCATTTGCATGAAAATATAACCACTGATGGCTTCAAAACATGTTTGCAAATTATTTGATGTTCTTCCTTTCAAAACGTGGACTGTAACGCCCTCCCCTTGAATATGGGCTGAACTTAGTGACTCACCGCTAGTGAATAAAGGTGGTGGAAGTGAGGCCATGTGACTTCTGAGACTAGACCGTCAAAAGGAGGATGCAGCTTCCACCTGGCTCGCTCGCTCTCAGGATGACCACCCTGTGGGAAGGCATCATGAAGACACTCAAGCAGCCTTGGGGAGTTGCACGCTTGGTGAGGAACTGAGGCCTCACGCCAGCAACCAGAAGCTTTGTGCCGGCTGTGTGAGCTCACCAGCGTGCCAGTAGATTCTCCAGCCATTCAAGTCATCGGGCCCCTGCAGTCCTGACTTTTTGACTCTAGCCTCATGAGAGAGCCTGAGCCAGAACCACTCAGGGAAGCTGCTCATAAATCCTTGCCCCACAGAAAACTTCGAGAGGTAATAAGTGTTTATGATTGTTTTAACCCAGAGAGTTTTGGGGGTAATGTGTTACACAAACGTGGATAATGCTTGTCTTTGAAGTTAGTGGTTATGTTTGAATCGGATGCTTCATGACTGGGAATGATTGAAATGTTAAAAGTTCTATATATCTTATATTCTAACCTGCAAAATAAGCTTCAAGTGCTATGTATAAGGCGTTATGTAAATTAAAACGGACCAAGTCCTGAAAATGTAAAAGTGCAAGCAATGTTATGTTGTTCATTTTCTAGATGCCCCTTTTCGCTTTTGGGCCTCAAAACCTCTACATCTGGAGAAGGTGGGTGACCTTGGAATAAAATACTAAGAATGCAGCAGCCATGAGAAAGTGACATTCTGAGGAATTTTCCCAGGATAGCGAACGAAACATGACAACTGAGGCCTTTTTTGCTAAATTGACAGTGTGAGAAGGAAGAAGGAAAAGCCTCTGACTAGTTGTATTTTGGTCTCATTACACTAGTTTGTTCTTCTAAGCTAGATGTCAAGTCCCTATAAATCCTCTTCTGGTTTATGCTCTTGAGGCAGTAGGAAGTCAGGTTTGAACTCACCAAATGACAGAGGGTTTGGTGAGCACAGCATCCCCATCACCCCAGCTCCCTCCCATGCAGGCCACCGGGCTCAGGGCACCTTCCACTTTAGGAACTGGTCAGAGCTTGTGTTGCTGTTGTCAGAAGACTCAGATCCTCCCCCAGCACCAAATGCTCTACATGGAAGAGCACAGCAGCCCTTCTCCTTGCTTAACACTCGGTACAGAAAGACAAGTTAATTCCCAACACAACGCCCAACTTTGTAGCCAGGCCCTGCCCTTTCAGATTAGCTTAAAGCTGCGCAGCTGCTTCCAATTCCATGTGCCGTTCCTCCTCGATGCTGCCTTCCCACCTTTCCACTTCTGCAATTTCAACAGTAAGTTTGTTAAGTGAGCCCTCTAAAATGCGTGGTCATGAATAATTTTAATAGTAAAATGGGGCCGGGTGCAGTGGCTCACGCCTGTAATCCCAGCACTTTGGGAGGCCGAGGAGGGCGGATCATGAGTTCAGGAGATCGAGACCATCCTGGCTAACATGGTGAAACCCCGTCTCTACTAAAAATACAAAAAATTAGCCGGGTGTGGTGGTGGGCGCCTGTAGTCCCCGATACTCGGGAG
Organism: Macaca fascicularis; assembly: GCF_037993035.2. Taxonomy (NCBI): domain Eukaryota; kingdom Metazoa; phylum Chordata; class Mammalia; order Primates; family Cercopithecidae; genus Macaca; species Macaca fascicularis. The sequence continues at coordinate 125,989,480 of NC_088389.1, read as the reverse complement.
GCTGAGGCAGGAGAATGGCGTGAACCCGGGAGGCGGAGCTTGCAGTGAGCTGAGATCAGGCCACACTGCACTCCAGCCTGGGCGACAGAGCGACACTGTCTCAGAAAAAAAAAAAAAAGAAAAGAAAAAAATAGTAAAATGGCTTAAACTCTAGGTGCTGGATATAAGTAAGCACCTGATAATGGATTAGTTGCACTTAAGAATTTCCCCTTAAAAAAATCATTAGCATTTCTCTACAACTACTGGTGGGTCTTTTTGTTGTTATTGTTGAGACAGGCTCTTGCTCGGTCGCCCAGGCTGGAGTGCAGTGGCACGATCATGGCTCACTGCAGTCTCGACCATACAGGCTCAAGAGTTCCTCCCACCTCAGCCTCCCAGAGTGCTGGGATTACAGGCACGAGCCACTCTGCCTGGTCCTCTGGTGGTTTTGTAAGGGCATCGATTTTGCCCGAAGAGCAAGGAAGAGTCAATGAACAGGAATAAATACCTGAACAAAAAGAGCCGTCCTCTGTGCCTCAGGGAGATGTGATCCCCGACCATAGCATGTTCTTGATGCCTTGACACTTACAGTGTGTCCTCATGTGAAGTCATCACGTAAAAAAACACACACCTGAAAGGAAAAATGAGCAGGTACAGAACGTAAAATGCAGAACTCACTGGAAACTATTCTTAAGGCAAAAAAGTTAAGATTCAGCAATAAAACCATTAATTTAAAGGGATACAAAAGCAGAAGGTTTTTATGTCAGGAGAAACAATTGTGTAAGTAGGGGTCAGAGTGGAAATCAAGGGTAGATAATACTTACAATGATGGTGAAAATGACTTTTTAGCAATCACGAAAAGAACAGAAACCATTATAAAACACTTCCCCCACACCCCAAATGGTTTGAAGTCTTCTTGGAATCTGGTGGAAGGTGAGACTACGGAGGTAAGATGAGGGAGTCCTGGGAAGATTTCTTTTTCAAACAAAGGAGCTTTGGAAAACCTAAAAGGAGGCAGAGAACAAAAGTCTGGGGTGTATGTGTGTGTGTGTGTGTGTGTGTGTGTGTGTGTGTGTGTGTGTTGCTGTGTGAATAAAGCTGAGTGCCCCGAGGGCTGCTGCAGTTGGAGTCTGACAGCTGACATGGAGGGGAATGAGCTGTGGCCAAGGGCAGAGGAGGCGCGGGTCATGGAGGGCGTGCGGAGGGGAACATGCCACAGAGGTGATGAAAGGCAGCTTTGTGGACAGAAAGCAGGGAAACGTCATGGGGAGATGGGAGATATGGAACTGTGGGATGTTTAGGGTCACTGGAACCATTGGCTCAGTGGGGCCAAGGCTGGACGGGGGTACTGAGGGACAACGGTGGAGGTTTCAGCTGGTGACTTCATGGCAGGTGCCTCTTTTATCACCTCCTGGGCCAAGAGCTGGAGGGGTTATCTCAGCACGCCCTGATCCTGCAGTGGGAGCCTTATGCATTTCATTCCTCATTTGCTCCAAGAGATTAGCGTGTTCTTCACTGGGATCTCCATGAGGAGGGTGGGGACGGCAGGATTTAGAGGAAGCCCGGGAGACCCAGCCTATGGGAGTCTATGCATGGAGGTAGAGGGCATCCTCAATTTTCCCCCCAAGATTAAGTGAAACTGCAGAAAGCCAGAATAGACTCCAGCTTCAAGACGGTATTTACACAGGACGCTCCTAACAGTGGAGGCAGAGCCTGGGGCACGGCTCATGGGACCAGGACTTTTAGGGGCTTAGCATTACCTGGTAGTTCTGCTCATCATGTGCTTTTGATCAGCCAGAGAGTCCACACACGCTGAACAACCAGAGTGTGTGGTCAAGTCTGAATGTTCAGCCACTCTACTTTGTATGGCTTTGCCCATGTGCAAATGACCAGATCTTTATGCCACTTCCAGGGTGCCATTATAGTGGAAGTTGCTTCTAAAAATGCAGTGGTGAATGCCATATGGAGCAAAGTGGTGTGAAAAGCACAAGAGTTTTAGCACTAAAATCAGATAACAAATCTGGCCCAGCACTCCTTGAAAGCCTCTTGGGCCAGCTGCTTGACCTCTGAAGGTTATCCCCTTAGGATGCTGTTGTGGATGCAGATGAGGTCCATCTCTTGCTCCTGGTGTTATGAGTAACAAAGTGTGAAGGGTCAAAGTAACAAAGTGTGAGTGAATGTCACCTATTCTTGCTCTAACTCAGGGTTCAAATCCTAGACCCACCCCATCTGGCCCCTTAGCAGGGTTTCCGAAAGTCCGGCATGGCTGAGTTTTTCATGAACTTGGTGGGTGCAGACACACTTCGGGTTCCAGGGAGACCCATCGCAGGCTCCACACTCAGCCCCCGATGGGTGAGACGGTGCTTCTCTGCAGACACGGGGGGTAGGATTGGGCTGAGTGTCTTACTGTAAAAGAAGTTCTGGCCAGGCGCGGTGGCTCACGCCTGTAATCCCAGCACTTTGGAAGGCTCAGGCAGGCGAATCACAAGGTCAGGAGATCGAGACCATCCTGGCTAACACGGTGAAACCCCGTCTCCACTAAAAAAATATATATATATGTAAAATTAGCCGGGCATGGTGGCAGGAGCCTGTAGTCCCAGCTACTCAGGAGGCTAAGGCAGGAGAATGGCGTGAACCTGGGAGGGAGAACCTGCAGTGAGCGGAGATCGCGCCACTGCACTCCAACCTGGGCAAAAAAAAAAAAAAAAAAAAAAAAAAAAAGACGTTCCACTTCACATTAGCTTTCAGAAATTACAAACTGCTTCAGAAGTCTGATTCTAGATTCGCTACTTTTGAAACTTGGATGAATAAAATCAATGGAAAACCGACCGTTTAGAAACTACCAGGTGGCTTCCTCTCTTGTAAGAGATGAAGACTAAATTAATGGTTGGAGGAAAATTGCTCTTCTGTTTGAGAAAAGGGAAGAAAGACACTTCACTATGGGTTTCAGTTTTCGAAAGGTGAAGCCAAAATCCTACTCTGGAATAGCTTTTAAGACACCACAGAACCACACGATTTTCTATAATAATGTCAAGGGTGGTCTTCACTGTGGGTAGAACTGCATTTCTACATTCATTCAAGCATTGTTCATTGAACTAGGATGTACGGAACCCAACCATGTGCCTTACACCCTCCAGGCCTGGGTGCTGCCTGCATGGGGCCTGCAGTCTAGTAAGAGGAACAGACACCAATCTGCCGTCACATCACTGCCACCAAGTGCTGTGACGCCAAGGCGATGCACGATGAGGCACCGAGCCTGGTTTTGAAGGGTTCTCTGAAAAAGTGACTTTTAAGCCCAAATCCAAAGATGAGTCAAAGTTTATAGACAAAAGGGGGTAAGGTGCTCACTTCGGCAGCACGTGTACTAAAATTGGAGCAATTCAGGAAAGATTCACATGGCCCCTGTGCAAGGAGGACTCATGAAACATTTCATATTTCTGTACAACAATGTGAAGGCATTAAATGCCACTGTACTGTACACTTACAGTGCTTAAACTGGTACATTTTATGTTATGTATGTGATAATATATATCACAATTTTCAAAAAGAGAGAATGGGTGGAGTTGCAAAAGCCCCATTGCAGGCAGAGGGAGCATCAGGTCCAAGTGTTCCTGGACCAAGAGGAAACCCAGCAGCCAGGACTTGTGTGCTGAGATTTGTGGGATGGCGGGTGGCCCAAGATGATCCTGGAGTTGCAGAACCTGGTTATTGGTCTTTGTCTCAAGGCCAGTAAAAGATTCCTGAAAAGCTTTTATTAAGGCAGTGACATAATTTGTGTTAAAAACAAAAGTCCCCCTGGACTAGGGTGAGAGTGTTTGGAGGGGCAGTGAATGTGGCTGACCAGGTGGCTAGCTGTCAGAGTTCTTCAGGAGAGAGATGGCTGTCACTTGGAGTAAGGTGCTGGAGCTGAGATGCAGAAAAGTGGGTAGATTTGAGAAAAGCTGGAGGACAAATGGCTGAACTTGTCGATGGGTTGCTCTGGGGGTGAGAGAAGGGACTCATTGGGACGGATCTCCACGTTTCTGGTGGACGGTGGTGCTGGTAACTGGGGCAGGAAGCACAGAGAGAAGGGGTTGGAGGATGGATAGCTGTGCTTGTTTTGGGTATGGTGTTGGGTTTGTGCCTCAGTGAGGTTTGCAGCTGCCAGAGGGGGAGGATCCTGTGCACGGGTCATTGACTCAGGGCTCACTAAGGCCTGCACTAATTTCTGATGGAGTCTCTGGTGATTCTACCCACTCACGTACTGCACTGTTTTCTGAGGCACGTCTGTCATGGGACAAGTGAGAACTCAGGACCACTCCCGAGAGAAAACAGATGGAGCACCCCATCTGCCACACGCGGCGGCCAGGCCTGCTCCCAGCGCAGCTGACAAAAACGATCTCTTCTTCTTCTGAAAGGCTGCTCCAAAGAAACCACACTGGCCTCATGACAGCATCCTGACTGGACCATCCGTGACATGTTGGGATTTCAGGCCTGCCAATTAACCGTGTGTCCAACTCTGGGTCCTGTAGACCCCAGGGTGGGCAGCTCTCAGAGCATTTCTGAAACACTGGCTTATAAGGCAGACACTGTGTTGAGTGATTGAAGCTAAATGTTGCTTCAGTGGCAGGGCTCGAGTCTCTGGAACAGCTGCCCTTTCATTTAACAATCTTGGAAAATAAAAGCATACCGGCCGGACGCGGTGGCTCATGCCTGTAATCCCAGCACTTTGGGAGGTCTAGGCTGGTGGATCACCTGAGGTCAGGAGTCTGAGACCAGCCTGACCAACATGGTGAAGCCCCGTCTCTACTAAATACACAGAATTAGCCGGGCATGGTGGTGCATGCCAGTAGTCCCAGCTACTTGGGAGGCTGAGGCAGGAGGATTGCTTGAACCCGGGAGGCAGAGGTTGCAGTGAGCCGAGATTGTGCCATTGCACTCCAGCCTGGGCAACAAGAGCAAAACTCTGTCTCAAAACAAATAAACAAAATCATACCCAGTTGAGATCCACCAGAGGCAGAAGTGGCCTTGTATTTGCAAGTTTCTCTCCTTCTCTTCCCTCCCTCCAATTCCTCTGCAATCCCTGGTCCATGCTAGTGCCATTGTGAAGGAACGTCATTCTTTATTCATGCCCTGCTGCTGAAAGATGTATAAAGGTTTCGACTGAACAATCAAATGTCAAGAAAACAACATTTAGGACATACCACCGAGACCACTAAGCATGTAATAAATTCCTGCAATTAGTCACACATGCCTCGGGGAGTAAACATGGGCTGGAATGAAGGACAGCTTTTTAATTACGGCAACAGATGAAGTCTTCTTACTATGTACAGAAGCTTTCAGGCCAAATTCTGGGGTAAGTTCAGAAATTTAACTCCCTAAAAGTGGCTGGTCATAACTGATTCGGAATTGGATAAGAATAGGAGATAAACCATTTTTAGCAATGACTCACTCTCACATTTAAGGGTAAACATGTACTGAAAGAAACTTGTTAATCTGTGAAGGTCAACCAAGATGATCTTGATGTGTCCTCAAGAAAACACAACATGATATGAGTAAGGTTACATAGAAACGAACATGATAGGCATCTCTAAGGACAACATTCTGTTTTGAAAATGAAGGTAAGTAGTGCACCCTGAGTGTTGGAAAAGAGCCCCAAAGTGAGAATGTGTGGTGTTTTGCAATGCTCCAGTTCCACACTCACCAAGCACCACTCTCTTGTAAATTTGCCCTGCTTGTTGGCTTTGCTGCAGATGGAAGAAGTTATTAACAGGCTGGTACAAGGATTCTGAATTACCTAATCAAAATATTCCTGACTATAAATTGCTACATTGTAATTTAGATTTACACAAACTCCTTAGGTTAGTGCTGGCCAGGTAGGTATCTTCCAAACTGCTTGGATATTTCCCATGAGCCCACAGCCTATGGGGTGACAGGAAGCTTCACACTTGCCAATTAACAGCATTTTACTTTAAATAGAACATTCTGAATTTGAGCATTTGTGCTATTTAGAGCTCCATTTCATATCAGGGCCGGCTTGAATACTCTCTTATGTATGGCTCTTAGACGAAAGCTGTCTTTGAGATGGCAGGATCCTATTTTTCTCTTTCTGGACATGGTGTCCCAGAGCATAAGGCTTATTGGATCGTAAAGAATCTGACTAGCCATTGTCCTTAGCTCTTGGGAGGGAGACTTTAAATCCTAGGAATTTCCTGAGTCATTTGATGAGTCGTTTGACTGTCTTAATTTACCTAACAAGATGACTCAGAATGCGGCTTGTCATAAAGACCAGTCATGTGATTACAGGGTTGGGGCTTTGAGCCAGCCTGGCCCCCAAGGAGGGGAGGAGAGCTGAAGGCTGAGTTCATACACATGGTCAATGTTTCAGTCAATTATACCTTCACAGAGAAACTCCGATAAAACATGGACATTGAAGCTCAGTGGCACTTTGTGGTTTGTGAACACATAGATGTATTGGAGGGTGATGCACCTCCAATATGATAAACCTCCCTCACCTTCCTTTATAATAAAGCTGTTATTCCTAAGCATAGGGCTTTCCTGAATTCTGGCAGTCATTCTAGGGAGTTACTAAAACTGAGGGGAGTTATGGGAACCTCCTGATCTTACAGCATTTGGTCAGAAGTGTGGGTGGCATGGGGATCCCAAAACTTGTGACTGGCATCTGAAATGAGAGTAATCTTGTTGGGTATCCTGCCCTTTAATCTGTGGAGTCTGCTCCTAACTCTGGGTGGTTAAAATCAAAATTGCAGGGTATAGCAGTTCAGAAAGGTTGCACTCCTGGCAGGGGACGAGGCATCACTGGCCTGCTCAGAGGTCCTGTGGTCCTGGATGTGTGTGCCATATTTCACAATAAACGGATGTGAGGCGGATGTGTGACACACATCCCCCACGTGAGATGTGTCTCTCTTAACTTCATTTTGTACCATGTCTTTTGTCTCTAGAGGCATACATATTTTGAGAAAGACTCATAAATGTATAAACCAGCATTTTCATTTATTGTTATATCATTGAAACGTCTTGTAACTTTTTTTTTTTTTTTTTTTTGAGACAGCGTCTCCCTCTGTCACCCAGGCTGGAGTGCAGTGGCGTGATCTCTGTTCACTGCATGCTCTGCCTCCCGGGTTCACACCATTCTCCTGCCTCAGCCTCCCGAGTAGCTGGGACTACAGGCGCCCGCCACCTCGCCCGGCTAATTTTTTTTGTATTTTTAGTAGAGACGGGGTTTCACTGTGTTAGCCAGGATGGTCTAGATCTCTTGACCTCGTGATCCGCCTGCCTCGGTCTCCCAAAGTGCTGGGATTACAGGTGTGAGCCACCAAGCCAGGCCACGCCTTGTAACTTTTCTAAGTAGTTAAAAAGTCAGAATTTCTCAGGTCTGAAAACCATATTGGCGACCATTGGTGTCTGTGCATCCAGTATGTGGCCTGCTATTCAGGATGATGCTGAGCCAAGTGATGTCAGTGCCGTTCTTTGAAAAATTAATCCCAGGATCAAGCCTTAAAAGGGACAAGGGACAGATTCATGAACACAGAAGCGCTGCTGTCTCAAGAAACCAATTTTTCTCAACTTTTCATTCAGAGGAGGCAGAGTTAGGGATCAGCCACCCCCGTTTCTACTCATCTCAGCCTGCTCCACGACCTGTCAGCTTGGGGTCTGCTAAAGGCCCTTCTGCTCTACCCCTGGGATAGCTGTTCTCCTCGGGGGCCTCTAACAGCAGCTTCCACCTCCCACCTCAGCACTAGTGCAGGTTCCGCAACCCTGGTTGCAGGTTAGAATCATCAGGCAGGTTTAATAAAACACCCATGCTATCTCCACCCTCAGAAATTCTTGCCTCTCAGGCTAGGTGATTCTCCTGGGCTCTGCTGGGTGTGGCCTTGCAAAGCACTGTGCCTTGCGTTTGCCTACAACCTGCTGGTTTGATTAACATCTCCAGGAAAGGTGGCTCCATGACTGTGTCTCCTGACGCATTCTTGGGCCAGGCACCTTATGTCTTACTCTTTACTTTTACAAAAGAGGAAGAGTTGCCAGTTTGAATTTCCAGCTTTTCTGCCCTGCTTTTTCCCCATCTTTATGGTTTTATCTGCCTCTGGTCTTTGATGATGATGGTGACGTACTGATGGGGTTTTGGTGTAGGTGTCCTTCCTGTTTGATAGTTTTCCTTCTAACAGTCAGGACCCTCAGCTGTAGGTCTGTTGGAGATTGTTTGAGGTCCACTCCAGACCCTGTTTGCCTGGGTGTCAGCAGCAGAGGCTGCAGAAGATAGAATATTGCTGAACAGCGAGTGTACCTGTCTGATTCTTGCTTTGGAGGCTTCCTCTCAGGGGTGTACTCCACCCTGTGAGGTGTGGGGTGTTGGTCTGCCCCTAGTGGGGGATGTCTCCCAGTTAGGCTACTCAGGGGTCAGGGACCCACTTGAGCAGGCAGTCTGTCCCTTCTCAGATCTCAACCTCCGTGTTGGGAGATCCACTGCTCTCTTCAAAGCTGTCACAGTCGTTTGCGTCTGCAGAGGTTTCTGCTGCTTTTGTTGTTATCTGTGCCCTGTCCCCAGAGGTGGAGTCTACAGAGACAGGCAGGTTTCCTTGAGCTGCTGTGAGCTCCACCCAGTTCAAGCTTCCCAGCGGCTTTGTTTACCTACTTAAGCCTCAGCAATGGCGGGCGCCCCTCCCCCAGCCTCCCTGCTCCCTTGCCGAGATATCGCAGACTGCTGTGCTAGCAATGAGGGAGGCTCCGTGGGTGTGGGACCCTCCCGGCCAGGTGTGGGATATGATCTCCAGGTGTGCCTGTTTGCTTAAAGCGCAGTATTGGGGTGGGAGTTACCCGATTTTCCAGGTGTTGTGTGTCTCAGTTCCCCTGGCTAGGAAAAGGGATTCCCTTTCCCCTTGCGCTTCCCAGGTGAGGCGATGCCTCGCCCTGCTTCACCTCTCGCTGGTCGGGCTGCAGCAGCTGACCAGCACCGATTGTCCGGCACTCCCTAGTGAGATGAACCCAGTACCTCAGTTGAAAATGCAGAAATCACCGGTCTTCTGTGTCGCTTGTGCTGGGAGTTGGAGACTGGAGCTGTTCCTATTCGGCCATCTTGCTCCGCCCCAAGAGTTGCCAGTTTGAAACGCTTCATTTAGTTTTGCAGTTCTAATTAAACATCTCCAGGCTAATATTCTTGAAACAAATAAGTATCTCATTTAACAAGAACTTATACGGTGCTAAAGGTTTGACGTGCATTTTCTTTTTTTTAGCCTTTTTTATTGTGAAATATGGCACACACATACAGAAATAGTTTTCAAAGCAAAAATACACAACTGGGTGAATTATCAAAAGCAAATATTGGTATACCACCACTTAAATTAAAAAAGAAATACGATATGCCTAGTATCCCAGAAATCATGCCCATCTCCCTTCCTTGCCACTAGCCCCTCTTTCCTCAAGAAAGGTAGGTAATCACTTCCCTGACATTTGAGGTAATCACTTCCCTGTTGCTTTTGATTGCCAATCACCAAATATGCATCTCCAAAGTTGAATTTTGTCTTGCATTTTGTGAATTTCAAATATATGGGATGTATGTGTTGTGTCCAGCTTTTTCTGCTCAATATTTGGAATTCATCCATCTTGCTGCATAGAGCTGTGATCCATTCATCTTCATTGCTGTTTAATATTCTGCTGCATGACAAATGGTCCACCTCTCCACTCTATTGCTGAATAACATCTGAGCCAGTTCCAGATTACGGTTATTGTAACTCATGGTAACAGTGCTGCTCTCGGCCAGGTGCGGTGGCTCATGCCTGTAATCCCAGCACTTTGGGAGGCCGAGATGGGCAGATCACGAGGTCAGGAGATCGAGACTTTCCTGGCCAACACGGTGAAACCCTGTCTCTACTACAAATACAAAAATTAGTCAGGTGTGGTGGTGGGCGCCTGCAGTCCCAGCTATTTGGGAGGCTGAGGCAGGAGAATGGCATGAATCCGGGAGGTGGAGCTTGCAGTGAGCCTCCAGCCTGGGCAACAGAGTGAGACTCCGTCTCAAAATAATAATAATAATAATAATAGTGCTGCTCTGAACACTCTTGCACATGCCTCCTGATGCCCACAGGAATTGCCGGACCACAGGCCATGTGCAGCATCCTCCACTCCAGTAGACAAAGCTGAGACATTTTCCAAAGTGGTTGTGCCAGTTCATAGCCCCATGCTTCATACTCTCTCCAACATGGGATGTTGCCAGTTGTCCTCACATTAGCTGTCCTGTGGGTGTATATAGCCGCTCTCTGTGTTTTGCCTGGCATTTTCCATTGTCGGTGAGGTTGAACACTCCTGTGTTCCATTTCCACTTGAGTTTGCTTCTCTGAAAAGTGTCCATTTGGTTCCTTTGTTCATTCCTCCCCTGGGTTTTCTGCTCCTCCTTTATGACCCTCAGGACAATCTGGATGCCAGCCTTCTCCGATGTATGTTATAAACCATCCCTTCACTGTGAGGCCGGACTCCTCATTCTCCCAACGACGTCTCCACATGAACCAAGGCTCTGATTTTACAGTAGATCAGGTACATTTTCTTACGTCATCCTCCCCAAATTCCTGTGAAGTAGAATTATTGCCCCATCCCGAAGGTGTGGAAACTGACGTTTAATGCTTACAGAAGTTAGATAATGTGCTAATAAGTGGCAGCCCTGAGATTAGCTCCCACATCTGCCTGACGCCAAAGCCCGTGCACTTAATCCCCAGGCTCTATGAATAACAATTGGCTATTTGTATTTGAGTCTTGGTCACAGTCCCCGCAAGCAACCAGTGAAAGCCAGATTTGTAGATTTCTGTTCCTTTCCTAGCCACTCTCCCACCCACTGCTCCACAATGGATAGATGCACATAAACTGTGGACTGCTAATTACTACATATTTGCTTAAAAATGTGAATTCAGTCCTGGGAAAAGTCTTGAAAGAGAAATGTGATCAGGCCATACTTGGTAAAAAGTTAGCTCCTTAACCTCTTTTTTTTTTTTTTTTTTGAGACGGAGTCTCACTGTGTTGCCCAGGAGTGCAGTGGCTGGATCTCAGCTCACTGCAAGCTCCGCCTCCTGGGTTTATGACATTCTCCTGCCTCAGCTTCCCGAGTAGCTGGGACTACAGGCGCCCGCCACCGCGCCCGTAGTTTTTTGTATTTTTTAGTAGAGACGGGGTTTCACCATGCTAGCCAGGATGGTCTCGATCTCCTGACCTCGTGATCCGCCCGTCTCGGCCTCCCAAAGTGCTGGGATTACAGGCTTGAGCCACCGCGCCCGGCCCTTAACCTCTTTTATTTATTTTTTAACCAAATTTTAGCACCCAAACTCAATCTCTTGGCCTGGTCCTCCCATGCATGACTTGATAGGGGAAAGATCAAACATAGGAATTGAAGTGACCTCTCTAGGTCCCCAGATGCCCACTCAGCATCACAGGTAGAGGCACACGAGGAACCTGGCAGGAACCCTGTCCTGCGCTGCACTTGGGAGCATTTCGCTGTCCCGCACATGGCTGGGCAGGCAGGTAGTAGAGACAGAGTGATGTTCACCATAGTGCATCATCCTTGTGTACAACGCGGGACAGTGGAAAACAGAGAGATGGAAAAAGAATCCACGCAAATGCCAAGCAGAGGAAAGCCACAGTGGAAATATTAATATCAGAATAACAAGAAACATTCCCCAGCCTGCCTGCCAACCACCTTGCTCAGTCTTTGGTGCCCACCCGGTGGGAGAGTTCTCGCATTCTGATATGTTGTCCAGTGGTCTTTCAAGAAAGGGCTTAAGGATAAAGGAGGGCAATGTGCCCTTCTGACTTGGTCACTTTTCTAGTGCTAGGCCATGAGAAGGCTCTGCTTTGATTTGACCTCGAGGCATTACCATTGGTTCAAGTACAAGGAGGCCTCCCTGGACACCTGTGCCTGGGAATGGACGTAACTCTTAACGAGCCATTCCCATATTTATTGGGCTGAGTGCGATGCTCTGGGGCATCAAGGAGGTGTCTGAAGAGGGAAGAATTTTCTCCCTGGGAAGAACTGTTCCATATTTTGATACGGGGGTGGGGGTGGGGTATGCCACCCAGCCAAAACCAAACAAATGCTGTTTAAAATAAGGATCTCTTGGCAGAAGTTCACAGGCAGGGTGTCTGATAGGAACCGCCACGGAGAGGTCCTTCTGAACTGCAGTTCGAGTGCCAACAGCCCCCTCTCTTGCCCACTTGCCTCTTCCTCCCCCAGGAGATCAGGGCGTGTGGAGTCAGGGATGCCAAACACCTCCATTTACTCCAGTTACTCCAGGGTGCACCGTTCCAATAAAAAACAACATTCTGAGGCTGAAAAAACAAAAGTGCCCTGAAGACCGGACCTGAGTAAACCTCAGGGGAGAAGAGCCGCCCCGCAGGAAGGCCCTGTCCCGGCACTGGGACTGCAGTCCATCCACAGAGAACCCCAGCAGGACTACGAGGACAGTGTGGAGGCCAGACACACCCGAGTGCAAACAGAATGCAGAAGAGCTTGCATTCCGGTCAGGAAGGCAACAGTCCTCAGACAGGGCAACGATGGAAAGAGGACACTCTAGACGTTAATGCTAAAATGCTAATAGCTGACATTTATTGCAGACTGTTTATGTTTCCAGTGCTCTTCAAGCACTTTGCATAGGTAATCTTCACAGCAGCCCTATGAGGTAGGTGTTTTAGGAAGGAGGAAATGGAGGCTCTGAGAGGTTAAGCGACTTGTCTGAGGTCTCCAGGCACTGCCTGGCACTCTCACCCAGAAGCCTGGAGGCTGGCGGTCCCCAGAGCCCGCCTCCTGCTCCGCACACTGACCACACTGAGCCTTTGGAGAGTCCTGATGCAGATTAGCATGCTAGTGACTCTGAGAAGTCCAGCAGAAAATATCTAAAAATGAAGTGGTTTCTATTCTGTACTCCAGAGTTCGTCACACTTAGTTGACGAGTCATGCTTGCTTTTAAATGGGGTGATCAGACCTCGGGACACAGAAGGGGGTGAGCCCAGGCCACGGTGGGCTCTCTGCACAGGCGCCTGGGAGAAGCGTTTCCTCCTGGTTGTGCGGTGGGGTGTCTCTGAGCGCTTGGGTCTCTGCGCCCGGCTCCGCTCAAGTGTCCCGATGGGAATCAGTCCCTATGGCCGATGGCGGGGCAGGAAAGATCACTAGATGCAGTCAGGGTCCGGGCGCAGAGGCCCCTGTACTGGGGCCAGTCCCAGCGAATGACCTTCCCCCCGTCCCCCGGTATCCAGGAGTTTTAAATTACAAGAAATAGACAACTACAATGATTTAAGAAAAGAAAATTAAAAGATTTAAGAGATAAAGTTGGCTCCAAATTGCTTGGGTCCAGGGACTAAAACACTCTGTGTCTCTCTTTCATCTCTCTTTCGCTCCCTGAGCTTTGCCTTCCTGTGCTGGCTTCATTCCTGGGTAACACTCTCCCCGGGTGACTGGCAGCAGCTCCAGGCCATCATCTTCACTGCAGACCCAGCAATCTCCTTTCCTGTAACTCCAGCCCAAGCCTGGGCCCTGGCTCTTCCTGGACTCAACTGGGTCAGGAGACCATCCCTGAGCCAATCGCTGGCACTGGGAGGCTGTGGCATTTCAATTGGCCAGGCTTGTATCAAGCACCTAGGGGCGGAGTTGCCCTGTCCTCACCGCAGGGAAGGTGCGTTGAGTTGGGTGTCTTCCTCCTCTCTGCCCATCACAGTCTGTTGTAAGGGAAAAGGGGGACTAGACACTGGTCAGGCACAACCTACAGTGTCCACAGTGCAGAGGCAGGGAGAGGTGGTTGTGAGCCAGGAGCTGTCTATTCCGTGGCTCGCCTTCCACGTTTAGACTTTATCCAAAATAGACAATTGGACAAGCATGTGTGTATGTATACACACAGCGAAAATCCAGAAAGTCGGCCGGGCACGGTGGCTCATGCCTGTAATCCCAGCACTTTGGGAGGCCGAGGAGGGTGGATCACGAGGTCAAGAGATTGAGACCATCCTGGCTAACACGGTGAAACCCCGTCTCTACTAAAAATACAAAAAATTAGCCGGGCGTGGTGGCGGGCGCCTGTAGTCCCAGCTACTCAGGAGGCTGAGGCAGGAGAATGGCGTGAACCCGGGACTCCAGCCTGGGCGACAGAGGGAGACCGTCTCAAGAAAAAAAAGGAAATATTCTAACAGGGCACATACAACCTTTCTATGTTATCATATCTGCAATAACATTTTCAAGGAATTCTTTGTAAATTCTAGTAAAGTAGAATATGCTTAAGTTTTCTTAAGTAGAATATGCTTAAGTAACTCTGAACTTTTATTACAGTTTTATTAAAAAGGAATTGTTCAGGTAAGGCGTGGTGGCTCACACCTGTAATCCCAGCACTTTGGGAGGCGTGTGGATCAACTGAGGCCAGGAGTTCGAGAACAGCCTGGCCAACATGGCGGAAACCCTGTCTCTACTAAAAATACAAAAATTAACCAGGTGTGGTGGCGCGAGCCTGTAATCCCAGCTATTCGGGAAGCTGAGGCAGGAGAATTGCTTGAACCTGGGAGGCAGAGGCTGCAGTGAGCCGAGACGGCACCACTGCATTCCAGGCTGGGCGACAAGAGTGAAACTCCGTCTCGAAAAAAAAAAAAAAAGGCCGGGCTTGGTGGCTCACGTCTATAATCCCAGCACTCTGGGAGGGCGAGGCAGGTGGATCACGAGGTCAGGAGATTGAGACCATCCTGGCTAACATGGTGACACTCCGTCTCTACTAAAAAATACAAAAAATTAGCCGGCGCAGTGGTGGGTGCCTGTAGTCCCAGCTACTTGGGAGGCTGAGGCAGGAGAATGGCCTGAATCTGGGCGGTGGAAGCTGCACTGAGCTGATCGCACCACTGCACTCCAGCCTGGGTGACAGAGCGAGACTCCGTGTCAACAACAACAACAAAAAGAATTGTTCAAATAAATCATTCACATCTAAATATTATGCAACCAATAAAAAACAATGTAGATCTATATTTGTCAAATTTAAGATGTCCACAATATATTACTGAACGGAAAAACAGTAAAGCCTCAGTTTTGAAAAATTATTTATCATTTTGAGTAGGTATGACTGGAGAGATGTTATATAGTTTTCAAAATATTAGGAGTGTTTATTGCTGGGTGGTGGCAATGTGGTTATTTTTACACTCTTTTTCCTTTTCTGAATTTTTACCACAAGCATATGTTTTTATAATCAGAAAAAGTCAAGTTGTTTATTATTTTCAAAGCAAACTCATTAGTTTCTAAGCTAATGGGAGATTCTCAGGGTGGGAGAATACTATCTTCTTCCTTTAGAATCTGCAAGTTTTCAAGGAAAATGTTACAATCGCCCTGGAGCTCCTTCCCCTGCTATTGTTGCTGCTGCGCTGTTGTTGTTGTGATCATCCTGGGAGGCCTGGCTTTGTGCCTTGTTTGCACTTGAGCACTGCTTCAGTTCTCATGGCGTCTGGGGGAGGTGGCTCAGTGTTGCAAATAATCCTCTGATTTGCCCAACTGTCTTTGGGTGCTGCCCATCTCGGCCATCCGCATGCCTAGGACAGTAAATCTTTTCTAACCAGTATCTCTCTCCTTTTCCCTCCCCCTCACCCCATCTGTAATGTCTCCCACAGCAAAGCCTCCAAGTGCCATTGTGTCTCGTGGGCTGGGCATGTGCATTTCAGCTGTCTGCACCAAAAACAGCCTGAGGACCTGTGAACTGGTCTGGAAGAGTTCTTTTTGATTTCGTCATTAAATTGCTTTGCAAAGAGGGACACTTTCTGGTTTAAATTCTTCTGTCACTAATACTGAATCATGCGTAGCTGTCCAAAAGAAAGAAGGATCTGTTGTTGCTGTTCCTTGTCAAACATAAGTAAAGTTATGGTTTAAATTCAGTAAAGTTTTTTGAGCAGCTGAGGTCACCTCTAAGTTGGTAGAATAATTTTGCCGTTTTTCAACCTGTGTTTCACACAAGGTTGTTAAAGGAAAAATGCTAACAACTTGGAAATGAGAAGTCTTTGGTCTCTGTGTCTCATCACTTAGACCACATTCTTATTTTTGTACTTTCACTCACCTTGACCAGAGTAGAGGATCACATAAAGGGTATATTTTCCAAATAAAGCTGTTTGGATCATCATAGTTTTAACAAAGACAATCCCTAACATCTGTAGAGTGCATTCTCCACACTGCTGCCAGGGTTGTTTGACTAAGTCACTAAGACAAGTTCTTAGCACGTTACTTGCTTGCTTAAAAACCTTTGATGAGCCTCCATTGCCTATGTGATAAAGTCCAAACTCCTTAGCTCACCATTCAAGGGCCTTCCCCATTTAACCCCAACCTTGCCTCCCTCCACCCTCTACTGGGACAGCACAGAGGCCACTTCCTGGCTTTACGCAGTTGGTTCTTTTGTCTGGGCTGTCCTTTGCCTCTACCTCAAGGCTCTGCCTCTGCCTCTCACCCTCTCTGGGAGACTTCCATGCTTCCCCCCAGAGCACCACAGTGCTCTTCTTAAAAACCTTACCAAGCAGACGCAGTTTATATCATTCTGTCTTCTCCACTAGATTCTGCACCCTCTGGGGAATCAGTTTCCAAGTCTGGCTAAGCATCTGGTCTCCTGGGCAGCATGATAAAAATACCATCCCTGAGCCCCACACAGATCAACAGAACTAGAATCTCTGGGAGCAGAGCCCAGGAATCTGTGCATTTAAAGCAGTTTTCCTGGTGATTCTGACTGGCAAGCAGGCCTTGTAACCACTGCCCAGGATGAGCGTGCATTTTCTGTGGGCAGGTGACAGCTAGGAGGGAGCAGAGAGAGAGGGAGGAGGCCGAGAGCTCAGGTGCACTGAGGGCCCGCCTTGTGCCAGGTTCTGCTCTGGGAGCTTTTATACCTGCTCATTCAATTTCAGCCACCTCAAGAAAGAGAAGATGGTATGACTATGACTCCAGATGAGGAAACCAAAGCTCAGGGGGTTCGTCTGAGGTCCCCACTAGTACATAGTGGAGCTGTTAACTGGCTCTGCTTATCTCTTGGGACTCACATTCTTCTTTCTTAGCCCATATTAAATGAATGCTAGGTAAAATACATGAATATCTGTGTTTGTGGATGCTCTGTGCCTCACTCCCCTGCATTCAGTCAACCTGCAAGATCTACCCATTCTGTCTGCTCACGTCCATTCTCTGTCATGGAGACCTGGGAAACAGCCTCCTAATCCATCTCCTACCATCTACCATCTCCCCTTAAATTCATTCTCTCAGCTGTGGTGGAGTGATCATTGAAACTTGCAAATCTGCCAGAGCTACTTTGCTTACGGTACATTTTACTACATACAAGCTTTTCATTTTCATATAAATAAAGGTGTCTATTTCTGCCTTGATAGCTTTAAGGTTTTCAAACTTAATAATGAGTATTTAAGCAGGCCTTCCCAGCCCTCTAGACTTCTAATGTAAATGACAATCCAGGGGTTAAGTTTTATAATATATTAAGAGTTTGTACACATTGACACGAAAGACACATCTTAGAAAAATGGGCAATAAAGTATGCATAAGCGATTCACAGATGAGAAAATTCACCTAATCTACAACCAAATGAAGGGACTCCAATTACTGATGTCACTCAACCCCCCTCAGACTACAGAAAATTTAAGCTAGCTATGACACTTAATGTTCACAGCAGCGTGGGGAGAAGCATACTCTTGTAAACTGTCTGTTCAAATGGGAATTTCTCCAGCCTTTCTGGAAAGCCTTCTAGTAGCATGTTAAAAGTAAAAATTGCAAATACCATCTTCTAATTTTCCATTCCTGGGAATCTATTTTCTAGTATCAAACCCCTGGGATAAAAGACCTCCAGACGAGAGTATTTACTACTGCATTGTTCAAATGCAAAACCCGGAAATTATGTGACTGTCTATGTCTAAAAGAAATGTTAACTTTATTACGGAACATCCACATCATGGGATAACATGGCCCCATTAAAAATGTGAATTCGAATTACATTGACCTGGGCGCATTTGTATGAGGTATGGTTGAGTGAGGAACACAATATACACAAAACAATATGATCCTTTGTAAGATGTTACCCCATGAACACATCCACACAAAGCCTTTTAGATGTACAGTGTGTGTGAGTGTGTGTGTTTATGTGTGTGTTCATATATGTTATATGAACGTGGAGAAAACTAGGTGAGGTTGTTACTGAGGCGTGAGGGTCGCTGACAGTTGGGAGTAGAGGAAAAAGGGAGGGAGTAAGTCCCAGCCACAAAGATGAGGGAGAAAAGGTTAGCAAAAATTGTAATAAACCGTATTGGCGTGCATGATATGATCATATATGTGCACCTACACAAAGTTACATACACACGTATATGTGTGTTTGAAAAAATTAACAATGCACATCTAATCAGCTTATTCCTCCGCCTGAAACCTGTCAATGGCCTGCTGTTACCCTGTGGTTAGATCCAGAGTTTCTTGTCCGGCTGCAGAGGCCCCTGCACCCCTCCCCCTCCTATAGGCTAGTCCCCTCCCCAGTCTCTGGGCTACAGACACATCTCCCCAGGGACCTCTTGTCCCCACCCTCTGTACCATCTCCTGCTCCTCTTTGGTTCTTCACACTTACTTATGCCCTCTGCCCAAGACATCCTCCCTGATGCATTTTCCTGGAAGATTCTTACCTGTTTGTGTTTCTTTATTCTATATATGTAGGGTGCACACCATGATTTTCTGATGTACACATGTGTAACGAAATGACTAATACCATTTAGACTTCAGACTTCAGCTTAAGCATCCATTTCTCAGTAAGCTTTCCCTTTTCCTTGACCCCCAGATGTGGTTAGCCTTCCTAATGTTCATTCCCATGGCCCTCTGCCCTTGCCGAAGTTCTATTTCTTTTATTTCTTTTTTATTTTTTTTATTTTTTTGAGATGGAGTCTCGCTCTGTCACCCAGGCTGGAGTGCAGTGGCGCTATCTAGGCTCACTGCAAACTCCGTCTCCCGGGTTTACTTAAGCTATTCTCCTGCCCCAGCCTTCTGAGTAGCTGGGACTACAGGCGCCTGCCACCACGCCTGGCTAATTTTTTGCATTTTTAGTAGAGACGGAGTTTCATCGTGTTAGCCAGGATGGTCTCCATCTCCTGACCTTGTGATCCACCCGCCTCGGCTCCCAAAGTGCTGGGATTACAGACGTGAGCCACCGGGCCTGGCCAGTTCTATTTCTTTATCAGCCTCCGTTTCTGAACTTTGTGCAGATTTTCCCAACTGTAGTTTACGGCTAATTTGTTGCATCTGAATTGAATAAGAGCCTATGGCAGGGGCCAGCACGGCACCCTGGATCTCATCACGGTGGGCAGGGTAGAACACTTCTCCAACTCTTCTTGTCACCTGTGGCTCTGTCAGCTGAAATGAAGCTGTTTAGTTTCCTGTGGAAGCAGAAGGAAGCAGTTATGCCAGCGCGCATCATCTGCGAGGGCTGGGATCCTGTCCAGCACCGTCTCAAACTATGCCCCCACTGCACGTCTGTGTGGCTCTGGCCGTCTGTGCTTCTTGGTCCCCCAGGGATCTCCGTTTACATCCCTCTGCTGCAGCCCTGCAGGGAGGAATCCGGGCAGTGGAAGCCCCATCATTACTGCCTCCATAGAAGGCCACCTGCCCTGTGATCGTGTTTGGGGCCTGAAAGGAGGCTAACGTGAGGGTGACTTTAAGTTCCAGAATGTGTCTGGACGCCTGCTGTGCCACCAGATAACTAACTCAACAAGTGTGAAGGGAGTTCACACGGGGTACTTGACCTTGAGGGCGCAGGAAGTTTATACGCATGCTGTCATTGCAGGTTTCTAACTAAACCCGTTTATGAAGAAAAAGCAACACATTTACAGGAAGAAATAAATTAACTGAGTTCCTTTTCAAGCCATATTGTTAAATTCTTTTTATAATAATAGCTTTATTTCTGCAAGCAGTTACATTTCTGTGTTCACAAAAAGCGGGGAAAGAAGGACAAGATTTTATGACTCTTTTTCCAGGAGACGTGGGGAAGTCAAATTTTCATCAAGGTCATTGCCCTCAGTAAGCTTGGAGAAAACACTCCAAACGTCTCGAGACTTGAAACATTTCAAAATGAGAAGGAAATGTGGAAATACACTAGGCTACATGGGTCTGTGAGACCTGGGGAGTGCTAATTCCAAGAGCTTTTTTATTAAATAGCTCGAGCGTCCTATCCCACTTGCGGTCATCCTGTCCTCTGCGCGGAGGGGATTGAGCAGGATAATAACTCCCATTAGCACTGCGGGAGGTTTCACATGTAAATCCCCTAGCAAATGGAAGCACAAATAGAGAGCGTCCTGTTTAGTAAGTCAGCATAACTTGGGTGTTAGTTTTTTTCCCCTAGAAAAGTGCCCGTGGTCGCTTGCTATCTTTGAAGTCGGTGAGGCAGGCAGCGCTCAGTCCGCGGTGTTTGCGGGCTTTTCCTTCTCTTCAGGGTTGTCCAGCATCCTCAGCCTCCTCTCCAGCCTCTGCCTCCATTCTTCTCTGAGTCTGCGGAGGGGAAACCGTGCACATACTCAGTGCATTTATCTCCAGCTATGCTCGTCCACTGAACTGTGGCTTTTTCTTCTCAAAGTTATTTTTAAAAGAAACCCATTTGTGTGTTCCCCTCCCTGTGTCCGTGTGTTCTCATTGTTCAACTCCCACTTATGAATGAGAACATGTGGTGTTTGATTTTCTGTTCCTGTGTTAAGGGTAAGGAGAGCATTAGGACAAATACCTAATGCATGTGGGGCTTAAAACCTAGATGACGGGTTGATAGGTGCAGCAAACCACCATGGCACATGTATACCTATACAGTCTGCACACGTATCCTGGAACTTAAAATAAAATAATAATTTAAGAAACCCAGTGCTTCCGGGCACTGTGGCTCACGCCTGTAATCCCACCACTTTGGGAGGCCGAGGGGGGTGGATCACGAAGTCAGGAGATGGAGACCACCTTGGCTAACATGGTGAAACCCTGTCTCAACTAAAAGTACAAAAATAAAATTAGCTGGGCGTGGTGGTGGGTGCCGGTAGTCCCAGCTACTTGGGAGGCTGAGGCGGGAGAATGGCATGAACCCAGGAGGTGGCGCTTGCATGAGCCGAGATTGTGCCACTGCACTCCAGCCTGGGTGACAGAGCGAGACTCTGTCTCAAAAACAAACAAACAACGCCCCCCCCAAAAAAATGCTTTTTACAAATGAATAAAGAAAAAAATGAATAGTCACAGGGCAATGTCTGTGGATAGATGGTTTCATCCCAAATGTAATCCTTCCCAAATTGATAGGTGGATTTCATGCAATGTCAATCAAAATCCCAGCAAGAATTTTCTGTAGCTCTCAACAAGATGATTCCAACTTCTATACAGAAAAGCAAAAGTAGATTAGCCTTAATAAGTTTGAAGAACGCTGTTGAAGGACTCACACTACTTGATTTGAAGCTTAACATAAAGTTACCATCATCAAGGCAGTGAATAAACAAATAGATTATTAGCACAGAACAGAATAGAAAGTCCAGAAATAAATACACAGTAATATGGCCAGTTGATTTTTGACAAGGGGTTAAGGCTAACTCAATGGAGAAGGGATAGGCTTTTTAACAAATGGTGCCGGAACATTATGTATCTCTATCCAAACAATAGGCTTGGAATCTGCTATGGTCTGAACGTGTGTGTTTCCCCTCAAATTCATATATCTAAATCCTAACTTCCAAGGGGATGGTAATAAACTCTGCTCGATTATGGGCCCGGGAGAGAATGGGAAGATTCTGGAGTCATGCTCGGAGGTCCTGGGGGTTAGATAATGCGTGCATATTACAGGAAAATCAGAATATACAGAAAAGAATTTAAAAAATTGAATTCACTTTCATCTTTCATTCTTATAAATAGCCCTACAAGGAGTATAATACTTAACAGTCTTTCCACATCCCGGTCTATTTTCCTCGGAGTGGGTCCCAGAGGTGAAATATTACCACTTAGAAGGTATAAATATTTTGAAGGCTCTGGGCACCTATTACCAGATTGGCTTTAGGAAAACTTCTTACTTACAACTGTGCTTAATTATGGGCCCAGGAAAGAATGGAAAGAATCTGGCACAAGGGCCTGTTGCTGGTTGGTGCCTGTTGCATAAACACATGAGCAAGCGGGGCCTGAAAGTTGAAATACTGTCAGAGAATGAGGCACATGGGGCCTTGAATGTACCGTCAAGACATTCACTTTGGGAGGCCGAGGCGGGCGGATCACGAGGTCAGGAGATCGAGACCATCCTGGCTAACACGGTGAAACCCCATCTCTACTAAAAATACAAAAAAGTAAATTAGCCGGGTGTGGGGCGGGCACCTGTAGTCCCAGCTACTCAGGAGGCTGAGGCAGGAGAACTGCTTGAACTCGGGAGGCGGAGGTTGCAGTGAGCCAAGGTCACGCCACTGCACTCCAGCCTGGGTGACAGAGCGAGACTTTGTCTCAAAAAAACAAAAAACAAACAAAAAAAGAAATTGATGATTTATTGAGCTTATCTGACCTTCTACTTTGATATCTACAGATTAGTAATTTTCATAATTATATTTCTGCATCATGGTTATTAAGTATTTATCCTATATTTTAATTTGTAATCCACCTCTCCAACCTGGAGAATACTGAGGTTCACAAGCTTTTTTTGTTACATATCTCTAAAAGCCTCTGTAACTAAATCTGCCTTCACATACATGACTTTTGTCACCTAGGATCTAGCTCACTAATAAGGGCTGCTGCCTGAGTGTTTCATTGAACTTGATGCACTTCTTAACCTCATGTGGGTTCATTGATTAACAAAAGGGACTGTAACTTTTACTGGGTGTGGTGGCCATGAAAATGCACCACTCAGATGTGAGGAGCAAAGCTGACTGGTGGCTGCAGCTTCTTTCCTTTTGTATTTGCCTCAGATCAATGCCAAGGCCAAACTTCTTATAGGTTGCTCTCAGACAGTGACTGGGCATGGTAGTGGTATTAATGCAGACCTGTCCCAGCAAACTGCAGAACTTCTTTAACAGGTGGCTTTGGCTCACTGACTCCCCATTACTCTGGCCAAAACTTATTAGGGCTGCCCTGCTGTCTTCCCAATCCTAATTCCTTCTTTTTCTCCTTCATGAAGGTCAGACCTGCATCACAGTCTGATGACTTTCTTTCATTTCTCTGGCTTCGTGGTGTGCTGAAGCTGGCTCATAGCAGTTCATGACAACCAATTATTAACTTTTCAGGAATTTTATAAGCTAATTATTAAATACAGACATTATTAAAAGTAAATGATATAAACTTATAATTAAATTATGTTAAAACAAGGACACTGACTATGCAAAATTCATTACTTCCTAAAGATTTTACGGCATTTTACAATGTATGCTCTTCAGGTTACTTAGGTCTATTTCACCTGTATGGTAAAAGTACTACATGATGAGATGTTACTGCCAAACACCTCTTCTGAACTTGTCTTCATCGACATCTCATTGGTAGCTTGAATAGACTGTGGTGAATAGACTTGAATTTACACTATGGAAGTCAGCAAACACTATAAATCATGCATGACTTGATGTATCATTTTGTTCATTGTCTGAACTAAGGTTTGGCCCTAAGGCCAAATCTGGTCAGCCACCCATTTTGTAAATAAGGTTTTATCTTTTATATATTTTTATTTATTTATTTATTTTGAGACGGAGTCTCGCTCTGTCGCCCAGGTTGGAATGCACTGGTGCATCTCCGCTCACTGCAAGCTCCGCCTCACGGGTTCACGCCGTTCTCCTGCCTCAGCCTCCCACGGGCCCGCCACCATGCCCAGCTAATTTTTTTTTTTTTAAGTAGAGATGGGGTTTCACCGTGTTAGCCAGGATGGTCTCGATCTCCTGACCTTGTGATCCACCCGTCTCGGCCTCCCAAAGTGCTGGGATTACAGGTGTGAGACACCGTGCCCAACCAATAAGGTTTTATTGAAATACAGCCCTGCCCACCTATTTATATATTTTATTTACATATGGCTATAGCTGCTTTCACACAACAATGGCACAGTTGAAGAGCTGCAATGTAGATCATATGATCTAAAATGTCAAAAATATTTACTGTCTGGTTCTTTTCAGAAAATGTTTGCTGACCTTTGGTCTAGACTTAAGAAAATGATGGACAAAATCTTAACATGGATTAAATGTAGAAGTGTGTCATGTCTGTAGCTAATACATTATAAATAGCAAAAAAAAATTAGGAAATATTCTTTCAGTGCTAGAAAACTATTATCTTCAATGACATGACTTTTTTTCTGAATTGGATAGTAATCAAACATTTATTTGTTGTATGATTTTTTCAAACTATGGTTGAATTGCAACTATCAGTTGGCCCAGATACAAGAGGCTGGCAAAAATGAATAAAATCACATTTCATTATTATTCTCTGAGAATCAGGTGACTATGGGATTTATAATAAAGTGCATTGTGCATTTTCTTATTGTTTATAAATTGTGTGGTATGCAGCTTTCATATCAGTCAGATTTATAAACATATGTATGTATACACACACATACGTTTTTCCTCCAGAGAGCCAGTTTTAAACATTCATCAGCACACCACAGTTTCCTTCCAATTTTTCATTCACAAATGCGTCCTCCAATAAATCTCGTACACATCTGATCTCCTCTTGCCCTCTGCTTCTTAGAGGACCTGAATTAACACATTTGGCGTGATGCATTCATTCTAGGAAAAAAAAAATTAGGAATCTGGGGTTCATAATATATTTATTCACTTTTTATAGCAGTTATACACTATTGCTAAATGGTAAAGAATCCAGGTCTCCATCTACCCAAATGTCTTTTAAATCTTGTTTTATGAATATTTAGACACTTTGCTGCTACGTTTTGGTCAATATCTTTCATTACTGTGTTGCTTCTGTTTATTTTGGGGTTCTCAGTAAACCGGTGAATAAAAATTTATATATGGTGCTTGCCTTTTGAAGTAGGGAAGGTCCACAGGAAGAAGATAATGCTTAAAACTTGGCTTACAAATTCCAATACATCAGAAGAGCCATACGACTGGCATTAAAGCTCAGAGAGCACATTTTTACCTTCAGCCTGGAAATATTGGCCTCACTTTTCAAATGGAGACGAGGTAATGTTTACTATTTCGTGTTCCAGATTCTTCTAATTTGTGGAGGAGTTGTTAATTCCTAGGAGCACAGATTGTCCTTGTTAAGTCTGGGGCTTACCTAGAGGGCAGGATGATATTTGTGAGATTCTTAAGTCATAATCATAATGTTATTCCTGGAGTGGGTGAGGACAACTGGATCCGTAATTATATTTTTCCTATCATATGCTGGGCACTAAACATATGGGTCAGTTTGGGTCCTCCAAGAAGCAGATTTGTAGGAAACGCCTGCGAAAAATCAGCAAGGGGGGAAACTGAAGCAGTCAAGAAGAGCCTTTAGATTTCAGCGCTGGTCTGACATCCGTGAAAAGAGAGTGGGGGAAGTAAGATTGAGTAGGAAGAACCCATCCTACAGCACAGTTCCGAGAAGTTTGGGCTGGGCTGGTGGGAAGTCCCTGAGCAAATGCTGCCCCCAGAGGAGCCATGTCATGCAGGAATTGCCTGGAACTAGCACCCCTGCCACCCTCAGTAATTGGCTGGGATCGGCCTGGGGGAAGTATGGCTTTGGCTCACACATGATGGCGGAGCCAGAAAGGGAGCAGCCGGCACTGTCAGTCAACTGTGCTCGCAAAGCAAATGATCCTGAAGGTCCTCTGAGGGGGCACTTCTGTGGCTACCAGGCTATGCAAAGAAAAGCAATCGAATACTCCCTGTCCTCAAGGAATTTACAGTTGACCGAATTCTTGATCTGCCATTTCAGATCTCAGAACTCCAATCTTGATCTCTGTGCTTTTACTTTAGTATGAAAAGTCAGATGACGATTTTGCCGCACCTACTCCATTCTCATGGGCGGGAAGCATGCCTTGACAATTGTTTTTTCACAGTAGGGAGAGGTGGGCCTGAGTCTAGTTTCCTTGTGGCCTGCAGCTCACTGGCTGCGTCTCTGGTCAAGGGGCAGAGCTCAGTCCGTCCACACAGGCTGACAAGCTTTGGCATACTCATTTGACCAACTCAGTTTACCAGCTGTATTTCCTATCCTTTCAGTTTGAATGAGAAATCTAACTAAAAATTTTCTCCCTGCTTATTCTTTGTAGACTAACTCTTGTCTTATATAAAGTTTGAAATAGCGATTTCATCTGGCTGGTAGATTCTGAGTCCAATATCTTATTGCCCGAAGCTGAAAACATCCTAATTGATATAATTGATAAGCAGTTTTCAGAGCAAGAAGGAGGTGAGTGGTCTTGGGATGAGGCTTGATGCACTCCCAGATTTAAAGTCTGCTTGACACTGTTGAGATCTCCTAAATTATGAAGCAGTATTTTGAAGACCACACTTGTTGCCTGAAAACATTAGTTGTTCACATAAGCACTGTCCAGTTTCTTAGTGATAGCTACCGACTGGGCACTTAGGTGTCCATAAGACTTATTATCTAAACTGAGATACTTCTGAAAATAAAAGAGACTATAGTCAATGATTATACCAAACTGATAGGTGTCCATCCACACTGCCCCAAGCAAACCAGGAGGTACGGTCAGACATCATGCCTACGCGGCGCTCGACTCGTCTCGAATGGCCTCAATCAGTTGTTTGCAAACACTTTCCAACTTCTTTGGGGGACTAACCCATCCATGTTCTGTTGCTTTTCTCTATCCAGACTCAGAGAAAGTAAAGAAGTTCCCAATTCTGGGGCCATCCACTTTGTCTTGTGATCTCACCCCAGGACCTCTGCCAGATACAGCACATGAGTTCCTAGGAAAAATGGATTCTTTCCATCCCGGGCTTCCTTCTCTGAGTCACTGAACCCACAGGTGTGTGCTTAACACACTTCACCCAGCTCTGGCACAGCATCTTGCCAGGTTAGCCCAGCAGAGGGAGAGGAGCATAAGGCATTATTGGATTTGTTCTCCTGTCAACAAAGGGGTTTGGTGGAAAATTTGGAAGTTTTGTCTCTACTGCTCACTCAGACACTTAGGACATTTCTTGATTGCACAGTGGATTAGATTTGCCTTTTTTAAATGGAGGGTAGAATAAAAAAGGTGTGGGTGTTACATTTATGTGTGTATGTGTGTGTGTGTGTATGTATGTGCACACTGGAGTGTGGGCATTTGTGTACAGTGGAGTTGGGAGAGGTAGAGCCCACAGGGGTGGAATAGGGACTCATGGGTCCATGATATTCATTGGTCTGCAAGTATATGCTGGGAGATTATTATTTTGTTAAGACAGTGTTTCAAACTATTTGCTCAGATCAGCGGGGATTTAAGCAAATGTTCTGACATTTTGGTTCTGATTTAAAAATTCTAGATCTTTTGTGAAACCTGGTTCATGTGGGATGTGTATGTGTTTTCTCTGCTTCTTTTCCCAGCAAAAATAACAGTAAAACCACGAGGTTTTCATTCATTGTTTACCAAATTAAAAAGGCTTTTGAGATTTTTAATTCACAATTGATAAGCGTGATGGCTCTGGTGGGTGGCCTCAAGGCTGAAAGAGAGACCACAGGGAGCCACCTCGCTTCCCCAGCTCCTGGTGGTATCCTGGTTCTGAGTCCTGTGGCTGCTGCAATCATGTCTTCAAACACTTAGTTGGGGGAGACTGATGAAATGTTTCATGATGAGCACAAAGATTGATTCTTTCAGTCATAGAAGGTAGAGAAAACTGCTCCAAACTTTAGAAGAGGGGATCATTTCTAGGGAACATGGGAGCCTGGAGAATTAATGCATTTTGTTCTATGGACAATTTGCAATTTATTGCCATTTTTATAACTTATTTTTTACTTAAAAAATGGCACAGGATCATTATGGAAACTTTGGAAAAAATAGGAGAACACACACACACAGACGATCTGCCATCCTATTATTCAAAAATAACCACTTTTAGTATTTTAGTGTATTTTCTTCTAATTGTTTTCCTTTACATACTATATATATATATACACACACACATATATATATATAAAATATATAAAAGTTTTACTATCTTGACAAAAATAAGATTATATTGCAAGTTTGGCTTTCTGGAAGGGAAGATACAGCACAGGGCTCAAGATGAGATCTGGCTTCCAGTGGGCTAGCGGGCCAGGACTGGGAGACGGAAGATGGTGGGGACCACACAACGGACTCTCTTCACTTCCCTGAGGATCTACAGGATTGGATGCTCTAACATGAGACTCTTCTAGCATGTAGGAAGGCCTAGTTCGGCCCATTAGGCCACCAGGAGTGTGGCTGGAATGTTGGCAGAGCTCTTTGCTGGGTATGGAAGGAGGCTCCTCTCTGGGGCTTAAGGAAGGATTTTGTTTTAGAAATTAACTTTGCATTTTACACAAGTGAATTGCTCATGTTTTCAGCCCAGCATGCACTAGGCAGACACAGAAACCTGGAATCACGGTGCTCTGCTGTGGAGAACACGGACTATCATTTCACCTGTGAGTGGACATCCTAGCAGACAGACAACCTGGCTAGCCTCTCCCATTTTAGGGACCGAGAACCTGGACAGGCCCAGAAGAATGGAGCTGATCCTTCTGCTCCAAGGCATTTGATGTGTGAGGGTAGGTGCTGGCCCTGGCATTCAGATTGAGGTTGACACACATGACACATCTTCCCACATAAGCAAACCTTCATCTCTCAGCAGACTCCTTGGACTAGAACAACAAGTTCATTTGCCAGCGAGAGAAAGACCACATTACCCTTCTCCCAAGAATCTTGATACATGTTATCCCAGATGAAGGATTTTTATTAAACTAGCTTTTTGCACATATACATATATTGTCGACCTAACCCTGAAATTTAGTGTAACCACATGTGCTAAAGATTGTAACAGAGAAAGGTGGCAAATAGATTGTTTTAGTTTATCAAGACATAAATAACATAAGTTCATTTTTTATATTTAAAAAGTCTTGTCCATATCTGTAAGCCATTGATTCTCAATCAGGGATGACTTTGCCCTCCAGGTGGCCTTGTTTCTCACAATGTGTGTGGAGATCTTACAGATAGCTAATGTTTTGAGGCCAAGGATGCTGATAAACATCTTAACACAGAACAACCCTCCACAACAAAGAATTATCTGGCCCTGAATGTCAACGGTGCTGAGGTGGAAAAACCCTGGTATACTTGCAAGACTGAATGAGTGGATGTATTGGTGATGTTTTGTATTTTCTGTGTTTTATGATGTTTTGACATCTTACAAAGTTTGCTGGCTAGGGAGAGACTGCCCCTGCTAGGACAAGGCCTATTTTAGAGATAGCAAAAGGCTTGGCCAATCTCCAGACCAACCAATCTCAAGTCTGTAGCCCTAGCCACCTCCTTGTCTAACTCTCATACACTGAGCCACTATTTCCCCTGCCCTTGATTATCCTGGGGCCAGGTACCAGGCAACTGGAAACCAGCCCTGTAGCCCAAATCCTGCCAGAATGACTCAGATTAGCCAATCCTGAATTATGCACTCTGCACTGCCTTCCTTTTTCATAGAAATCCCAATAAAGACTCTGGCTGAGAAGTTCCCACTAGCTCTTCTCCCACCTGACCAAAACCAGGGAGCTTCCCCTCTGGCCCCGTGGGACATGCAAGTGTGACCCCCTGTCTGGGACCTGTGAGTACAGTGAACTTCTTCCTTCCAAGCCTTACTCCCATTTCCTCATGAGAGCTCGCATTTCCGCCTGTCACTGCACAGTGTTCACGTTTTCATGTCCAGCATATGTACATTCCTACAGCAGTGGGTACCAAAGAGAATTCCCTACCTCCATCTTCATATCTGGCATATCTCCGGGAAATCCACTTTAAAAGTAATAATAGAGAAACAATTCACATACTTTTTCAGGGCGCTTCTTTCCTGACGATCTTCCTCCAGTTCTCGGTAAAAAGTCTGTTTACTAATTTCTTTTTCCCAGAAGCTTTTGAGCTCATGACAAGTTTCACAGCAGAAGACTTCTCGACGGACGTATTGATTGTTCATCCCCTGAAACATACAAGTAAAGCACATCTCAGTTCTTTAAATAAAGCCACTTTAGCTTTGGAGTGATAGAAAGATGAACTTGCATGTAGACACTGCCATTTACACTTTTTTTTTTTTTTTTTTGGTGACTGTAGATGCGTCACACACACTTGTATTTTGAATCTGTTTCCTCAGCTGCAAATAGGAATAATAATAGTTATGCCAGAAAACATCAGGGAAAATTTTGAATTAGACAAAACCAAAAAGGATATCTGGTAACTCTTCCAAATTATCTGATTTTAAAGCTTGCCCTTTTCACTGTCTTTGAGCTATTTGACAATTTTGTAAATTATAGAAAAAGTATAGTAATGAAAATGATTCATAACAGAGAAATCCAAATAAATTTTGTGGAGTGGAATGCAATTGCTATACCTACGAATATCAATCGATTTTTTCATTGATGTGTTTTGACAATTTTCTTTGGACTCAGTTGTAATATCTTACTAGTTTTTTCCTTATGTATAAGTTAAATGAAATATTTGATACATGTTCATTTTATATTTGAACGTGATTCATTATTTTAGCTTTCTTTAAAAACTATCCTCTAACAGTTACTTCCCAGTTGTGTGCATGTGTAAGATGAGCATCGTCAATAAGTGCTAAGCCTCATGCATGACAAATGGCCGACACCCAGCAAACAGTGTGCTCTTTCCATCCTTCCTCACAGAATAGCAAGTGCCTCTGCCATCTATCGAGCACCCAGCGTGTGCCGGGCATGCTTTACACACTGTCCCATCTGACGCTCACTACAGCTCTGTCTCCACTCACTGTTCAGATGAGGAAACTAGAGAGAGAATCTGCTTGTGGCCATCACTGCAAATGGAAGAGCTGGCATTTGAACCTAGGTCTGTCCCTCTTCAAAGCCAGTGCTCTTTGCTCCACAGATCCTCTTTGCTCACAAAAAGTGCCCACTGTGTTTGGAAATGGGTACGTCTGGGGCAAGCTCGTTCAGCATATGTATATACATCCTATGAAGAGACACATATGGAACCCAAAAACGTTTGCTTTTTACCTGAACGTGGCCCACTTTCCAGATCTTAGTAGCACCATCAGGCAGGTGGACACAAATGTTTGCACAACAGATTCCTCCCTGCCTGCTGGCAGCTCCTGCTCAGAGAAGGGCTTCAGCCCTGGCTGGAGACTGGAAAGGGACCTGGTCCCTTACTCCCCAGCTACAAAGTACCTCTGATCCCATGCAAGCTGGGTTTTCCCGGGGCATCCAAAGAATTGGGGGCAGCAGAGGAGTTTAGAAAACGCTTCAGAGAAGAGGGCGGGCGCGGTGGCTCATGCCTGTAATCCCAGCACTTCGGGAGGCTGAGGCGGGCAGATCACAAGGTCAGGTGATCGAGACCATCCTGGCTAACACACTGAAACCCTGTCTCTACAAAAATACAGAAAATTAGCCTGGCATGGTGGCGGGGGCCTGTAGTCCCAGCTACTCGGAAGGCTGAGGCAGGAGAATGGTGTGAACCTGGGAGGCGGAGCTTGCAATGAGCTGAGATTGTGCCACTGTACTCCAGCCTGGGTGACAGATCCAGACTCTATCTCAAAAAAAAAAAAAAAAAAAAAAAAAGAAAGAAAGAAAAAGAAAAAGCTTCAGAGAATAAATAACATTTGTTATTTTATATTTATGGTATAGCATAATTTATATTTCATTTATATTATACTTATGTGTATAATAGTAGAATATGATGCCCTTATCAGAGGGGCAGCAAGAGCTTCCTGCGTGAAGGGAACAGCATGTGTAAGTGTCCTGAGGTAAGAAGAAGCTTGAAACTGAAAACAGCTTTGGGTATTGAACAAAGATTTTAAGAATCCGCTTCCAGTGTTCTTCCTCCTGGAGCCATCTTCCAATCACCTGCTTATTTCTGTAGTCAGGGCTGCCCTGGAGAAAACTGCTGAGCATGTGGGTGGGTGGTGGCAGCGAGGCAGGTCCGGGTGGGGACGATGGAAGGGGATGCGGGAGAGAAGAGGAGAGAACATTTTCCTCAGTACTAGCTGCTCTGCGCGTGGTTCTCACTGGTCACACACGGCTACGTGAGGGCTATTGCTTTTTTATTTAAAACATTTATATTTTGTATTAAACGTTTAAAAATAATTCTTAAATATATTTTTAAATTGACAAAAGCTGTATGTAATTGTGTACCACATGACGTTTTGAAATGTGTACACATTGTGGAATAGTTAAATCGAGCTAATTCACATCTCATTTTGCACATAAAGGAGCTGATTTTCAGAGGCATTGACAGACCGTGTCGAGGTTCCACAGCTTGAGAGCGGTGTGGCTATCAGGACCTGGAGCCTGCACTCTTCCCTCCGCTCCAGGACACTCCCTGGAAAGAGGAAGTTTGATTTAAGTGCCCTCTCCCACTTGAGGTGCTCAGTGACCTTACCCTTTCCTGTGACTGATGGATGCTGAGGTGTTTGTGACTTACAGGTGTAGAGCTTCTTGAACAGAAGCTCAGTCTTATTTTCTTTTTAATGCATTGAAGCATTTAATGGGTGTTATTCAAGTTAAATGAAATGACCCCCTTCCAAATTATCTTCTTCATATGAAGAGCCGGCCCCTTTGGAGTAGCTCAGACATTGAGGGTCTGAGCGTGGATTGCTTTTCTACTTTTTGGGTAAGGGAAACGCTCACATCCAGTCACCTTCTGCAATCTGCCAGGCTGGAGTTGTGCCCTGGAGCCTCTGGAATTTCTCTCTGAACCCTGGGGCCATCCTCCAGCCTGGCCCAAGCACACACTCCTGTCTTTCAAGGGCATATTTCTCACTTATTTTCTTTCCCAGGCTAATCATTCAGTGCACAGAATTCTAATAAATTTCTAGCCACGGGACATTGAAAGAGAAGTCACTAACAAAATACATCTGATTTTACATTTTAATTCATAGAACTAGGGTGTGGAATGCATGCCCTCCTCTAGCAATTAGGCTTCCTGTGGATTTTGTTTAGGCTCCAGGGATATCTAAGGCATCTCACTTTCCTGATGTACAAGTTCAAGATAAGAAGACAGTGCTTGCTTTTAACTGCGAGGAAAGTGTTAAATGCAGAGTTTGCAATGTAAGTATGCAAAAGGTAATGCCTTTTATGTGCATAATATTTTCACAGATTTTCTAAATTACAAAATACCCCTAAAGATTACAAGTTCATATTAGGTACCTGGTATTTAGAAAAAGGATAGCTTGGTCAAACAGGTATTGACTGAAATGTTCTTCTTTACTCAAAATTGATAATGAACATTTATTCTAAAGAGCTTCATTATGAAGACAAGAGAGGCCCGTGCAAGAACACAGCATGCTCACATCTGCATGGCATTTTGCATCCTCTCTGTTTGGGAGGAAGGTGTGGTTTGGATGCAGAAGGAGGATTTACTCTAGCAGATACTCTAGGTGCACCGTCATGAGCTGAGTTACAGAAAATAGCTGGAAGCAGATGGTGTCCACACACCCAAGGAGTAAATTAAATCAGGGTGAACCTGGGCCGGACGTGGTGGTTCACACCTGTAATCCCAGCACTTTGAGAGGCCAAGGCAGGCAGCCCACGAGGTCAGGAGATCGTGACCATCCTGGCTAACACAATGAAACTGCGTCTCTACTAAAAAAAAAAAAAAAAAAAAAAAAAAAAAATTAGCCGGGCTTGGTGGCACATGCCTGTAATCCCAGTTACTCAGGAGGCTGAGGCAGGAGAATTGCTTGAACCTGAGAGGTGGAGGTTGCAGTGAGCCGAGATAATGCCGCTGCACTACAGCCTGGGTGACAGAGCAAGATTCGGTCTCAAAAAAAAAAAAAAAAAAAAAATCAGGGTGAACCTAAAGGAAATCAGGCTATGAAGAATCTGATGCATGCAAGCTCTGCTTCTCATTCGTTGTCGACCAAAAAAAACACTTCTAGGGTCTCTGTTTTCATAGAACAGCTTCAGAGTAGTGGGCAAGTGGGCATGAGCTTTGGAAGGACTTAGGAGGGGACATGAACTCAGACACCTTTAGGGATCTGTAAACATCCCAAAGGAGTGAAGCTACCGGGAGCAGTTGCACTGGGTCTTGAAGGGCATGTGCTCTGCTTCAAGGCATGCATTCCAAAAAGGGCCAACACCACACTGACCGAAGAAAACACGGCCCTGAACTTTTTTGCTTTCGCTATGCCTTCCTCTTTCCTATGCTGTCTCACAAGGCAGCCCCTATCCTACTTCTGCACCCAAGCATGCAGATACCAGTCTGGCTGGCCAGGCTTGATACTGCTGTCATTCCAGCAGGAACTGGGGTTGGAATTCTTCACCAAGTCGCAGCCCACCCGCTAGGGGTCATGTAGACACAGCTGTCCTGCCTGTGAAACACAGCTGCATCCCTACCTCCCTTGTCAGGCCAGGAGGCTGCATCCTGACAACCAGGGTGGAGAGAAAGCTCAGTGGAGGACTTGTCCCTGTTGTGACTTTGGGCAAGCAAGCCTTTCACTTGCTCTGAGCCCCTTTCCTTAGCCATGTAGTGGAGATAAAGTGTAGTAACATACAGTGTCTACATAAAGTGCCCCAACACAGCCCACCATTCATTCCCCAAATGCCCCTCCCCACATGCTTGCTCAGGGAACTCACAACGCATCTCCTTATCCCTGGCAAGCATCAAAAGTGCTAACTGAATTTGAACCACCACCTAAATACCGTCTCCTTGTCTTTAGTTTATACCTGATATCAAATGCTTTGCTTCTTATTGACTCAGCCCATACTGAAGGCTTATTTATCCCTGTTGCTGGGCTGTAAGAATTAGAAAGCCTTAGATCATGGGGATAAGAGGCTTCCCATCTTGTCCCAGGCCCAGTGCCGGACCATGTCCAGAGAAGCCTTTAGTAAAGCTCTTGGTGATGAGTTTCACCCTTACATCACTTAGGATGTTATATTTGTGGGCTCTGTGTGGTCAAGCCCTATAATCACATTTACTGAGTGATGGTGAACATGTTTAAGGAGTGACTGTCTTACTAAAACTGACAGTTGCCACTGTGCTGACTCTTGGGCTCAACCCCTCCATGTTATTTCACAGCCTCACTGCTTGTTTTGCTGAAAACTGCTGGTGAACCTGAACTTCAGCAGTTAGAATTATGACAATGTGCAAGATCTTCTGTAAAAGCAAGTGCATTTTGTTTGAGATGAGCTGTGCCATCTTCTTCCTTCCAGTTTTAAAAAAACTTGTTTTATATGTATTGCTCCCATTTACTGGGCTCACTGTAGCTGGTATTACCCTCTTTGAACAGAATGGATAGCAATTTTAGAAAAGCATTTTTAGGAAAACATCAAAATAAGGCAGGAAACAGGAAATAAAAGATGTCTACGTTTCCCTGGGGGTATTAATGGAAAACCTAGGCGCCGACAGTTGCTCTCTCTGCCTCTGCACCTGGCCCAGGCAGAGAAAATCATTAGCTATATGCCATATGCATATGCCATATGCCAGGGTGCTGCCCCTGTTGGGGCTCTAGTGAGAGTGGAAAGGCACTACTTTCTCAAGTTGTTCTCTCTGTGTGATCGGGAAGAAGGGAAACCACCGTGATCTCCTGTGGGATGGATCGGTAGGGTTTCTATTGTCACAGAAATAAGAAATACTAAGCAATGTGCAGACACATAAACCCATTAGGTACCTGAACCCTCCTGAGTCACTGTTAAAGATCTGTAAGCTCCTATTTTTTCACATGAGCAACTTTTCAAATTCAGGTGTCTCCGTTCTGTTCTTGTGCAATTGACTTTTGTTTATAAACTCAATTTCAGAGGTGCACACTCAAGTGCCTTCTAAGTTTCCACATGCTACTTTCATCCCATGTGTATGCAGATGGAAAAGAAGAGACTTTTCAGAGGAGTGTGTATGTGCTCTTGATGTCTTTTTGTTGTTGTTGTTGTTGTTGAGATGGGGTCTTGCTCTGTCACCAGGCTGGAGTGCAGTGGCTCGATCTCGGCTCACTGCAACCTCCGCCTCCCAGATTCAAGCATTTCTCCTGCCTTAGCCTCCTGAGTAGCTGGGATTACAGGTGCCCACCACCACGCCCAAGTAATTTTTGTATTTTTAGTAGAGACAGGGTTTCTCCACGTTGACCAGAGGTTTGTCTCAATCTCTTGACCTCGTGATCTGCCTGCCTCGGCCTCCCAGAGTGCTGGGATTACAGGTTGTGAGCCACTGTGCCTGGCCTTGATGTCTTTTAAATTCCCTCTAAACCTGAGATTCTCTCAGAATATAAGATCATTTATTTTTCTTAGAACCCAGATCACTGTGTTGTCTCCCATTCCCCAGGGGATCAGAAAGCAGGAGCAGCAAATTTAAATAACTGTAGTGTCCAGAAAGCCACATACTTATTATTTTTATAATAAACACTTAGGAATATTATCTACTTCTGACTCCCACCTCTAAAATTCAGGTTTACTGCATTTATCTTTTCATTTCCCCAGGTTTTATAAACTCATGGGTAGAGGGCAATAGTTCTCCTTTTTAAAGTATAGACAGTAGGGGGAAATGCATTGGTTTTGGCAAATGAAACTCAGCCCTGCAATGACAGGGTGTGGAAGCAAGTTCAGAAATGGAGCAGGTCTGCCCCCACTAAGTGGTCAGACAAAACTGGCCACCGTAGCTTTGCCTACTGGCTGGTGGGCTGCAGGTCTGTGGTCTCTGGTTTATTTTTATGCTCTTTATTGAGTACTTACTGAATACCTTTTATTCTTCAAAGCACTCTACATCTCACCTTCAATTCTCACAATAACTGTCTTCTTATCCTCATTTTACAGAGGAAGTACAAAGAGGCAAGCCATTGCCCGAGGGCACCTTGTTGATGGTGATGGAGCTGGGATTTAAACCACACCCAACTCCAAAGCCCGTGTCATCACCAGCAAACCACCCAGCCACGGGACAGAGAGATGGAGGCTCATGACAACAGCTGGGTACTGAGAAAGCAGGCATCCAGTTAAATCTGCTGAGAGCAATGCACAAGTCACACTGCTTTCTCAAAGGAGAACTAGATTAACTTTCTCCCAAGATGATTCCCTGTGCGTCACATCAAGACACACATCCCTTTTTCTCTCCACGCGTACTGTCCAAGTGTTCACGGTGGCCAGTTTCATGTGGGTCATGGTAAAGATAAACAAACAGAAACTAGACTCCTTCTGACACCAGCACCAAATGTGTTTGTTGGTTTAGCCCCCTCACCTGGAGATTCTGCCTCCACAGATGCGGGGGACTCACTGTCACTCCATTTCCACGCAGGTGGTCTTTTTCACCCACGGTGAAAATACCTTTAGGTCCAAAGTTTCTAGATCTGGGAGCTTAGATGGCTTCACCTGACTGTGGCGCGTAGGCATTTGGACAGGTTTCTCCTCCCACCCCACCTTCAGGCCCCACTGGGCTTCCTCCCGTTCCTCTTTCACTTTCTCAGATGGAAGCTGGAGTGCAATGTGGGAGTGCTCTCCTTAGTTTCTTAGTTTAGCACTTTTTCAAAACAACATTTTCTTTTTCTTTTGCTTTTTTTTTTTTTTTTTTTGAGACAGCATCTCCCTCTGTCGCCCAGGCTGGAGCACAGTGGCTCGATCTCTGCTCACTGTAACCTCCATCTCCAGGGTTCAAGCAATTCTCTTGCCTCAGCTTCCTGTGTAGCTGAGATTACAGGCACGCGCCACCATGCCCGGCTAATTTTTTTTTTTTAAGTAGAGACTGGGTTTCAGCATGTTGGTCAGGCTGGCCTCGAACTCCTGACCTCGTCATCCACTGCCTCGGCCTCCCAAAGTGCTGGGATTATAGACATTTTCTTTTTAACTTCCCCTCCAAAATTCCGTCAGGCTACTTGAATTTCAATCTTGAGTCCCTCTGCACAATCTCCTTATAATTAATATCCTTCAAAGCCACCTCAGATTTTGCCGACAGTATATTTGAGTCTTAGGAGGAGGCTCAGGGGAAATACAACATCGTCTGGGCAATATGAGTGAGTTCTTGGGTAGCTGGGAGTTTTAACTAAAAAAAGACTTACATGGGAGAAAGAAGTTTATACTGGATGTGTCCACAATAACAGCCCTGTTATTCCCTTGGAGCTTACCCGAATTGATTGGGGTGACACCAAGTCATGAAAGAGGGACACCACAATTATGAGAGAAGTCCCTGTGACTTTTAGTCCATATGACATTTATGAAGCTTTCTTTTATCACATGAAAAATGCATTGTTCTGAGAATTAAATGAGACAATGGAGCATGAAAAGTACTTAACATAATATCTGCTCCATAATAAATATGGATCATCATCATCATCTATATTTCTATTGGCAACCTGCATTGCGGACAGTACCAAATGCCATCTCATTCAATCCTCAGCATATTGTGCTAGGTTTTACTATTCCTGTATTTGTGAGTGAGAAAGTGAGTCTGAGAGGTTGACTTTCCCCAAGCTCCAGAGCTAATGATGGGGAGATCCAGGAGTCCAGAACTGCTGATTTCACAGCACCCGGAATGTCTATTCATTGGGTGCTGACATCACAGAAGTGACAGTGGACAATGAATCATATCTGGCAATTGCTAATGTGATCTTAAAAATTATCTTACTTAATGATATCAAGAGCTCTGAGAAGTAAATCTTATTGTTTTCCCTGTAACCAGACAAGAAGCCAGGGGTAGAAGGTTTAAATTCTTGTCTAAGTCACAGAACCAGTAAGCGCTGATACTGGGCTCTGAATCCACAATGTCTGACGTCAAAAGTCCTGTCATCACCTCCCACAGATTGAGCCACTTCCCTCCTTCATTTAGGGAAAAGTTCACGTGCCCTAGAAAAATAAGGACTAGAAAGCATCTGTCATCATAGACTATAATTATTCTAAGATGCTCTACAAGGGCCTCGCTTGGATCCATCCAGGTCCAGTCTGCCTGCTCAATCCTGCCAGGCTGAGGGTGGGGTCAGGGAGCCTTGCTGACTAAATCAAATAGGAACCTCACCCAGGAGAGGGGTGATAGGTGCCACTCTAGGGATCAGGACAAGTAGGCTCGTAAACTTAGTCTAGTTCAAGAACTAGATTTCACCATCTGTTCAAGAACTAGATTTCAAAATGCTGTAAAGGTCAGTATTGAATCAACAGACAAAACTGGAACATGGACAATTACAGGATTGCATCAGTGTTGGAGTTCCCAAAGTTGATGAGTGTGCTGCAAGTATGTAAGAAGATGATTGTGTTCTTGGGAAGTACCACTGAAGCATTTAGAGGGGAAGGACTATGATGTGTCAACTTATCTCAAGTGATTTAGAAAAGATACGTAGATGGACAAGGCAAATGATAAGCAGGGTAAATGGTGATGATAGGTGCACTGGCTAATGCTATACAGGAATTCTTTGAATTATTCTTTCTGTAATTTTGAAATTACTGCCAAATGAATGTTAAAAAGTAAACATTACTGGCCGGGCACGGTGGCTCACACCTGTAATCCCAGCACTTTGGGAGGCCGAGGCAGGTGGATAGTGAGGTCAGGAGATGGAGACCATCCTGGCTAACATGGTGAAACCCCGTCTCTACTAAAAATACAGAAAAATTAGCCGGGCTTGGTGGCGGGCACCTGTAGTCCCAGCTACTCGGGAGGCTGAGGCAGGAGAATGGCATGAACCTGGGAAGCGGAGCTTGCAGTGAGCAGAGATTGCACTGCCGCACTCCAGCCTGGGTGACAGAGCGAGACTCCGTCTCAAAAAAATAAATAAATAAATAAATAAATAAAAATAAAAATAAATGAGGAAAAGAGAAAATCACCATGAGAATACCACAGTAATAATTATTGCAGGCAGAATCCATTGATCAGTGGTAAAATAAGTGGATGACATTTTATGGAGGAATAGAATGCTTGCATGACATCAAAGATATGTCTCTAAAAATTTAATAATTACTGTGGTGGTTTTAGCATACAATCACAAATTGTTTGATACTCCCTCTCTCTCTAGAAGGTGGAGTTAAGTCCCCCTCTCCTTGAGTCTGGGATGACTTGGTGACTGAGGGGAAAGTAGTCACTTTACAGTGGAAAAACTAATACCCCCTTAAATAAGTGTGGCTAAGGCTCTCAACGCTACTAAGTATTGTGGATATCATGTGTCCCTTGACATGCTGTGACACGCTGACTCTGTGATGCACTTCTAACACCAGAATGCTGTCTATTCATGAGAAAACTGAAGACTAGCTCAAATTCTGGAATATTTTACAAAATACCTGAACACTGCTCATTTACAAGTGTCAAGGTCATGGAAGATAAAGAAAGGCTGAGAAACGGTCACAGGTTGGAGAAGAATAAGGAGATATGATTGATATATATATACACCAATAAATGCAACGTGGTAGCCTGGATTGGATCCTGGAACAGGAAAAACAGACAATAAGTAGTGGAAAACTGAGAGACTCCGATAAATTCTGCAGTAAATTTTATTGTACCAATGTTAATTTTATTGTTTTGATAAAGGTACCATGGCTCTGTAAGATGTTAATATTAGAGAAAGCTAGGTGACAGGTATATGGGAACATTCTGTACTATCTTTGTAACTTTCTCTAAATCTAGAATTATTTTGAAATAAAAAGTAAAAAGCACATGCATCTTCCTGACACCATGAGCAGACAGGAATTAAGGAGCCTTGTTTGCCTGAGGAACATTTTCAGTGCACACAGAGATAGTCTGTCCTGGAGCCAGCAGCCTCCTGCTGTTTAGCCCTGGGTCATGTGTCCAGGACTAGGAGTTAGGAGACCCCTGCACACACACTCTTTATAGGGCAAGTTACTTGAACTAAGTCTCTGCTTTCTCATCTGTAAAATGGAACAGTATGTACCTTCCCAATTAACCAGTTTTCAGTGGAAAAGGCTGATGCGAACAATGTTTTGCCTGACACAATAAGTACTTAATGAAATCCTGGACTGCCTAATTTATATCCTTATGTGGATTACTGATAGGTCAGAGGCCACAAACTCAGAAGCCTGTGGAGCCCTGGTGTGTTTCGAAGTCTCTGTGGCAAATTCTCAAATGCATGGCTTGTTCCAAACAGACGCTGTCACTCAACTCCAACCCACTGTTGCCCGTGGGGCATGGTCCCAGTGTTGCCTGATATTCAAGTTTTTCAAAAGAAGCTGGAAATCTGATTTTTAAAACATTATGTAATTTC
Organism: Macaca fascicularis; assembly: GCF_037993035.2. Taxonomy (NCBI): domain Eukaryota; kingdom Metazoa; phylum Chordata; class Mammalia; order Primates; family Cercopithecidae; genus Macaca; species Macaca fascicularis. The sequence continues at coordinate 125,948,314 of NC_088389.1, read as the reverse complement.
TTTATTTTTCAATGTTGATGATAATTTACAGACATTTCAAAGCACTGTGCAGAGCATCAGAATACGTCTGTTGGCTGGACTTGGCCTTTGGGTCACTAGTTTTTGAGCCCCACATGGATTAATAGAGAAAACTTCTGAGTTCCCCATGGACCACGTAGCTACTATGCCTTAGATCCTGGAGAAACATACGCTGGGCGCACTTAGAGTTGAAATAAAACAAAGTGAAAGCAACGAGAGAAAGCACCACCCCTCCCCGGTTACTGCTCAACACTGCAGGTTTATTGGTCACAACCAGGCTGTTCAATGTGATGTCCAGTCACCTAATTGTGACTAGAAGGGAACTGGGAGGTCCTTAAGCTCATTCTGCCATGCTCAGAGATGCCCATGGGTTTGCCTCCATGCCTGTTTGGGTTGGGACCAGGAGCCAAGGCAAGTCTCCGTTCTCTGGGGCTTTGACCCTATAATCTTGTCCCTTCAACTAGACCCTTAACTACCGTGGGGCAAGGACCTTACTTAATATGGGGCCCTTGGCCTGGTGCGATGGCTCAAGCCAGTAATCTCAGCACTTTGAGAGGCTGAGGCAGGCAGATCACCTGAGATCACGAGTTTGAGACCAGCCTGGCCAACGTGGTGAAACCCCATCTCTACTAAAAATACAAAAATTAGCCAGGCATGGTGGCCTATGCCTGTAATCCCAGCTACTCGGGAGGCTGAAGCAGGAGAATCGCTTGAACTCAGGAGGCAGAGCTTGCAGTGAGCCGAAATCGCACCACGGCACTGTAGCTTGGGTGGCAGAGTAAGACTCCATCTTAAAAATAAATAAATTAATTAAATACATAAAATAAAATTTCAAAAAATGGTCCTCTTCACACACTGTGCCCAGTGGACAAAGAACCCATCATCCACTCATGCCACTTGCCAGTCAAAATTCTCCAAAGAATTTAGAGCTAAAAGCAATTACTTCTCCAGAAAATCTTATATTCTGCTCCTATTAAAAGCTTTTAAAAAGGTAAGGTGGCTAAAATACAAAAATTGGCTAACATATTGTTTTTCCCCTCTGCTTCACCAAACTGCCAGCCCAGTGGCTATCTGGCTTTCCCTAATCAACGTTAATTTTTTCCTGAGCAGGAAACGGGCTATGTATGTATATTTCTTAAGCGTGGGCCCTCCCCAGGGTCTGACTTCCCAAAATAGCTGCGTTTTCAGAAAACATTGTTTACTTTTAGAAATGGACTACCTGGAACGAAGGCTCATTAGTGATCTCTGTCACTAATGAGAATAGAATGTGGGGTGGGTGTCCCACATTCCTGTCCCACACTGTGTGCTTTCCATCAATCAAGTGTAACTCCTCAGACATTTGAGGCGACCTAGAGAGGCAGCCAGGTCAAACGGGACAGCCCCCGGAGGACACAGTGAGGCGTCTGGAAGAGCAGCACACTCAGCACCCTCGGGGAGGTGTGGAGGGAAGTGCTCCGGGAGGCAAAGAGCAGGGGGCTCCTAGCGGCTTCGGCTTCCCTCTCTTAGGCTGCTTCTCCCTTTGCTTCCCTTTCCTTGGGATGCTCCACATATTTGGGATGCACATGTAAATTACTGCATGCCATCATTTATTCAAAGAAAATCCCAGCATAATTTGGTCACAGAGTTACAAAGTTGTGGCTCTGCGAGAGCCACAAGAGCTACACTCAGCGAGACTCTGAGTGTAGTGATCTCATCCTGAAAAGTTGTTGTTTTTTTCTTTTTTTTTGAGACGGAGTCTCACTCTGACGCCCAGGCTGGAGGGCAGTGGCGCGATCTCGGCTCACTGCAAGCTCCGCCTCCCGGGTTCCCGCCACTCTCCTGCCTCAGCCTCCCGAGTAGCTGGGACTACAGGCGCCCGCCACCGCGCCCTGCTAATTTTTTTGTATTTTTAGTGGAGAAGGGGTTTCACCTTTTAGCCAAGATGGTCTCCTTCTCCTGACCTCGTGATCCACCTGCCTCGGCCTCCCAAAGTGCTAGGATTACAGGCGTGAGCCACGGCGCCCGGCCAAGAGTTACAAAGTTTTACACTGTTGGCAAAGATGATCCTTTAAGACTGTTTTTAAAAATGTGACTGTCGTTTTGGGCACATGGTAAAATATTTCAAAAAGCACTGAAGGATATGAAACAAAAAAGTGTTTCCTGCCTTCCTTTACTGCTGTCAGCAACACTTCCCAAAGACACCCACTGTTAATGATGTCATATTTATATTTCCATCTTATTGGAAGCATGTGTGTGTACAAAATATTGTCGTTTTTGCGAGCAGGGCCATACAATATACACTGTTTTGCATTTTGCCTTTTTCAACTAAGAAAATATTTCCTTACCAGCATACATTGTTTTTCATGACTGTGTAGTAATCTGTTTATGGATATGCCATAATTAACCATTCTAGTATGGATGGACATTTAAATTAATTCCTGCTTGGGTCTATTACAAAAAATTCCAGAGTAAATCATGCTTTGTTCACATCTGTAAGTATATCTGTAGCATAAACTCCTGGAAGTATAATTGCAGGTCAAAGCCCATGTACCTTGAAATGTTCACAACATAATTCCATATTGCCCTCTGCTGTCACAGGAGTGTTGGAATGTTTGTGGACTTAGCAGAAGCTCAAAAGCATGGGCTGTCAGTGTACTCATCTCTTAGTGAAAAGACAAGCACAGTTTCAGGTCGTGGACTCAGGAGAACGTATCTGAATGGACCACCTTAAGACAGACCCTGGAAAGCAATTGGCTTTTCTAACTCAAAAAATACGTGCTGTATTAATGAATGGATGAGTCATGGCAGGGCCCACAGAGAAGTAACCAATACATTTCTCAGTTCAATTTTGCATCAAAAATAAAAAGAAATAATTATCATTTACATAAATAAACATAAGCTTTAATCAGTTTCATTGCATTCTTATGCTTACAGGACAGATACATAGTTTGAGATAAGTAAAAAAAAAAAAAAAAAAATGTTCAAAGTCCTAACTGTAGGTAGGCATTTTAAATGGTCAATTAAAATTTCTGTTTCTCCTGTTTGCTTTGAATGCTATTTGGCGTAGAGTTACCATATTAATACTAACATACAGTTATTTCTAAAATACACGTTTGATGCTTTTTATTTTATGAATTTCATTCACTTTTTTCGAAAAGCTTTTTTTTTTTTTTTAAGAGTTTGGAAAAGATACGTAAGTCTCCTCATCTGTGAGTTGAGTGTTAGATCTACAGGTTCATTGAGGTCCGTCTGGCTGTAATAGGAAAAAATCATCAGCCTCTAGTTCAAGGGAATAATCTGTATCCTCAAAATTACAGGGGCTTTGTGTTTCAGTTTTTTCACCTTCAAATGAGGATATCTAGTTGCTTTGCACACATGTGAAGGGCAAATATCAATAATTAGATAGGCTTTAGCAAAAGGAGACTGTTCTTTGATAAAGAAGCAATTCTGTTTTTCTGCATCCCCCACCCCAGCAAAAGTAGTTTTTTCTACAGTGTACATCTATTGAGAGGATTAGTTCTATTTTCAGTAAAATGTTACCAATTTGGAAAAGTCAAAATTCCAGTGGCAGTTCTTAAATGTACTTTTCTAATTAACTTATACTTAAAGAGTGCTGGAACTCACTTTTATAATAAAATTTAAATTAAATATCAATGTAATCAAATAACATTAAATTAAATATCAATGTAATCAAATAACACAAAACATAGCTTGACTTTGTGTGAGGCTCATGCACTTGAGTCCATCTGATGAGGGGCTAGGGAAGAGTCAACTGTATCACCTCAGACGAAAGGGAATTCTACAGTTGAATTTCCCAAGTCTCAGGTTAGTCAAGTAAAAACCCCAGATTAATGATTAATCCGCCCATCGTCAGCTTTCTGAGAAGCTTCCATGATCCAGCACCTACAATGAACATTTCCTTGGGACTAAATTATCCGTCAACTAACATGAGACATACCTTTATTTTGGTTAATCTCAAAAAAGCCCGGCTCTGTGAGATTGACATTAATTTCTGGCTTTCCCCACAGTCTTTAACATGAAATTTCTGCATCATTGACATTTAGGAAAAGATGGAAAAACATCAGAGATGGAAAAAAATCTACTGGCCCACCTGTTATTCCCAACTGGTACAGCGTAGGTGTTCAAGGTGAAGAGAAAATGAATTCAAGTGGTCAATAAAGCACACACATATAAGGGGTGATATCTGCTTCAATTTTCAGCCCAAGTTGCAAGATGTTCCCACACTTGACAACACAAGCTCAATGTACTGTACCTTAAAGATGAATTTGCAGGTGGACTGATACCCGGCTAGGGTGCAAAGGAGGGCAAGACTCCTGGGCCCGCTCTTGATTCCTCAGCTCCGGCTCGAGACGGTCACAGATGCTGTCCTGAAATCGCATTGTTGCAGCCCTTATATATGTAGTGGAGGAGTTACAGAAATCCCTTAACCTTTCAAGGTCATTTGAGCCAAATTAGTACCAGAACCAGACAATATCTTTCCAGGGACATTGTAGCCTTCTCTCGTGGTGAGAGATGGCTCTAAACAAATCCCATCTCTTACTACCCCACCCATCCCAGAGAAGGCGAGCTTCTGTTTTGGCAGGTCCCACGAGAACTATGACTTGGCCCAAACCAAGAGAGATGATTTAGAGCATGGGCTGGATTATCCATGTGCCCTATTCCCCTGTGATTTGTGAAAAGCCAGTCTCTGCACCTTGGTGTGTAAAGGGGACTGGAATGGTGGGACGAGTCACACTTGGGTGTAACATTACAGGAAGACTTAGAGAGGCATCTGGTTCTTTGGAGCCATTAATCCTTGAATGGAATCTGGTGATGACATATCACGGTCTGCTGAGTTCTCTACCAGTTGGAGCAGGAATTGACCCTGGTGAGTGTTTTCCAATAAAATGCATCCAAGTGAGATCGACTTCTCATTTTAGAGTGGCTCTTATCCCATGGTGGAAGAGCACATTTTGTCCTTAGGAAAAACATTTAGAATCCTCACTCATCTGATAACAGAAATAGCTTTGGTTTTTATCAAATCCTTTGACTATGCTACTAATTGCATACCCATTACTTGGTTCAGTGGAGTATAAATTTATAACTTACATTATACATGACAACCTCATCTAATATTGATACTCAGATTTTATCCTGCTGAAGTGATATTTAATGTTGAGTCTGTAAAAGTATTTTAATAGGCCCATTTACATTAAGCTGGATGCTTTATTTAATAGCAGAACCAAATTTTATAGATGAAATTTTTTTGGGTAAGGAAAGAGAGGAGTTAACTCTGAAACTATCATGCAGGGTCCCACCTATATAAAAGCAACAATTTAAAGAGAGAAAACTCAATAAAAACATTTGTAAGGAGTATAATAAAATCACAAAAGTGAAGTTATATACATATTTGTATATTTCCACTTAAGAAAATATACTGAAACTTGAATAATTAGCACCTAACAGACCACTAGATGTTAGTTTTCCTTCCTTCCTTCCTTCCTTCCTTCCTTCCTTCCTTCCTTCCTTCCTTCCCTCCTTCTTTCCTCTTTATTTACCTCCCTCCTTTCCTCCCTCTTTCCTCCTTTTCTTTTTCTCCTGTGAAAGTTATTTTTGCTACAAATGATGTCTCATTGTTTATTGAAGCCATTAGCAGGACTCCAAGAGAAAAGTTATCAAACTATTTCTTCTGTGGTATTACTCCACTTGGCTTACAGCAATTCTGTAAACACTTAATCTACTAAAACAGAATCTTACGCAATCAACCATTTATTCCACTTCAAAGAATGAGCATTTATGCTCTTCCTAGTTCAACTAAGTTTTTAATCTATAAGTATAGGGTTGTCCACATTTTGATCTTGACTTTATCTTTGATTTGATTGAGAAGACAGAGACCACGTAGCCAGGAAGTGGCAGAATTAGGATTTGAACCCAGGCTGTCCGACTCAAGCTCTTACTAAAGTGAGACGTTCAGCACATGTCTCTGCCCAAGCCCCAAGCACCTCCACTATTCATTCTCCGACCAATAAAAGGAGTTTACCTGAAAGAAGAGACAATAGAACATGTGCTTGGGTCAGAGCCCCTGCAGGACCCTACTTCTGGGAGGAGGAGCAGAGGCTGCAAGAGCTGCCCGTGGCCCAGGCTCCCAATGGGTGCAGGAGCACAGCGGGGAACCCAGGTAAGAGAAGCCTCTCAGATCCCACGGGGGAGCTGGTTTCAAGAATTTAAGCAGGGATGTCCCCCGCATAGCTTTTAGGACAAAAGCACACTTACTCAATGGAAACTATTATTACCATTATCATCAACACAGTTATTACTACCCTGAGCCTTTCTTCTTTCTCCTTATTTTGAAACAGGGAGTTTATGCCACTTCACTTTTTGAATTTTATTTTTTTTCCTTCCTGAGGTTGCCCCCCACAAAAGAAGGGGAGCCCCAGGGATTACTGAACATCTTCACACTTAGTGGTAGTGTACACACCAACTGGGCTCTGGGACCCAAAAGATTATATGCAAAGGAGAGCAAAAAAGAAACAGCACAGACAGACAAAATATCCTGTAGAAGACAATCAGGTCTGTATTTACTTAAAAATGTTATCTGCCAAACAGGCCAAGGAAAGCCTCCTCAGTGATAGGCACCACTGTATACTAGAAACCTAACCCTTCTCCTGAGTACACAGCCCTGGGAATTTCCAGCTCCAATCTACATTCACAGACGAGCCCCAGGAAGATTCCTTCTGGGAGCAGAGGGTCTGGAGGGTGAGAAGGGGGTGATAATGATACACCTGCAGGCCTGTGTGGGGAGGGAGGAAACAAGAACCAGTAAGTAGAGAGTTGGAGGTCTCTTGCTGGATATTTCATTCCAAACTTCCTGTTTTCACATCTTGCATTGCAAGATATAATACCAGTGGCCTGGACACGTGTGATATGTGGATAGCATAATAAAGGGATCCAGCCCTTTATTCCCATCATCATGGAGCTAGTCTGAGGTCCAATTCCTTTGTGTGTGTGATGACCAGTTCCAGTATAGCTGTGAGGTATGTGTATTAAAATCTGTACCTAGGATTTGTTTTAATCAAGTGTAGTAAGACATGTAGGTGTGGAAATGACTATCATGAGGGAAGAAGTTCATATTCACAAATCCCTAGGAAGAAGAGGTACGGCCATTGTGTCCCGCAGGGCCATGCGGCAAGCACCAGGGTTGGTCAGGAAGCAGAGAGAGGCGAGAGGGGAGGGTGTGGCCCAGAGCCTGTTTTGGGGTTTTTGCAGGAAGGGATGCGTATGGTGACCTTAGGATTGACAAATTTGAATAACTTTGGTGCGCTCTGGGCCATTGGGTGATCTCTTTTGCCTGGTTCCTGGTCCTGGGTGGTTTAAGGGAAATACTGGCTTGGTGTAGAGAGTTTGGGGAAGGAGTTAGTGGGGCATGGGCTCTGGGCTGGTTGATTTGCATATCACAGGAGTGCCTGCAGTGAGTCATGTGCTATCTCCAGGAATTAGCTTGCCCTGGAGGGGCAGGTTCTCCAGGATCAGGGCTCCAAATGCCAGTGTATACAGAATATGGAAAATAAGACATTAGAGTTGATGCGGTCTGGATAACAGCTGGTTAGGCCCTCCTGGCTGGCACCTCACTGTCACGCTAGCTCTGTCTAAGGCAAAGTGTGCCAGCCCTGCCCCCCAACCGGCTGTGTCCTGGATGCAACTGGCCACTGTGAATGGTCAGGGGAAGCCGGCCATAGCAGTGTCTAGATAAACCGCCACCTGGGCAGAGTCTGACTCTGACTCTGAGACCCTCCTGTCCTCTTCTCAGGCACCCTCCCAACCTTCATTTCTGTTTCCTCTGGCCTCCTCCTGATGGCCGTGCCTTCCCAGGTGGAGACATCTGGGGCCTCTTTTCTCTCTCAGTCACTAAATCCTGCTGATGGTGTCAGCTGGGTGACACAGATGTCTAGGGGTTCTAGTTAGGCCCCTGGCTCTGCCTGGGCTTGTAACCTTGTGGAACTTTCTCACATGTGCATAGGTGCATTGGTTTTTCTTAGAAGGTTCATAATTTTCCTTAAATCCTCAAAGGGCTCTGTGACTCTAAGAGGTGTACTATTAACAACAACAGTAATGATAACAGCGAGCTACTCTTGCATATGTCCTGTGTTCCAAACACTACTTTAAGCCCTTTGTAAGTATTAACTCTTCTCATCCTCACACAACCTTCTGAGGCACAGCAAGGCTAAGGAACCTGCTGTCACACAGATCAGCAGTGTGGCTGCAGACCTGGGAGCAGCAACTATGGCCCTCAGGCCAAATCTGGCCCACTGTCCTTTTTGAAATATGAATCAATCGCCCAGGTGCCATGGCTCACGCCTCTAATCCCAGCACTTTGGGAGGTCGAGGTGGGCGGATCACAAGGTCAAGAGATCAAGACCATCCTGGCCAACATGGTGAAACCCTGTCTCTACAAAAAATATAAAAATTAGCTGGATGTGGTGGCACACGCCTGTAGTCCCAGCTACTCGGGAGGCTGAGGCAGGAGAATTGCTTGAACCCGGGAGACGGAGGTTGCAGTGAGCAGAGATCGAGCCATCGCATTCCAGCTTGGAGACAGAACGAGACTCCATCTCAAAAAAAAAAAAAATTAATTAACCAATTAATTTTACTGTTACAAGATACACATAACATAAAATTCACCACTTTATCCATTTTAACGTGTACAATTCAGTGGTGTTTGGTATATTCACAATGTTGTGTAACTGTCATCACTATATGATTCCCCAACAATTCCATCATCCCCAAAGGAAGCCCTGCACCCATTAAACAGTCAGCCCCCATTCCCTTCTCCCCCCAGTCCCCAGCAATCACTAATCTGCCTTCTGTCTATGGATTTACCTGTTCTGGATATTTCATATACGTGGAATCATAAAATATGTGACCTTTAGTTTCTGGCTTATTTTGCTTAGCAGAATATTTTCAAGGTTCATTCATGTTGTGGCATATATGGGAGCATCATTCTTTTGGTAATTAAAAATATAAAGTGACTGTGATCTGTTAAAATAAGTTTAGCCTAAAGCTATCTCCTTACTTATTTCAGATTGGACCTAAATATTTCTTCGTATACAGTGAACTGTTTACTAACCGGATGTGTGAACAGACTGTAAACTACTCTTGTACCAATCGCTGTGTTTCGGCAAATCACAGGCAGCCAACTGTTCAAACCATGTTCAAATAAGGCAAACACCAAGCTGTAACCCATCCAGCTGTTTCTGTACTTCACTTCCTGTTTCTGTCCATAAATCCTCTTTGACCACGCACAGCACCACAGCTGCTCTGAACCTATTCTGGTTCAGAGGGGCGTGTAGGGAGTGGTGGGGGAGCTGCGCGATCTGTGAATCAGTCTTTGCTCAGTTAAACTATATTAAATTTAATTTGCCTAAAGTTTTTTCTTTTAGCAGGTTCATACAAGTGAGTGGCCCTGAAGCTTAGTGTCAGTAGTTCCTCACTAAACAGTTTCTGGTGCAATTATTTCTGTAGGACCAACTCCCCAAAGTGGAATTGCTGCGTCAATGCGTGTGGCCCCTCACATTTTGGGCAATGACATCAGATGGCCCACCAGAAAGGCCAGAGCCCGTTATTCTTTCACTCTTTTGTAATTAAGGAAACCATTTTTCAGAGGGTAACTTGGCAATATGTACCAATATTTTACATAGCAAGTTAACACTGGAGTCTTATCTCTGGCAATTGATTATTTTAATTATTTTACATAGTAATTAAATTTTTTTACATAATAATTAAAATTATTTATTTTAATTATTTTACATAGCAATTAAAAAATAAAAAATAATTAAAATAAATAATTTTAATTATTTTACATAGCAAGTTAACATTGGAGTCTCATCTCCAGCAATTAATCCTACAGAACTGATCAATAAGTGGATATGGATATAGGTCTAAGTGTGGTCAGAACAGCATTGTTCATTACAGCAAAGAATTGGAAACCAATCAATGTCTAACGACAGGACATTGGTGAAAGGAATTATGCAGACTTGTGTTGATATACAATTATACAATGTGTTGATATAGAAAGATCAGACATGTCAAGTGGGCCTGTAGCTAAGGGGTATTTATTTTTTATTTATTTTTATTTTTTGAGACGGAGTCTTGCTCTGTCGCCCAGGCAGACAGACGGGTTTTCACCATGTTAGCCAGGATCGTCTCCATCTCCTGACCTCGTGATCCGCCTGCCAAAGTGCTGGGATTACAGGCTTGAACCACTGCGACTGGCCGCTAAGGGGTATGTTGAAGGCCATAAAACATTTCAAAGCCTAATGCTTGTAGCTCCACAACTCCCAGCTGCCTCTGAGTCTCACTGACAGTGACTTTCTCCTTTCCCTACCAGATGAGACCTAGGAAGATGGTGATAGAAAACAGATTTCATAGTATTAACTTGAGGGTTCTATTTGGCGCTCAGACGCTCCCAGTGGTTTGGCCCAGCTCTAGGGCTGGAAAGACACAGGATCAGCCCCTTCTGTGAGTAAGAACCATTCGGCTTCTTATTCCTATTACCTTACTTATTCCCATCACCCTTACACAGACTTTAGGGCAACAACATGATAGAATTATTACATTAGGACCGGAAGAGGCTTAGAGATTACCAAATAAAACTTCTTATTTTGGGGGGATTTTGAATGTTCACAACATAAAGAAGTGATAAATATTGAAGGTGATAGATATGCTAATTGCCCTGATTTGATCATTACACATTGTATACATGTGTAATATCACTCTACATCCCATAAATATGTGCAATTATTACTTCTCAACTAAAAATAAAAGAAAACAAGTCGTGGAATATTCATGTGTATATGAGTTGTATGAACTTGCCTTGGTGAAATGAACATATTTTATATGCACATCAATATGAATGATATATATACATTATATATGTATATATGAAATGTGTATATGTGTATAAAAATTGAAAGTTAATGTTTCTATTCCAAGTTTGTTAATGATGATTATCTCAAAAGTACGGGCAAATAGGAGAATTTTAATCTTTTCTTTGTAAAAAAGTGTATTGCTTTTTCTTTTGTTAGGCATATATTGCTTTTGTGATTGGAAAAAAATAAAGAGAAAGAGGGAAAAAAGTCCATAGCTTTGACCCTAGAAAGAAATAAATGAAAAATGCTACCACATTAGGCTGTGAACATATGAGTTAATAAAAGATTTTTAGAGAGATGATAGTGTACAATTTTCAGTTATATTTCATATCCCTGAAGGCATGTAAGAAAAAATAGGGGCAAATGAGATATTCCCGGATGTCTGGACCCCATCAACCCAAGGACTGGCTGGATGTCAGTGACGCTGGGGTAAGGAAGGTTGTCAGGGTTGGACGAATGCGTGGTTCCCGGGGCCATGAAGCCACTAGAAGGCAGCGTTGGTCTGCTACATTCTGGGGCACAAATAGCCTGGTGTTTGTAGAGGTGGAGAACTAACGTCCACCAAATGAAGTAACAGCCTATTCAAATGGACTCAGCAGCTTGTGGGAGGAAGATCAAGCTGAGCAAACCCATTCAGTGACCCTGCCAAAGGTTGTCCCAACTTCAGCCCGCTGCTGCTATCGCCCCCAGCTTCCAAGCTAGGTGAGAGCTGCGTGCTTGTTGTGAAAATTCATTTTCAATGCAAATCCCAACCATTCCTTTCTAACTACGGCTACTGCTAGTCAATTCTGACATAGACATAAGGAAGCCGCCTGTCCATGGGACACGTGGCCAGCTACCAGAGTCTGAGACTGTGCAAAAGAGTAACAAGACCGCTCGAGGAGACACAACTGCAGAAAAAATCTGGCATTTACAAAGCATGATTTCTGGAATCGTAAAGAAATTAGTATACAATCGAAAAAAGGAGCGTGGTAACTGAGGAGGTCCAAAGAGCTGTTCTGGAGGATGAAACCAAGTCATGAGAGGAAGGAAAGCGTGAGCGAAAATTTATATCCTGTGATACCATGTGAATAGTGGGAGAGTCAGAAGGTGAAGAAGCCGGGCGCGGTGGCTCACGCCTGTAATCCCAGCACTTTGGGAGGCCGAGGCGGGCGGATCACGAGGTCAGGAGATCGAGACCATCCTGGCCAACCCAGTGAAACTCCGTCTCTACTAAAAATACAAAAAACTAGCCGGGCGCGGTTGTGGGCGCCTGTAGTCCCAGCTACTCGGGAGGCTGAGGCAGGAGAATGGCGGGAACCCGGGAGGCGGAGCTTGCAGTGAGCTGAGATCCGGCCACTGCACTCCAGCCTGGGCGGCAGAGGGAGACTCCGTCTCAAAAAAAAAAAAAAAAAAAAAAGGTGAGGAAGGAACAGATGGAAGAAAAATGATTGTTCAGCATATATTAGGAGCAACATTTTCTTTTTTATTTTTCTTGAGGCGGAGTCTCGCTCTGTCGCCCAGGCGGAAGTGCAATGGTGCGATCTCCGCTCACTGCAAGCTCCACCTTCCGGGTTCACGCCATTCTCCTGCCGCAGCCTCCCGAGTAGCTGGGACTACAGGCGCCCACAACCGCGCCCGGATAATTTTTTTGTATTTTCAGTAGAGATGGGGTTTCATCGTGGATGGTCTCAATCTCCTGACCTCGTGATCCGCCCGCCTTGGCCTCCCAAAATGCTGGGATTACAGGCGTGAGCCACCGTGCCCGGCCAGGAGCAACTTTTTCTAACCTAAGAAAATTTTGATTTAGATTGAATAAAACCACTGATCCCCAGGGCAGAATTAATGAAAAACAAAACCAAAGGAACTCCCCTGGAAGTATCCTGGTGAAATTTCTGAATCATAAAGACGAAGGAAAAAAATGGCTAAGATTCGGAAGAGAAAGAACAGGTTACTTAGAAGATAAAAGAAATCAGGCTAGACTTTTAGCTCACTGAGGGAAATGAACCAAGATCCAGAATTCCTATGCCTGTCAAGGCAAAAGATGCACACTCCTGGACATGTAGATCCTCAGAGTGTGCATATCCATTGACCTACCTGAAGAAAATCGTAAATGAAATCTTGTAAATAAATGGCTTTTAAATCAGGAAAGTGTTCTCAAGCAGGACAAGATGAAGAGGATGAGAAGTGATGGTTGAGAAATGGATCTTGTAAGATGGCTAATAATGATGACAAATAGGGATTATTAATCAGAGGTGACATACTCTAAGGGAAAATTGAATAGAAGCAGGGAAATGAAAACCATAAATTACCTGGATTTGAAAGAAGAGTGTTTGTGGGAGGGAGAGATGCTGAAGAAAAGAAGGTGGTCTCAGGTCTGGTCTTGGAGAAGAGGGGAGGTGGTCCAGTCTTAACTGGAACTGCTGCCTGGTGGAGTGGATATCAGGGATGAAGTATTTAGGATTTCATTTTTATTAAACAAACGTTTTCTCTGTAGACCTGCATTGTGCTGGGCACTGTGCTGGGTTCTGGGGATGCAGAATCTCTGTCCCCAACATTAACATGGGGAATTATGAAATTGTGTTCTTTAGTTAAAATTTATTTATTTTTAGACCAGATGCGGTGCCTCATGCCTGTAATCCCAGCACTTTGGGAGGCCAAGGGGAGGCGGATCACTTGAGGTGAGGAGTTCAAGACCAGCCTGGTCAATATGGTGAAACCCTGACTCTACTAAAAATACAAAAATTAGCCGGGCGTGGTGGCCAGTACCTGTAATCCAAGCCTGTAATCTCCTGCCTCGGGAGGCTGAGGCAGGAGAATCGCTTAAACTCAGGAGGAAGAAGTTGCAGCGAGCCGATACCATGCCACTGTGCTCCAGCCTGGGTGACAGAGTGAGACTGTCTCAAAAATAACTAACTAAATAAATAATATTTATTTTTAGAGACAGAGTCTCACTCTGTTGCCCAGACTGGTGTGCAGTGGCACAATCAGAGCTCACTGCAGCCTCAACCTACTTGGCTCAAATGATTCTTTCACCTCAGCCTCCCAAGTAGCTAGGACTACAGGGGCATACCACCACGGCAGGCTAATTTTTTTAAACTAGTTTTTTTTGTAGAGATGAGGTCTTGATACATTGCCCAGCCTGGTCTCTGACTCCTAGCCTCAAGCAATCCTCCCCGCTCAGCCTCCCAAAGTGCTGGAATTACAGGTGTGAGCCACCACACCCCACCTGGCTGACACCATGTTCTTGTTTGTTTAGTAACTAGCTTGGGCTAATCTCTGGCGTCTTTCTTTTTTATGGTGTGTGACTGCTAATGCCTAGGCTCAGTTTTTAATTTTCATTCTTGCTTTTATTTTTAAGCCTGGCTTTCTAGGGGTTGCCCTTCTGTCTGCTTAGCTTAGTGGGCAACCAACGATAGGTCACGGTTTGTGCTCAAACATCTTGAGCCAGTAAGTCTTCCGCTGTTTGTTGATGGAACGTTGTGTGGTTGAAGAATGCATTCAAAATTTAAGCAGTCCACAAATGTTATCTGGATTTTGATTTTTGCCACATTCCTCACGTCTCTTTTGGGTATCCACATGGCCTCAGCGTGAGCCATGGATAAGTGCACAGCTAGTATTCTTTCTGGTTTCCTGCTCAGGGAGCCAGCTATGTACATGCCTCCAGACCGTCATAGACTGTCTGAGCTCGCCAAAGTCCCCTGTGGCTGGCGCGTTCCTGGATCTCACTGTTAATTTCTTCCTAGTCTGCCATTCTTCTGTTTTGAATTTTCTGAGCTCCACTTGAAATCAAAGGAGTGCCCTCTGGCAGCAAAGTTGCCAGTTTCCACCAAACGCTCTGCCCGGGTAGAGCTGAAGATCACAGACTCCCACTGTTCTCTCCTTCAATTTAGTGGTTTTTCTTGAATAAATGCTTCTCAATTTGATCGATGTTGTTGGCTGATTTTCAGGCTCCTCAAATGATACTTTTTTGACAATTTTGTCAAATTTCATTATTGTTTTTTGGGGAGAGGATTTGATGAGCTCCTGACTCCACTGTTTGGGCAGTCCCCACTTTACTATTTTTTTTTAAAGACACCCAAGGTGATTCCAGTGTGTAGCCTTGACAGAGAACAACCATATTTTAAAGAGAGAGCAACTGCAATCACTTGGCCATCCACGGTGGGCAGCTCTGAGAAAGAACAGTTCACATTCAGGACCCGTCTGCCCCTGGGAAGGTCAAATAACCTTACCTTAAGTTAGTCCTGATAATATTTCTATGAATAGAAATATCCTTATTAAACTTATCCCTGAAGAAATGACTCATGTTCCTAAGTAGAAATTGTAATTATTTGTCAAGCCTTTACTGAACACTTCCTATAAGATGGGTACTGAGCTCAGCAATGCACAGGCATTATTTAATGTCACCCTCACAATGACCCTAGGATCTGCGTGCCACCATTTCCATTTCTTTCCTCTTCATAGTTGAGAATATTGATGCTTACCTCACAGAGCCTCATTCCTTAGATCTGACCCCAATGCCGTTAACACAGCTGCTTGACTGTAGATGAAACAAGGACTCAGTCCTGGCTACACAGAATACTTGGGGAGCTTTTAAAATTCACATTCCTGTTTCCCATCCCCAGACAAATTGAATGATCATCTCTAGGAGAAAGGGGTCCAGGAAAAGAAAGATTTTAAAAGCTTCCCTGATGTTTCTAAAGGGCATCCCCTGATGAGACCCACTGCCCAGTAACAATTTGGGCTAAACTAAGCAATGCAAAAAAGTCATAATTTCAATTAACTAAACCTCTACACACAAGGTCCTGAGTGAGAAGGAAGCTAGTGGCTGGGTGTATGTAAGTCATGACTCATGGTAAGAACTGGGGAAGGATGGTCACCACACACTCAGAAACACACTCCACCATCCTCACCATCCCTTCAGTGGGGTCATTGGGCTGACGGGCACAGAAGCAAGATGGCCCTTTAAAAAAAATTATGGAATACTATGCAGCCATAAAAAACGATGAGTTCATGTCCTTTGCAGGAACATGGATGAAGCTGGAAACCGTCATTCTCAGCAAACTATCACAAGAATAGAAAACCAAACACCTCATGTTCTCACTCATAAGTGGGAGTTGAATAATGAGAACACATGGACACAGGGAGGGGAACATCACACAGTGGGGGCTGTCACGGGGTGGGGACTAGGGGAGGGATAGCATTAGGAGAAATACCTAATGTAGATGACGGGTTGATGGGTGCAGCAAACCACCATGGCATGTGTATACCTATGTAACAAACCTGCATGTTCTGTACATGTATCCCAGAACTTAAAGTATAATAAAAAAGAATTAAAAAAAATTTTTGACTGGGTGTGGTGGCTCACGCCTGTAATCCCAGCACTTTGGGAGGCCAAGGCAGGAGGATCACAAGGTCAGGAGATGAAGACCATCCTGGCTAACAGGATGAAACCCTGTCTCTACTAAAAATACAAAAAAATTATCCAGGCGTGGTGGCAGGCGCCTGTAGTCCCAGCTACTCAGGAGGCTGAGGCAGGAGGATGACACGAACCGGGGAAACGGAGTTTGCAGTGAGCCGAGATCGTGGGGCTGCACTCCAGCTTGGGCGATAGAGTGAGACTCCATCTCAAAAAAAAAAATTAAAGTATTATTATTTTTAAATTTTTCCATAAGTTATTAGGATACTGGTGGTATCTGGTCACATGAGTAAGTTATTTAGTGATGATTTGTGAGATTTTGCTGCACATATCACCTGAGCAGTATACACTGCACCCTATTTGTAGTCTTTTATCCCTCGACCCCCTCCTACTCTTCCCCTGGAGTCCCCAGAGTCCATTGTATCATTCTTATGCCTTTGAGAAGCGCGATAGCGCTTGATAGGCACTTGAAACTGCTTGTGAAAGATTGTGCTGATTTATACCCTCTGCACCCAGCCAGCGAAGCAGAGGCAGATTGCTTTGAGACGGGGCCTGACGCCCTGGGGTCTGGAGCAGCTGTTAGCAGGGTTGCTGACTTCAGGTCTTTTGGGGCCCATCGATCCCAGCCCTGGATCTTGCTGAGGGGTGGAAGCCTTGGGGTTTGTTCACACATTTCTTAGTGCAAAACCTTGATCTCTGCTATGCCGGAACTCTGACTGCTTCTTGCTGTGGGGGAAAAACGGGCTACAGAGAATGCCTTCTCCGCTGTGCGGAGCTTTGTTGTGCTCCGACTTTACTGTATTTGAGGGCAATACAGCTTCAGGAGCTAGGGAATCAGAGGTTCAGCCGGCTGCAACCCCATGGACCATCCCAGTAGGAGAAGCTTTGGGTAATGTCTGGAAGAGCAGGGGAGGGAGTGTTTTCCAACATGCTCTATTTAAAGATCCCGCCTTCTCTCCCCAGGGCCAGCACTACTGGTCCTACCCAGGACGAAAGGGCGGTGGGCAGGAACGCTCCTGCTGACCAGCCGCCTGGTGGAAAGGCCTCATCCCAGCCAGGGAGCTGCCTGGCAGTTCTCAGCTCTTACCGAAGCCGGCATGGGGAAGTCCCAACCTTGCTTCTCATGCTGTGCATCTGGTGCTCCTCTCTGGCTGGCTTACTCAGCACTGTGAGGGGTCTGGCTTCTCCAGCGCTGCCTCACAGAGGGAAGGAATTAATGAACGTCTATCACGGGTGCATTGGCCAAGGCTGATCCTCGTGTTTTGAATCCTCATGAATTCTACGCTGGCTCTTCACATTTGGGGTTTGTGCCTGACGTGTGACTCCTTTCCCCTAGCTTCACGAAAGACGGTACCAAATGATCCTCTGCGGTCACCCTGGCCTGAAGTGTCCAAGATACCCTGCACTGGACCATAGAAGCTGAATGTGTAGCCCGAGCTTCTCTCTAACCACAGCCCTGCGGGAGGACTCTATCCACGAAACCAGAGGGAAACCTGTGGGCTTCCCTGAGCAGCACCTTCTCTCTGGTTTACAGACAGGAAATGGAGGTAACGTGGGTGTGGAGGAAACAGCCGCTGTCTGTGGAGGCTTGGCCCTGCCTAGGAGGGGAGCGTGAGCTCCTGGTCCTTTTGACTTAACAGTGACTGACACACAAGCGCCTCCTCAGGTGTAGAATTTACACCAGAGGCCCGGCGCGGTGGCTCAGGCCTGTAATCCCAGCACTTTCGGAGGCCAAGGTGGGCGGATCACCAGGTCAGGAGATCGAGACCATCCTGGCTAACACGGTGAAACCCCATCTCTACTAAAAAATACAAAAAACTAGCCGGGCGAGGTGGCGGGCGCCTGTAGTCCCAGCTACTCGGGAGGCTGAGGCAGGAGAATGGCGTAAACCCGGGAGGCGGAGCTTGCAGTGAGCTGAGATCCGGCCACTGCACTCCAGCCTGGGCGACAGAGCGAGACTCCGTCTCAAAAAAAAAAAAAAAAAAAAAAAGAGAAAGAATTTACACCAGCATTCTCAGGTTAGGGAGTGTCAGTAATAATCATGATGGTAATAACTTCAAAACTAAAACGAATGCATTCAGTAGTGAAGGCTCCACGTGGGCAAGGACTTTATTAACTACTTAGCAGGTGCTCTGTAAATGTGTGTTAAATGGGCAAATAATAAAATAATGGCCATGGCATGAGTTTGTCAGATAATGATAGACAATCCCAGGGAGGTCCTTGGAGCACAGGTGCTATGCAGCCAGCCTGGAAATGGTGCAGAGACCTACACACACCTCCAGAGTTGCCATCCCTGTGGCTTCAGGCTCCATGCACACAGACCCCACAGCTCCTGAGGACACTGGCATTAGTTCTGGGACCAACACATCTCCATGTCGTACTCCAGAAAGGCCCACGACCTCCCTCTCTCATCTCCCCGACATACGGTGCTCATGGTCCTGGCTGGTGATGTGGGCTGGGCAGACTACAAACTGCCCAAGGACACAGGGCCCGCTCCTGCTGGCACCTTCGAGGACCCAGTCAGTGATGCTGTGACCAAGAATAGCCATGCCCATCCCCTTGCTGCCTCCTGTCCATCAGCTCTAAATTGCCATGAGATCTTAGAGGCTACAATCTTATGGTCTTGGAGCCTGATAGTGTTAATAGTATTGCTCAGTTAAATCTCATTTGTTTATTTAGAGATTAAAAGATAAACTACCAGGGAAACCAGCTGGTCACAATGTGAGCCTTAATAAACCCTGTAGGAAGAATTTTAAAGCTTACAGTCAGAGACCTCCCTTCCTCCCTCCCTCCCTTCCTTCCTTCCTCCCTTCCTTCCTTACTTCCTTACTTCCTTCTTTCTTCCCATCCTCCCTCCCTTCCTTCTTTACTTCCTTCTGTGTGATTTCAACTCCAAAAATTGTGGTTTAACAAAATGTTTAATGCAAGTGTTTTTTTTCGTTTTGTTTTATTTTTTTGAGATGGAGTCTCGCTCTGTCACCCAGGCTGGAGTGCAGTGGCCGGATCTCAGCTCACTGCAAGCTCCGCCTCCCGGGTTCACGCCATTCTCCTGCCTCAGCCTCCCGAGTAGCTGGGACTACAGGCGCCCGCCACCTTGCCCGGCTAAGTTTTTGTATTTTTAGTAGAGACAGGGTTTCACTGTGTTACCCAGGATGGTCTCGATCTCCTGACCTCGTGATCCGCCCGTCTCGGCCTCCCAAAGTGCTGGGATTACAGGCTTGAGCCACCGCGCCCGGTCCTTACTTCCTTCTTTCTTCCCATCCTCCCTCCCTTCCTTCTTTACTTCCTTCTGTGTGATTTCAACTCCAAAAATTGTGGTTTAACAAAATGTTTAATGCAAGTGTTTTTTTTCGTTTTGTTTTATTTTTTTGAGACGGAGTCTCGCTCTGTCGCCCAGGCTGGAGTGCAGTGGCACGATCTCGGCTCACTGCAAGCTCCGCCTCCCGGGTTCATGCCATTCTCCTGCCTCAGCCTCCTGAGTAGCTGGGACTACAGGCGCCCACCACCACGCCCGGATAACTTTTTGTATTTTTAGTAGAGATGGGGTTTCACCATGTTGGCCAGGATGGTCTTGATCTCTTGACATTGTGATCTGCCCGCCTCGGCCTCCCAAAGTGCTGAGATTACAGGCATGAACCACTGAGCCCGGCCTAATGCAAATGTTTTAAAGGGGTAGTTTCATCAGGAAAAAGAGCATTGCTGGGGACTGTGATGTGTAACAGATGCCAAGAAAGTATCTCTCATTTGAAAGTGTGTTACAACCAAACAGGAATCTGCTATTATGATTGTTTTGCCGGGTTTTTTTGGTTTTGTTTTGTTTTGTTTTGTTTGTTTTGTTTTGGTTTGGTTTTTTTGAGAGAGTCTCGCTCTGTCACCCAGGCTGGAGTGCAGTGGCACGATCTTGGCTCACTGCAAGCTCTACCTCCCGGGTTCACACCATTCTCCTGCCTCAACCTCTCGAGTAACTGGGACTACAGGCACCTGCCACCACGCCCGGCTAATTTTTGTATTTTTAGTAGAGACGGGGTTTCACTGTGTTAGGATGGTCTCGATCTCCTGACCTTGTGATCCGCCCGCCTCGGCCTTCCAAAGTACTGGGATTACAGGCGTGAGCCACTGCGCTCGGCCGTTTTGCGTGTTTTTTAAAAAAATTACAATTTAATCACAATATTAGCCTGACCCACAGGAAAAAAACCCATTTGGGAACAAATAAAATGTTTCTCCCATGAAATAAAAACTCCTCTTTTTCCCCTAAATGCTTTTAGGCAATATTCTCTTCTTTATAGTTTATATCCATTTGAAAATAATGACAAAATATTGTCTATTCATTTTCTCATTTTTTTTTTTAAAACCCATAAACCTTTCAGTTCCTGAGCTTGGACGAGACTGACTGTCTTTCATGGGACAACTTCCCCAGGCTGCACTGGGACCCTCTGCACACAAGGGACAGTGTCCAGCCCCCAGGTCTCGGAAGAGGGCGACTTTCTAGCCCCAGCTCCCATTCATATCAGTGACCCAGATAGGGGGTTTCTGCTGGAGCTTTTGGGCCATAGTATTGCTGATTTTTCCTTCATCATCTTTGCCTTTCTTTTCTTGTTGGCTTTAAAAAAATTATTGAGCCTGAAAATGATTGAGGACCACAATATTTTAAGAATATGTAATACCACCACAAAAATCTAAATAAAATATCTCTTACAGTTTCCCAGTGGGTCTTCTATAATGGTAAATTCATCATAAACAGAAGCCTGGAAAATAAAAATTTTTATTATTTTTTTATGACTGAAGTTCACAACCTAAAATAAATATATTAGCAGCAGTTCACATAGACATAAAACTTATCTTCAAAAAATGTTAAAACTAATGGATGAGCATACTCCACTCATCACTTGTCAGTTCTATTTAACATTGAAAGTGTTAGAAATATTTATCAATGAGATAGAAAAAAATTACACATTTTCTTTAGTTCAGAGGAACACTGATGAGTGTGTTGCAATCCAGTCTTACAATTGCACGTGGCCCCCACTAGCTGCATGATCTCTGTTCTTCAGCTGACATGGCGGCTCCAGGACATGTTACCACAGCCACTGCAGTATGAGATATATTTTTTTCCTTTCATCAGTGCATTTGAGGAAAGATTTCCAAGACAGTTGCATCCAAACATTTCTTGTATCTGAAGGTCTCTTTGCCCTACACTCTGGGGTCAAGGCATCAAGACCCAGACACAAGCTGCTGTCTGCCTGTACTGTGGGATGCAGCTGAGCACCACCATCCACAGACCTGGGCCCAGGCCTGCTCTGCACCCAAACACCTCGTTTGTAATTTGTAATAGGATTATAGGATGTCAACATAATAAGGAAGGATTTTGTGAAGGTCATGATTTATTTCCTTTAATCTTTCTATTCCTAAAATAGAAGAAATTTAATAAAAGCCACCCAATAGTTTTTCCTCTCCAGGCAACCACTTTCTCCCCACACAAACACAGCCTTTGCTTGGCTTGCAATCTGTAGCTCAGGTTATTCCTAGTCACTGGATACTGGATGTCATCAGTTAGCTGGAGTTAACTGGAAGTAAGTGAGTGTCGGGAGCGAGGCAGGGACAGATGACACAGGAGCCCTGAGCTGTGTCAGCAGTCACAGGAGCTATGACTGCTCAGCTGTGTCTGAAAGCTTCTGGGCACTGCCGTCCCCACTGCTTACATCACCTTAGGCTCCTCTGGAGCTGAGGTTGTCTTGGTTTCAGAAATACAGATTCCTTAAAGAACAGTTCTGGTAGAAGATGTGAGGGAGCCAGAGGAAAAGGTGGAACCCACAGTTATTGGGGTGTATGCAGGAAGCTGGAATATGAGGAAGGGTGGAGCAATCTGAAGGGAGTCATGGGAAGACAGGAACCTTTTGAAGTCTTTTTCATCTAAAATGCAGTCTTTGGCAATCAGGTGTTTCTCTTGTCTTGAAATCTGCAACTGAAGTGGATGTGCATTGGCTCTTACCTGCCTTGGTGGAAATCAGCAGTTTAAAAATAATACTTTGACCCATGTTCATAGCGGCACTATTCACCATAGCTGAAAGGTGGAAGCCAATCCAGTCTCCAACTCCATATGGGTGAATGGATAAACAAAATGTGGTGTCTACATACAGTGTATCCCTCGAGAGCTCACAGCTCTTAGTCATGTAGTGGGGGAAAAACCCATTAGAATGAATTTATAAGAATTAAACATTGGCGTTAAAAACCAAAGGAAAGTAAATTGCATTGTATGAAAGGAAAATGGAAATCTAATACAGAACATATCAAATTAGATATGTTATTTTTTCAGAAATTTTCACCAGAAGGTAGGAAACAGGGAACACATTGCAGAGAACCTGCCATTCAGATGACTGGGACTGCAGTTGATCTGCTGTGTTCCTAATTCGTGGTATGACCTTGTAAGTTTCTGCAGTGTTTTGGGGGCATTCTGGTTCCTCTCATCTAAAACCAGAGGTTTGAAGAGGAAGCAATCCAAGGTGCACAGTCTGCAGGAGCTTGGTGGCCCCATGTGATCCTCAAGCATCAAAGAGTTGGGAGTGAAACCAAAGGCGTGGAAATTCCAGATTGAATCTCCTCAGTCATACTGTCCAGGGGTCTGAAATACATGGAGGGATAATGAAAAAGACTTAGAATTTATTGTGATGCCTGTTAACACCTGCAACACTGACCAGCCAAAGCCTCGTGACGTTAATCAATAATCAAAAGATCAGAATTTTTGGTGTCTAAAAATATTCTATCAAATTTGTGAATCAAGATTAGAGGAGAGGTAGAAAGTAGGCTCTTAGGAATCCTTAGGCATGATTTGAAGCTTTTAATGCGTTTTTTATTTAATTGCCAGATTTTTCTTCTTGAAATATTTCTTGGCTGGGTGCCATGGCTCACGCCTGTAATCCCAGCACTTTGGGAGGTTGAGGTGGGTGGGTCTGTTGGGCCCAGGAGTTCGAGACCAGCCTGAGCAACATGGTGAGACTCCAGCTCTACCAAAAAAAAAAAAAAAAAGTATACAAAAATTAGTGAGGTACAATGGCATGCACCTGTAGTCCCAGCCGCTTGAGAAGCTGAAGTGGGAGGATCACCTGAGAAACTGGGAGGTTGAGGCTGCAGTGAGCTGTGGTCACACCACTGCACTCCAGCTTCCGCAACAGAGTGAGATCCTATCTCAAAAAAAGAGGAAATATTTATTCTATCCTATTTTTTAAAAAAAGGGATGTGGAACATCAGTACTGAGCTCTTGGGATACTATGTTGAGCTAAAAGATGGGATCTTTGCCCTCATGGAGTTTATGTTTTAGTGGGAAAGACAGACAGACAGATACACAAATTGAAGTAACATTTAGTGTGTCAAGTGATACGATGAGACCTTTTTGCAAGAGGGGGACTAGCATGTGGGTATGTGGGAGAGTGATGCTTAATCGTGGGAGGCCTTCTGGAGGAGTTGAAGTCTAAAACTAAGACATGAAAGTGAAGGACTAGGGCAGGAAGGAGGGTCCCTGCCTGGCAGTTTTCACTCTCCAAGGAGAGATGAGAACATGCAGCCCTGGAAGCTCTGAGGGAAGATGGGTGTGGTGAGCAGCTGAAATTGAGTCCAGTAGAGAAGCTGTCAAGGGAGCTGGCCCTCCCTAAAGGGTCCAGTTGGTCAGGTTAGAGCTGTGGGTCTTGCATCCTAGGCATGGAAAGGAGTGACTGACAGGTTGTCAGGCAACTGGCAGGGGCGCAGGTCTCCTGGAAAGGACAGTCAACTCTGTACTTGCCACAGGTCTGTTGTTACAAAGAATGGATTCATACACTCAAGATCTTTACAATGCAAAAGGGAAGCTATGCACAAACAGGTAATTTCAGGGCTGAGTTAGAAACAAAGTCATCTGGGATTGTGAAAGAGACAGATAAGGCTTCCCCTTGTGTGTGTGCATGAGCCACAGCTAGTATGCACAAGCCTTCTCCCTGCACCTGCTCTGTAGTGATGGTGGTGATGGCAGTGATGATGATGATGATGATGAATGTGATAATAAGGAGGAAGAAGAGGGAGTGAGAGAGGAGGAAGGCTTTATGAGCCTATTCTGGGGAAGTAACACCCAGTAGGAATTTCTCTAACTCGGTGGTTCTCAAAATGTGCTCCCTGGAACCACAGCATCTGTATCAGCCGGGTACTTATTGGAAATTTAAATTTCTGGGTCCCATCCTAAATGTACTGAATAAGACATTCTAGGGATGGGGCCCAGCAATCCATGTTTTCACAAGCGCTCTGGGTGATTTGATGCATGCTACACTTGAGGGACATTGCTCTGCTTGGTATTTATGTGTACCCTCCTAGTTGCCATTCTTTTAACCGACTACTTAATATTTCATTCAACAGATACATCATATTTATTCTACTAGGTCCATATTAGCCAACATCTGAGTTATGTGCACCTATTGAAGTATACTTTTTTTTTTTGAGACACAGTCTCGCTCTGTCACCAGGCTGGAGTGTAGTGGCGTGATATCGGCTCACTGCGACCTCCACTTCCCGGGTTCAAGCCATTCTCCTGCCTCAGCCTTCCGAGTAGCTGGGACTGTGGGTGTGTGCCACCATGCCCAGCTAATTTTTCTATTTTTAGTAGGGACGGAGTTTCACCATGTTGGCCAGGATGGTCTCAATCCCCTGACCTTGTGGTCTGCCCACCTTGGCCTCCCAAAGTGCTGGGATTACAGGCGTGAGTCACTGTGCCCCGCCTGAAGTTTACTTTATAAGCAGTGAAATGCACACATCTTATGTATACAGTTTGACGAGTCTGACAAACACATATACCCATGTAACCCACACTCTTGTTAATCCATTACCACAGAAAGACAACGAATGCCAGAAACACAAAATTACCATATGATTCTTGACAACAGTTTGCCTAATGTATACCCTGACTGCCAGTGTATAGGAGGGTTCATTTCTCATATCCATGCGAACTCTGGTTATCACTAAAGACTTTCATTTTTGTTAATATCATATTTGAAATAAATATTATCTTGTTGATACTTTGATTGACATTTGTCAGTATAATTAGTTGTTTTCCCCATATGTTTATTCTTTCTTTGAATTTCTCTTTTAATGACTTGGCCAGATGATCTGGTGAACTTCAATATAGAATTAACTTTCACTCTGCCCAGATGCCATTTCCTTGAGGAATCCCCTTCCTGATACTTCTTTCACTCTCCTCTCTCCCATGGACTAAGAGAGCTTATCTGCACTTCTTTTTGCCCCTTTTCACTGTACTTTTCAACTAGATTACAAAGCATTTCCTCGTGCTCATTGCTTTTCTCCTCCTCTGTCCCCTGGAAAACTCCAGCCTTCTAAATCTCCAGCAGTTTGTGGCACTTTTTGGCTTCCTTTTGCCTAAGTATAAATTCACCTGTAGTATTTGGGAGAAATTGAAAAAAAAATAATGTATCAGAACTAATAATAATATACCAATGTATCAATGCTTTCAGTACTACATAGTCAATGAGAAGAGTATGGGATCTGAAAAAACCTCCGAGAGCCAAAAGAACCAACAAAATCCCTTTGCCCTTCCTCTCTGCTGAGCTCAGCCCACTCACCGAGGAAATAAAGGCAAAGTCCCACCAAAATATTCAAAGCTACTGTTGATATTTTGGAAGTTGATTGATTTTTTTAAGCAGCTATCATATACAAGTGATGTGCATTGACACATTTTCTAATCATCATTCCTGCTGCTGATCCTAGTCTCTGGCTGGGCTCTTTGGCCTGTTTGAAGAAGCAGAGCCCTGTCAGTTGGGGAAAGTCTGATTTTTTACTTATAGGCGTGGTGACAATTTAGAACTCTTTCTCATCCAGATACATTCTTTCCTTTTAAATTCAACAAATATTTGCTAATTAGTTACTAGATGCTAAACACAGAGGAGACCATAAAGATCTCTAAGGCTGTCCTGTCCTCTGTGATAGGTCAAAAACAAAATAGCTCATGGTAAAGCGAGCAGGTAAAATTGGCGATTCAGTTCAGCTTTTAACAGGACCTGTGGAATATTATTGGTGGGGAGGCAGGAGAGCTTCCTGGTTAAATGCATGGGCCCAAGAGCCATATTACTTGGGTTGGAATCTTAAATTATGTTCTTAGGCAAATTAATTGATCTCTCCATCCCTCAGTTTCCTCACCTGTGAAATGAGAATAATAGTTTGTACAGCATGTTGTGAGGGGTTAGTAAGATAATATTTATAAAGTGTTCGAAACACTGCCTGATATATAGCAGCTGTATAATAGAGGTTTTTTTTTGTTGTTGTTTTTGTTTTTTTTTAATTGTCATCACTTTTGGCAGAGGAGTAGCAGCTCTGAAGTTGAGTCCACCCTGGTCTCAGGTGGGCACTGGCCAGTGAATTATGTGGCCTGAATGTCTGTCCTCAGCATTCCCACTGCAATCATAAAGCAAATCACTTGTAACGGTGGTCCTTAGCCTTGGCTGCAGACTAGATTCATCCGAGAGTTTTAAAAAATTCTAACGTCCAGACTGCTTCCCAGGCCAACTAAACTGGAATCTGAGGAGGCAGAACTCAGACATCAGTGGTGTTTTTAAAAGCTTCCTTGTAATTCCAACACATGGCCAAGATGGTGAATCATTGCCTGAATTTCTTTGTTCCTTCGGGAAAATGGGGAATTGAGCTTAACGCATGGTTGTATATAACTGCACTCTCATCAACAGCATTGACACTAACGATGAAGCTGTAGCTTCGCAGGCCCGGTCCCAGATCTACTGCAGATTCCGCAGTTTAACAAATGCCCAGGTGATTTGTATGCATATTAAAGTTTGGGAATTCTAGGAAGTTCTTTGGTATTCATGGGTTCTCTCAGGTTAAACAGAAAAAATGCAGGTCCTTTCCTTCTACTGCAGAAGTAGTAGTTATTAACATCCTGTGCAATGGAAATGTTTTAGTGGTGTGTTACGTTTTTGAAGTTAATAAGATATGTAAGCTGCAGGAGGTAAAAAGGCCACTGAATGTAGAGTTAGGACACTCAACCTGAGGTCTCAAAACCGTCTGAAGCAGCTCAGTGATACTGGGCAAGCCACTTAACCTTTCTGAGCCTCTGCTTCTCCAAACATCTGTTAATACCTGCTAGAGACTAGAACCTGCGCTAGGCGCTGTGTACAAAACAAACAAAAACTACACACACACCCAAGCCACAGCAAATAAGGCTGTTAAGGATGTTACAACAGTTATAAATGATTGTTATACGTGATAGAAAGACAAAGTAAAAGGACTTTAGAAGCCAAAAGGAGAGAGATGACTTCTGCCTGGGCTTCACAAAGGATGTGAACTTGGATTCTATATTAATGAGGAGATGGTTTTTGGAAACAGTGAAAATTACATGAGCAAGGGCCGGGCACAGTGGCTCACGCCTATAATCCCAGCACTTTGGGAGGCCAAGGCGGGCAGATCATAAGGTCAGGAGATCGAGACCATCCTGGTGATCATGCTGAAACCCCATCTCTACTAAAAAATACAAAAGTTAGCCAGGTGTGGTGGCGGGCACCTGTAGACCCAGCTACTTGGGAGACTGAGGCAGGAGAATGGCTTGAACCTGGGAGGCAGAGGTTGCAGTGAGCTGAGATCGCGCCACTGCACTCCAGCTGACAGAGTGAGACTCCCACTCAAAAAAAAAAAAAAAAAAAATGACATGAGCAGAGGCAAGAGTGTAAACAGGTTGAGGGCATGTTTGAGGCAGTGGAGTAATAGATTTTAACTGGAAATTAGGATGTTGGGAATAAAAAGGGTGACAAAGTCATTCACTCCATATTCTTATTATTGAATATCAGCTCTGTATCAGATCTTTTTCCAGGTGCTCTCCTGTAGCTGTGAAAACACAAACCAACATTCTAGTCAGGAAAGGCAGATTGTAAACAGCATAAATAAGTAAATATTATAGTATAAGAGAAGCAGAATCGAATTGAAGAGCATCTCTGGCAGAAAGAACAGCAAAATGCAGACCCTTGGGGCAGGAGCAGGCTGTTCTGTTCACAGAAAGAAGGTGGTCAACGGCTAGAATGAAGTTCAAGCACCGGAGAACTTCCACTGAGCTCATCAGAGAGGCTCAGTTGTGTTGAGCCTTAAAGACCATTATGGGTTTTGGCTTTTATTCTGAATGAGAAGAGGAGCTGTTGGAGGGTTGTTGAGCAGAAGAGTGGCGTGATCTGACTTAAGTATAAATGGATCATTCTGGCTGCTGTGTTAAGAAAAGATTTTAAGGAGGCCACCTGGACATAGAGAAACTGCTCAGGAGGCTGGTGGAATAATCCAGGTAATGAATACTGGTGAATTGGAAGGGGTCAAATTTTGTGTATATTCTGAAGGACTGATCAGGATTTGTTCCATGTAAGAAAAGGAGTAATCTAAAGTTGAATCGAAGAGTTTTAGTGTGGGCCTTGGGAAGAAGGGAGCTATCATCTGCAGAGGTGGGAAACACGACACGTGGGCTGGAAGACTGGTTCAGTTTTGGAAATGTTATGTTCAAGTATCTATTGGGGATCCAAGTGGATGTCGAGTGGGAATCATGTCTGAAGATATAAATTCTGGGAGTCTTCAGTGTTTAGAATGTATTTAAAGACTTAAAGGTAGATGTATAGGTAGAGAAAAGAAGACTGAGGACTGAGCCCTGGGGGTTCCAATGCTAAGAGGTCAGGAGGATGAGCAACCGACAAAAAAGACTGAAGACGTGTCCAGTGAGGACGCCAGCAAACCAGGAGCTCTGGTGTCCAGGAAGCCAAATGAACAAAATGCTTTGGGAAGAATCATCTAAGTCACATGCTGCTGACTGGCCAGCTAAGATGAGGCCCGAGATTGGACCACTGGATTCAGCAACATGGCGGCCGTTGTTACCTCAATATGAACCATTTCATTGGGACCTGAGCGGGAAAGCCTGGTTGCTGTGGGTTTAAGAGAGGGTGGGAAGACAGGAATTGTAGGCACCAACAACAGACCATACTTTTGAGGAATTTTGTTGTAAAGGAGAGAGGGAAATTGGAACTGTATGTGGAGAGGGAACTGGGATTCTATCCCTGTCTGGGCTCATTTGGGATGTTCAGGGCACATGGGCAGGGGAGTGGGAAGTTGGAGTAGGGAAGCAGCATTCTTTATAAGGAGGATTTACCACACCAGCTCTCATTTTCGGTGATGGTGCTCAATCCTACAGGGAAGCTTTGGGAATAGAACACCCCCAACGCCTGCCATGTTGTCCCAGCAGAGGGAAATTGGAGATGTGGTGTTTGTCTACCAACGCCTGTCAGCTGTTGGTTGGCGGGTGTTCCAGGGAATGTGAATTGACTGGCACTTTTGGCCTGCTGTGGGTGGGTTGGGGCAAAATTGAGGCAAAGAAAGAAAGCCTTTGGCTGAAGAATAGTTGCTGACAGGTGGAAGTGGGGTCCATGTGTGCTGAAGAGGTAAGGGCAGAGGGCAAACATCATCTGTTCCAATCCCAGTGAAACTTTTCAAAAAATAATCGGAAAAACGAAAGGCATCTTTGTTGATGGCAATGATTGTGTGTGTGTGTGTGTCTGTGTATGTGTATGTGTGTGTCTGTGTTTGTGGTTAGGGGATAAGGAGGAGAGAGAGGCAGAAATTTCTAGAATAATATATAGTCATGCATCACTTAACAACAGAGACATATTCTGAGAAATGCATTGTTAGGCGATTTCTTCATTGTGGGAACATCACAGAGTAGACTTACACAAACCTGGATGACATTGCCTACTACACTTCTAGGCTGTATGGTACAGCCTATTGCTCCTAGGTTATAAATCTGTCTAGCATATTGAATATTATAGGCAATTATAACACAGTAGTAAGTACTTGTGCATCTAAACATAGAAAAGATACAATAAATATAAAGGATAATGATCTTATGGGACCATTGTCATATATGAAGTCCATTTTTGACTGAAATGTTGTTATGCAGTGGATGACTATACTGGAGTAGGCAAGAAAAAAATGGGAACTAGGGCACAGGGGCAGGGCTGGCTTTAGACTGCAGCAGGGGGACTCCACCTGCAGTGACTAGCAGGAAGGCAGCACATGTGGGTGCAGATGGGAAGTGGGGAATGTGTGCACATCCTCTTCTGATTACTTCAGTGTGCTGAGTGATTAGGACGTAAGGCCCTGAGCTGAATGTGAGAATGGGTAGGAGGAGTTGGAGGATTGCAGAGAGAGGAGAGATGATAAAATGCCCGTCTAGCAGAGGGGCCAGTGAGTGCACTCGGGTCAGGTAGTGTGATTCCTGGGCAGTTGGAAGAGACCACCTTCTAGGAATATCACCTGTGACCAGGTTGCAGAGGCCCCTGGGTAGCTAATGACAAGGTAACGTGCTGTTTTCTGTGCTAGGAGCCACCAAATGCTGTAGTGGAACAGGGAAGTGAGTGATCGGAGTCAGGGACCTGAGTCTGGTGTTAGGGATAGTGGGAACTAGCCGGATGTGAAGGTAGAAATCAAAGCTGCTTTCCTGTTAGCCTGACAAGAGATGATGAACTTTTGGACTGGAAATTAGTAAAGAGCAGATGGATGGGAAATTGGGCTTGGCACAGTCTCAGGGCTGCAAGGGCAGGGAAACATTACTGCTTCGTCTTCTCGTTAGTTGCTTGTGCTTGCCTTACGAGAGTTATCTTCAATCCTCAGTTTCTTTTCAACCATCTCTTTAAGCTTACTTGTTCACGTTCATATTTAGTTAAACTAAATAATAAGATGCATTAATCCACTTAATTGGGCACAGGCCAACTATGTTAAAATGCTGAGTGAACAACTGGTGGAATTCCATTCTTCAGAAAACCAGAGTCCTTCCAACATATAGAGCCAGTGTCAATCCTAATATATTAAATATTAGTAAAGTAAAATTAACATCTCATTTTTTGATAAAAACAAATTCAACTAGAAGTTCTAATATGTTGTTCCTAGAATGCATTGGATTGAAAACCTCGTGCTGCTGGAGGGTCCCTGGTTTAGATCAGTTGTCCTCAAACTGGGATGTGCCTCCCCTGGGGATATGCAGAGGCTTTTCATGGGAGACACAGGAACAGATCATTTGCAGGAAATTAACTTCCTTGTCCTCAATTTCTGCAGGTGGTAAAATTGGTACCTTTTAATAGTCACCTGCAAAAGAAGGTACTTCTGGTTGAAGGTTCTCCTTTCCTACTCCACTTTCCTAATCCCCGTGAGCTCATCCAGAGTCTTCCTGTGTAACATTGCCCCAGCCTACAAAATCTTCCTGGCAACCAAAGGAAATTTAGTGCAGTCACCATGCACTTCATTGAGATGTGTTCCCAATAAATACTTACTTTTTATGTTTAAAGATTGCTAATTGCAATGTAGATTGTGTTTATGTTGTTCAGACCAGTTGATTATGGTCTAATCATACATGTAATATTAATGTAATCCAGAAGGAAAGTTCTTAACACTTAGAGCCCGTGGTCATAGAAAATAAAATCAATACACTTCAACTTGTGTCTACTTTATATATTTGTTGCAGAAGAGTATGATAGGGCTATAAATAAAAGACTTTCAAGCATAAAAGTAAATTACATTAATGTTAAATGCCATGTAGGAAATGGAACAAAAACACAATTTCAGATCAATAGGGTGACTAGAGTTAATATTAACCAATCGTACATTTCAAAATAGCTACAATAGAATAATCTAAATGTCCCTATCATAAAGAAAAGACAAATATTTAATGATGGATATCCAAATTACTTTGATTTGATTAGAGGAATGTATTAAATTATCACAGAAAATTCATAGAGCTATTATGTATCAGTAAAAAAGAACTGGTATTTTAATTGTTGGAGGGCTTGTTCATACCTTTTTTAAAAATAGATGAAGGTAAACGTGAACTCCATATGGTATTTATGTTTAATTGGATACATTTAAAAGAGTGATATATAGTTTATTTATTAACGTCAATATGACCAGGAGAAATTATATTCCTCGTAACTATTTTAATTTGTAATGGAACTTTTCAGACATTAACTTAAAACCATGTGAAAGAGATTATAGCTGTTGGAAATTCTCTCAGAGAATACCCAAACCTCTGAACTAGACTACGCTTCCAGAAAGTTTCTAGGTAGGTGACAGAAGATAAACCCAAAAGGAATTCCAGGGTGCAGAGAGACTTTTTATTTTTGGCCTAGGTTTAGATATGTATAAATACGTCTATATATGTATAGGCTTGAGAATGCTTCCATACTCAGGGAAGAGAACAGATGTCCTCGTATTTATACTTGACTTTTTCAGATCACAAGTCCCAAATTTAGGCCGAGAAAAATCTTACTTCATCTCATTCCACAGATCTGAAGCCACCTCCATGAATAATGGAATTCACTCTGTCCACCAAGCATCAGTGCCATCCAACAAGATACCTTTATTTTAGTTTGGAAAATGCTGAACACAGTTGGCTGTCGTGGGAACTTTAAAACTCTATTAATTACTGTGTTTCACCTGAATTCAGAGGATTCCTCACCCATCTGCTCCTTCCCATTTCACAGTTAAAGCTTTCTTCATGTTGTGTCAGCTAGATGGAGGGGAGAGGGTGGGAGGAGAACGGAGAAATCTCTGCTCTCTTGTCTTGAAGAACATTATTGTGCAGACGTGTTACCAAAGAAAGTTACACAATTAGGCTTCTCCAGACTTAAATCTGCAAGGAGACTGCAAGTGCACATTTAGAAGTAGTTTCAACTAGGATTAAAAAAGTGAGTTTTTGGCTGGGCTTGGTGGCTCACACCTGTAATCCCAGCACTTTGGGAGGCCGAGGTGGGCGGATCACTAGGTCAGGAGATCGAGACCATCCTGGCTAACAGGGTAAAACCCCGTCTCTACTAAAAATACAAAAAAAATTAGCCGGGCGTGGTGGCGGCGCCTGTAGTCCCAGCTCCTCAGGAGGCTGAGGCAGGAGAAAGGCGGGAACCCGGAAGGCGGAGCTTGCAGTGAGCCGAGATCGCGCCACTGCACTCCAGCCTGGAAGACAGCACGACTCCGTCTCCAAAAAAAAAAAAAAAAAAAAAAAGAAAAGTGAGTTTTCTGGCGCTATCTCAGGTCCGAAGAAATCATAATACCCACTTATATGAGCTTCTGGCTTGTTGAGTTTTCAGCTCTGTTGTAAGAGGTTGCTCTTATTAACGAGACTCTATTCTTTTTTTTTTTTTTGAGACGGAGTCTCCCTCTGCCGCCCAGGCTGGAGTGCGGTGGCGCGAACTCGGCTCACTGCAAGCTCCACCTCCGGGTTCCCGCCATTCTCCTGCCTCAGCCTCCCGAGTAGCTGGGACTACAGGCGCCGCCATTGCGCCCGGCTAATTTTTTGTATTTTTAGTAGAGACGGGGTTTCACCGTGTTAGCCAGGATGGTCTCGATCTCCTGACCTCGTGATCCGCCCACCTCGGCCTCCCAAAGTGCTGGGATTACAGGGGTGAGCCACCGCTCCCGGCCAACGAGACTCTATTCTATTCAAGGATTAGTTTTTGGTTAAAATTTAGATCACTTCAGCAAATGCTACGGGAGACGGCCACATAGCCTTGAGGAATTTACAATTTGAGGAAAAAATAGGTGCATAGACAAATCATTTCCTAAGTCATAAATATTTTATTTTTGTGATATATCTGTACTTATTGAGGATCTGATCTGTTTCAGACACTTCGGCATAGCACAGAAGATCTAAGATAAATAAAATGCCATCCTGATTTAACACATGAGATTCCCACCTGGCCTCCACTTCCATGGCTCACCAGGTAATTTGAGGTTCTCCTTCCCTCCATTAGGGAGCCCGCGTGTAATATGGACACCCTGGCATGCAGAATGTTAGGATCATGCGTATCATCTCCCACCAGATAATTCCTGAATAAAAGTCATAATTATTACAATGAGAACATTAGTTTCTGTGGGTTTGTTTCCTATGTTAATGTATTGGAAACTGATGGACACCTGGACAATGGGTTGAAAGGGGTTTGTTGAAATAAATCAAAACCTTAAGCTTGCTCTGATCCTCCTTTCATTTTGAAATAATTTTATGTTCCTTCAGTTGTGTATAGTCTTAACTTGTTCTGCTCAGAATTGATCTGTGAAATAGATATCAACGTTAAAAATTATAATTGGTGATAAGGAATGTAAATTCAACTGAATTAAATAAGATTATTTAAGAGGGAGAAATTAGAGAAGTGACTGAACATTGACTAAAAATGAGGGTCTCCCATCAAATGGAAAGTCTGGTCTAGTTATCACCAGGGCACTATGACTGCACATTTGTTCCCTAAGGCGAGGCATTTTATTTGTACCAGGAGTGATTTAATCAACACAACTCTAACGGCACTATTTCACATGTTGCGTTTCCTAATGCAATTTTATTAAATTGGATACAAGGGAAAATTTCATATTTAGTTATTATGATGATGAACTATAAAGAGAAGAAAATATATCTGTTTTAATGAATTCCCATGAATAAAAACAAACAAATCAATCTATATTCTTTCTTAACTTTTAAAATTTGAGATTTCAGTGTTAATAAAGGAAAGACATAATTTGTATCTCCCTGGGATATTTGTTAATAGGAGAGGGTGGGTGGAGGGAAGTGTGACCCAAAACAGTATAAATCTATCTTAGTTACTCTTTGTAAAATTGCCATTTTTCTCCATATGATTCCCGCTGTTGGAAATGACTCATGGCTTCACAGTGTTTACATGATACCGCATGGACTTCTCGGTCTGGCATCTGAGACTCATCTTCCCGTCTTGTCTCCAGGACTTGGAGACAGGCTCCGGCTCACTGACGTCTTTCATTTTCTGATGTTCCTACCCCGTGTTTCCTACCCTGGATGCACAGTCTGGTCATGCCATGCGCCTGAGATGCTGTGGTGGAAGTGCTGATTGCGTGGGCGGGGGCTGAGTCAGATCACACTTGGAGGAACATCATGCAGGTGCTGCCCGCTAGATGGAGCAGGGGGCCCTGGCTGGTGGGAACGGAGGTTGCCAGCGCCAGGAAAGAACTTCCCTGAATCTGAGGAATGAGGAAACACCCATGTAATAATAAACAGCTGCTTAGCATGTGACTTGCAGGAAATAGTGTCCAGAGAAACTCTTATTTTTTGTTTGGCTTTCAAGCCCAAGCCTGAGATGTCCTATAAGCAGCATTCCCAGCCTCAGTGTCATTGATATTTTAGGTTGGATAATTGTGCTGGGAGGTCCTGTGCGTTGTAGGATGTTTGTCCTATAAGCAGCATCCCCCAGCCTCAGTGTCATCAATATTTTAGGTTGGATAATTATGCTGGGGGTTCCTGTGTGTTGTAGGATGTTTTGCAGCACCCCTCACCTCTGCTCATATGCTAGGAGCGACACTCCTTCCTTTGACATGTGACAACCCAAACATTGCTCCATGTTCCCAAGGAGGCAACATCACCCCTGCTCGGGAACCTCTGCTCTACACTAATTTTCTTCAAGTCACATAAGCATAGGTAATTCGAGAATTATGTTTTCTTTCTTTGATGTTTTCTAACAAACAATTGCATCTTGTTCTTCATCACACCGAGCCATAACTGGACCTTGACGTGTCCAGACCTTCCCTACTCCTTGGAACTGACAACCTCATGGAACTCACTAGACTTAGAGGCCCAATGCCGTTGGCCTGGGGAAGAGTGTCCAGCTCTTCCCCTTCCTCCTGTAGGAAAGGGAAGAAGATAAATGAGCTGGGTGTGGAAGCCAACAGATTTACACTATTTCTGGGAGAGGGACTCTGTATTAATTCATTGGAAAAATGAGTTAGTGCCTTTTGTGCAAGGAGCGATGGCAAGGCCCATGCTTAGAACACATCACAGCCTTACTGTGACACAATGGGTAAGACACAATACATTTTGCCCCCATATCAATGACTTTGTCATCCTTATGAAATATGCCTGTCAATGGTACTTAACTGGATGGCCATGAGATGTTGTTTCCCAAGATATCTGTAGAATGTACTGACTTACGTGGGCATTAAATTGCTCTGCCAGGATTCTCATATGACTACATGACACGCTTTTACGAAGTTTGTCATCAAAGCACTGGGCCATTCTGTTGTTATTCATCCAACTTCGGTTTCCTTCTCATTATTCTTTTATGAGATTTCACAATTGATTGATGCTTATTGGAATACATTTTGGCTGAATTTCTCTTCCATATGTTTCACTTACTCATTGAGGGGAAACATCATATATTGTTTTTATAGCCTATAATGCACCATTTATATTTAATATTTTTGTAATTAAAATATTCATTGAAACATTTAAAATTCTGACTTAGTCATCATGTTTTTAAATAGTGTAAATGTAGTAATATCTGTAGTTCAGTATAGACACCATATATTTCTCATTGGTCTGTTGGATCCACGCTGATTTATCAAAGGGAGGGTTTCTTTTTCTTTTCAAAAGAAATATGGTTTGGTGCTAAATTGTTGTAAATGTCTTTCTTTTGTGAAGCTCAAATCTGCCTTCTGGAATTATTCTCTGGTCCATTCTGTTATTCTCTTTTAATGCAGTGACACACAGATATGCCTTCTTCCTCCATTTGAACATCTCACAATTACTCAAAGCCAGCTCTTAAGTCGCCGCTCAATTTGAGGTCTTCACTCGTATCTAATCCCTCTAGTTTCTTTGACTATTCTTTAGGTTAAATGATATTCAGATGCCCAACTCTGCCTGCTGAAATCACACCAATTCTCCCAGATGCAGTGAAAATGCTGTTTATCTCCCTCCATGGGCTCCTCCTTGGTCCCCACAGCAGAAATTCCTCTCTTTTTCTTTGTGTTCCCACAGGGACTTGTACTTGGTTATAATCTTGTCTGCGTTCTCCCTGTGTGCTCTGTGTACCTGTCCGCTCTCCCCTCCCAGTCATGCCCTGTGGCTCCATCGTGCAAGGGGACCTTTGTTTCCAGAGTGACATCAATACAGTTGACTTATTCTCTGGAAATAGCAAATTCATGAGTCAATGAGAGGACAGAAGTAGAGCAGGATAAGCATGTACTATGTGCTGAATAGATTTTTCTAAATAAGCTTTTAGCTTGTAGAATAGTTTTAGGTTTACAGAAAAGTTGTAAAGATAGTACAGAGAGTATGCATCTACCTTGTACCCATTTTCCTCTTTTATTATCTGGTGTTGACATGGTACATTTGCCATAATTAATGATCCAACATTGAAACGTCATTGAAGTCTATACTTTATTCAGATTTCCTTAGTTTTTACCTAATGTCCTTTTTCTGCTCCAAGATCTTTTCCAGGATACTTCTTCACATTTAAGACTCTTCTTGGCTGTGTTTCTCAGACATTCCTTGGTTTTGATGACTGTCATGGTTTTGCGGAGTACTGGTCAGGAATTTTGTAGGGCGTACCTCTATTGGAATTTGTCTGAGGTTTTTCTTATTATTAAATGAGGGTTATGGATTTTGGGGAGGAAGACCTCAGAGTAAAGCACCATTCTCATCCCATCCTGTTTACACCCTGTCAACAGGACTTCAGCACTATGGATGGTAACCTTAGTGACGTTAACCTGGCTGACGTGGCATTGGCAGATTTCTCCCCTATAACGTTACTATTTTTTCCCCTCTCCTTACTGTGCTTTCAGAAGGATGCTATTTTGAAGAACTCACCCTTAAGGAATGGGAATTATGCTTGTCCTTTTTGAGGGTACACATCTATACAAACCATTTGGAATTCTTCTGAATGGAACACTTGCCTGTTCTTCCCCATTTATTTATTTACTCAATCATTTATGGGTATGGACTTACAGCTATTTATCTTATACTTTGTCTTATCAAATAGATTTTTGTTAAGTTGAATTGTTGAGTTGGTTTTCCTATTCAACATCCTCTCTAGGTTTGTGAGGAGTTTACCCAAATCTCCACAACTGCTTCAAACTCATAGGAAAAAAAATTATGCTGATGTTTCATCAGTTCAAAAGAGGGAGATATATAGATATACACACACACACACATACACACACATATATGTATATATGTCTTTATGAAGACACACATGTCTGTGTGTGTGGTGTATGTGTCTTCATAAAGTTTGTAAGGTATGCCAGGCATTACAGAATTATTGATAGTCCCTGACACTCCCTCTGTTCTCCCCTGCTCCTCCCCTTCTCAGTGAGTCAGAACTCCCAAATTTAGCTCCCCTGGGCAAAGATTCTGGATTTCTTATTCCTAAATATTGACATTAAATTGTGTCCTAGATGGCCGGGCGTGGTGGCTCACGCCTGTAATCCCAGCACTTTGAGAAGTCGAGGCGGGTGGATCACGAGGTCAGGAGATCAAGACCATCCTGGCTAACATGGTGAAACCCCGTATTTACTAAAAATACAAAAAAAAAAAATTAGCAGGGCGTGGTGGCAGGTGCCTGTAGTCCCAGCTACTTGGGAGGCTGAGGCAGAAGAATAGCTGGGAGGTGGAGGTTGCAGTGAGCCAGATCACGCTACTGCACTCCAGCCTGGGTGACAGAGTGAGACTCCATCTCAAAAAAAATAAAATAAATAAAAAATAATTGTGTCCTAGATGTGTTGTTAAGTATATAAACCAACAAACTTTTGATTCAGTGAAAAATTCAGACTACAAAGCATTTTACTAGGATTTTTTTTTAAACTTGCATTACAGCTCTAAATCCTTAGATATCTTCAGGTGCTGTTTGGTAAAACGTTGAGAAAAAACAGTCGTTGAGCTCCAGGTCTTCTGCAGTGCTTCTGGGCAGCTTAATCCCTCTACTCTCTGCTCTTGCTCTCTCTCCTTGATTGCAGTGACTCTCCTATTTGGCTGCTTGTTGTAGGGTTTGCAGATAAAATGCTGTAATCCTATGTAAATTAAATTTCAGATAAACAATAAATAATATTTTTAGTATAAATATGTCCCAAATAGTGCAAGGGATATACTTCTGTGGTCTTCCTTCCCAAAGCATATAACCATAGTGTAATCATGAGAAAAACATCTAAATCCAGGAAAAACTGACATAGTGCACAGGATATACTTGTACAAAAAATTACTTGTTTTGTTCATCTGAAATTCAAATCTAGCTTGGCATTCTGTTTTCTTCTTTACTAAATATGGCAATCCTACATGTATTATTTGGGAAGATGAAAAAAATGTACTGGTGTCTGGATCCCTCCACCAGAGATTCTGATTTAATTGGTGCAGTCTGGGATCAGAATGTTTAAAGAGCTCCCCAGGTGTTTCCAATGTGCAGCCAAGGTTGAGAATCATTGCTGGACCAGCAGTATCTAATTAGACAGGCATTTGTGATTAATGTAAGCCAAGAACTAGGGCTGAAAGCCCAGCAGGTGAAAAAGATATGCAGGCTTGGAAGCCAATAAAACTATGACCAGGTGAGCATTAATGGCCAGATGAACGTGGCCCGCTGAGTCCTGAGCACCAACAACGCCAGAATGGATGCTGAGGCAAAGGACTGCGCCGCCGTTCTCCCCTGGATGTGCCATCGCTGAACTTCTGAAACAGGTGAATGCTCTCTGCGGACCTCATGTCGGGTGCCTGGGGCTTCCTGCACTGTGCTCCTACTGCCTGGATTCTCAAAAATAGGCCTGGCATGGTGGCTCACGCCTGTAATCCCAGCACTTTGGGAGGCCGAGGTGGGCGGATCACCAGGTCAGGAGATCCAGACCATCCTGGCTAACACAGTGAAACCCGGTCTCTGCTAAAAATACAAAAAATTAGCCGGGCGTGATGGCGGGTGCCTGTAGTTCCAGCTACTCAGGAGGCTGAGGCAGGAGAATGGTGTGAACCTGGGAGGTGAAGGTTGCAGTGAGCCGAGATCACGCCACTGCACTCCAGCCTGGGCAACAGAGTGAGACTCCGTCTCAAAAAATAAACAAACAAACAAAATAAATAAATAAATAAAAAAGGCCAGTCACCATGACCAGCTCCCAGATTCCCACTGCACAGGTTCCTGTCACGTCACTCCAGACTCCTTAGACTCCTCCCAGAATCCCTGAGCATTGGTGTGTAACCTGAGTACCTGCCCAGGTTGTTTCAGTCAATGGCTGGAACTTCCACGCTCAGTCTGACCCTACCGTGGTTTCTCTAGCGTTTTGTACTGCCCTGGTTCCTGCAGGGACCCCGTTTGTCACCTGTGCGGGTTGGTTTTATATTGCCTCCTGGTTGGCTGCAGGTACATAGTTCTGGAGTTGGGATTATGTGGGTCTGGAAGGGCTGCATCAGCTCTGTGGGGGATAACTACCTTTTGTCCCAATATGCAGATTGAGTACCTGGGAGCCTAGACAAGGACTGCTAGGAATTTTGTTTTTGCACCACACATAACATGGACGGACTAAAGGCTTCAAGAATAAATTAATCAGTAAGTGAATAGACAGGTGCACTAGAGGCGGGGCACTGTCCTGACAGCTGCGGGGGCCTTGCAGTGAAGCTGTGGTCCATTGCCTTCAAGTGCTCATGAGCTAGATGAGCAGCTGAGCCCTAAATGGGAAAAGCTAAATAACAACATGTCAGATAAACAGTGATAAGATTCTAAAGAGTGATGCTGTAGTGAGGAGCAATCAGCCCTCTACCAGCTGAATTTAACTTCGGATTTATGAATAACTGGCTTATTTGTAGGAGTGAACGTTCACAATGTGTGGCTGATGAATGACAGGGCGGGTTGGTGTGTTTATAGTGCCAGTTTTCTCAGTGTGGAAGTCCCTGATTTATTAGCATTTTGTATAAAATCTGGAACACATTTCCCCAGTGAAAGGATGTAATAAATAGTTGTTAAGCATCAGAAACCTGCTTAATCCAAAATATATCTGAAATATAGTAAATTTTCTACTTTATTGCCAGGAATTGAGGATGGTGAATCACAAATCACTTAGCGGCAGTCTTAGTTCCTGGAACAGAATACTTCCTCTGTCATATTCCCTGTCTTCGAGCCACCTTCTCTCTTTCCCACCGAAAGAGAGATGTTCTTTTCTCTTGTCTCCTATATGTAGGCAGAGACAAGGTGTCTTTCTTCTTGATTTTTCCCCACTAGCGAATGTTTAAGCAGGAGTTTCTGCTCTTCTCCCCTGCCTGATGTGCCAAAGGGTCCATTGGACAGGTGGGGGAAAGGCCAGCACTTGGAATGGGGATTT
This sequence comes from Macaca fascicularis, assembly GCF_037993035.2. Classification (NCBI taxonomy): domain Eukaryota; kingdom Metazoa; phylum Chordata; class Mammalia; order Primates; family Cercopithecidae; genus Macaca; species Macaca fascicularis. Next base: position 125,906,866 of record NC_088389.1, on the reverse strand, counting down.
TTTTTTCTTTTTTTTTTTGAGACGGAGTCTCGCTCTGTCGCCCAGGCTGGAGTGCGGTGGCGGCATCTCAGCTCACTGCAAGCTCTGCCTCCTGGGTTCATGCCATTCTCCTGCCTCAGCCTCCCGAGTAGCTGGGACTACAGGCGCCCACCACCTTGCCCGGCTAGTTTTTGTATTTTTTAGTAGAGATGGGGTTTCACCAGGTTAGCCAGGATGGTCTCGATCTCCTGACCTCGTGATCCGCCCGTCTCAGCCTCCCAAAGTGCTGGGATTACAGGCTTGAGCCACCGCGCCTGGCCGGAATGGGGATTTTTGAGGGAGCTCGTGGGAAGGTTGGGAGTGGAGGAATGGGGCTCACTTCAACATGGTAGGGTCAAAAAGATTGAAGGTGAAGAAGAAGAAAACGGGTGTATGATGATGAGGAGGCAGCCTCACAGGGCCCAAATTGAGATGAAAATAACCCAAAGAGATGTGAACTGGAGTGATCTACATCCATTCAGCTACATTTCTGCAGGGATCCGCACAAGCACAGACACTGCACTACTGCAAGAGGGCTAACGCCAGGGCGGCAACTCCAAGTCATTCTCATTTGCATCAGAAATGACGTCATGGGACAGTAGAATCCAAGCTCAGTTTTCTCTCTGTTTCTTTGGATTTACAGCCACAATTTTCCCTGGGGTCAAATAGTCTTCTGAACGCCTCTCTGGAATCTGACTGTCCAGCAGTGTCCATCCTTGTGTGTAGCTTGGAGCTCCCAAACACACACAAAACCATAAATGTAGCCGACAGAGGGAGTTATCCTGCTCCCCACCCACCCCTGCCCCCACGTGTATCTTAGCTTTTGGTGGTAGTGTTTAAAAGTTAGCTATTTTCTCTGACTTGATATAAACCATATTTTATATCAAACTGGACAAACTTATTTGCCAGGGTGTGTATCACCTTCTCCCTCCCACCCCCAGTTTTCATCTGGGTTGCTTTGTACTTCACTACCTTTAGAAATGTTCACTTTTCTTACAACCCGGCTCCTTTCCTAACATTTATTAACCACCTCAATGTATTTTTTCCTGTGTCAGTGAGTCTGATAGGATCTAGGGCAAGGACACTCAATTTTGTCAATGATCTCTCCTGATCTCCAGGGAAATGTGAGCTGAGATGTTATCCTCAGGGAGAGCTTAGCTCAAGCTGGTGCTGTGCATGTGGTGAAAGATGACCCTGCTCCCAAGAGGTGCAGACTAAGAGGGTGTGAGGCAGAGGCCAGCAGAAACAGTGGTTCTCTTGTACCAGGGGGACTTTCCACTTAGCCTAACAGCTACCTCCTTCCAAAGCATCAAGCAATCCAGATTTTGCCTGCCCTTCTTCCCTCCCTCCATTCAAACAAACATGTATTGAGTAACAGAAGCAAAACAGAATTGAAAAAATACGTACAGCATTTTATTGGAAAATAAAACACCAATTTTCTCCTTGAAGTGTCAGGTAATCAAGAACTGTCTATAGATTAAACATTAATATAGCCAGTTCTTAAGAAAGGAAAAACCTGGGAATATGTTGAAAGTATTTTTCATGGAGGAGTTTGTCAATTTCCCAAGCAGATTGGCCAAAGATTACAGAAAATACAGAGAGATGGCAGTGAAAGTAATATGTGGGGAAAATCTCCACTGGTAAACTGTCATTAGACATGGAATCATGAACGACTTTATATTTCTGAGGCATAGATGGGACACTTCATCTTGGCAAAAGTCGTCCTGCCCCTCAGTATTTCTAATAACAGTAGATAAAATGAAGTCTTTCCAGGGCACATTGACACTTCTGCACGGCTGGCGTGATTGAACTGCAGAATCCATTTGTCACCTACGTGCTAACCATTTAGCTTCTCTTTTTATGGGAACTCAACTCAGTATCTGCCCATGTTCCCAGCCCTTATTGATCGCTCTGGTTCAAAGAACGGGTTTTAAATGGAAGATTCTATAGGAAAAAAATAGATAGTGAAACTCCACCTGACAGACCATCAATAAATCTTCCTTTAGATTAAGCTGGAAGCCAGCTGAAATAAGCCCTTTTCAAAATCTTGCATTTTAAAAATAAGACCTTGGATTTTATATTTGATGATCATAGTAATGGTAAGAGAAATGAAAAGTGAATGAATAAAAGAAGGAAAAGGAAGCAAGTTAAAGAGCAATTTTGAACAGTGAAGATTTTTTTCCGCAATTATTTTGTATAGGAAACTGTGAAGCACATATCAAAATCCACAGGAAGTTGGAAAGATTTTTTATTACTAGCCTTGAGGCAATTCACATGCTTTTTTGCAAAGCTGTTATAAACTGACAAATATACAAGATGGATGATATTGTAACACACACCTAGAGTGAAAATGGAGTACAGAACAAAATGATCTGCATCAGAAGGGAAAGAAGTTAGTCAGAGAGGCTGAACATCTGCAAGACTTTTGAACAGCATCAGCTCTGATAAGAAATCAAGCCCTGACTTTTACATTAATTTTCCTGAGGGTGATAGAATCTTTTCCCTATTACCTATCTGTTATGATTCTATCCTTCATGTCAGCACTGCTGAGTGATATTTAAGGCGAGCAGTATATATCCTATGGCTTCAGTGATGAACATTTAAATGAATCTTCCTTAAATTTAACAAAATGCTAAATTATATTATTTGTTCTTTCATTTAACATGAGATAAATGATCAAGAAATAGAAACAAACTTAAATGTCCATCTACAGATTAATGGACAAAGAAAATGTAGTATATATATACATTACATTTAATGATATTAAACTGACAGATTCATATTTCCTTAGAATTCAAAAGAGTTTCCAGGAATTCCTTCTGACCAGTACAGTTCCATTTTGTTCATGTCAGAACTCAAATTGTTATTATGATTATTACTATTATTTATGCATCCAGAATTCACACTAGAAACACCCAAATTATTGTAAGGCAACATTTTTTTCTAAAAGCCTCCCTGCACCTTTTCAGTTTAGCATACATGGTGGGAGTGAGCTTTGGGCCTGTCCTTGGGAGTATCCTCCCTCAATCCCCTCTGCCGGTGAATTCCTACCCACTGATCCCATGGATTTGTCGAGGGTCTTGAAGGCAGAGTGCATGTCATAAGCTGGGCAGAGGCCATAGAGAGAGCAGTGAGCCACAGAGGTGGACGGAGCCAGCTCTGCTCCATGCTGGATGAGGGGCTTTGGCAAGTTACATCACTTGTTTGAGTTTAGTTCCTTCATGTTTAAAATGGCAATAATGAAACTAAGTTTGCATAGTAGTTGTAAGAGAGAAATTACGTATTAGCATCTCATTACGTTATAGCTCCAATAAGGGCGGTTTAGTTATGAGGGTAAGAGTCAGCTGTGCTCAAGGTGAATGCTTCATCCAATTGAAGTGGGAACTTCATCAAGCTCCCGAGGGGGCTGAGTCACATCTGGGATAACCTCTGTCTGCAGAGGGAAGGGGTTAGCAGTGGCCACAGCTGGATCTTAAGTTTCAGACCTCACTTTAGCCAGTAATTGTAAAATCATGCCATGTATTTAACTGTCTTAAGTCTCAGTTTCTGCCTGTTTCAAATGGTGCTGATCATGGCTGCCTTCTCTATTTTAAGGCACTGTTATGAGGGAACAATGATCAGAAGTAGGTACTTTAATAAGTTGAAAACCTTACTATGCGTACAATGTTATTACTATCAGTGCTCATAAATCATTTTGCAAATACTCAGTGTTAGAGAAATGGATTGCTCTGTGTATCCTTTCCCTTACATTCCATCTAGTTGGAATGAACTCTTCTGTGCTCCTAGCCTACCGGCTGTTTCCATTCATCATGTCTGGTCTTGTGTTTTCATTACTTGAGGATGATATGCCCAATAGAGTGTAAGCTCTGTGAGGGCAGGCAGCATACCTTGTTTGTTCAACATCATTCCATTCCTTCAGTGCTCAGAACAATAACTCATTCACAGTGAGTCTGGATTGAATGAGTGAGAGTAATTTTTCTAATAATAGTTATTATTTCTGAACAACTCATATACATGTCAATTACATTTATCAAAATGATGTGGGCTGGGCACAGTGGCTCAAGCCTGTAATCCCAGCACTTCGGGAGGCCGAGACGGGCGGATCACGAGGTCAGGAGATCGAGACCATCCTGGCTAACCCGGTGAAACCCGATCTCTACTAAAAAAATACAAAAAACTAGCTGGGCGAGGTGGCGGGCACCTGTAGTCCCTGCTACTCTGGAGGCTGAAGCAGGAGAATGGCATGAACCCAGGAGGCGGAGCTTGCAGTGAGCCGAGATTGTGCCACTGCACTCCAGCCTGGGTGACAGAGCAAGACTCCTTCTCAAAAAAAAAAAAAAAAAAAAAAAAATAGGGTGTTTGGGATAGTGGAGACCTTGCATATCATCGCATTTTTCACCACCATTGCATAGGTGAAGTGCAAAGAGCCAGTGAGAAGAAATGGATCTCTGAGTGTCACATGGCTGGGAGATGATAAAGTAGGAGTTGAATTCAGATTACCTCACTATATTTCCAGTGTCATTTTCTCACCAAGAGCTCACAAAAATGCTTATGATTTTGCTGAGATAATGTTAGATATTAATCAAGTACTTCTAAAAGTGAGAGCAAAATGTGAAAACTGTAGCAAAAATTCTTACATCTAACAAGGGAAAGGCTGTAATTTTAAAAAGTATGTCATCGATATAATAAAACGACTATCATGGCCATGGGTATTTACGAATTGTCTGGATTGACTCAAGTTTAGTGATATCATGAATCTCTGAAATGTTTAAAGATTGAGCTAATCATTTTGAAACTGATGGCGGCTGCAGATCTGTGGCTTCTTTATTAACTGTTGGCTGGGCGCCGTGGCTCACATATGTAATCCCAGCACTTTGGGAGGCCGAGGCTGGCAGATCGCCTGAGGTCAGGAGTTCAAGACCAGCCTGGCCAACATGGTGAAATCCCATCTCTACTAAACATACAAAAAATAGCCGGGCGTGGTGGTGGGCGCCTGTGGTCCCAAGTACTCTGGAAGCTGAGGCAGGAGAATCGCTTGAACCCAGAAAGCAGCACCACTGTACTCTAGCCTGAGTGACAGAGCGAGACTCTGTCTTAAAAGCAAAAAACAGTGTCTTTCACAGAGCAGAAATTTTTAATTTTAAGTAAGTCCAACTTACCCATTTTTAAATTCATGGACTATGCTTTTGGTATTGTTTCTAAGAACTCATAGTTAACCCCAAGGGCACTCAGATATTCTCCAATTTTTTTTCTAGTTTCATAGTTTTGTGTTTTACTTTAAGGTACATAATCCATTTTGAGTTAATTTTTGTGAAATTTTCCTTCCTGTTTATTTATTTGATTTTGATAAAATATCAAAATCAGCAGGGTAATGCTGACCTCATAGAATGAGTTAGAAAGTATTCCCTCTGCTTCTATTTTCTGGAAGAGATTGTAGAGAATTGGTATACATTCTTCCTTAAATGTTTTGTAGAATTCACCAGTGGCAAAATCTAGTCCTAGTTCTTTCTCTTTTAGGAAGCCATTGTTAGTTATTAATTCAATTTCTTAACATATATAGACCTATTCAGAGTATCTATTTCTAGTGTGTGAGTCTTGGTAGTTTGTATTTTTAAGGAATTCAGCCATTTTACCTAAGTTAACACATTTGTGGGTATTGAGTTTTTGATAATATATATATTTAATATTTGATCAGAAGTGATAAGTCTTTTGTTTCTGATGTTAGTAATTCATATCTTCTTTTTTCTTTGCTATCTTAGTGAGAGGTTTATCAATTTTCTTTTTCTTTTCAAAGAACTAACATTTGGTTTCACTGATCTTTATTATTATTATTGTTTTTATTACTATTTTTGAGACAGAGTCTCACTCTGTTGCCCAAGCTGGAGTGCAGTGGCACAATCTAGGCTCACTGAAACCTCCACCTCCTGGGTTCAAGTGATTCTCCTGCCTCAGCCTCCCGAGTAGCTGGGATTACAGGCACACACCACCATGCCAGGCTAATTTTTGTATTTTTAGTAGAGACAGGATTTCACTATGTTGGCCAGGCTGGTCTTGAACTCCTGACCTCGTGATCCGCCCGCCTTGGCCTCCCAAAGTGCTGGGATTACAGGTGTAAGCCACCACACCCAGCCTGATCTTTATTTTTCTGTTTTTAATTTTATTGATTTCTGCTCTAATTTTTATAATTTTCAATTTCCTGGTTGCTTCAGGCTTAAATCACTCTTCTTTCTCTAGTCCCTATAGTAGATGCTTCGATTAAAAAAATTTTTTTGGATCTTTCTTCTTTTCTGAACTACGCATTCAATGTATAATTTTTTTCTGTAAAAACTGCTTTTACTGGCTCTCACAAATTGGGACAAGTAGTATATTTTCATTTATTCAAAATATTTTTTTTATTTCTCTTGAGATTTCTTCTTTGACCTTTGTGTTATTTAGAAGTGTGCTGTTTAATCTCTAAATATTTGAGGATTCCAGCTCTTTTTCTGTTATTGATTTCTAGTTTAATTTCATCATGGCCTGAGAAAATACTTTGATTTCTATCCTCTTAAATTTGTTGAGGTCTGTTTTATAGACAATGGTCTTGGTGAATGTTCATGTAAACTTGAAAAGATTGTGTATTTTGCTGTTATTGAAGAGATTATTTTATAAATGTAAATTAGGTCAAATTTATTGATAATACTATGCATGTCAACTATATTCTTATTGATTTTCTGTCTGCTGAATCTATCAATTCCTGAATGGGGGTGTTGAAGCCTCTAACTCTAATAGTGGACTTGTCTGTTTCTTCTTGCAGTTCTATCATGTTTTGACTCATGTATTTTGTACTTTGTTGTGAAGTGCATACATATTAAGCATTGTTATGCCTTCTTAGAGAATTTAATCATTTATCATTTTTTAATGTTCATCTTAAAACCTGGTAATTTTCCTTTCTCTAAAGACTGCTTTGTCTGAAATTAATATAGCTACTCCAGTTGTCTTTTGATTAGTGTTATCATGATACATCTTTCTCCATCTCTTTATTTTTACTTTATCTGGGTCTTTATATTTAACGTGAGTTTCTTGTAGACAACATATGACCAGGTCTTTTTTTTAATGCACTCTGACAATCTGTATCTTTTAATTGGTATATTTTTTACCATTCACATTTAAAGTGATTATGTTTGTAACTGTTTTCTATTCATCAAAGTTGTTCCCCATTTTTTCCCTCTTTTTCTACTTCCTTTGGTTTTAATTAAGCATTTGTATTTTTCCATTTTCTGTCCTCTCTTAACGTATCAGTGTTACTTCTTATCAGTTTTTTTTAGTGATTGTTCTAGAATTTGCAATATATATTTACAAGACAAACTCTACTTTCAAGTAACACTTTACTATTTCATAGGCAGTACCTTATAATCTACCTTATGTATAGTATACCTTATGACAGAGTATTCCTAATTACTCTCTCCCTGACTTTATTTTATTCAGATGCTATAGTTACTTAATAACACTGTTAGTATTACTACTTTGAATAAATAGTTATCTATTATATAAAGAATAAGGAAAAAAGGTTTTATTTTATCTTCATTTATACATTCTAACACTCTTTCTTTCTCTATGCTAACTCAAGTTTCTGACTTATATTATTTTCCTATTCTCTGAAGATTTTTAAAAAACATTTCTTGTGGGCCAAGTCTACTGGCAACAAATATTCTGTTTGAAGAAATGTTTTATTTCTCCTTCACTAATAAAAGATAATTTTACTGGATACACAATTATAGGTGGGTAGTTTTTTCTTTCCTTTCAACATTTAAATATTTCACTCCTGCTCTTCTCTTACTCCCACGTTTCCCATCAGAAGTTCACTGTAATTGTTATCCTTGTACTTCTATTAGTCAGATGTTTTTCCTCTGGCATCTTTCAATATTTTCTCTTTGTTTTGCTTTTCTGTAGTTTGAACATGATATACCTAAGCATAAGTTTTTGTTTTCTTAAAAAAATCCTGCTTGCTGTTCTCTGAGTTTCCCAGATCTGTGATTTGGTGTCTGTCATTAATTTTGGAAAATGTTCCCTCTTTTTTCTCTATTATTTTAATTATGCTAGGTTATACCATTTGGAATCTTCCCATGGTTTGTGTTTTTTCATTCTTTTTTTCTCTTCATTTTAGTTTGGGAAGTTTTTATTGACATGTCTTCAAGATTTCTGATTCTATCCTTGGTCACATCCAGTCTATTGATGGACCCATCAAAGGCAGTTTCACTTCTATTAGTGGTTATTTTATTTCTATAATTTCCTTTTGATTGTTTCTTAGATTTTCCATCTCTATGATTACATTACCCACCTTTTCTTGCACGTTGTCTACTTTTATCATCAGAGCCTGTTATTTTAAATTCCCTGACTAATAATTCCAAAACCTGTGTCATATCTGAGTCTGCTTCTGATGCTTGCTTTGTCTCTTCAGACTGCACTTTTTCTTAACTTCTAGTAGCCCTATAATTTTTGGTTGAAAGCCACATTTGATGTATTGGACAAAAGGAACCAAAGGAAAGAGGGCTGTAGTGTGAGGTATTCTGTTAATCTGGCTGATAGCTGGCTGAGTTTAGCACTTGCTGTAGCTGTAGCTGAGACTTCAGATTTCTCTGGTGTCCTTCTTTGTCTAAATAGTCTTTAGTTTTTCCTAAGAATTGAGCTTTGTGGTCTTTTCAGCTGTTATCCACTATTATTGTAATGGAGCCCTGTTGATGAATGATAAGGTATGGGGGAGGGAAAGTGACGGAAAGTGCTACGTAATCTGAGGATAAAATTTTAATTTTATGAAAGCTCCTGACCCTGAATGTGACCTTCACAAGTGTTTTGTGTCCCCCCGTCCAACCCCTCACCCTGGATGAGACAGGAAAGCTAAAGGGGGCTCAAGTGGGGGAAACGCCCTTCCCCCTAGGTGAGATAAGGCTCTGGTGACATCTTTTCTCCTGGAGACTAGGCCTTTGTTATGGAAAATGCTCTGGGCATATTTCAAAACCACTACTTTTTCCCTCCCACTGACAGAGGCAGGAAGTGATATTTCTTTGCTTTTTACTGTGAGAACCTGGTGGGGTTTCTGGAGGTAACGCCCACAGAAGCAGTGAGGTCCTCTCAATGTTGTAACCTTCAGGGTTTTCTTCCCCACACTCTGATCCACAATCAGCCAACAGCAATTCATCACAATTACCATTTTAGTATTCCTGCTAGTTTATGGCTCCAGTAGCCTCTGCTCCTGGGAAGCTGATCTCAGCTGTGATTTTGTCTGTTTCTCCAGATTCCGGGGTTATGGTCACTCTCTGTGACCTCAATTCTCTGATGAGTCCAAGAAAAGTAATTAATTTCTATTTTTTCAGCTTTTTTTCTGATTGTAAGGGCAGTAGTGACATCTTTTAAATTCCTTACATGTTGCAACTAAAACCAGAAGTCTCACTTTAAAAAAGGCTATATTGCTGGCAATTAATTGTGATACTTTCCAAAAAAACAAATGTGCCATTTTATTTGGCCATGGACCCACTGCCACTAAAAACCAACATATTAGGTAAGTAACTGGTTCTGACTGACATAATTTAATCCCCTTTTAGGAGGGTGCAGATTCTTTGCAGACACAGACCCATCTGAGAGATTCAATTCAATTTGCACATCTATTAGGCTGTTTCAAGCAACGAGAATTCTGAAGCTGCCAAAACCCCAATTTCAATCTCCCCACTGGACCTGCTTGGCATCTTTTCGTGGTGAGCCGCACACTGATGTGCTGTTTGGCAGACAATGTGCAAACAGCTGCCCTGCTGTCTCCAGAGAGGGGCTGGGCAGGGCTGGGGCCTTCATTCCAACATGCTTCAGCCACAGAGCTGTTGGCCGTCTTGCCTAACGAAATAGTAACTAGCCCTTGCCCTGTCTCGGAATCTAACATTATCTGCTTCTAATATAGAAAGATGTGATCTTTTAAAATTGTTGTTGCTGTTTTTGGTCTATTTTATTTTTGAAAATACTGTTTCCATATACGAAGCCCTTGTCAAGTTCACTTCAACTAATCGTCATTTTGACATACGAAATTTGAAGACTTTCTGTCATTGTGAGACAGAGCAGGGATCCCTCTTAGGGGTCTGCTGGGCCCCCCAAGCATGGAAATGAAGGCAAATCTTGAGTTCCTTCAAGGGAAAGTTGAGGCACCCAGCTAGTCCTAAGGAGGAGAAGAGCAACTTGGTAAGCAAGAAAGTAATGGTAGCTTCAAATAATACCCGAGGAAGTTACAGCCACAAAATGCTCGGTCCCTGATAGAAACTAAAGACAGCATCTTAATCTGTGTCCCTGAGTTGTTTTTCAGAAACCTGGACCCCTATCAAATGAAAAATGCCATCCATGGCCTTCAACCTCAGATAGGAGGGAACTGGGGACTGAATTCTGACTCATCTTTATAAAAATTTTTTCCTAAGGGGCCTGGTGGAAGTCATGCCCACAGGCCAGAGCTAACATTCTTTTCTATTGACCCCAGCGTTTTAGACAAAGCCTCACCTATTAACCATCCACCGATCAGAACATCTTTGGATCCACTTATGACCTGTGGCCCTCCCACTCCCTGCTTGAAGATGTCTTGGCTTTTGGGGTCCAAACCAATGTAGAGACTCCATGTATTGATTTACGACTTCATCTGTAACTTCTGCCTCCCCATCTTTAAAAGCCCTTATTTTAGGCTATTGGGCAGTTGAGGTCTTAAACATGACCTGCCCAATTGTCCTTGCTTGGCACCCTGCAATAAATGCCTCATTTTCAATTGATTTTTTTTTTTGAGATGGAGTCTCGCTCTGTCACCAGGCTGCAGTGGTGTGATCTCGGCTCACTGCAACCTCTGCCTCCCAGGTTCAAGTGATTCTCCTGCCTCAGCCTCCCGAGGATTATAGGCACCTGGCTAATTTTTGTATTTTTTGTGGAGATGGGGTTTCGCCATGTTGGCCAGGCTGGTCTCAAACTCCTGACCTTGTGATCTGCCCGCCTCAGCTTCCCAAAGTGCTGGGATTATAGGTGTGAGCCACTGTGCCCAGCCTAGCATACTTTATACACTAGTCCCCAGACATTTCTAAATTACTTGTAGTTACTTGAACAACAGGTCCAGATTCTGCACATACAGATCTTGTCTGAATCTGAGGTTCCTCATTTGTAAAAGGAAGACCCAGAGTAGGTGATTTTTCAGACATTTGCCAAAATGAAAATTTTCTAGTTAAAGTTTTGTTTCATCACCATGTGTGTGGAGAGGTAGGAGGTGTACCGAGAGGGGACAAAAACCAGTCAGCTAAGAGTCGTTGAAAACCATACTGGGTTCCCAGTGAAATATGGTTTGTTTCTGTGTCCCACCCAAATCTCATGCCAAATTGCAATCCCCATGTGTCAGAGGAGGGGCCTGGTGGGAGGTGATTGGATCATGGGGGCAGATTTCCCCCTTGCTGTTCTTGTGACAGTGAGTTAGTTCTCATGAGATCTGATGGTTTAAAAGTGAGGCACTTCCCTGCCCTTGCTCTCTCTCCCTCTCCTGCCACCATGTGATGAAGGTCCTTGTTTCCCGTTCACCTTCCACCATGATTGTAAGTTTCCTGAGGCCTCCCTGCCACTCTTCCTGTTAAGCCCATGGAACTGTGTGAGTCAATTCAACCTCTTTTCTTCAATTATCCAGTCTCAGGTAGTTCTTTATAGCAGTGTGGAAATGGACTAATACACAGTGGGTTGGAGGCCTTGTATGCTGCCAGACCCCTGTTGGTGTCCACCTGGGAGTAATCTAGGAGTGAGTGCAGGGGAGGCCATGCCCCCTGGGGGAAGCTTTAGCCTTCGAGGGACAAACTGCTGGATGTGTTCTCTTTCTTTCCATCTCCTCACTCACTTCCAAGACTGGGCTTTTTGGCATCTCAGGAAAAGGCCCCACACTGTCAAGCAATCGTTGGTTGCACTTTGGTATGGGCAGCTCAGTATCGCCTCCTCCTTATGTGAATCTCCCTTCCTTCCACCTCGTTGCCCTTGTCCCTGGGTTTTGCAGCCTGGGATTGCACATGGTTATAAAAGAGTAGCAATAAGCCTTTTCTTTAAGCTCTGCTTTCTGAGAAACCCTGATTAAGACACTCCTTGAAACATTTTTTCTTATTGGATTCATAGTATATAAACAGAGAAATGTTCTTAGAATCGTTTTTGGAAATGCTGCTTCCTATAATGCTTTGAGCAGTTGATCTTCAGCACTCCTTGGGCACCATTGGAGTTATTAGCTTAGAATGTTTGGAATATATCTTCATCCTTTCCTAATACAAAATTCCTATGGGCAGCTAGAATGAATAGTTCCAAATGCATTCTAATCTGTTTCTCCCCCTCTCATTTCACACTACGTTAATTCAGGTCAGGACCCTCTCCTGGAGGAGAAGATATAAACTTTGACAGACTCTAAATAAAAGGGGGAGGAAGCTTAGCTACGGAGGCTATCTGCTAGTAGGGCAAGAATGATAAACACAGGAGTAGCCGGAGGGTTTTAGCTATTTTTGGTTTCACAGCTAAATTTTCACAAAGTGGTTCAGGTTATATTTTTTCAACTTTGCCTCGCAGCTGTAAAACAGTCAAAGTGCAGAGTGGAGGAGTGGTGATGAAAATTATAGAAATTGACAGCCAGCCAGCCAGGTGCAGTGGCTCATGCCTGTAATCCCAGCACTTTGGGAGGCCGAGGCGGGAGGATCACGAGGTCAGGAGATGGAGACCATCCTGGCTAACACGGTGAAACCCCGTCTCTACTAAAAATACAAAAAATTATCCGGGCAAGGTGGCGGTGCCTGTAGTCCCAGCTACTTGGGAGACTGAGGCAGGAGAATGGCGTGAACCCGGGAGGCAGAGCTTGCAGTGGGCCGAGATTGCGCCACTGCACTCTAGCCTCGGTGACAGAGTGAGACTCCATCTCAAAAAAAAAAAAAAAAAAAAAGAAAAAAAAAAAAGAAAAAGAAATTGACAGACAGCCTGCCCTTTTTCTCATTGTGAGGAAAATGAGATAAGATTTTGTATTATGCAGAATAGAAAAGCGGTGGTGAGTACCTCTACTTCCTTTGGTCAGTCATTACTATTTTCATGCCATTCACATAAAACAGAGTATTACTAAAAGATTTAAAAATAAAAATTAAGCCGGGTGCAGTGGCTCATGCCTGTAATCCCAGCACTTTGGGAGGCCGAGGCGGGCGGATCACGAGGTCAGGAGATCGAGACCATCCTGGCTAACACGGTGAAACCCCGTCTCTACTAAAAATACAAAAAATTAGTGGGGTGTGGTGGTGGGCACCTGTAGTCCCAGCTACTCGGGAGGCTGAGGCAGGAGAATGGCGTGAACCCAGGAGGCGGAGCTTGCAGTGAGCCAAGATTGTGCTGCTGCACTCCAGCCCAGGCGACAGAGCAAGACTTTGTCTCCAAAAAATAAATAAATAATAAAATAAAAATTAATCCTGCATTTTTAAAGCACAATTAATCCTTGAGCTGTCCCTATGCCTGTGGAAATAAAAAGCCAGTGGACGATTGGTCGGGCATGATCGGAGTGCACCTAATCCACTGGGAATTAGTTTGCAGACCCTGGAGGAGGAAGTAATAAGATGGTAGTTTTTGTTTGAGTTGGAAAAGATCTTGGTGCATTCAAAGAAGGAATACACTTGTTACTGAAACATATGTAAGATGAAATCATGAGACCTAATAGATATTGTTTTAGTTTCTCTCATATTTCCGATGAAACATGCAGTTTTATAACTCAGGTGTCACATACTGCAAAACTCTGTCTAAAACCTCAGACTCATGAGCCTTGAAGAAATTGCTGCTTATTTAGAAAGATGAAAGGGAAATTGTCATGTTAAAGATATTAGAGTTTATTATTCAATGAACAGGTATTTAGGCATTCACATTATGTCTGATGTTGGTGTAGAGGGAGGGTTTCTCTGCCACAGGAATATTCACACTTTGGGCTGCATGGTACTGTGTTGTGGGGGCTGTCCTGCTCCTAGGAGTTCTGCAGCATCGTTGGCCTCAACTAACTAGGGGCCAGTAGCAACCTCCACCTCCAGGTGGGCAACAAAAAAAGTCTCCAGACATTGCCAAATGCTCCCTGGGGGAAAATGTCCCTGGTTGAAAACCACTGGGCTAGGTGCAGTGCAGGATGCAGGATAATAATAACACTTGGAGGCCGGGTGCGGTGGCTCACACCTGTAATCCCAGCACTTTGGGAGGCCGAAGCTGGCGGATCACGAGGTCAGGAGATCGAGACCATCCTGGCTACACAATGAAACTCCATCTCTACTAAAAATATAGAAAATTAGCCTGGTGTGGTGGCAGGCGCCTGTAGTCCCAGCTACTCGGGAGGCCGAGGCAGGAGAATGGTATGAAGCCGGGAGGCAGAGCTTGCAGTGAACCGAGATCGCGCCGCTGCACTCCAGCCTGGGTGATAGAGCAAGACTCTGTCTCAAAACACAAAGCAACAGTAACAAAAAACACTTTTGGAGGCTGCCCTCCAGGCCAGTCTCATTGAGCAGAGACGATTAAGGGAAAGAAACACAAAGACAAAGGCAAATCATCTAGCATAGTATATAAACTGCAAAACGTGCACAGGTCAACTTGTCAACATCTTGTGGGTATGATGCTGTGACTTAGAGTTCCTTTTCTGCTCTTATTCACTCAGCAAACATTTATCCAGTGCCTCCCATGTGACAGGTGCTGTTTTAGGTTTTGGTGATACCTCAGAGAACCAGACAAAGTCCCTGTCCTCATGGAGCTCATATTCTCTTTGGGGAGCTAAACAATTAAGACAAGTTAGGACAATCAGTAGATGTAGATACATAGTATAATGCCAGACCGTGGTAGGTGCTGTGAGGGAAGCTGAAGCTGGTAGTGAGATGGAGAGTATCTGTTGAGGATGGATGTCAGAGAAGATCTCTCAGAAGGACTGGTATTTTTTGGTGAAGAATAGTTATCCTCCTCTTCTCTCTGAGAGAAACCCATGCACTCCCATGTGAACCTCTTCAAATGGGCTCTCGTGTTGCTCTGGCACAGCCCTCTTGCGCTTTCAGTGCTCCCTTGATTCCTGATATAACAAAGTAACTATTCACCGACTGCTTCTATTGCCCAGACCTGGAATTAACCATTTCCTCAAGGATTGGCATTATTATTATTAGTGCGGTATAACTTACACAGAGTATAAGAAAGTACACTAATCTTATGTGTACAATTCAACGAACTTTTACATACTTGTACAGCATGCAACCACATCTCAGATAAAGATGTAGAACATTTCCAGCACCTAGAAAGTTTCCCAGGAGTCCATTGCATGTATTACCTCCTCCCCCATGCTGTATACAGTGGTATTTACAATACTCTCCAGATCTGTGTTATTTTTTCTCAACGTTATGCCTGTGAGAGTCATTCACATTGTTGTGAATGGCAGTGATCCATTATTTTTCATTGCTATATAGTATTCCATTCAAGTTTTGATTTGGGTTGTTTGCAGTTTGGGGCTCTTGTGAATAAAACTACTCTAACAATTTTTAAACTGAGTATACCGTCATAATGATGACATTAAGCTAATTGGGGTTTCCCTACTGGAATTAACTAATAACTCATAATTATTTCCTTAATTTTGTAGCTAAATATTTCCTTAGCTTTGTAGCTAAATGTCTGATTTTCTCCATGTTTCTCACTTTCTCCTAGGCTGGACAAACTGCATACATTTTGCCTACATAGAAAAAGATTACTTCTCTTCCAGATAACCTTGCTCAACCTACAAGAGCTTGCTGTTTTATTCATCAGTGAGAGGCAGTTAGTCAAGATTCTAACTGCCATGTGTAACTCATCCACACCTGTGAAGGGAGTAGGTAAGTGACAGTACAATATAAATAAATTCAGACATCAAGGAAGGCAAATGGTGATTATTCCTCTAATAGAAAGTGACTCAAGGGTGCGTAGGAACATCTGGGACATTGATGTTCATTTCATGTGACTGTTAGAAAAGTGCTTCTATTCTAAGAATGTGACCCTGGTGTGGTGAAGTTTTCTGTGGAGTCTTTTGAAATTTACAGTCAGTGACATGGAAGGTCCATCCAGGAGGATTCTGACAAATGCTGTGCCAGTCGAGGTTCAGCACCGTGGGCGTAGCCCAGGCGGAATATGGTGCTGGAGCTTTGAGCACAAGCTGAAATATTGTACACCACCTCCTCTTCCTGCCATTCAGAACACTCTTCACAAAACTAAAAACCTGTCAGAAAACAAAGAAAAATATAAATGCAAACATAAGAAAATAAAAGGAATATTTCCCAGCTTCTGGAAAGAAAGCCAATGATCTCTCTTATAGGTGACATGGGATAGAGGATTCCCCCAGCTGCTCCATGAGCACAGTCTCCGGTTTCCCATCATCTCAGAGCTCTGGGGCCTTAAGGCCTCCCCCTTGCCTCTCCTCTGAGTTCCTGTGGAGTCCACACTCCAGAGGTGGCCACCCCACAGCCTGGGGCCTCCCCAGGGAGCTCTCATTTGGGACTGCCCCTGCTCTGATGTGTCAGGAGAGGCATTCGCCTTTAACCACCTGTTCATTTGGGGGCCTTTTCCTCTAGGCTCCCTGTGTTCTCAGTTCTGCATTCAAATCATTCTGGGTAGTTTGGTCCTTGTGATAAAACATGAAACAGCAGAAATAAATGTTTAACTATTAAAACAAAGAGACCAATTCATTATTGTTGTGGAAGTACATGATGCTATAACATAATAAAAACTGTTTTGGAAATATAACTTATTTTACCTTCATTCCTACACTTACCTGTTCACTGGTCCACTGTCTTCCACAGGCCTCCACAAATGTCCCCTCCAGGAATATTCCATGGACCAGAGGCCCGTTTGGGGTGAACCGTGGCCAAACTCCTCCAACACTCCAAGGGCCTTTTTTTTTTTTTTTTTTTTGAGATGGATTCTGGCTGTCACCCAAGATGGAGTGCAGTGGCACGATCTCTGCTCACTGCAAGCTCCACCTCCCGGGTTCACACCATTCTCCTGCCTCAGCCTCCCGAGTAGCTGGGACTACAGGCACCTGCCGCCACGCCTGGTTAATTTTTTGTATTTTTAGTAGAGATGGGGTTTCACCGTGTTAGCCAGGATGGTCTTGATCTCCTGACCTCATGATCCGCCTGCCTCGGCCTCCCAAAGTGCTGGGATTACAGGCGTGAGCCACCGCGCCTGGCCCCCAGGGCCCTTTTATTCTGGAGGGCAGAGGCAGGCCTGGCAGGACAAAGCAGGATGGTGAAGATTCCAGGATTTTTGTGTAGGTAATTTAAGTTTTTTCGAATAATATAACTTTAAAGGTCAGAAATCCAAGAGAATTAGCTAATGAAAAGCTCTATCGAGCAATAAGTTTGGTAAAGTGACTAGAAACAAGTTTTCACAAAAAACAAGAATTTGGGGGGCCAGGTGCAGTGGCTCACGCCTGTAATCCCAGCAATTTGGGAGGCCAAGGCAGGTGGATCACGAGGTCGGGAGATCAAGGCCATCCTGGCTAACACGGTGAAACCTAGTCTCTACTAAAAATACAAAAAACTAGCCGGGTGTGGTGGTGGGCGCCTGTAGTCCCAGCTGCTTGGGAGGCTGAGGCAGGAGAATAGTGTGAACCCAGGAGGCGGAGCTTGCAGTGAGCAGAGATCGCGCCACTGTACTCCAGCCTGGGTGACAGAGCAAGACTCCATCTCAAAACAAATAAAAATAAAGAAAAAATAATAATAAAAAAGAACTTGCATATCTGTGTCAATAAAATCTTTTTTTTTTTTTTTTTTCTTTTTTTGAGACAGAGTTTCACTCTGTTCCCCAGGCTGGAGTGCAGTGGCCCGATCTCAGCTCACTGCACCCTCCACCTCCCAGGTTCAAGCTATTCTCCCTGCCTCAGCCTCCTGAGTAGCTGGGATTACAGGCGTGCGCCACCACACCCAGCTAATTTTTGTATTTTTAGCAGAGACAGGGTTTCGCCATGTTGGCCAGGCTGGTCTCAAACTACTGACCTCAGGTGATTCGCCTGCCTTGGCCTCCCAAAGTGCTGGGATTACAGGTGTAAGCCACCATGCCCAGGCAATAAAATCTTAATTATAAGATATAATAGAAACATAGATAACATAAATAATATTGCCAAAAAATATAAACGTAGGATTGGTAATCATGAAGACTATCTTAGACTAACATCAGAGAATGAAAAATAAATGAAGCTTTGAATAATACAGTAGTCATTGTGTATCTTTGATGGAAAAACTAAACATGGCAAAGATTGATTTTTTTTTTTTTTCTTTTGAGACCGGAGTCTTGCTCTGTTACCCAGGCTGGATTGCAGTGGCATGATCTCTGCTCACTGCAACCTCTGCCTACTGGGCTCACACAATTTTCCTACCTCAAACTCCCAAGTAGCTGGGATTAAAGGCATGTGCCACCATGCCTGGCTAATTTTTGTATTTTTAGTAGAGCTGTGGTTTCACCATGTTGGGCAGGCTGGTCTTGAACTTCTGACCTCAAGTGATCTGCCTGCTTCAGCCTCCCAAAGTGCTAGTATTGCAGGCATGAGCCACCATGCCCGGCCATATTGAATTTCTTTAAAAAATAATGTGTAATTTAATTCTGATTCCAATAATAATTTCAACTGGACTTTGTTTTTTTTTTTACTACTTGAAAAAATTGACTTGAAAATATAACACCAGGTAAACAGCAAGCATAAATTGCACAGATAAATTTGGAGGAAAAGATTCCTGTGATTAAAATATTATTGTTTAAATAGTATGATAAGGAACAAGGATAGATAGATAATTTATTAAAACATGATGGAGAGTTTTAAAACAGACTAGGATATTTGATAAAGGAAGCTTCATGTATCAATGAGGGGAGAAATGTATTATTCAGAGCAGCATTTCAGATATTGGCCTTTGAAAAAAAAATCAATAAAATTTCTCACTGAGTCAGGCATGTCAATAATATTCAATATTCTCATCTTCAAAATGAAAAGGTTAAGTTAAGAGATCTTCAAGGATTTCTTATTCTGTTAGTGTCTGAACTAAAAATTGTAAGAAGTAAAAGTTATGAATAGAGTAGGAAGAGAAAAATCAGTCAAAAGAGAGAAAAAAGCCGAAGTTCCAGCACATGTACACATACGTGCACACACACACAGAAACCCTGCAGGTGGAAGTGGACTTATCCATGCACCAAGGGAAGGAAAAAGCCAAATGAAATGGGCTTTCGATGTGCTTTTGCCAAATACCAAATTAGGGTAACATGTGGTTTATAAACAGTAAACTCGAGCATTCAGCTTCCTTTTCTTTTCTTCTTGGTCCAATCTCTTTTTGTTCTTTAAAGTCTCACTTTATGTTGCTACCTTGGTATAGAAAATAAGGGGTGGAGGAGAAAGATTGGATATAATTCAGATACTTTCAGTATGTTTTTGGTGGGTATAAATTTCAAATTCTTATTTTGTAGCATATCAAGCTGCTATTTAAGACTTAAGGACAAAAAAAGTCAAAATACTGAAACGAAGAAATGGCATTAAATTTCCTTGGAGTCGGGGGCTCAGGCATTTCAACTTTGAGAATCTAGTGATTCACTCTGAATGAAAAAATGTTGATGCAGTTGAAATCACTTTATGCAGTGAAATGCAAATTATGAGTGAACAAATTATAGCCTGCTGCTTTTGTCTGGTTTTGGACTATACCTAGCATCATGCATAATTTGTAGAAAAGTGTCTGTATAGAGAAACCAGTGAAAACCATTTAGTCACGTGCAAATCGGTTTACCCAGAGGAAAGCAATGAAAAGAACACTGTTATCTCCTCACTAGCTTAATGCTGTTCCTGATGAAAATCGCCTGAGGTCACATAAGAAACGTGGTGTAGTAATTATGGGCACTCAAATAGCTTCCCATTGGAAAGAAATAATCCACATTGGTAACTGAATCAAGCAAAACAGGCATAAAAATAAGCAGATTCACTTTATTTCAACTGTAAATTTCAGCAATGGGGGAAGAAAGTGGATACTAGAATAAGTCAGATGCAGCAGTTGGTGGTTCTGAAGCATCAGGTAATTGGACTCAAGGTGACTATTCTCTCCATTTTTTAATTTTTAATTTTTATGGGTAAATAGTAAGTCCATATATTTATGTGGTACATGTGATATTTTGATATAGGCCTACAATTTGTAATAATCATATTGAGGTAATTGGGGTAATTGTCTCAAACATTAATCATTTTTTTTTTTGTGGTAGGAATATTCCATTTTGACACTTTCAGTTATTTAAAAATACACAGTAGCAGCGGGGCGCGGTGGCTCAGGCCTGTAATCCCAGCACTTTGGGAGGCTGAGGTGGGCAGATCACGAGGTAAGGAGATCCAGACCATCCTGTCTAACACAGTGAAACCTTGTCTTTACTAAAAATACAAAAAATTAGCCGAGCGTGGTGGGGGCACCTGTAGTCCCAGCTACTGGGGAGGCTGAGGCAGGAGAATGGCGTGAACCTGGGAGGCGGAGCTTGCAGTGAGCCGAGATCGCGCCACCGCACTCCAGCCTGGGAGACAGAGCCAGACTCTGTCTCAAAAAAAAAAAAAAAAAAAGAAAAAGAAAACACTAAATTATTGTTAACTATAGTCACCCTATTGTGCTATCACATACTAGATATTTTTTATTCTATCTAATTATGTTTTCCTATCCATTAACCAGCCCTACTTTTCCCTCTACTCCCTGTTACCCTTCTCAGCCTCTGGTAACCATCATTCTACTGTATGTGTCCATGAGTTCAATTGCTTTAATTTTTAGCACCCACATATGGGTGAGACATTGCAAAATTTGTCTTTCTGTGCCTAGCTTATTTCACTTAACATAGTGTCCTCCAGTTCCATCCATACTGTTGCAAATGACAGGATTTCATGATTTTATGGATGAATAATATTCCCTTCTGTATATACACCACATCTTAAAAAATTCATTTATCTGTAGTTAGACACATAGGTTGATTCCCAATCTCAGCTATTGTGAATAGTGCTGCAATAAACGTGGGAGTGCAGATATCTCTCCAATATACTGATCCTTTTCTTTGGGGTATATATCTAACAGTGGGATCATATAGTAGTTCTATTTGTAGTTTTTCGAGGAAATTCCATACTTTTCTCCATAGTGGCTGTAGGAATTTACATTCCCACCAACAGTATATGAGGTGTCCTCTTTCTCCACATCCTCACGAGCACTTTTTATTGTCTATCTGTTGGCTAAGAGCCATTTTAACTGGGGTTAGATGATATCTCACAGTTTTTATTTGCATTTTTCTGATGATTTATAATGTTGAGGCCAGGCGCAGTGGCTCACACCTGTAATCCCAGCACTTTGGGAGGCCAAGGTGGGTGGATCACAAGGTCAGGAGATCGAGACCATCCTGGCTAACACGGTAAAACCCCATCTCTACTAAAAAATACAAAAAAATTAGCCGGATATGGTGGTGGGTGCCTGTAGTCCCAGCTACTAGCGAGGCTGAGGCAGGAGAATGGTGTGAACCCAGGAGTCTGTAAAATAATAATAATAATAATAATAATAATAATAATGTTGAACATTTTTTATATACCTGTTGGCCATTCGTATGTTGTATTTTGAGAAATGTCTCTTCAGATCTTTGGCCTATTTTAAAATTGGATTATTAGGGCCAGGCGCGGTGGCTCACACCTGTAATCCCAGCACTTTGGCAGGCCGAGGCAGGTGGATCCCTTGAGGTCAGGAGATCGAGACTATCCCGGTTAACACGGTGAAACCCCATCTTTACTAAAAATACAAAAAATTAGCCAAGTGTGGTGGTGGGTGCCTGTAGTCCCAGCTACTCAGGAGGCTGAGGCAGGAGAATGGCGTGAACCCGGGAGGCGGAGTTCGCAGTGAGCCGAGATCGTGCCACTGCACTCCAGCCTGGGTGACAGAGCGAGACTCCGTCTCAAAAACAAAAACAAACCAAAAAAAGGATTCTTAGATTTTTTTTCTTATTGACTTATTTGAGCTCCTTATATATTCTGGTTATTAAGCTCTTGTCAGATGGATAGTTTGCAAATATCTTTTCCCACTCTGTGGATTGTCTCTTCACTTTGCTATTTCCTTTGCTGTGCAGAACCCTTTTAACTTGATATAATCCAATTTGTTCATTTTTGCATTGGTTGCCTGTGCTTTTGAGATATTATCAAGAATTCTTTGCCCAGACCAATGTTCTGGAGAGTTTCCCCAATTTTCTTAGTAGTTTCATAGTTTCAGGTCTCACATGGAAGTTTTTAATTCATTTTGATTTGATTTTTCTATATGGTGAGAGATAGGGGTCTAGTTCCATTCTTCTGCATACGGATATCCAGTTTTCCAAGCACCATTTATTAAAGGAACTATTTTTCCAATGTATGTTCTTGGCAACATTGTAAAAAATGAGTTCATTGTAGAAGTATGGATTAATTTCTGCTTCTCTATTCTGTTCCATTGGTCTATATGTCTTTCTTTTAGGCCAGTATTATGCTGTTTTGGTTACTATAGCTCTGTAGTGTAATCTGAAGTCAGGTAATTTGATTCCTCCAGTTTTCTTCTTTTTGGTCAGGATGGCTTTGGCTATTCTGGGTCTTTTGTGGTTCCATGCAAATATTATGATCATTTTTTTCTATGTCTGTGAAGAATGTCATTGGTATTTTGATAGGAATTACATTGAATCTGTAGATTGCTTTGGGTAGTATGGATGTAACTATATTGATTCTTCCAATCCATAAACATGAAATATCTTTCCATTTCTTTGTGTACTCCTCAATTTCCTTCATTAGTATTTTACAGTTTTATTATAGATATCTTTTAGTTCTTTGGTTAAGTTTATTTCTATGTATTTTATTTTATTTGTAGCAGTTATAAATGGGATTACATTCTTGATTTCTTTTTCAGATTGTTTGCTTTTGGCATGTAGAAATGCTACTGATTTTTGTATGCTGATTTTGGATCCTGCAGCTTTACTGAATTTGTTAATCAGCTCTAATAATTTTTTGGTGGAGTCTTTAGGTTTTTCTAAATTATAAGATTAGATCATCTGCGAACAAGAATAATTTGACTTTTTCTGTCCCAATCTCGCTGCCGTTTATTTCTTTCTCTTGTCTAATTGTTCCATCTAGGACTTCCAGTACTATGTTGAATAATAGTAGTGAAAGTGGACATCCTTGTCTTCTTCCAGATCTTAGAGGAAAGGCTTTCAGTTTTTTCCCATTCAGTATGTTACTAGCTATAAGACTGTTGTATATAGCTTTATTGTGTTTACATATATTCCTTTACCCATCTTTTTGAGAGGTTTTTTTTTTATCATGAAGGGATGTAGATTTTGATTGAATTTTTTTAGAAGTATTTGAAATTATGTGTTTTTTGTTGATATGATGTATCATTCTGTTGATATGTTGTATCACACTGATTGATTTGCATATGGTGAACCATCCTTACATTCCTAGAATAAATTTCACTTGGTCATACATAATAAATGACTTTTTAAAATTTGTTGTTGAATTTGATTTGCTGGTATTTTGTTGAGGATTTTTTCATCAATGTTAATCAGAGATATTGGCCTGTGGTTTTCTTTTTCTGTTATGTGTATGTCTGGCTTTGGCGTAAATGTAACACTGGCCTTGTAGAATGAGTTTGGAAGTATTCCCTCTTCAATTTTTTGGAATAGTTTGAGTAGGATTGGTATTAGTTCTTCTTTAAATGTTTGGTAAAATTCAGCAGTAAAACTATCATCAGGTTCCAGGCTTTTCTTTTTTCATTTTAATCCATTTGCTGCTGCCAGAGAATTTAATTTCATTTTTAGTTAGTAGGCCACTGACTAGTTTAGTGCATAGACTTTGTTTCCATGGTTCTTTAGTTTGTTTAATTGACTCAAAACGGTAACCAATACAAGTTTCCACATTTAAAACCTTTCATTTGTAAATGGATTTCTATGAAACTTGTAAGAACAAAATCTCAGAAAGATACAATTAAATTATTCTACATGATATCTACATGTCACAGAATCATGATCAGAAGTTTTCATTCCCACTCCCAAATAAAATGTTGGCCTGATAGATATTTTCAAGTAAAATACTTGGCTGTTCTTGAATCTGTAAGAGTATGAGTGTTTTAAATTACAACTTCTGCACAAAAAATTGAGAGAAAAAGAAATAAATGGGCCCTTGACTATGTCCTGTCAGAATCCACTTCGGAGATAAAAGGGACTTAATGTGGAGTCACAGATAACATTGTACTATTAATTTCCTAGGCTACTTGCCTAACTGATTTGTCTCATCCAAGAAATGACTGAGAAGGGCAAGTGTATAGTATTATCTAGTCTTTTGTTTAACTTTTACCTGTTTCTTCACAGTATTAAATGATAAAGGAGAAACAAAAATAGGTTCTTAAATTAAGCATCAAGACTAAAGACAGATATTTAAGAGACATTTTAATGATTAATTGTGAAATCACCCTTCAAAAGATGGAAAAGAAATTTTGAAACAATTTTTGGCTTGGTCAGGAGGACAATAGTGTCTTTAGTTAAAACTATGATAATAGTGTTGTCACCAAAATGGTGGAATAGGAAGCCCTAGACCTTGTTCCTCCGTAGAGACACTGATTTAACAACAATATATGGACCAAATTACCTTTTTGAGAACTCCAGAAACAACTTATGTCGCAGCACCCCAGGTAAATACAAAGCCAAGAAGAGCTATATTGAAGTGGATAAGAAAGTGTATTATATTTAATTGTGATAGTCCCTTCACCTAGTGTGCACAGCATAGCATGCTCAAGAGAGAATTTGGAATATCAGAAACATAAAGTGGAGAGGCAAGACATAAAGAAGTAGAGTTTTTGTATGTCATTGAAGTTGTTACCAATTTAAAATGTATTGTTAAATCTTTAAGATGTTTTATGTGATCCCCATGTTAACCACAAAGAAAATAACTTATTAATGTACATAAAAGAAAATGTGATCCTTATGGCAACCACAAAGAAAGTAGCTAATGAAAATACACAAAAGTAAAGGAGAAAGAAATCAAGGCACATACTATGAAAAAGAAAATCAATGAAACAGAAAGGAAGGATGCCAGAGAGAAAGAGGTACAAAATAGCTACAAGGCATACAAAAACACAATGAATAAAATGTCAATAGCAGTTCTTCCATATTAGTAATACCTTTCATGTAAATAGACTAGATTCCCCAATAAAAAGACAGGTTGGCTGAATGGATTAAAAAATTCAAAAAAAAAAATTTAAAAAAAAATTCAAAAAATAAAATAAATAAATAAATAAATAAATAAATAAAATAAAAAATTCAACTATATGCTGTCTACAAGAAACTCAGTTAACTCTAAGGACACATATAAGGCGAAAGTAAAAAAATGGAAAAGATACTCCCTGCAAATTGTAACAAAAAGAGAGTACAGGTAGCTATATTTATACCAGAAAAAAATAAACATTAAGTAAAAAATATCACAAGGTACAAAGAACAATATAAAATAACCTGGTCCATTTACCAGGAAAATATAGTAATTATAAATATATATGCACCTAACATCAGTGTTCTCAAATATGTGAAGCAGACATTGACAGGATTCAAGGGAGAAATAAACAGCATACAATAATAGTAGGATTCAATGCTCCACTTTCAATAATGGTTAGAACAACCAGCAGAAGATCAATAATGAGAGGACATGAATAACATCATAGACCAAATGGACCAAACACACATCCATACAACATTTCACCCAACATTGGCAGAATACGCATTCCTCTCAAGCACAGTTGGAACATTCTGCAAGAAAGACCACATATTAGACCATAAAACAAGTCTTAACAGCTTTAAGCAGATTGAAATAATACCAAGTGTTTTTCCCAGTACAATAGAATGAAACTAGAAATAAATGCCAGAAGAAAAACTGGAAAATTCATGAATATGCAGAATTTAATCAACACACTATCTTAAACAACGAATGAATCAAAGAAGAAATCACAAGGAAAATTACAAAATAATTTGAAAAAAAGAAACAAAAATACAACACACTAAAACTTACAGATGCAGCAAAAGCAATAGAGAGAATTTTATAGTGGAATATGCCATTAAAAAAAGAAGAAAGGTCTCAAATCAATAAGATAATTTTATACACAAAGGAACTAGAAAAAGAAGAACAAACTAAATCCAAAGTTAGCAGAAGGAAGAACATAAAGGTTAGAGCAGCAATAAATGGAATGAAGAATAGAAAAACAGTAGAAAAATTTTACGAAACTAAAAGTTAGATTTTAAAAATATCAACAAAATTGAAAATCCTTTAGTGATATTAATTAAGAAAAAGAATACTCAAATAACTAAAATCAGAAATGAATGAGGAGATATTATAACTGATACTACAAAAACAAGGATTATAAGACACTACTAAGAACAATTATAAGCCAACAAATGAGGCAAACTAGAAGAAATGGGTGAATTCCTGGAAAGATACAACCTACCAAGATGGAATCTTGAGGAAATAAAAAAACTGAACAGACATATAACCAGTAAGGAGAATAAATCAGTATTCAAAAACCTCGCAACAAAAAATGGACCAGACCCAAATGACTTCACTGGAAAATCTACCAAACATTTAAAGAAAAATTGACAATAATTATCCTTAACCCCTTCTAAAAAAATTGCAGAGAGAAAACACTTCCAAACTTATTTTATAAGGGCAACATTACCCTGATACCAAACCTAGACAAAGGTACAAGACAACTATAGATTATTATACCTGATGAATATTAATGCAAAATCCTCAACAAAGTATTTGCAAACTGAATTTAACAGTACATTGAAATATATATATATATATATATATTTTTTTTTTTTTTTTTTTTTTTTTTGAGACGGAGTCTTGCTTGCTCTGTCACCCAGGCTGGAGTGCAGTGGCACGATCTCGGCCCACTGTAAACTCTGCCTCCCCGGTTCACGACATTCTCCTTCCTCAGCCTCCTGAGTAGCTGGGACTACAGACGCCCGCCACCATGCCCAGCTAATTTTTTTTGTATTTTTTAGTACAGATGGGGTTTCACTGTGTTAGCCAGGATGGTCTCGATCTCCTGACCTTGTGATCCTCCCACCTCAGCCTCCCAAAGTGCTGGGATTACAGGTGTGAGCCACCGCACCTGGCCTGAGCAATGATTTGACTACATTCATAATTTGGGTATATCATGTGTTTATTTTCATTTGGCTCAAAGTATTTTCTAATATCCCTTGTAATTTTTTATTTGACCTATAGGTTGCTTAAGGTTGTGTTAATTTCTACATATTTGTAAATTTTCCAGCTTTTCTTCTGTTTTTGATTTTTAGTTTCTTTCTGTATTTGTCAGAGAAGATAGTTTACATAACTATCTTTTTACATTTATTGAAATTGTTTTATGACCTACCCTGACACAATTCACATGGTTTGTGTATTTTGCAATTGTTGGGTGGAGTACTCTCTATATGTCTGTTAGGTCTTATTGATTTACAGTGTTTTTCAAGTCCTCTGTTTCTTTATTGATCTTCTGTCTAGATGTTCTATCTGTTATTGAAAGTGGGTGTTTAAGTCCACTTAGCGTTGCTGTAACAGACTGCCTGTGACTGGGTAATTTATAAAGACAGGAGGTTTACTTGGGTCATGATTCTGGTGACTTGAAGGTTCAAGATTGAGCAGCTGAATCTAGTGAGGGCCTCCCTCATGCTGCTTCCACTCATGGCAGAAAGTGGATGGGGTGTGGGCATGTGCAAAGAGATCACGCGGTGAGAAAGAAAGCAAGAGAGAGAGATCCACCTGCTGACCGAAACACCTCCCAGTGGGCTCCTCCTCTAGCACTGCTACATGGAGGGTCAAGTTTCAACATGAGCTTTGGCAAGGCCAAACCACATTCAAGTGATATGGATCATATAATTTGCCAAATGCAGTGGGGTGTTGAAGTCTCCAACAATTATCATAGTACTATCTACTTCTTTCTTCAATTCTATCAAATGTTTGTTTCATGTATTTTGGAGTTCTGATTTTTGGTGTCTATATGGTTGTAAGTATTTTATATTCTTGATAAATTTATAAGTT
The DNA here is from genome assembly GCF_037993035.2 of Macaca fascicularis. Taxonomy (NCBI): domain Eukaryota; kingdom Metazoa; phylum Chordata; class Mammalia; order Primates; family Cercopithecidae; genus Macaca; species Macaca fascicularis. The sequence goes on along the minus strand of NC_088389.1, from coordinate 125,878,752 downwards.
ATCAATATATAATGACCTTAATTCATTTCTTGTAACAATTTTTGACTTTGTTTATTTTTGCTTTGTGTATCTACTATAAGTTTTTGTTTTGTAGTTACCATTAGGCTTACGTAAAACATCTTATACCAGACTATTTGTATTTGGTAACAACTTAACTTTTATCACATAGAAAAAAGTATCCACTTTTACTCCATCCCCTTGCCCCCATTTTATGTTTTGATGTCATAATTTATATTTTTAATTGTATATTCCTTAGCAAATTATTATAGTTATTATTTTTAATACTTAATCTTCATACTAAAGACACAGATGATTTACATACCATCACTGCAGTATTAAAATATTCTGAATTTGACTGTGTACTTACTTTTAGCAGTGAGTTTTATACTTTCTCATGTTTCCATGATACCAGTGAGCATTCTTTTGTTTCTTTCAGCCTGAAGAGCTTCCTTTAGGATTTCTTATGAGACAAGTCAGCTTGTATTTGTCTGGAAAAGTCTTTATCTCACTTTTATTTGTGAAGAACAGCTTTGGCAGGTACAGTATTCTTAGTTGGTAGATTTTTTTTCTTTGATTTGAATATATCATCTTGCTCTCTCCTACCATGTAAGGTTTTTGCTAAGAAATATGCTGCTAGCCTTATTGGAACTCTTATATATGTGCTTTCTTTCTATTCTCTTGCTGCTTTTAGGATTCTCTCTTTGTCTTTGATTTTTGATGGTTTGATTATAATACGTTTTGTTATAGTCTTGTTTGGATAGAATCTGATTAGAGACATTTGATCCTTATACCTTGATATCATTTCCCAGGTTTAATAATTTTTTTGTGATTATTTCTTTAAACAATGTTGTCCTAGGGGCTGGGTGTGTGGGTGTTGGCCTGGAGGCTAGGACCATTAGGGTTGACCTTTGTCTGGGGGCTCCAGGTGCTGGCCTAAAAGCAGAGTCTACAGGGATCATCTTGGAGCCTAGGTCCATGGGGGCTAATCCAGTGCTGGCATCTACCAGGAAGGGACTGGGCCATGGGTCTGCTGTAATGTTTGGCTGCAGGGGACAATCTGAAGAGTGGGTTTGTGGGTGCCTGTTTGAAGATGAGAGCTGTAGGGTTTGGCCTGGTTCTTGGGTAGGTCTGAATCCTGGGGCCAGGGGGACCAACCTGGTACTGCAAGCAGTCCAGAGCCTTTGGCTGCCTGGCCCTGGGGTGGGTATGTGGAGCCTGAGTCTGTGGGGGATAGCCTGGAGTTGGGGTTTGTCCAAAGCCTGGGGCTACTGATCAGCTACAGTCAGGCTACTACCCCAACTGTCCTTCCTATCTCTTTAGTGCATCCTTTCTGTAATCTCCTACCTGGTTTCCTTAGTTCTCGTGAAGGTGGTTTTATGCATGGATAGTTGTTCCAATTGATGTTTCTGCAGGGGAGCAAGAGCTAGAAAGTCCTATTCACCATCTTGCTTACAGCCTTCTGTCCCAAGGCTGCAGTACTCTTTAATCACATGTTTTATGTTACCTCTTTCTTTTCTCCAGGCATTTGGAAATAATTTCCAAGAGCTACCTTTTTTGGCCAGGTATGCACTTTTTGTGAACCAACGCTGTTCTGATTCTAACTCAAGAGGCCAGAAAAGCCCAGATGCCCCTAAGTGGATCCATGGTTGTACTGTGCTTTATTTCCAGGACTTGTGCAAATTTTAATACTATTACTCATCAGTTTTATTTTTATTTTACCTCTTATTTTTCTCATTCTTTGCATGAATTTATGAAGGCACTTTCCTGACTTTTTCGTTGTGGGCTGTGTTGTAGTCGTCTTGGGTCGATCTCTGGCCCTTTGGTCATTGTGTGCTTTGAGTCTACATGGTGAGTCCCAGTTTTATTTCATGTATAAGCTTCACTGACAGAAAATCATTATACTTTATTTCCTTGCTTCATGCTTGGAAGACATGGATTTGGCCTTCATATCTCTGACTGGATGCTTTAAATGAGTCAGATGCATCTGCTTTAAATAGGTATTGACTAAGGAAAAGTAAGGGAATAATCTGTAAAACTCAACCCAAATTGAAGTCTTTCTTCTTGCTAGAGGCATGTTATTTATTTGGATAGATTGAGATTTTCCTGTACATGTTTATGTTTAAGAAGTTAATCTCAATTTGGATGTTATTAGTAATAAGAATTTCAAATCTATATTTCACTTGAATTCCTGGCAGTGTAATTATGTTTGTTGTTTGTTTGGGACTACTAAAATAATCATTTTATTGTAGTGTATTTAATACTTTTACCATATTTCTTCTTACTTAAACCAATACATATAAATAACAGCCATGAGAATCTCAAGCATATTTGAAATATTTTTAATATCATTATGAATGTAGAAAGATAAAATTAGAGTGCTCAAGAAATATTTAAAAATTCTAGTCCAATATCCTCATTTAGAGAAAGAAACTCAGGCCCAGAAATGTAAAAGCAAGCAAATAAAATTAGTGGTATGGCCAGAGTTAGGTACTTTGTTCATGAAAATATTTAGTCATTTTGAGGTGAGTTAGGACTGGCGGGGCATGGAGGGACACTTGTCATAAAATTATGACAGATCTACCATGGAAAAAATACTTCTGGGGGTCTCTGCTTATTGAGTTCTAAAAAAATGCCCATGCTATATTTGGTTGGCTAATAACATATAAATGGATTGTAATTGGTAAGTGTTTTGGGCATTTCTTTTTCTCTGTTCTTTCTTGTCCTTCTCTACACATCTATCCCAAGGCACAGGCATTTTATTTTGCATTTTGGACCTGCTGTCTGACAGTGTCCTCTTTTGGTTTATTTATTATTGTTGTTTGTAAAGAAGAGGGAAATTTTGAAGCATGAACTTGCTGTGTTATCTTGATTTGGAGGTCTCTTGGCCCAGTGTGGAAGAAGTTAAAATCATCTGGCATATGTTTATATATATTTAAGTGTCTCAGTTGGCTTCATTTGTGCAATGAGGTCCCAAGATCCACTCAAACTCCTACATACATACAGGAAAGAAAAACATCTGCTGCTGTGACTAAAAGTTCCTCCTGGCCTTCCCTGTGAAACTCAGGTGAAACCTCCAGCCAGCAGAATTGTAACAGAGTCATTCTGTTACACCGAGAAGCCCGTGAGATCACAGGGGGAGGAAATACTGTAGCAGGATATGCATTTGGGAGGATCTTCCTGTCCACGAGAAAATTAAAAAAAAAAAAAGTGGAATTAATCATCTTCATCTTTTCACAGAATTTGCTAAGAAATTAAATTCAAATTAACACACTCATAGTTTTTGCCTACCATTTTCAAAACACAATACTGGTGCTTATGAGAGACGTGGTCTTTTAGAGGGCACAGTTACCATAAGGCAGCCACACCAGCAGACTGAGTACTTACATTAATGATAAACCTATTATGCTCCTTCCCCATGAAAACAGATCTGGACCCTCACCTCCTCACCTACTGCTGTCATAGTCTCCTGGAATTTCCGTCTCTCACCCCCACCCTTCACCACTTTTGTGAATGTTCCTCAATCTGACTCCATCTTCCATCAGTCTTCTCCTCTTCAAACCCTTTCTCTGTGCTCTCTGGAATTCCTGATCAGTGTAGTTTCCATATAGACATCCTTTACTTAAACCTTGTCTCCCATTTCTTGCCTTAATTGAAAATTGGCCTCTCTCTAGTCATCATCCCCCTTCCAATTCCATAGGTCTCATTACGACTTCCACATCATTTCTTCTTTTTCTACCTTTGAAAAGCCTAGGGCCTCTGATGTTTGTACCACTTACCAGTGGCACAATATTACCATATTACCCTCATTGTGTTAGAACTTCCCAGAGAAACAGAGCCAGTAGGACACATGCATGCGCATACACACACACACACACACACACACAAATGTATTTATAATTAAATAAGAAAGATATAGATATGACAAAGTCCTCATTTCTGTAATTTGTCTTGCGGTTGTAGTTAGTGCTTATAATTTGCTTCTTCCTTTACCAGTTTGGTATTTCCGTTTCCTCCAGTAAGCCCTCCAGCACTACATGGCTCTTTGCTTCATGTGGTGGCCCCAACCTTCATTCCTGAAGGGTTCAGGCCATGAGTGTTCCTGCCTGGATTGGTTTGTTGTAGTTTTCCATTAACCTTAACCACCAGGCATGATAATATTGAAAGGTGCCTCGAGGGACCTCATGTGTTCCAGAGATACTCTTCTTTATCTCCATTGTGGAATAGTAGTCCAGTCTTCTCTTGGTAGTCAGGATTAATCACCCCAACCAGCACAATAACTCCCTTCTTTGCCTGTTGATTCAGAGGCAAAGTGGCCAGGTGACATTCTTAACGTTCAGTTCAGGAGAGTCATTGTGCGTCTCCTGGTGGGAGCATTTATCCTTCTGTTACTATAACCTCTAGGTAATTACTATACCCTCTATCATAGAGCATAAGATTGTGAAAACAGGAAGTCAACATTTACTACTGAGTTGCTAGGGGTAATGGTGAGTGGCTTTCCAACACAATGAAGTCTCAGGCAGTATACCATTCCGAAATCACTTGATCAGAGATTTCCAGCACTCACTGGGGGAAGTTCTGAAATTATGGAGGCTGAGAATCTTCTGTCTTGTGTCTGTAAGACAGAGACCCAGGAAAGCTGGTGGTATAGTTCCAGTCTGAGTCCGAAAGCCTGAGAATCAGGAGCACTGAATGTGTAACTCCTAGCTCAAGGACAGAAGCCAAGACTGTCTCCAAAAAAGAAAATTACATAGGGGCTCACCTCTGCAGATAGGGCTCAATACTGCTCGAACTGTTTGAGGAACTACATGAAATGCATCCTCTTGATGGCTACTATCCTCCAACAGAAGCAGTTTGTTTCTTTGGAGTTAATGCCTGTCTACTCCCTGAAGGCTGTGTCCTGAGAAATTTCAGTAAAGCTCATTGCAGAAAGCATTCAGGGCAGTGAGGCCATGGCTGAAGTCAAAGGGGATTGAGAGGACCTGAGATGGGACACACGTTGGGGGAAAGGCAGTTATCTAGAGCTGGGAAGGGGACTTGGTAATGTGACTCCTGGCAATGTCCTTTACACAGTCCTTTCTCTCAGGTGTACCTAATGTCATCAATTCCTGAACTTTGGGAGTGGGACCATTTTGGTATAATTTGAACTTCTTCTACACGTGATATAAACTGCTAAGTCAACGGCACATATCCATCTATTTTTCCAGATCCCTTCATCCTTATGGGTTTATTATGTTTTTTGCAAAGACAACCCCTTATTGTTTTTGTCAAGCTAATAATTGAATTTTAACCAAACAAAACCAGCCAGCTTGCTATAGAATTATTTTAATATGGCATACACTGTATGCTTTTTGTTTCTGCACAGTTTTACACTTGCAGATATTATACATGGAATTTTATATTCTTCCTGTTCAGTTAACATTCTGTGTTGTATCTTCTCTTTTCTGCATGATTAAAAAAATGTTATTCAGCTGGGCGCGGTAGTTTAGGCCTGGAATCCTAGCACTTTGGGAGGCCGAGGCAGGCGAATCACGAGGTCAGGAGATGGAGACTATCCTGGCTAACCCCCGTCTCCACTAAAAATGCAAAAAATTAGCCGGGCGTGGTGACCAGTGCCTGTAGTCCCAGCTACTCGGGAGGCTGAGGCAGGAGAATGGTGTGAACCCGGGAGGCGGAGCTTGCAGTGAGCTGAGATGGCACCACTGTACTTCAGCCTGGGGACAGAATGAGACTCTGTCTCAAAAAACAAACAAACAAACAAAAATTATACACCCCTCTTCTATTCTATTTCCTGTTTTTACATCAGCTCTCCCCTCCCACTTCTGAGTCTCCAGTGTCTTTTATACCACGCTATGCCTTTGCCTACCCATATTAGCTTATAAGTGATAATACATGGTTTTGGTTTTCTATTCTGAGTTACTTCACATTTCAAATGGAATTGTTTTCTTTATTTCATTCACCTAATGCTCACTGAGAGTGTACAGAATACAATTAATTGTTTAATATTGATTTTTATCCCTCAAACTTGCTGAACTTATTTATTAGGTCTAATCGTTTTCTGGGGTATTCTTTTGGATTATACATATACAAAGCTTGGGTATCTGTAAGTAACTGATGTTACAATCTGTTGTGCTCATTCAATACCTTTCCCTAAGCCCAATCACACATTAAACAAACACAGAGTTTCTTTTAGTTCCTCCCTAAGCACTGAGTTTTTATAATGAAAGGTTGGAAGATGCGTTCTATAAGAAAAGGTTTTTTTAAAAAACAGTTTTATTGAGATATAATTTTACATTCGATAATATTCACCCAATTAAAGTATGTAATTTAATATTTTTTTACTATATTCACAGTTTTGTAAAAACATCATTATTCAACTTTAGAATATGTTTATCTCCCTTATAAGAAACCCCATGCTCATTAGCAGTCACTTGCTATTCTCCTCTCTTTCACCAACCCCTCACCTCTCAGCCCGAAGTAACCACTAATCTACCTGCTTATTCTGGGCCTTTAATATAATTGGAACCATGCAATATATGGTCTTTTGTGACTGGCTTCTTTTACTTAGTATAATGCTTTCAAGATTCATCTATGTTGTAGCCTATATCAATACTTCATTTCTTTTTAAGACAGAATAATCTTTCATTGTATTTATGTACCACATTGTATTTATCCATTCATCAGGATAAATGGACATTTTGGACATTTGGGTTGTTTCCACTTCCGGCTATTAGGAATAATGCTGCTGTGAACTTTCATGTGCACTTTTTTTTTTTTTTTTTTGAGACTCTGTCACCCAGACTGGAGTGCAGTGGCGTGATCTTATTCACTGCAACCTTGGCCTCCTGGGTTCAAGTGATTCTTCTGCCTCAGCCTCCCGAACAGCTGGGACTACAGGCACGTGCCACCATGCCTGGCTAATTTTTGTATTTTTAGTAGAGATGGGGTTTCACCATATTGGCCAGGCTGGTCTCAAACTCCTGACCTCGTGATCCACCCACCTCGGCCTCCCAAAATGCTGGGATTACAGGTGTGAGCCACCGTGCCCAGCCCATGTACACTTTGTGTGTGTGTGTGTGTGAATGTTTCAGTTCTCTTGAGTATACCCCTACTGGCGGAATTATTGGATCATATTGTAATTCTATGTTTAAATTTTTGAGGAATTGTCAGTTTTCCACAATGGCTGCATCATTTCGCATATTTATCAACAGTGTATGAGAGTTTAAATGTCTTCAAATCCTTGCCAAAAGTTTTTACTGTCTGCCTTTTTTATTATAGCTGTCTTTGTAGATGTGATTTTGTATGCATTTCCATAATGAATAATGAATTTGAGCCAATTTTCAAATGTTTGTGGATATTTGTACATCATCTTTGGAGAAATGCCTATTTAAATCCTTTGCCTATATTCTATTTGGATTATTTGCCTTGCTACTATTGAATGGTATGATTCCTTTATATTCTGGATATAAGACCCTTATCAGATATATGGCATGCAAATATTTTATTCATTTCTGCAAGTTTTGTCTTTTTTTGATGGTATCGTTTGTAGCACAAAAGTTTTAAATTTTGGTGAAGTCGAATGTATTTGTTCTTTCATTGCTCATGCTTTTGTTGTTGTACCTTAAAAATCTTTGCCTAAACCCAAGGTCAGAAAATTTCACTTCTCCATTTTCTTCTAAAAGTTTTATAGATTTTTATGCTTAAACTTAGGTATTTAATCGTTTTGAATACACTTTTTGTGTATGGTGTGAGGTAGGGCATTCAGTTATCTAGCAACATTTGTTGAAAAGGCTCTTCTTTCTCCAATCACTTTTATTAGAACCCTTCTCAAAAATTCATTGGCTATAAATATAATAATTTATTTTTAGATTCTCAATTCTGTTCTATTGATCTCTGTGTCTATTCTTATGGCCATACTACACTGTTTTTATTATTATAGCTTGTGTTATGTTTTAAAGTCATTAAACATGAATCCTTTAAATTTATTATTTTTCAAAATTGTTTTGGGGATTCTTGGTCCCTGAATTTTCAGAACTTTTAAGATCAGTTTGTCAGTTTCTGCAAAAGAGATAGCTAAGATTTTGATAGCGATTGTGTTGAATCTGTAGATCAGCTTACACAAAGTATGGTTATTTAACAATTAAGTCTTTGGGAGGCTAAGGCAGGAGAATCTCTTGAACCTGGGAAGCAGCAGAGGTTTCAGTGAGCTGAGATTGTGTCATTGCGCTCCAGCATGGACCACAAGAGCGAAACTCTGCCTCAAAAACAAAACAAACAAACAAACAACAACAACAAAACAGTATTAAGTCTAGGTAACATCTTTCTGTTTATTTAGATCTTTATTTTAAAACTGGTTTGTAGTTTTTAATATACAAATCTTGCAATTCTTTTGTTAAATTATAGCTTAGTATTTTATTCTTTTTGATGTCATTTCAAATGGAATTGTATGTATATATATTTTTTTACTTCTGTAGCTTTAGGGATAGAAATGGTTTTTGGTTACATGGATGAATTCTGCAGTGGTAAAGTCTGAGATTTAAGTGCATCCACCACCTGAGGAGTGTACATTGTACTCAATAAGTAGTTTTTTTGTTTCTTTGTTTGTTTGTTTTTGAGACATGGTCTCGCTCTGTTGCCCAGGCTGTAGTGCACCAATAAGTAGGTTTTTATCCCTTCCCCTTCTGAGTCTCCAATGTTCATTATACCATTCTGTGTGCTTTTGCGTACCCATAGCTTAGCTTATAAGTGAGAACATATGGTATTTGGTTTTCCATTCCTGAATTATTTCACATGTCAAATGAAATTGTTTGCCACCCCGAAACTGGGTAATTTATGAAGAAAAGAGGTTTAATTGACTCATAGTTCTGCATGCTTAACAGGAAGCATGACTGGGAGGCCTCAGGAAACTTACAATCATGGTGGAAGGTGAAGGGGAAGCAGGGACTTTCTTCACATGGTGGTAGGAGAGAAAGAGAGAGTGAAGGGAGAAGTGCCACATGTTTTCAAACAACTAGATCTTGTGAGAACTCACTCATTAGCATGAGAATAGCAAGAGGGAAGTCCACCCCCATGATTCAATCACCTCCCACCAGGCTGCTCCCCTGACATGTGAAGATTACAATTCAACATGAGATTTGGGTGGTGACACAGAACCAAACCATATCAACTATTAAGAGTTCTTCATATTGTCTGGATATTAATACTTTATGAGAAGGTCTGAGACATTCTGATCTGAGAGTTCTTCATATAGTCTGGATATTAATCCTTTATCAGAATGTCTGAGATCAGAAGCAAAAATTAGCAATCAGAGAATAGATCTCTGATATTTGGAGGACAGGGTGCTATTTGGCCACCCTGGCTTCTGCAAGCTGAATGGAAACTGCTATTGGAATGTATGCACAGCTACCTGCCATGTGAGTGGAGGTGGGGGATGGATAGTTGCTACTGTGCTAAGAGCTGAAATTGACAAAATTAATGCAATTTACCATCCAACATTTCCCTGGAAGTTGCAAACCTTTAATAGACTCTAGAGTTCCAAAAGAGTTACATTAGACATATTCTATCAATGCAATTGTGTCTATTTGGGGGTCACGGTTTCCTGGTGCTTCCTAATTTGCCATTCCAGAATTCTCTCTTTGTTATATCTGTTAAAATTTTTATTTGTTAATCACTTTTGATTTCTTCTTTCTAGTCAGTTTAGATAACTTGTGTGTTTTAAGAAATTTGTGCGTTTATTTTAGGTTATCTAATTTGTTGGCACACAATTGCTCACATTACCCTCTTAATTCTTTATTTCTATAACATCACTAGTACTGTCCCCATTCTCATGTCTGATATTTGTCATTTTGCATGTTTTCCCTTTTCTTCTTAGTCTGTCTAGGTAAGTTTGTCAATTTTGTTGATCTTTACAAAAAAACAACTTTTGGTTTTATTGATTTTCTCCATTGTTTTTCTGTTCTCCATTTTGTTTTTCTCTGCTCTAATCTTTATTATTTATTTCCTTCTAGATTTGAGTTTAATTTGCTCTTTATTTCCTCATTCTTTAAGGTGGAAAGTTAAGTTACTGATTTGGAATGTCCTTTTCAATATAGTTATTTATAGCTATACATTTCCCTATGAGTACAGCTTTCACTGCATCCCACAAGTTTTGGTATGTTGTGTTTTCATTTTCATTAATCTCTAAGTGTTTTCTAATTTCAGTTGCAATTTCTTTTTAGATCCATTGGTTGTTTAAGAATGTGTTGCTTAATTTCCACAAATTTTTGAATTTTCTAGTTTTCCTTGTTTAAAAATATTTTTAATAGTATACTCTATTTAGCCTAATATATTTGCCATATTATCATATCATTCCAATACATCATCAATGAAAGAAATTAGTATTGAGATATCTTAGATTCTTTCTTTTGTACTAATGACATAGGAGGTGGGCAGGGCAGTGCTGGGTAGAGAAGGGGAGGGTCCCTGGCCAGGGCTCCACCCTCGGGCCTGTGCCCATGGACCTACGTGAGGATAGACATTTCTGCCTTCGTGCCCATATGTTGCATTTTCCAAGACCACCCTGGCCTGCCACGCCCCCATCCTGTGCCTATAAAACCCTGAGACCTTAGCGGGCAGAGACATAGAAGCTGGAACCAAGAGGAACATACACGGGTGGAAGAACCCTCAAGTGGCTGGACCTTGAGAGGAACACACAGGCAGAAGAACACTTTGGCAGACACCAGCGGAATGACAAAACACTGAGGGGAATTCGGTCAGAGAGTCCGGCTGCTGAGCGGCTCCACTCCAGGGGAAAACCACCTTCCCACTCCACCCCCCTTCTGGCTCCCCTCCATCTACTGAGAGCTGCTTCCACTCAATAAAACCTTGCACTTATTCTGCAAACCCATGTGTCATCTAATTTTTTTGGTACACCAAGGCAAGAACCCAGGATACAGAAAGCCCTCTGTCCTTGCGATAAGGCACAGCGTCTAATTGAGCTAATTGACACAAGCCACCTGCAGATGGCAAAACTGAAAGAGTTAACTGTAATATATGCCCACTGGGGCTTCAAGAGTTGTAAACACTCAACCCTAGAGGCTGCCATGGTGCCAGGGCTCCCCACGACCTGCCTGTCTGCATGGTTCCCCTATGGGTATGAGTACCTGGGGAGAAGTGAGCCACACCCCCATCACACGCCCTGCTGGGACATAAGGAAACCTTTCCCATTACACTAGGTTTTTGAAATGCAGTGTCCATTTCATGAAATAGCACATCTCCATTTTTTGTTGTTGTTGTTGTTTGCTTTCTGTTATTGAAATCTAACTTCATCCTGCTGTGGTCTGAGAAGATACCATTTGTATGGCAACTATCTTTTAAAATCTATTGAGACTTAATTTGTGATGTAACATATGCTCTGTCTTGGAGAATGTCTCATGTGCCTTTAAGAATTTGTTTGCAGCCGAGCGCGGTGGCTCACGCCTGTAATCCCAGCACTTCGGGAGGCCGAGGTGGGTGGATCAGGAGGTCAGGAGATGGAGACCATCCTGGCTAACACGGTGAAACCCCGTCTCTACTAAAAATACGAAAAATTAGCAGGGCGTGGTGCTGGGCGCCTGTAGTCCCAGCTACTTGGGAGGCTGAGGCAGGAGAATGGCATGAACCCGGGAGGCAGAGGTTGCAGTGAGCCCAGATCGCGCCACTGCACTCCAGCCTGAGTGACAGAGCCAGACTCCATCTCAAAAAAAAAAAAAATTTGTTTGCCGCTGTTGTTGGGTAGAGTATTCTGTGTATGCCTCTTAGATTCACTTGGTTTATAGTATTGTTCAAGTCCTCCCTTTTCTTACATATCTTCTGTTAGTTATGTATTTCTTATTGAATGTGGGGTGTTGAAGGCTCCAATTATTATTGTAGAATTGCATATTTATCTTTTCAGTTCTGTTAACTTTTCTTTCATCTATTTTGAGGATCTGTTACTAGGTGTGTAAAATGCTATTGCTTTTCAATTGCCAACGTTTGATTAGATTAACTCCTGTATTTATCAGTCTCAGTGCTTTAATTATTCTTGCATTATCAGTCTCAGTGCATTAATTATTCTTGCATTCTGGAACATCCATCTGTTGTCACTTCCCTTCTTTTTATAAGAAATTTCTTTAGTGATGTAGAATAATAAGATCATGGCAAAATTTTCCTCGTTTTCTTTATCTGAGAATATATTTGCCATTCTTGTATTGAATCATTGATATTTTTATCTCTGTTTCTTTGTAACAGTCTTTTAAACTTTTACTTGGAAATAATTATAGGTTTGTGGAAAGTTTCACAGATAATACAGTTTCTTCATACCCGTCACTCAATTGCCCTAATAGATGTATCTTACATCATTGTTGCACGATGTCAAAGTTTGGATTTTGACAATGGCATAGTATGAGTTGTATAGTTTTGTCATTTTATCATGTGTAGATTTGTGTAACCACCACAGCAATTAAAATACAAAAATACTCCATCATCACAGAGATGTCCCACACCACAGAGATCTCCCTCACCACAGAAATCTCCCTAATGCAACTCCTTATTGTCACCTTCCTACCCTCATGATTCCTATCCCTGGAAAGCCCAAATTTCTTCTCCAGTCGTATACTCTTTGTGTGTGTGTGTGTGTGTGTGTGTGTGTGTGTTTTGAGAATCTTCTAAATTAAACTATTTACACTTAATGTAATTATTGATATTTTAGAGTTTGTCTTTTTTTCTTTTGTGTCTATTCTTTGTTTCTTACGTCTATGTTTTTCTTTATCCTACTTCATATTTTTTTTGAATTCCATTTTTTTGTTTTCTCTAGTGTTATTGGGTATACCTCTCTGTATAGCTTTTTGGGAGTCCTTTAGGTATTAAATTGTACATACATAACAGCATATTCTGCTGGTATCAATATTTTACCAGTTCGATTAAAGTATAGAAATTATATCCCCTTTTGTGTCTCTTTCCCTCCTCCATTTATAATATAATAGTCTTGGCTGGGTGCGTTGGCTCACGCCTGTAATCCCAACGCTTTGGGAGGCTGAGACAGGTGGATCACCAGGTCAGCAGATCAAGACTATCCTGGCTAACATGGTGAAACCCCGTCTCTACTAAAAAATACAAAAAATTAGCCGAGCATGGTGGCAGGCACCTGTAGTCCCAGCTACTCGGGAGGCTGAGGCAGGAGAATGGCGTGAACCCGGGTGGCAGAGCTTGCAGTGAGCCAAGATCCCACCACTGCACTCCAGCCTGGGTGACAGAGGGGGACTCTGTTTTAAAATAAAATAATAATAATAATAATATAATGGTCTTAAATTTTTTTTCTATATGCTTCGATAATCACATCAGACATTCTTATAATTTTTACTTCAATTGTCAAACATAATTTGAAAATTCAAGAGTAGAAGGAAAACCTGTATTTACCCAAAGCTTTGCTCTTTTTATTTTTTCTTTCTTCCTGATGTTCCACTTTATTCCTGAAGAATATTTTTGCTGGATATAGAATTCTAGACTGATAGTTATTTTCTTTCAGCACTCCAGAAATGAGATGAACCCTTACACTGGCTATGTAGCCATTTTGGGTTTTTAGCCTGTGGAAGGAAGTTTCTTTCTTGGAACTTTTCACCTTGGGCAGGTCTAGTACTACTACATTTTCCTCATAATAGCATCCCTAATTTCACAAAATAACTTATTTCTTAGTTTGTTTTCCATTTTTTGGTTAATCAAAGGAGCATTGAAGGATAGAGATTTTTATCTGTGCCAACTTTAGTTGTTTCTCATTTTGTATTACATAGTGTGAATCAGTTCAAGATGAATTTAAAGAAACTTATGAAAAATATATTCTTAATAGTTTTTAAAAAGTTAGGTTATATACAAATTTATGCAGAATAAACTTATAGTAAATAATCTTATAAAAGGTACTTTGCAACTACTTTCAAAGCATATTTTAGTGGACTGATTAGTAGAAAGCTCTCTTTTAAGTTTATAATGCCCTGGAAATTCTTCTGCATGAGAAATAAAAACTCAACTAAGTTTTACAGATCTTCATTGATACTTGACATCTCTCAAAAAGGAAATGGTATAATAAAATGGAATGGGTTTATTTTGTACCAGCCATCTTAAAATGAGAAAGTAGTTAATTGTGAAACTGAAAAATTGGCAAAACAGAAGAGTTTCCATATTTGATGATTTGCTCTGTTGGCACATACTATCTAAGAGCGGCTACATCCCAACAGTGGGAAATGCTAAGTAAAAACAATCGTAAGAATGATCTAGTGATCTCACTTGAAAAAAAGTGTAGTGGTCTCATCCTAAAAAGTTGTGGGTTTTTTTTGTTTTTTGTTTTTAGATGGAGCCTCGCTCTGTCACTCAGGCTGGAGTGCGGTGGCGCGATCTTGGCTCACTGCAAGCTCCGCCTCCCGGGTTCACGCCATTCTCCTGCCTCAGCCTCCCAAGTAGCTGGGACTACAGGCGCCGCCCCCACGCCCGGCTAATTTTTTGTATTTTTAGTAGAGACGGGGTTTCACCGTGTTAGCCAGGATGGTCTCGATCTCCTGACCTCGTGATCTGCCCGCCTCGGCCTCCCAAAGTGCTGGGATTACAGGCGCAAGCCACCACGCCTGACCCTAAAAAGTGTTTTTAAAACATCCTACTTTTCATTTCTGGGGGGGGGGAAAAAAGCAGTTGACTTTAAACTCTAAAAAACCGAAGAATCTGGGTATTTGTTTCTATTATTTGATATAAGGCAGAATATTTTAGAAAGATTTAAATACTTTATTAAAGTCAGGAACAAACAGGTAGGGAAAAACACAACAGTATTTTTGGAGGATTAGATTTTATTTCATCCACAAAATGAAGATACTGCTGTGGAAAACTGGCTGATCAATATGATCTCCACTGAACTTTTGTTTTTGTTAACAATGTACCTCAGTAAGCATTTATTTAATATCCAACACATGCCTTTGAATCTATTTATCCGAATGTCCAGTAACAGAGAACTCAGAAGACGGCTATATGACACAGAAGAGAATAACCAAATTTAGCTGTGATGAGTATATCTGAAGAATGTTAAATTCTGTGTTATAATTTTAAATGTTATCAGTGAGAATAGCGTAAATAAACTTCATAGGAAAGTGAATAAATACATGAAAAACATTTGTATCTTATATAACAATAAATTGCCATTTACAACTCCTACAAGTCAGTACTAAAATCACAAATATTCATGTAGAAAAATGTTCAAATGACACGAACATGAAAAAAATCAGAAAATGTCAGATAAAAGTTTTTCTTTTTTATTTTATAAACTTGTTTTTATTTTCTTTCCTTTATTTCTTTTGTATTTTCATCCAACTTCTTGGGTTGAATGCTCAGTTTATTTTTGATTTCTCTAGTTACATAATAAATGCACTTAAGACTATGTATGAATAATTATCATAACACAAAGTTGACTAGCAGCATTTATCTTAATTGCAAAGGTTAGAATAATCTAAGTGCAGGACAGTTCTCTGCGTGGCCTTGGACCAACCCGGTTCTCTCCCCTTTGTCTTTTGTAGTTCTCAAGAATCACCGTAGAATGTACTGGGAATGCAACATCCTGAGAGAGGGAAGGACTGGCTAGAACAGCCCAGGCCCGGTTCCAGTTTCCTTGGAAATAGAAGGTATTTGAATGCTTTGTCCAGGGGGTAGCTTCACCTTGGAGTATAAAACCCGGGGGAGGCTGCTTTTGCGAGTCCCTAGCTGAGGTACAAGGGTGGCATACACAGACAGGACTACACCTTCCTCGAGCAGCTTTCCCTAGCCTTGGAGGACTAGCTTGCCATGAATCCCAGGTGCTGTTCGCCCTTGCTGCCTATCTGTAAGTAATAAATCCATGTATGTGACTTGTGTGTGTGTGTGTTCCGCCTCAGCAGACTCAGCCAAGTTGGTAACCAGTGTCATACTAAGTATGTAACTGTATATATAAATGCACAGATATTTTGATGTTTAACATTGCAGGATCTTTCTTTTAAATGAGCTCTTAATTGTGTATCCCAGATCCAAGCTCTTTTCCTGGGAAGCCTCTGGCATAGCAGTGAGGTTCACTCTGTAAGAGGTGGAAGCCTCAGCTGGACACTTGGGTAACAGCTGTACCCAAGCTTGTTAGGTATCCACTGTTCCAGCAGTGTTGAGAAAGAAAAGACCCCAAGCCCTCAAGGAGGTCTTTTCATAACATAGCACAGTCTACTTTTCGCGTACTCAAACCATTTCTTAACTTACCAATTGACAGAAAATCACTACCAATACCATTCTATTCAACTTACATATTCCACCAAACCAGACATGGTTGAACATCAACAGGGAGCCACCCAGAGTGCTTTGAGAAAAAAACCAAAACCAAATCCGAAAGATCTTTACGCTATTTAATTGTAACTGTGCTGAGTTAAATTATTAGAATAAGAAATGTTATAAGCTTATTTTAAAATTTTTATTTATTTATTTTTTGAGATGGAGTTTCGCTCTTGTTGCCCAGGCTAGAGTGCAATGGTGCGATCTTGACTCACTGCAACCTCTGCCTCCTGGGTTCAAGCGATTCTCCTGCCTCAGCTTCCCAAGTAGCTTGGATTACAGGCATGTGCCACCATGCCCGGCTAATTTTTGCATTTTTAGTAGAGACGGGGTTTCGCCATGTTGACCAGGTTGGTCTTGAACTCCTGACCTTAGGTGATCCATCCAAATCGGCTTTCTGAAGTGCTGGGATTACAGGTGTAAGCCATCGTGCCCGGCCAACAGTTTATTTGAATCATGAGAATCTGTATTGGTTTTTATAAACTAGTTTCTTTCATCTCAGATTCCCTGAAGTATAATGGGGTGTATAAATAACACCTAAAAATAATAGTAATAACAGTTACTTCGCTAGGCTGCCAGCAGCAAGACACCTGAAATAAGCTCCTTTTTTTAAATATATATCATTTTTGAAAACGTCACAGGAAGAAAAGTTAAAATGATCCTATCATTAAAAAGTAGTTTAATTTTTCTTTGTAAATCTAGTGTGAGGAGAGTCCACTCAGGTATTAAGGTGTTGACATCCTGATTGTCCTTAACCTCCGCTTCCCTCTCCCCATTCTTAAGTGGGACAAAGGATTTAAAGAAAAAATTAGGCCACTGAGAAGAAATAAGCTTGGCACCCCAGAGGGGCCAGTGTCTATGTAACATTTGTCTATGAACCCCAGGGGATTCAGGTCTATGTAACATTTCTCCAGGTTTCTTCAGATGACAAGGAGAAAGGGCTTTGCAGAGAGAGGTGGCCCCAGGATCTGTGCTCCGTGCAGTATTAGACAGGCTTTGCCAGGGGCAGCCCGGAGAGGCTGGACGCTATGCTGGGAACAGAGTTGGGAGTGTGTGGTCACTGAGGTGGTTCTGGCCCATCTCCTCGCAGAGTGCTCAGCTGCCCGGAGTGGAGCACCGGAGGGAGACCAGTCAGCAATAGTGACCGTCCCCCCAGTGGTTGGCGCACCTGCCTCCTCTTGTCAGGCTGGGGAATGAGTGCTCAGGATGCCCCGTCACGCTTGGAAGTCTGCGGTGCTCGGCAGGGCACGGTGGCTCACACCTGTAATCCCAGCACTGTGGGAGACCGAGGCGGGGAGATCACGAGGTCAGGAGATCGAGACCATCCTGGCTAACATGGTGAAACCCCGTCTCTACTAAAAATACAAAAAACTAGCCGGGCGTGGTGGCAGCGCCTGTAGTCCCAGCTACTCGGGAGGCTGAGGCAGGAGAATGGCGTGAACCCGGGAGGCGGAGCTTGTAGTGAGGAGATCGTGCCACTCACTCCAGCCTGGGTGACAGAGCGAGACTGTCAAAAAAAAAAAAAAAGTCTGTAGTTCAAAGTGGGTTTATTCTCATTTAGAAAATAAAGAAACATGGGGCTTGTTACCCCTGGCAGCTGCTGAATTGGAATGGAGGCAGCAGGCACTGAGCATCTACCCTGTTTCATCTTGGAGTAGATAGAAATGGCCTCTTACTCTGATGCTTTTCCTATAAATTCGTGGTAACACAAGACTTTTGTTAAAAACGAAACAACTGACTTAGTTCCTCCAACCCTGAATCATGGCAGTTGATTTCATTTTTCTATACTTAGAAAATGTTTTCTGGCCAGGTGCAGTGTTCCACACCTGTAATCCCAGCACTTTGAGAGGCCGAGGCCAGCGGATCATCTGAGGTCAGGCGTTCCTCAGACCAGCCTGGCCAACGTGGTGAAACCCTGTCTCTACGAAAAAAAAAAAATACATATATAAAAATTAGCCAGGCATGGTGGCAGGTGCCTGGAATCCCAGCTACTGGGGAGGCTGAGGGAGGAGAATTGCTTGACCCCAGGAGGCGGAGGTTGCATTGATCCAAGATTACACCTCTGCACTCCAGCCTGAGCGACAGGACAAGACTCCATCTCAAAAAAAAAAAAAAAATTTCTTTAAAACATGAATGTAAATGAGTCAGACTCCAGTAAGAACCACAAAGTGGCTTCCAAGATAGAATAAGAGAAACAAACAACTGCAAGTCATTTCTCAGTGACGGGGACTGGTAGCTGCTGCCTGAGGAACTGTGAATGACTGTGGCATTTGGGGTCCTGCCCTGGTGTCTCCCTGCTGCTTCCTCCAGGCTGAAGTGGCGCTTCTTACTAGAAAGGTGGCTGCAGCTTTGATAAAGCATTGCACCTTGGCCCAGATCGGTGTGAGGACCAAACAACCTAGCGTTGACAGTTTAAGCCAAAGCAAGCCCCATTCTTTGCTGAGTTTGTCTAGCAATTGCCTAAGTGATGGTTGGAAAGAACTTATTGGGAATGTAGCTACAGACACTCTCCCTTCTGGCCTCCCTTGATCTCCTTTCATCCTTTTATGGTAACTCCTAAGGAAAAAAT
Source organism: Macaca fascicularis (assembly GCF_037993035.2). Lineage (NCBI taxonomy): Eukaryota > Metazoa > Chordata > Mammalia > Primates > Cercopithecidae > Macaca > Macaca fascicularis. The sequence continues at coordinate 125,859,869 of NC_088389.1, read as the reverse complement.
ACAACTTCCATCTAATACAAGATGGAAAAAAAATAGACATGCATAGATTCTTTTTAACTGAAGGAAATCATTCAGTGAATTATATATATTTTTCTCTATATATATTCATACACACACATATATAACCTATTATCTATCATTAATCTTTCTATCATTTATCCTATATATGCAAATTTCAGTTTAAAAATTGAGTTAAGTGATACAATCAACTGTATGCAAGACATATAAAATCTTAAGATTATATACATAGGTATAGTGTTTATTTCTTCTTTTTTTTTTTCTGAGACGGAATCTTGCTCTGTTGCCCAGGCTGGAGTGCAGTGGCGCGATCTCAGCTCACTGCAAGCTCCGCCTCCCGGGTTCACACCATTCTCCTGCCTCAGCCTGCCGAGTAACTGGGACTACAGGCACCTGCCACCAAGCCAGGCTAAATTTTTTGTATTTTTTAGTAGAGACGGGATTTCACGGTGTTAGCCAGGATGGTCTCGATCTCCTGACCTCGTGATCCACCCGCCTCAGCCTCCCAAGGTGCTGGGATTATAGGCATGAGCCACTGTGCCCAGCCCATGTGTGACTATTAGTCAGAAGACGCCACAGGCAGGGAAGAGGGGCACCCTTCACCAGGCAGTGTGGCCCAAAGACAGAAATATTTTGCAAATGGAACTGAAGCTGTACAATGTCATATTTGGCCTCTAATTTGTTGGCTGAGGCTTCACAGTATAATAAGCCTCCTTTGGATGAGAGTGGGCTAAGCCTGGAAGACTCCGATCCTAGTTTCTACAAATGTGTGCAGAAAATACCTTCATTTGCTCTCAGCACAGAGCTGGTGTTGTGAGGGTGGAGGATGTGCTGTGGGGAAATGCAAGGAAAGCCCACTCCTTTGTGGTCCTGGGGTGAGGAGGGTGGCCCTTGCCCATTCATGTTTCAGCATCAGGGAAAGGCTGGCCTCCTGAGCAGCCCCCACACCAACCGAGGCTCAGCCAAGGCCCTTAGGTGGTGTAGCATGGCCAACAAGTGAGAGGCCCTGAGGTGCAGGTCCTGAGCTTCTCTTGGTTCCTGGACACATAGGGGATCAAGAGGGATCACCTCGCAGAGATGAGGAGGCTGAAGAGTAGCCCACCTGGGCCGGATCCAAACTGGAGGTGCAGCCAGGTATCAGATGTAGGGCCAGGGTGTACCTGGGTAGGGCTGCACCAGCCAGGAAGGCTGCTGAGTTTTTGGGCGAGAGTGAAATAAATCATGAGCAACACCCAGTCTTGACCTAGCTAAGAACATCAGCAAGGCAAGAAGCAATGAGATGGGGAGGTCCTTTGTCCCAGACGTGGCAACCCAGGATCCTGACTCTCCCCCTTGGCTTGAAGGTCCCATGAGCCCCACTGCTTTCCATGAAGACTGTCTGTGGAAAACCCAGGGTGGGGGGACGCCCTCACACCTCAGGGCCTTTGCACCTATCATGTCTTCTGCCCTGTAGGAATGTATTCCCCACATAGCCCAGACAGCCAGCTGGCTGAGTCCCTTACTGCATTCACACCTCTGCTCCCAGTCACCACCACCTCAGTGTGGCTTCCCTGACCCCCTCTTCTAAAATGATTCTCCCTGCACTACTTTCACTATAGCCCCTTATCCTATGTTCCTTTTTAACACCTGCCTATCACCATATAACACATGCATTTATTTATTTCTTCAAGTCCCTACTAAAATATGAGCTGCCTGAGAACAAAGAATTTGGCATTTTGCTCCCCATAGTGTCCCTAGTGCCTAGGAACACAGTGGATACACCCACCCCTACCCCCACCCACACACACCCACACCCCCACACCCACCCACCCACACCCACCCAGACACACCCACACCCACACACTCACACCCACACAACCACACCCACACCCACACCCACCCACACCCACACCCACACACCCACCCACACACCCACACCCACACACATACCCACACACACCCACACACACACAACCACACCCATACCCACCCACACCCACACACACCTACCCACACCCACACACCCACACCCACACACACCTACCCAGACACACCCACACACCTACACCCACACCCACACCCACCCATATCCACCCATATCCACACGCACACCCCACACACACTTGCTATTGGTGAGCTCTGGTACCTTTCTGATGCCCTCTTGACTGAAGCACAGGGAGGCGGGGTAACCTAGAACATTGGCAGACTGGATTTTTTCCTACAGCATAGTGAGCATTTACTGAGAAATCTGTTTAAATTATGAGTTTAATGTTTTAAATCTTAATAGATACTGTTCCCTTATAATCGGCAGAGGGCAGCTCTGCAAAAAAATAAAAATAAAAACAAAAAGTCAGTGTAGTTAATAGACAGTGGCGCTCTGTTATCTGCACACCAGAGCTGCTGTGTGCAAGATTCTGCCTCAGGTGACCGCTGAGTTCCTTCTCCTTTGGAGAGACCCTCCCGGCCCGCAGTAAGTGCCAGCGCACTCTCACATCTTTGAGTTTCATGATTTGTGCTGGGGCTCGCTGGCCACATCATTGGTCTAAAGTTCTCCAAGAACCCAGGGCGAGCATGCCACAGGGAGAAAACATTATGCTCGCTGGAAGAATGTATTTAAAATGATTGCTAATGATTCAATATTTGCAATATATGTGTGGGCAGTTATGAAACTTTCTTTAACACCTAGGCAGATCTAAATGCCTTATCAATTTGGAGGCGCTGTTTCCTTGGTGGTTAACAGTTTAAGGTGTTTTACTGTGGTTTCTGACTTGAATGTTCCTTTATTGTAGGACATCGTTCCACTAACGTACAACTCCTTTGGAGGCTAGGCTAATCAGTCTTCAGTCTACGAGCTTTTCTTGACTACTGCTAATTAAGGATTTTTGCTTGATGAATAAATAATTCTAAACAAATATGATTTCCTGATAAAAACTACATATGCCTGAAATAAAACTCCAAAGTCCAGTTACACAGGCTTATCAAACAACTCTCTGAGCACAGAAATACAGAGTAAAAGTTACAACACGTCTCTATAAAATGATAGACACTGCATATCAACAAATCAAACTTGGCTTATTGAACTTGCTTTTCAAAAATTCAGATAAAATGCATTTATACGAATCAAATTCCAATTTCTGCACTCCATAGGTTACTTCTGTAATAATTCTGTAAGAACCCTTACAATATAGATCTTTTTTCTTTAATAAAAAATCAGCTTTGGGATTATTCTATAAAAGCAGAAGGAGAATTTGGAAAAATTAAGCCTCCTAAGACCTCCCAGATGAACTCTAGCCAGATCCCCAGGAGGACTTAGTGATGCCTTCTCACGCTTGGGGGCTGGAGGAAGAGTGGGACTCAGTTCCCCTTGAGCTCCTATGGAATCTTCAGTCTGTTCTGCTAGACTAATAGATCAAGCTTCTCAGACCCAGATTGAAGAGGATAATGATCTAGGACCTCGGAGTATAGACACACGGCCCTTCTCTCCAGGTTTACTGACAGCAGTTCCAGGGCCTCAAGTTCAGGCTCTCCTGCTTTTCTGCCCCTAAATATGAACTCAAAGAGACTGAAAAAGCGGAAGACCATGAGAAATTCCGCAAGGTTTCTGGTACCTTAGCGACTCACGAAGGAAGCCATTGGGCCTTTCCGAAACTGTCATTTTTTGAGAAGACAAGTATGAGACGTCCTCTACGACAGGGGAGGAAACTGGGCAGGGACAGACACGGGTAACTGGGAAAGTTTGATAAATTTGTAATTTTCTGTCTTGTAGGCATAAGATCCTTTTGGGGGTTTACTCACCATATGATACCTGTCACTAGGAAGTTTGTAGATTGCACCTCTGTTGAAAATGTGTGTGTGTGTGTGTGTGTGTGTGTGTGTGTGTGTGTGTAGCTGTATATGCAGAGAGCCATACATCTTAGAATCTGGCCCTCCAGCCTCCTCTTCCCACCACAGAGCAACGTCTGTGGTGCCAATGAGCCCATCAGGCCATGTCTCTGCTTGGCACGACTGCCCTCCATGGGAGTCTGCCTCTTCCTTTAGGTATTTTTTTTTTCTTATAGATACATGTTCTTTTCAGTATTCGAGATGAAATTGTGTAAACAGATTAGCATTATGCATGTTTTTCAGATGACATTTATATAGTGAAAATATTCCCCATGACATAAAGATTACTTGAAATAGCATTTGCACAGCTCTAATATTTCATAACATGGATTCACCATTATTTATTTCATCCCTTACCTGTGCTTGAAGCCTTAATTGGTCTTTAACATTGCTCCATTTTCTTTGGATTTTTAAACAATGCCTTTTCCTGGGTGGTGATAGCCATTGCAAAAGCTGGTTTCATAATTGTCGGATGTTTTTCATTCTTGGATCCTGGATATCAAATAAAATATTTAGAGATAATATCTGAGCCTGCTATGGTTTACTGTCTTTTAAAACTTTACCCTCATTTGGTGATTAAATAATGCGTGTGTTCTATCACAGACACCGATTCTGAAATCGTCTATCAGTAAGATGGATTGCATTGCCATTTCCTTCTCCATAGAGTATTGAATTTAATTGGGTTATAATTCCTGCTATCTAGTAGCTCACCAACAGTGGAGCTGCCAGCGCTTACTCATATACTCCATGGGAAGTTTATGTGTCTGAGGCAAATGCTGGCAGGTGAAACAGGCACCCCATGAAACCAGGCCTGGGTGGAAACAGGCAATCCTGTGTGCAGTCTGGTGCCGCTGGGCCCACACACCTGGGAGCACCCCCCGGCTGCCCACACCCTGTTCCTTTCAGGAATTTGGGTTGTGTTTTCTTCTTTCTTGACAATTAGTATGAGGGTGGTAGCTAAGAGTTTGGATTTTTTTTTTTTTTTTTTTTTTTTTTTTTTTTTTTGACGGAGTTTTGCTCTTGTTGCCCAGGCTGGATAGAGCATGATCTTGGCTCACTGCAAGCTCCACCTCCTGGGTTCAAGCGATCCTCCTGCCTCAGCCTCCCGAGTAGCTGGGATAACAGACATGTGCCACCACACCTGGCTAATTTTGTATTTTTAGTGGAGATGAGGTTTCACCATGTTGGCCAGGCTGGTCTTGAACTCCTGACCTCAGGTGATCTGCCCACTTCAGCCTCCCAAAGTGCTGGAATTACAGGCGTGAGTCGCCACACCCAGCCAAAATTTTAAATTTTGATGTAGTCATGACTTTGCCACTTAATTTGAGTCTCCAGGTAGGTCACGTCCCACAATTTCTCATCTGCAGGCTGGGAATAATGACAGGCTATATTCCAATAAGTTTTCATTGGAAGTTTAAATAATATGACAGAGATCTGGAACATGTAAATGCTCAGTAAGTGGCGGCCATTTTTGTTTTTATTGCTTTAGTTATTCATTGAGTTTCAGATACTGAAGTTAACAATGCGTATTATCCACCTGCTCCTCTGCTGCTTGGATTCCAGACCAAATTTGCCTCTTGGTAACTTCTAAGATTCACTTTGTACTCTTCTGTTTTGTTTTTATTTATTCAATAAGTATTGATTGTGAATCTACTATGTGCTAGTCACCACTTTAATAATACTCTGCTCCCATCTCTTTGTCTAGTGTGCATCTATAAGGAATTCTATGAAACTATAACCATACTGACAGATTTCTTGTGTAGCCGCAGATAATGATCACACCATTTTAAAAGTATACTTCAAAATGCTCAGAGTAAGCTTCAGATGTCTCAATGCAGAAAGTAATAAGTGACATTATGAGTATGTAACTTAGCTTGATGTAACATTCCACATCATGTACATGTATCAAAACTTCACATTCTACCCCAATAAATGTGTACAATGATGATTTTTCAATTAAAAATAGTATTAATTAAAAAGTGGCATGATAGTGGAAAAATGTTTTGAAGGATAGAGGTTTGCTTATGATCACGTGATTCTGAGCAAAGTAATCTGAAGCTGTTTTTTTTTCACAATAAAACTTTATTATGTAGAGTTGTTATAGAAATTAAACAACCTGGCCGGGCACGGTGGCTCAAGCCTGTAATCCCAGCACTTTGGGAGGCCGAGACAGGCGGATCACGAGGTCAGGAGATCGAGACTATCCTGGCTAATACAGTGAAACCCCGTCTCTACTAAAAAAAATACGAAAAACTAGCTGGGCGTGGTGGCAGGCGCCGGTAGTCCCAGCTACTCGGGAGGCTGAGGCAGGAGAATGGCGTGAACCTGGGAGGCGGAGCTTGCAGTGAGCTGAGATCCAGCCACTGCACTACAGCCTTGGTGACAGAGCAAGACTCCGTCTCAAAAAAAAAAAAAAAAAAAAAAAGAAATTAAACAACCTAGAAGTCAAAAAAATTTTGTTAGTTCTCTTCTTGTACTCCTCAGATCAGTATGGTTAGGGTGTTCGCAAACTCTGTGTACACTGTGCTATGAGTTAGCCACTTTAGAAACAGAGGGAGACAGTGAGGCCGGTGGAGCTTGGGAGAGCTAAATATAGTCTCTGAGATAGAGAGATTGCATACACCGGTGTGTATTTGAAATAAAATATAGTGAAAATTAACACGCTTGAAATTAGCTAGCATAGGCTGTTAAACAAAACATTTTAATAAATAAAACTAAGTCATTTAGGTTCCCAGAGAATAGTAACTGTCACTAATAAAATTAATGTTTATTTAGGAAAAACTTGTATCAGTTTCTGCAATTGAGTCAATCAACATCCAATGAGGAAACAGAAACCACATAGTAATTTGGAAAGGAAAATCAATATAAATAATAGGAAATGTTATATGGGGTTAACAATAAAGGGATATTGAAGAAGATATTTGGGCTCTGGGAGAGTCTGCAAGGAAGAAACAAACTTGAAAAGGGGCCCCACTCCCCAAGCCTGGGCCTCTGACCTCATTGGAGGTGTGGCTGCAGCTCACCAGCTTGAGAGGAGGTTCTCTGGGTTGCCCCGGGCAGAAGCTGGCAGGAGGTGACACGGGCTGGAACAGGCCAGCTGGGAGCTCTGGCTGGGGTGCAGGTGGGCACGCAAGCACCACGTGAGGAGGGCACGCAGGAGCACCCTCCAGGGGACAGGCAGGCTAAGGATGAGGAGGGATGAATGTCAAAGCGAGGCAGCTTTGGGGTCTAACTCTGAGCTTAGAACTGTGGCCAAGGTTTGTTTTCTGGGTCAGTTCTGGATGAATAGCTTCACGGGATCCTGCCACATATCAAATTTAGCTACCCAATCATCTGAAATGAAACAGTAGAGGAAAAACAGGATAATGAAAATTCTTATTTAGCAATGTGTAAAGAACATGCAACTTAGCTCAGTGTGTGTATCATGCTTTATTTGGGCCAGGGATCGCTAAGAATATTCATTTCTAAGCTTATTTTTTTTGGCAGAGAAATGTTTCTGGCTCAGCAAATATAATTACAGTAAGGTTTGAATTCCTGTTTGCCAGGATTGGAAAACAATACAATTTCTAATGCTCTAATCAGTTGTCTATCCATTTTATCTGGGGAACAGAGCTCTATTAGCTATTCTATTAGTTAGCTATTCTCACAAATATGCTGCATAACAAACCACCCCCAAACTCAATGGCTTATGGCAACAACCATTGATTTCTTGTTCACACATCAGCAGGTTGCCCGGAGTTCAGCTGATTAAGTCAGGGCTGGGCTTGGCTCCAGGCTGCAGGGTTTCAAGTCAGCTCCATGTAGCTGTTCCTGTGCTGTGCTGCTTAGCATCTGCTCTCCTTGGGGCAATGGGAGAAGTACAAGGGACACGCATTTCATGAACATTCCAAGCCCCTGCTCGGGTGAGGTCTGCTAATAATGCTCATTGGCCAAAGCAAGTCATATGGCCATATCCCCAACATCAATGCAGAGAGAAGTATGCTCCTGTCATGGAGGTTAAAGAGAATGGAGTGAATCCTTGATAGACCATAATCCAATCTCCCACAGCAAGGACAATATATAAACCACATCTTGAGTCTGGACCAGCCTAGGGTTTTCTGCCCCTTGACAGCAGCAGCTGCCTCGCCCTTTGCCTAGGGGAGTCCACTCTGCTGCTTCCTGAGTGTCCTCATTCCTGGTCACTGCACGATTGTCCTTAAATGGTGTTGGCTATTTGGACATAGGCTAAATGCTACTCCGCCATGCATGTTTGCTCACCTGTTCCATTTCTGTGTCTGGGCAGGTTGGCTGAGCCTGAGGCATTTCTGTGTCTGGGCAGGTTGGCTGAGCCTGAGGCTTCTCTCTAGAGCTTTCATTACATCTTACTGAATTTCTTAGAAAGTAATCGACACCATTGATTACACTGATTTTTCCGCAAGGTCTCCTAAATCATTTCAGAACGCATGGGGATCAACTCCCAAGAGACAAAAGGGAAGAACTTAATGCACAGTGCACTGAGCAGCAAAGTAGTTTTGCCTCCCTGAGCCTATTCAAGGTTCTCTGTCACACCCTGAATCAGTCAAGATCAAATTTTAGTGTTTGTCACTTGTAACATGTAGTAGACACAAAACCTGGAATTGTGTCTTTATTTGGAAATACGGTCTTTGTAGATGTGATGAAGTTAAGATGAAGTCATACCGGATTAGGGTGGCCCCAAATGAAATGATTGGTGTCCTTATAAGGGGAGGGAGATTTGGAGACACAGATAGACAGAGAGACACATGGTGGAAGGCCATGCAATGATGGAGACAGAGATTGGAGTGATGCAGACTTGAGCTGAGAATTGCTGGCAACCACCTGAAACCAGGGAGAGGCAGGAAGGATTCCCCGCTACAGGCTGCAGGGGGAGCATGGCCCTGCTGTCACCGCACTTCAGGCTTTGATCCTCTGGAATTGTGAGCCAATAAATTTCTGTTTATGTGCTACCTAGTTTATGATAATATGCTGTGGCAACTCTCGGAAAACACAACACAACACCTCCGATGTCTATTTTAGTCAGAATTCTTTGGTTGCAATTAACAAATACTAAGAAAAAAAGTGGATTGATCTTCGGTCATTTGAAACTGGCTTTAACGTCTGAAGTTCAGAACATGGGTGCTGTTGGGACTCTCTTATCTTTCATGTATGATTCTCTCTTGTGCTGGCTTTATTCTCCCAGGTCAGCTTCTTCATAAGGCTGATGCCATAGCCGCTGAAGTGTGAGGCTTTGTGATGAAGGAAAAAAGGCTTTTCTGTCTAATTCTAAGATTATGTCCCAGGTAAGGGTTCTGGTTGGCCCCTCCTCATCTGGACGGACCACTGAGGTTTGGTGGACAGGCTCTACTGGTGGTCCACCCAGCATCAGTCCTCCGACTGTTGGACAATGACAAAGGCCATGAAAGAGAAAGGGACAGGGAGTGTAACAGGAACAAGGGCTAACAGGATCATGGAAGCTGTTCGGCCACTGCTGTTCATCCACTGCCACACTGATGGACTGAATCAAGAAACCAGAAATCAATGGAGAATATAATAAGAAAGGTTATTTAGAAATTGGTTTCAGAAGAGGGAGGTCATGTGGGTTGAATAGTGTCCCTCCAAAGCTCCTGTTCAGCCGGAAGCTCAGCACGGGACGTTATTGAGAAAGAGGTTTTTGCCAGAAAAATCAAGATGAGCTCATCCTGGATCAGTGTGGGCCCTCCTCCGATCATTCCTGTCCTCATAGGAAGAGACAGAGATACGAAGGGAAAAGCATGATGGACCACGGCCCAGAGACTGCACTAGTGCGGCTGTAGGCCAAGGATTGCTGAGAAGCACCAGAAGCTGGGAGAGAGGCAGGGAACAGAGCCACCCTCCCAACCCCCAGGAAGAAGCCAGCACTGCCAAAGCCTTGATTTGGGACTTCTGGTCTCTAGAACTTGTGAGTTAACACATTTTTGTTGTCTGGAGCCCCCCGTTTGTGGTACTTTGGCGGCACCAGCATGCTAAAACAGTTGTGGGACTCCATCCTATCTTAAGTACTATTGAACTGCAAAATGAAAGCTTTAGAAAACACGAGAGAGCTGAAATTATTTAATAAGAAGTGTAGTTATCTGTATCACTAGGGGAAAACATCCTTTGTTTTCTAAAAGAAAAATTAGATTTCTTATTGAAGCAGGGAGAAGATTTGCCTACAATTCTCATTATGATTAAAGATACCAATTTATCATTGATAATACTGATTATAAAACAGAATTACATTAGGGGATGAGAGTGTGAATACCACCAGGACATAAAATAAAATATTTGAGGAATGAGGTAATTGTCCCAGACTTGTTGGATTCAATCAAAGGTTTTAAGGCTGCTCTATTCCATTTCCTTTCATCATAATATCATATATGTACACTACCATAGGGAGAGACGCAGCATAGCTTATATAATGAAATGACTTTACAGCTAATTTGATTCTGCATTTGAAAACCAAACAATTCTCAACATTTATGCTGGTTCATCTTCAGCACAGTTGTTGCGTGACTAAGTTACTTATGAAGAGATCTGGAGTTCACATTTAGGACGAGTTCTACTAATTCTGGTTCACAGAAAACTTCCCAGCCTCCGAGCTTTGTTTGTTTATTGTTTACTTTGTGTTTGTTTTATCTTAAAAAATTGTAACTTTTATGCTATCATGAAACAAGCAGAGCCTTGATTTACATTTTGTATTATGCATGATTAATTCAATCTACTTTTCATAGTCCCCACTTTGGGAAGGTGAGGGATGTCCCCACCCGCTCTTTCCCCTTGTCATGGTGACTTTTATCTGTTAACCTGACTGGGCTAAGGAATGCCCACATAGCTGGTCAAACACTCTTTCTGGGTGTGTCTGTGTGATTTGGAAGAGACAAGCATTTGAACTGGTGGACTCGGTAAAGAAGATCACCCTCATGAATGTGGGCAGATGTCATCCGAACCACTGAGGGCCCAAGTAGAACAAAAAGGCAGAGAAAGGGGAATCCCTTGTTGATATTTGGCCTGGGACATCCCTCTTCTCCTGCCCTCTGACAGCAGTGCTCTAATTCTCAGGGCTTTGGACTCACATTGAATTGCACTGTGGGCTTTCCTGATTTTTCAGCTTTCAGATGGCAGGTCGTGGGACTTCACAGCCTCCAGAATCCCGTGGACTGATTTCTATATATACATATGTACACATACAAATATGTGTGTGTTTATCTCTGGGACCAGATATACATCTATATCTCCCCTATTGGGTTCCTTTCCTTGGAGAACCTTAATACACTCCTATATTGATGGTCTGACATCTGTCACACATAAGAGGAAATGCTCTTTTGGGATAATTATTCATAATATACAAGTTAGAGAATTGTTTATGTTTCTTAGATATTTTGATATGTGTAGAACTGCTTTATCAATTTGTAGCCCTGGTCAGGAGCCCAGAGCAGAGTCCCAGGCTGGCAGAGCTGGGATCAGGGGTACAGATGGGCTTGCAGGAGCCTGGCCACTGGCACCACTCTAGGGCTGTGCTGGGGCTCAGCTGCACCGTGCCCTGTTCCCTCAAAGCCACATTGTCTTTTGCAGAGGTTGCCTCCACAGAAGGTATTTTCTTACGAAGTTTTATGCCTTTATAAGAATTGTTGTAAAATATGCATGATAGAATTTACCATTATTATTTATTTATTTTGAGACAGAGTCTCACTCTGTCGCCCAGGCTGGAGTGCAGTGGTGCAATCTCAGCTCACTGCAACCTCCACCCCCCGGGTTCAAGCAATTCTCCTGCCTCAGCCTCCCGAGTAACTGGGACTACAGGCGCCCGCCACCGCACCCAGCTAATTTTTGTATTTTTAGTAGAGAGGGAGTTTCACCATTATGGCCAGGATGGTCTCCATCTCTTGACCTCGTGATCCACCTGCCTCAGCCTCCCAAAGTGCTGAGATTACAGGCGTGAGCCGCTGCGCCTGGCCAAAAATCATTTGTTTCTTTTTTTTTTTCTTTTTTGAGATGGAGTCTCACTTTGTCACCCAGGCTGGAGTGCAGTGGCGGGCACGGTCTCAGCTCACTGCAAACTCCACCTCGCGGGTTCACGCCATTCTCCTGCCTCAGCCTCCTGAGTAGCTGGGACTACAGGCGCCCGCCACCACACCCAGCTAATTTTTTTGTATTTTTAGTAGAGACCGGGTTTCGCCATGTTAGCCAGGATGGTCTTGATCTCCTGACCTTGTCATCACCCGCCTCGGCCTCCCAAAGTGCTGGGATTACAGGTGTGAGCCACCACACCTGGCCAATCATTTGTTTATCTTTGAGGATCATCACAAGTGACAGGGCTCCAAGCTTTTGCTCATGTTCTGCTGCCTTGGAATCCAAGGGCAACTGCGGCCATGGTAGCCTTTTTTCATCAAAGTCAAATGGCGTCTAGTCGACAGAGGCGAGGGCCTGCAAAATCCTACAACACTCAGGACAGTCAGTCCCTTACTACAAACAAATTATCAGGTACAAAATGTCAATAATACTGAGGTAGAGAAACTGAGTTCTAAGTGAAATGGACAAACCTTTAATAATAGTGACCTGGCCTGAAACTTTAATGTTTCTTTATTGTTTTAAACTTTCATTTGGTTGACTGTAGGAGCAGCAAAGCTGTTTTGCCATTTATTTCTGATGCTTTAATTGTACGTGTTCCCTGAAATTTTTACACTTTAATTCTTGCCAAATTTGTTGCAGCCAGCTTTAACCATGGAATGACCTATTTAGTCCCTCAGCACTGTGGCTTGAATGACACATGGCAACAGGTCAGCCACATCTGGGAGCAGCACCTGGAGACCAGGGCATTTCCTGTTGCAAACAGTTTCCTACTGACCTTTGTGGGAAAGAAGAAAGAACACCCAGACTTGGATTTTTAAATATTCAATTATGAGTGACATTTGCATCATCACTCTGTTACAGTTCCACTTACGATTTTTAGAATAAATAAAAACAAAATAAAGTATTTTGAGAAACATAAAAAAATTACATATACACAAATGCAGTGATGCAAATGTAAAGATGATAAAGTATTTTTAATTGTCAGAAAAGTCGTAAGTGGAATTAAGGCAGGACACAAGCAAGATTCACTGGTCCCTGAACAGCAGGGAGTGGTAGAGGTGTCCGAATACCTTTGGGTGCCTACATCCCTGCGGTGTGGGTGACAGGCAGGCCCTTCATCCTCAGGCAGAGCTGAGCTTGTTCTTCTCATATTTGACCTCAGCCCTCTGATAAAGCCAGAACATACAATGTTTTTATCTGCCCATTCAGAATCACGTAAGTGCAGTTTTTTTTTTTAGTAATTATGAGGGTGAGTGAGACTTTCACTGTAATGTTTGGTAAGTAATGAGGTGATTCGGTTTTATGTCCATCTTGATTTGAGGAAGAGAGAACGGTGAGGGAAGCATTGGGACAAGTTCATCTGGAACCACAGGCACTTAAATATAGACAAGCCTTTAATGATATCTGGTCCTCACTTCCTCCCAAATGCAGGTATGTATTACATCTCTGTTGGCTGTTCCCCTAGAGTTGGTTGTAGCTTTTCCAGTGGCCAGGAGCCCTTGTCCCAGTCACTGTTGCGAGGCTGTCTTCCATTATTGGGCACTTTGAATGCTTAAAACTGGGCTTCTGGAAAAAAAGTTAGATTCACCTGGATCTGGCAGGGAAACGTCACAGTCTCTAACGACCTCCTAATTCCTGTCTTCTCTCTTTCCTTCCTTTAGTCTTTCCACACATGAAAAGGCATCAGTAGCCCCCACCATTCTGTAGGTCACCTTGGACACCCTCAGTTTGCCTTTGTTAATGTCAGAGCCAGGACCTCAGGAAAAAAAAATATTTTCTGAGATATGTTTTTGTTCAGAGAGAACAGACTTTCCATGTATATTGCCTTTCCTGTAATATTGTCCCTTCAGAGAGTTGTGTGCCCTCTTGAGGTAGCTGCATGCCCTCTTCCCTGTTTTAGCACTGGTTGATACTGAGTTTACGGTTAATTAGTAAATGTGTTAATTGAATTTGTTTTTCAAAAATCAGCAAGCACAAATATGTACCTAGCATTTTGCAAGGATATGGGTACGGAAAGATAAAATGCCAGAACTTACAATTTAATTAGATATTAGTGCATACAATTGATACTGCAATATGGTAATTGTGTAACAGATATTAACCGCACCATCCAAAATTCAGTGTGTTAAAAATGGAACTCTTCAGGTTATCATAGCAATGCTGCTTGACTCTTATGCCCAGGGCAGACTGTGAAACATCCATTCCCCTAAATCCAGGGCAGTCAGGTAAGGGGCCTTCGTATCGCTGCCACTTCTCCACTTTCAGCCCAGACTCTTGCTGTGTTAACCTCTGTTTCTCCAACACAGCAGACCCGGAGACTTTTTACCTCCTGTTTTTGTGACTCCTCCCCATTCTACCACAAGTAGGGTTGCAAGATTTAGAAAGTGAAAATTTAAGACACTCAGTTAAAGTTGGATTTTAGATAAACAACAAATACTGTTCATTAATATAAGTATGTCCCAAATATGACATTGCATTTTATTGTATTTTTTTTTTCTAGCTGCTGTACCCTCAAGAACTGCACCTTCTGACCACCCTTATAGAAGCCTGCTCCAAAACCTTGCCAGCCAGCACCTCCAGGTTACAACTACTGACCTCCAGCTCCCAGTTTCAGGCGAGAGGTGAGACCCAGTCCCACCCTAGCATGTCATCTTCGTAGAATTCCAAGAGAGACAATATACAGAGGACAGGAATACCAAAGATGATGCAGGGGGTATAAGGTATTGCCTTTTTAAAGCCCCTCCCCTGCTTCACACCCAGCAATGTGCTTGCTTTAAGGGTGTCCTTGTTTTTGACAAACTCACAATCTCCGCCTCCACAGGTTTTGGGCGCCCCTGGTGGTTGCACTGTGCCAGTAGCCTATGGCAACCCACCAGGTTTGCTGATGCTGGACTGGCATTTACCTGTCAAAGTAATTTAAACCCTAAGATTTGCTCCCAAATGGGGGGAGGGGGAACAGATAAAACGGAAGGGCATAGTTGTGCGTTGGGACTAATCAGAACAAGATTCTAAATTTTTATAGAGAGGAGATGGTACTGCAGGAAAGCTCTATGGGTCTCCCCTGCAAAATACCCACCTAGACCTGCTTTGGTTGGTGGTTGCGTGCATGCCCTCTGAAACAGTGTGTCTCCACAGCCAAACATGTGCTGGGATGCAGGAGATGCCTAGGCCACCTTGATCAGTGATGTCTGAGGCTTCCCCAGGCTGGTGAATTCACAGCCTCCCTCCTTTACGCTCCCCCAGATTCTCTTTCATTTAGATTATGTTGACTCAGCTCAGGGGATGAATATATGTATTTGCCAACATTATTGAGTTTGCTAATTAAAAAGCACTGAAAAAAAAATCTTGCTTTCCGTCTGCATTTGGTGACTTTTACCTCTAGCACTCTTCTTAGGAAGCCCATGACAATGAAGATATTACAAAAATAAGGGTCTTTCCAATTCCCTTCTGCTGTGTTGTGGAGTGAACACTCAACCTGGAGTCTAATGTTCTTGATTTCTGTCCCAGATCTTTACTGGCTGCGTCTCTGCACGCTTCTCAGTCTCCTAGAGTCTTCAGGTTACTCAATCAAAAAATGTTTTAAACTAGTTGCCTGTGAGAGTGCTGAACACATTGGTTAGTTGAATCACACAATTGATTTGCCTGACAACTGTTCACTAAACTGTATATCTTAACGTAGTATGTGGATTTAACTGGTGGTGTTGCTGATATGTCAAAATTGTGAGCGTGTTCCAGCTTTTCGTTGTTGTTATTTTCCATCTTCTATTACTTTGAAGGAAACATGTTACAGGATGCAAAGAAATATTAAATTTGCAAAACATGAATAATGGCAAATAAATAATATTTATATATTAATAAATTTATAAATATTATTTATTAATAAAAATATAATAAACAGCATAGAGTACTTCATGTTCTGCTTAAAGCTACTTTTTGCATTTGGACCATTTTGAGTAGCCCATATTCTGCCAAAAATTATAATTATAAAATTTGTGAATCACGCAGAAAACATTGGAACTAAAGTATTGACATTGGTTTGGAAAGGTGATTTCCAATTTTATATGCAAATTCCAGTTGTTTTCCATTACTCTTGGGATCTTTCAGCAGATTTTTGTCATCTGTGTAGAAGCTGTTACTGAATTTTCTTGCTTAGATTATATAATTTCAATTCAGAGAATTAAATCCCCCATTACACCGTGTTTTGTTTCTCTACAATATAAATGGAAAATTATGTAACAGGGAATTTAAACATTTGTTTTGCACCTGTGGTATTTAAAATGTGGCAGGCATTTAGGGCTGTCATAAAGACCCAGGCCGAAAATGCTTTACTGCATATGATTATCCTTCTCTTACTACTTTTGAAAAGGAATGAAATAGAGCCATTTTAATATTCATGTGTTCCATCCAAATAGAGGACTGAATAATAAAATTGAATAACTTATATTTGCTTCCATTACAAATAGTTTTATGTTGCCATCTTCAGTCATTGTTTTGGTCTTGCATTATGATGCTATGAAGTGGATCATAAAATATACTTCCTGAGTGCTACGTGTTAAACAAGTGTATGACTGTGCTTGACCCTGCTCTGTGCAGTAGAGCATTTCAGACTAATCACAAACTACTGAGTGGAGTCAAAGCAGCAGCTCAGACTGCTTTCTCTGCAACAACTGGAGATAAAGTGTTGGTTAGAATACAATGTTTAGCTTCTCATGTTGTAACTAATGGTAGGTGTGGTAGAGTGGTTAAAATGTAATGAATCCAGTAGCAATTGATTCCAGAAATATTTGATACCCATCTAATATAACACTGCTCAAAACATTTTGATGGGTCTCTAGGGTCTAATGAAAAAACTTCCAACCTTAGTCTGGTCCTTATTATCCGATTTATGCTGTTTTTTTTTTTTTTTTCCAGAGAGGTCCCCCAGTCTCCCGGATCACACTGGTCTGAAGGTTGTTTGGTAGACAAGTTTCACGTCTTTCTGCTTCATACCGTGGGTATACTGTTCTCCCACTTGAAAACTGTTTATTTTCTTGTCTGTCTACTCAAAGCCTAACCAACACCCAATGGCCTAGAAATGCCACCTACCCACCAGTTGCCTCCTTCCTCCTCCAGCCCTTGTGAATTCACATCTCTGGTCTCTGCGTTCCTTGGCCACTTAGTACCATTCACAGTATCTCTCATAGCTAGCTCTCTGCCTTAGCGCTGGCCCATGGGACTAAAATTCCTTGTGGGAGGTATTATTTTTTTCGTATTTCTATTCTTATCGCACCTAGCATAGAACAAACAGCCTAGTACCTAGTGGGTATCCAATAACAACTTACGCAGGTGATTAGGCCAGAAAAAGAAATAAAGGGTATTCAAATTGGAAAGGTAGAAGTCAAATTGTCCCTGTTTGCTGGCAATATAATCTTATATATAGAAGAGCTTAAACACTGCCAAAAAATCATTTAGAGCTGATAAACAATTATAATAAACATTGTACGTACCAAAACATCACTATGTAACCCATAGAGATGTACAATTATTATATGCTGATCAAAAATAAAATACTAAAAGCTCTTAATAAAACAGTCATCTCTTTCAGAATTCATGGTTACCATTGCCTCTAGTATTATTTGACAATTAAAAAATAAAATTTAAAAATAATTTAAACAGGTGAATGCAGTTTAAAAATGCATGCAGGCCAGGTGCGGTGGCTCACACCTATAATCCCAGCACTTTGGGAGGCCGAGGCAGGTGAATCACGAGGTCAGGAGATCAAGACCATCCTGGTGAACACGGTGAAACCCCGTCTCTACTAAAAATACAAAAAATTAGCCAGGCATGGTGGTGGGCGCCTGTAGTCCCAGCTACTCAGGAGGCTGACGCAGGAGAATGGCGGGAACCTGGGAGGCGGAGCTTGCAGTGAGAGGAGATCGCGCCACTGTACTCCAGCCTGGGCAACAGAGCAACACGCCATCTCAAAAAAAAAAAAAAAAAAAAAAAAAAAAAAAAACACACAAAAATGTAAATGGGAAAGGGTGGTGTGAGGGGAAGGCTGCAAGTGCAGCTTTAAGGATATCAGTAAGAGAAAAGAGGGTGTACAGTGCATGCTGTGACATGGGATGACAGCTTGCACTGGGAGAGGAGGGATCTAACATTTTTACTATATACTCTGTAACTGAACATTTCAGCTTATTTGGATTGTATTAAGCCACTTTGTTATTTCCTTCTAATTTCAAACTTGTTTGAAATTGCTCACAATTTTCTTCTAATTTCAAACTTGTTTGTGGACCTGTAAAAAAATTCGTTATTTAAATGCATTAGTTTAATGACACAGGATACTTTTCATTCATGCATGGTACACTACAAGCTCAATCTGAAAGTACTGTTTTCTACACTAAACTAGGTTTTTTTGAGATAAAGTCTTACTCTGTCGCCAAGCTGGAGTGCAGTGGCACAATCTCAGCTCACTGCAACCTCTGCCTCCTGGGTTCAAGAGATTCTCCTGCCACAGCCTCCTGAGTAGCTGGGACTACAGGCACGCACCACTACACCCAGCTAATTTTTTGTATTTTTAGTAGAGGCGGGGTTTCACCATGTTGGCCAGGCTGGTCTCAATCTCTTGACCTTGTGACCCACCCGCCTCAGCTTCCCAAAGTGCTAGGATTACAGGCGTGAGCCACTGCGCCTGGCCTAAACTATTTTTAAAAAGAAGTAACAGCATTCCTCTATTTATATAAAAATATATGTTTTGACGGTGGTGAAGTTGGCTCCTGTTAACCCAACTTCTAAAGAACTAAACTGGCCAAAAGAGGAAAAAAAATAAAAATGCTTATTTTATTAAATTTAAATTTAGTAAATGCTTATTTACTACATTGACTTGAAGATTTCAGACAAATAACTAGTCAGTGGTTAGATCAAGAGGTTTTATAGCAGAAAGATTAATGGTGCTTATTTATAAAATGAAAAAATTAGTAGTTCTCGGCCCTGCCTCATCTGTTTCTCAAACTTGTTGGTTATGAAAGATCTGACTGAAATCGACACCATCTAGCTTCTAGTGCTGGGATCCCAGCACAGGCCAGTTTAGCCATCTGCTTCTTTCTCTGACACTGAATACAACAGAGCATTTCTTTTTGTTTTAGTTTTTCTTTTTTTTGAGACGGAGTCGCTCTGTCACCCAGGCTGAAGTGCAGTAGCACGATCTCGGCTCACTGCAAGCTCTGCCTCCCGGGTTCCCGCCATTCTCCTGCCTCAGCCTCCCAAGTAGCTGGGACTACAGGTGCCCACCACCGCACCTGGCTAATTTTTTGTATTTTTAGTAGAGACGGGGTTTCACTGTGTTAGCCAGGATGGTCTTGATCTCCTGACCTCGTGATCTGCCCTCCTCGGCCTCTCAAACTGTTGGCATTACAGGCGTGAGCCACCGCGCCTGGCCAGTCCTTTGCTCCTATTTCTTAATTGGGTTATTTGTTTTCTGGCTATTAAATTGTGTGTTTTTTGTATACTTTGTTTATTACCCTCTTATCTTCATGGTTTACAAATATTTTCTCCCATTCTATAGGGTGCCTCCTCACTCTCTGATTGTTTCTTTCGCTGTGCAGAAGCATTTTATTGTGATGTTATCCCATTTTTTTACAGTTAAACAGGAGATATATTGTACAACATGGTGAGTATAGTTAATAACAATGTATGTATACTTGAAAATTGCTAAGAAAGTAAATTTTAACTGTTCTCATCACCAAAAATAAGTTTTTGAGGTAAAATACATGTTAATTAGTTTGATTTAGCCATTCCACAATCTGTACATATTTCTATACATTATGTTGTACACCATGAATATATATAATTTTTGTCAATTGAAAAATAATCTTTTTAAAAAAAAAAAATCAATGAAATTTTTTAAAGGGTGGGCATTCTTGCCTGGCTTCTGATCTTAGAAGGGAAAGAATTCAGTTTTTCACCACTGAATATAATATTAGCTATAGTTCACGCCATTCTTCTGCCTCAGCCTCCCAAGTAGCTGGGTAAACAGGCACCTGCCACCACTCCCGGCTAACTTTTTGTATTTTTAGTAGAGATGGGGTTTCATCATTTTAACCAGGATGGTCTTGATCTTCCGAACTCGTGATCTGCCTGTCTCGGCTTCCCAAAGTGCTGGGATTACAGGTGTGAGCCACCACGCCCGGCCAAGTGTTCATAGTAATTTCTTATGATTCTTTTTATTTCTGTAGTATCATTTGTAATGTTTTCCCTTTCATTTCTGATCTTTGTTATTTGTGTCTTCTCTCTTTTTTCTTAGTCTAGCTAAGGGTTTGTCAATTTTATGGATTTAAAAAAAAAACTCATTTAAATTTTTTTTTATTTTTCCTGTTCTCTATTTTATATTTTATTTAGTTCTGCCCTAATTTTTATTACGTTAATTCTTCTGGTAGCTTTAGATTTAATTTTTTCTTTTTTTTTTTTAGATGGAGTCTGGCTCTGTTGCCCAGGCTGGAGTGCAGTGACAAGATCTTGGCTCACTTTAAGCTCCACCTCCCAGGTTCACGCCATTCTCTTGCCTCAGCCTCCAGACTACCTGGGACTGCAGGTGCCCGCCACCACATCCAGCTAATGTTTTGTATTTTTTAGTAGAGACAGGGTTTCACCATGTTAGTCTGACCTCATGATCCGCCCACCTCGGCCTCCCAAAGTGCTGGGATTATAGGCGTGAGCCATTGTGCCTGACCTTTTTTTTTTTTAGATGGAGTTTTGCTCTTGTTGCCTAAGCTGGGATGCAGTGGCATGATCTCGGCTCACTGCAACCTCCACCTCCTCGGTTCAAGCTATTTCTCTGCTTCAGCCTCCTGAGTAGCTGGGACTACAGGCACCTGCCACTAAGCCCAGCTAATTTTTGTAGTTTTAGTAGAGATGGGGTTTCATCATGTTGGTCAGGCTGATCTCGAACTCCTGACCTCAGGTGATCCACCCGCTTCAGCCTTCCAAAGTGCTGGGATTACAGGTGTGAGCCATCATGCCCAGCCTTCCTTTTTGTTTAGTTGTATTTCTGTGTTCTCTTGTAATGCATTTAGCTTCTTTAAGATGATTATTTTGAATTCTTTGTCAAGTAATTCACAGATATCCATTTTTAGGATTATTTTTTCTGGAGATTTATTTTATTCCTTTGATTGAGTCATGTTTCTATGTTTTTCCATGTGTCTTATTTTTTACTGTGATGTGTGCATTTAAATATACAGCCACCTCTTCCAATCTTCGTAAACTGGCTTCATGCAGGGGAAGAGCTTCACCGATCAGCCTGGTTAGAGATTCTGGGGTCCTCTAAAATCTTCCCTGGGGATACCTCTTTTCTGAGCTTATGTATGTGATTTCCCAGTTAGAGAGATTTGCAGTTTCTTTTTAGGAGCTTCTAATCTCTTGCTGACACTGATGTCTGTCTGCAATACTAGAAATTCTCTGATGTAATAAGCAAGCTGCTGAATACCCTTTTGTTTTCTGTGACCATAGGCATCCAAAGTATGCAGTTTCTGTCAATGCTCCAAGTCAGGTAAGACAGAAGTCTGTTTGTAGGGAAGCCCCCTGACAAAAACAACAACAACAACAACAACAACACTGAATTGCTGGATACATGTTCCATTCTTCTCTTTTTCTTCCAAACGAGTAGCCTTGAGCTGGGCATTTTCTCCCAGTCACTCTAAGCTGTACCAGCTCTTCCATGGTGATAAGGTTCTCTGGTGCTGCATCAAACTGCTGAGCAATCTTTCCTTCTCAGCAGTCCCTAGACATCCATACTATGCTGGTTCCTCATCACTGCTTCAAGCCAGGTGAGAGGGAAACCGGTCCCTGAGAGCCCCCTGAAAAGCTAGAACATTAAACATGTATTCTACTCTTTTCTTTCCCTCTCAGAGGAAAAGGCATGAGTTGGACTTTTTCTCCTAATTTTCCTGTGTTGTGCCAGCTTGGAGGTGCTACTAAGGTTGAAATAAAATGACCTTTCTTACTCATTATAATGTGGCTGTTCTTGGCTTTGAGCTTGCCTGAGGTGCAGTGATTTCTTAACTAGTTTCTGGAGTTCTCATAAAGGCTTATTGTTGTCAAGTCAGTTTATCTGTGAGTGAATGAAGCCTGGGGCTTCCTAGTCTATCACTTTACTGACATCACTCTCTACTTTTTATTTCTTAACAAATTCCCAGATACTTCCTCTGGGCCCAAAAGTACCGAATGCATTTAATCCCATCACTTACACATTATAAGGAAGAAAGCAAGGAGACCATGTTCTACAAGTCATTTCTGGCACTTTATTTTGCATCCACTCCAATATAATAAGTTCATAGTGAGCAGTGGTGGAGTAAAAATTTTAAAAGATGAAGAGAAAAATCTCTGTGTTAATGAGAGGTGTTCCAATTGACTGTGTTAAAAAGAACACTGACTTTAGAATCAGACAAATAGCAGACTAGCTATCCCAGCTTGACTACTCAGTATGGAATATGGAGAAACTGAAATTCCCTGAGCCTTAATTTCTTCAGTAAATAATGCTACCTTCACATAAAGTTGATGTGAGTGTTCAATAATGAATGCAAAGTTTCTAGCCTAGAACACAGAACACAGTAGGCATTCACAGTAGGCACTCTCCTCCTCCTCCAATTAGCCAAATTAGATGAAAACTATTATAGCAAGGAATAAATCATGTGAATAAGTTCAGTATATACCATATACCTATGGAAAAAATACCGTGTAATCCAAAGACAAAATTTATATGCGCCTAAACTTTCAAAGGATGTCTGGTACCTACTTTACATTTTTATAAGCCAGCTCCCCCATGCCAAGTAATTTGGTTGTTTGTTCCATGCCAACTAAATATCACAGTGAATTAGTGAGGATTTTTGTTCTTTTTTTTTTTGCTTCTCACTAGAAAACTATTTTAGAACATAAAGCCTGAAAAGAAAGGCCAGATATTTGTAACTGACTAAGCAATACCTGGAAGGTTAAATAGGTACATTGAAGGATGTTGGCCAGAAAGCCTTCAAATGTATATCAAGAGAAAAAAAAAAAAAACATAGGTGACATTTTGATATCAACCATCAGCTTTACTTTAATAAGTAATAATAAAAGACATGAAGACATTGACATGTCTCTCTAAATGTACACAATGCCAAAAGAATTGGACATTATTTATTAGACGTGAACCTTAAAAATATGTAAATTTGCATATTGATTCAATCTACCACTGACTTCCAGTATTTCAATATGATTTTTAAAATCTCAAAGAAGTGTTTCCAGTTCGATTAATAAAATTAAATATAGTTGTATTAAAGTACCATTAGCAGTACCTGTCTACTCATTCCTACCAATTAAGTGGCAAAAGCAAGCCAGAGTCTAAATACCCAGGATTTTTAAAAACTCACTTCAAAACAAATCATCTCGTTAAGGCTTTGCACTGCCTATTAAAGGCAGTAATGTAGGTATTCAGCAGAAAATGTAACCTGGAGAAAGGGCTGAGTCTGACTATACAGTAATAACCCCTGTTATTAGAAAGCTCTGCGATCAGTTCTCTTCGTTAAGATTTGCTGGCTGATGGACCAAACACACAAAAGCAAACAGGTTTTACAGGACTTAGTGCCAAATTAATGACAGTTTATATTGCAATTTATTTTGCCCTAGATAACTTCCTTTGCAAAGATGTCAAAGAAAAGGGAGAAGGCAGTATTAACAAATTACAAAATGTGTTACAAATAACATACAAATATGTGCAAAAGTTCTTTCATTTATTTGTTTATTTGCCTTTATGCAACAATTATTGAGCACTTACTACGTGCCAGGAAAGACTTCACAGGACAAGATCTCATGGACAATATATCCTAGTGGGCAAGACAGAAAATAACAGATAAGTAAATATATAAAATAATTTTAAATAGTGATATAGGCTATGAAGAAGATAACCTTATGTCACTGTCCTATCGTGGTAATTTAGCAGGCTCAAACTTTATGAAGCAGGTATAAGGAAAGGCTAACTTACGTGCTTTCATCGTATCATTACATTAAATGATTGAACCAAGAAAAAGCCTTCCTCAGTTGGCTTCTTTGCAAAAGTGACCACATCCTCCTTTCATGGCAACTGCTGGACTGACTCACTGACAGGATTTGATTTATCCCTCATGAATGTTGAAAATAAAACTACAATTTTTTTGAAGTTTAAGAAACAAAAAAGTTATTCAAGAAATAATGCCTGTGATAAAAAGAGCTCATTTGCACCATTTCTACCTGATTCTGAGTAGGCTAGTTAATGTTTTAGAAATTGCATTTGGGACTCAAGCGAAGTCTTTTGAAATTTAATGTTCTATATATTCATAAACACATAATCAGATGTGTATTTCTATTAATAGTTCCTCTCGTGGTTTTTATTTATGGTAAACAGCAATATGAAAGGACATAAAGAATACACATTGATAAAAATCCTCCCTCAAAAAACAAAAAAAAAAAGATTTTAGGATCCCTTTCCTCCTGCAAGACAAGTAGTTTCTGATGAGATTTGATTGACACTATGAGGTCTATGCACCTGGGCTGATATTCGTGTCTGTTTTTGCAATTAGAATATGTATTAGTGCTGACAAGCCTGGAAATTCTTCAGCACTTTAAATGGAGCGAAATTTTAGTCTTGCAAATAACCTAATTATAATAAACAAAAAAATTATAGCTCTGATCATAGTAACCAGGTTGCAAACTCCTACCCAATAGTAGGAGTTTCAAACAGCCTTCATTTAAATTATTGTATTCACTTCACAGAGGGAAGAAATAGGGCAATTGAGGATTAAAGTGTTGCAAATATGAATGGAAAACTTCCACCTGATTCAAGGGAAGTGTCTGTCCTCCATGGAACGGGAAGATTGGTCAGGGGCCTATGCCCCCTCTTGGAGGTAAATGAGGCCAAGTATTAATATTATTCTAAGCAGGTGAAGGTCTTACTATATTAGTCAGAGAAATTCTAAAAATTAGGTTGATGCTTTAGTGAGCTGCAGAAGGTTTGATTTTTTTAATGCTTCAACTGATCTGAATTCCTAACTCACAATATAGAATGGTCTTATGAAATGTCCCTATTCATCAAAGGTGCATATTTCAATCTCTAGATAATTCATTAGACAGTCTTCCCCATTTAATCCATAAAAATAAAGTCTATTTCATCACGATTTGAAGAATTTTGCAAAGGACGATGAGGCATCCCAGAGCTGGTTGTTTGCATAAAATGTTGTCATTTTTATGAATTTGTAAATAAATTACTGCCTGAACAACCAGACTTTTATAAGTCTTCAGGGTAGCTGTATTCAAAAAATTATACAGAGTACTCTGACAGTATATTTCTCTAAAGGAAGTCAGAGAATTGTTCAAAAAGTATTTGGATTCAGCTTCGAGGATGTATTTAAGGTAGCAAACCTGCCCACCACCAGAGTACGAAGTAAAACAAGGCTAAGAGTGATAGAAGCTTTTTTTTTTTTTTTGAGATGGAGTTTTGCTCTTGTTGCTCAGGCTGGAGTGCAATGGCGCAAACTCGGCTCACTGCAACCTCCAACTACTGGGTTCAAGAGATTCTCTCGCCTCAGCCTCCCAAATAGCTGGGATTACAGGTGTGAGCCACCATGCCCAGCTAATTTTTATATTTTTAGTAGAGACAGGGTTTCACCATGTTGGCCAGGCTGGTCTAGAACTCCTGACCTCAGGTGATCCACCCACCTCAGCCTCCCAAAGTGCTGGGATTACAGGTGTGAGCCACCATACCCTGCCGATAGAAGCATTTCTTTAACATGAGAGTCATTTAAAATTGTGTGAGATCCTACCACGTGACAAACATTGCATGCGTGCACTTTATGGGTACATTCACATATGGCACCTCTTCCAAAGGCCATATGATTTGGAATCCATGAAACTGATGTTGTAAACTCATCAAAATGCAATCTTTAAAACTAGTTTTCCGAATGAAGAAACATCATAATACAATTTTAGAGGCCGATGTGCAAAGGCTGTGTTAAAGACTGAATGCCTGCTCTCTGACACGTTCATCTTGTCAAGGCTTTCCGAAGGCACTGCAGACTTTGCAGCTTTATTAGCAGTGATTCCTTCCTTTGGAGTGCCTGTTCCCATGTGCACACACTCTCGCTGCAGCCACATCATATTTAAAATCTGCCCTGATCCTCCTGGTTGACATCAATGTTGTCACTCCTCTTCATTTTCATAGCATTAAGCCCTATTTTGTACTTAATAGAAAGTAAGCTCGGGACAGAGGGAAGAGAATTGGGCCTATTTTGTGCATATCCCATCCCTGGAGCTGAGCATAGTGACAGGTACCTAGAAAGCTCTCATCTGGTATTTTGAATACATTATAACATTTTTCCCAGTCTTTTCAACGTATTGTCTTAGCATTGGTGGGGGAAAAATGCTGCAAAGGCCATGCTTTTCCAACCTAAATCTTCCCTAGGACGGGCACAGTGAGTGGCACATCGTAAGGGTATTAGCCCCTGTGGCTGCTTAACAAAGCATCACAGCTGGGCTGCTCAAAATAATAGTAATTTATACTTTCATAGTTCTAGAGGCCAGAATTCCAAAATCAGTGTGTTGGCAAGACCACGCTTTTCCTGGAGTCTATGGTGGAGGACTGGTTCTTTGCCTCCTCCATCTTCTGTTGGCGTCCCTAACTTGTGACTGCATCACTGCAGTCTCTTCCTCCATGGTCACTTAAGTTCTTCCTCTCCTTTCTGTGCTTTCTCCTTTTGCCTCTCTTTTATAAGGACACTTGTGATGGTAATTCAGGGCCACCTGAATAAAGCAGGTTCATCCCCTCATGTCAAGATCCCTAACTTAATCACATCTGCAAAGACTCTTTTGCCACACAAGGGAACACTTCCCAGTCCC
Source organism: Macaca fascicularis (assembly GCF_037993035.2). NCBI lineage: Eukaryota > Metazoa > Chordata > Mammalia > Primates > Cercopithecidae > Macaca > Macaca fascicularis. The sequence goes on along the minus strand of NC_088389.1, from coordinate 125,833,028 downwards.
AGGGATTAGAATCTGAGCTCTTTGGATGACCATCTCCCAATCTACTATGGTAGGCATGGAGTAAGTACACTGAGTTTTACCAGCACAAGTGCAGTGATACATGATCTGTTGGTTGATTCCATATATCTTGTTTTTAATGCTGCTTGCCAAAAAATATCAAAAGATCACAACTCTTCTGCAAGGCAGTCATTTAAGTAGAGAAATAAATCCACTGTATGACCGGTGTTATTTCTCACTGTTGTTTTCTTAGCTGAGTGGCTGGTTTCTTAAGCATATCTACAGCATCCAGCGAACCCCAGAATTTCTGTTGCATCTGCAATCATCTCTCCAGTCACTTGGGTCCTTCTGCACTCGCTTCCTGCTCTGACTTACGTGGCACTGTTCCGCCATGTGGCAGGACTCCTCATCTTTTTGTGGCACTGACACGGTAAGACACTATATATTTCTGACCTTTATTTTCAACAGATTGTTCCCTCAACTCAGCATAAAATTTCATCCAGCATTCTCATCACATGGTGAGGATTCACTGATTTCAACGGTGTATGAAAACGCAGCTTTGAGCCGGGCGCGGTGGCTCATGCCTGTAATCCCAGCACTTTGGGAGACCGAGGCGGGCAGTTCACAAGGTCAGGAGATCGAGACCATCCTGGCTAACAAGGTGAAACCCCGTCTCTACTAAAAATACAAAAGATTAGCCAGGCGTGGTGGCGGGCACCTGTAGTCCCAGCTACTTGGGAGGCTAAGGCAGAGTGAGACTCCGTCTCCCAAAAAATTAAATAAATAAATAAATAGGAGCAAAGGACCTAAATAGACATTTCTCAAAAAAAAAAAAAAAGACATATAAATGGCCTACAGGTATTTGAAAAAATGCTCAACATCACACCAAACATTAATGAAACGCAAATTAAAACTACACTGAGCTACCACCTCACATCAGTTAGAATGGCTGTTATCAAAAAGATAAAAGATAAGTGTTGAAGAGGATGCAGAAAAAAGGAATCCTGTTACGTCAGTAAGAATTTTAGTACAGAAAGTGTGGAGACCAGTATGAAGAATTCTCAAAAAATTAAAAATAGAAATACCATATAATTCCGCGATCCCACTTTTTGGTATATATCCAAAGGAACTGAAATCAGGATCTCAAAAAGGTACGTGCACACCCATGTTCAGTGCAGCATATTATTCACAATAGCCAAGGTCTGGAATCAACCTAAGTGTCCATCATCAAATGAGAGAATAAAGCAAATGTAGCATATATACACAATGGGAGTAGTAATTTAGTCTCGAAAAAAGAAGGAAATTCTGTCCAGTCAGGAAATCCTGTCATTTGCGATAATTGGGAGTACATTATACAAAGTGAAATAAGTCAGACACAGAAAGACAAATGCCACACAATCTCACTTATATGTGGAACTTAAAAAAGTCAAACTCATAGAGATAGAGATTAGAATGGCGGTTACCAGGAGTGGGGGCTGCAGGGATTGGGCAGATATTTGTCATATGATGCTCATTCTTGCCACTTCTATTTAATGTAGTGTGGGAAGTCCTGTAAAGACCTAAACGTAAGACCTGAAAATACAAACCTTCTAAGAGAAAACACTGGGGAAAACTTTATGGCATCAATCTGGATGAGATTTTATGGTAATTACACCAAAAGCACAGGCAACAAAAGCAAAAATAGACAAATTGGACCATATCAAACTTAAAAAATCTTCTGCATGTCAAAGGAAACAATCAACATAGTGAAAAGGTAACCTATGGAATGAGAGAAAATGTTTGCAAACCATCCATCTGATAGCCAGTATAAAAAACTGCCACAACTCAACAACAAACAAACAAACAGCCCAATTCAACAATGGGCAAAGAACTTGAATAAACATTTCTCAAAAAAGACATACGAAGAGCCAACCACCATATGAAAAGATGTTCAGCATTACTAACCATTCTGGAAGTGCAAGTGAATACTGCAATGAGATATCATCTCACACCTGTTAGGATGACTACCATTAAGAAGATAGAAAATACCCCGTCTCTACTAAAAAATACAAAAAAATAGCCGGGCGAGGTGGCGGGCGCCTGTAGTCCCAGCTACTCGGGAGGCTGAGGCAGGAGAATGGCGTAAACCCGGGAGGCGGAGCTTGCAGTGAGCTGAGATCCGGCCACTGCACTCCAGCCTGGGTGACAGAGCAAGACTCCGTCTCAAAAAAAAAAAAAAGAACATAGAAAATAACAACTATTGACAAGGTTGTGAAGAAACTGGAACTCTTTGCACTGTTAATGGGAATGTAACATGGTGTGGTCACTATGGAAAACAGTATGATGGAGAATTTTCATACCTTTCAGCAGTTCACTTCTGAGTATACATTTTAAAGAACTGAAATTATCTGAAAGTGATATTTACTCACCCATATTCATTGCAGCATTATTCCCAGTAGCCAAGAGGTGGAAGCAACCTAAATGCCCGTTGATTAAGAAAATGTGGTGTAAACACACAATGGAATATTATTTAATCTTTAAAAAGAAAGAAATTCTTAAACATGTGACAACATGAATGAATGAACCTTGAGGACATTATACTAAGTGAAATAAGCCAGTCACAACAAAAGGCAAATACTACGTGATTCCACCTCTATGAGGTATCTAAATCAGTCAAACTTTTAGAAACAAAAAGTGGAGCAGCGATTGCTGGGTGGAAAGGGAAAAGGGGAGTTGTTTAGTAGCTACAGAGTTTGTTTTACAAGAGATGAAAAAGTTCTGGAGAGTAACTGCACAACAATATACATGTAGTTAACACTACTGTACTATACATTTAAAAATCGTTAAGATGATAAATTTTGTTATGTGTTTTTCAATAAAAAATAGACAGAAGGTTACAGCATCATCTGTAAACTACAAGATCATCAGCATATGTTATGTGTTGAGTTTTGCCCCCCAAAGATGTTGAAGACCTAACCCTCATGATTTGTCAATATGACTTTCTTTGGAAATAGGATCTGTGCAGATGATCAAGTTGAGATGAGGTCATTTGAGTGATCTCTAATCCAACGTGACTATGTCCTTATAAGAAGGGGAAATTTGGGCCCAGAGACACACACGTATAGAGCAAATACAATGTGAAGAGACAGAGGAAAACCATCTACAAGCCAATGAATGCCCAAGGCTGGGGGTGAGGCATGGAGCAGATTCTCCCTCAAAGCCTTCAGAAGGAACCAACCCTCCGACACTTTGAACTTCCGGTATCCAGCATTGTGAGAAAATACAGTTTTGTTATTTAAGCCACCCATTTTGTGGTACTTTGTTAGTGAAGCCCCAGGAAACCATACATCATAGGTTGGGGCTACTGGGCTTTAGTAAATTACAGCCTCTTTTTTTCAGTGCTTGAGTTTGCAACCAACCAGCATAAGCCCAAACATGCTACAAACCACATCTTAGCTAGAGGGTTAAACAACTACACATTTTCCCCTTTAACTCCATTGTTGAGCATTCCTCACTGGGTCTCTTCACAATACTTTTCTTATAGAGTGTATCTATATGACTTTTTACCAGTTTTTAAACAGGTATGAAACAAAGTTAAGCTTTCGCCTCAGGAGCCAGGCTAATCTTACCCAAAGCTTTTAGAGCATTTTTAGAAGTGAGACTGGTTAGGGTGGATTGAATTACCATTTCTTTTGGTGGGGTAGAAGCTTGCCGTTTAATTGGGGAACTATATCTTAAATCACAAGTAAAGAAATTTGTGGCTTCCACTCTAGAGAAAAACTCCAGAGAAAAGCATGAATTATGAGCTAAAAGCTGGTATCATTTAGAGAAGACTCCAGAGATGTATTATGGCAACACCAATCTGAGGAAGGAGGCTCGACTCTTGCTGTGATAATTTACTTTTGCCTGATTTCATGAATCATCTCTTATGGAATGTGATTGGAAGATATATTTACATTACTGTATTTGAAAAATGTCAGTCTACAAACTTAGTTCTCTCTAACTAGGTTCCCCATTGTTGCCAAAGACCCGGTGCAGAGCAATCGCACTGGAAAAGGCTGTTTGGATTCACCAGTGCAGCCGCGGTGGAGGGCACTTTCACTGGTACTGAAAATGCTTGTTTGGTGATGAATAACCTTTGTTATTTTTATAGTGCATGTTATTAAAATTTTTAACATAATTCCCTCTAATACTAATAGTAATTCAGACAATGCAGCCGCTGGCAGACAGCTTCATTAGTCAATCTTCTTTCTTATAAATGTGAGAATTAAGAACTGCTGTTACTGTCATTGTCTGCTGCTCGTTGTTGTAGACTCATGCACGAGACTAATGATATTCTCATTTAATGCATCATGCTTAGCTCCTGAACGTGTGTGACAGTGTCAAGAGCCCACTGAGAGACAGCGCAGCGTTGGTGGAATTCTCTGTCTCCATATGCACATGCGTGTGCGTTCCTTCTTACACTCAGGCACACATAGGCTATTTTCCAGGGTTTTATTTTATTAATTCCTTAGGAATCTTAGAAAGTGAACTTGAGAGGCCGGGCACAGTGGCTCATGCCTGTAATCCCAGTACTTGGGAGGCCGAAGCGGGCGGATTGCCTGAAGTCAGGCGTTTGAGAACAGTCTGGCCAACTAGTGAAACCCTGTCTCTGCTAAAAATACAAAAAAAAAATTAGGCAGGTGTGGTGGCACGCGCCTGTAATCCCAGCTACTCAGGAGGTTGAGGCAGGGAAACTGCTTGAACCAGCGAGGTGGAGGTTACAGTGAGCCGAGATCGCGCCCCTGCACTAAAAAAAAAAAAAAAAAAAAAGAACTTGAGAAAGCAAGATGGTACCTCTGAGGCTTTTCCTGTACAGTGTACATGTGTCCTCTCTAAGGAAAAATACTCCAAGGACAAAAACAATACAATAGGATTGTTTTTTGCGAGTATAAAATATCTGATTTCTCTGTAGAGAGAAAAAAACATTTAGAAATCATCAAAATGTTTTGAGGCCTCTAAGGTACTTTCTGTGACTCCACAAAGACTATTATTAAATTCACTTTAAATGAAGCATTAAAAAAATAATAATAATGTTTGCTCTTTCTCCAAAGGGAGATAAAGATTATTTTTATGGAGGAACCCTTTTACCCATTGGATTGTTAGACTATATCCTCAGTAAAAAAATGAAAAGTGTCCATACCTGGTTGATGGTTAAACAAATGAAGACTGGAGAACTGAAATGTCTAGAAGCATTTAACACTGTGAAGTTCCATGATGGATGCTTGGACATTGGGAGAATGGAAACATTATATAAAATGTGTGTATAGGCCGGGCGTGGTGGCTCACACCTGGAATCCCAGCCCTTTGAGAGGCTGAGGCGGGAGGATCACTTGAGCCCAGGCGTTTGTGACTAGCCTGGGCAGTGTAGCAAGACCCCCATATCCACAAAAAATAAAAAACAAAAATAAATTACTGATGTGGTGGTGCAGGCCTGTAGTTCCAGCTATGCAGGAGGCTCAGGCGGGAGGAAGCCTGGAAGGTTGAGGCTGCTGTGAGCAGTGATCACAATAATGTACTTCAGCCTGGGTGACAGTGTGAGACCCTGTCTCAAACAAACAAACAAACAAACAATGTTTGCTCAAAAAATATTCAGCAATCCTCTGTTTCCCAAAGGAAAGAAACCCCTCAGAGCTGTGTTTACTGCGTGTGGTACATGGTACACTTCTCTTATGATATAGATTTCTGGCTTGTCCCGGACAACTGGAGTGTGGTGACTGTGGGAGGGCCCCAGGTCATTCTTATGTACCAATATCTGAAAGCCACCATCTCAGAGACCAAGTCCTCCACTATGTGGCCCCAAGTCATCTTTCCAATTTATCTGAAAGTCTTGCCACAGGGGTCCCTCAACTTTGGTGCATATCACAATTACATGGCCTCCACCTCCAGAGATTTGAACTCTGTAATTCTTGGGTAAACCATGAAATGCGGGGTTTGATTAAATTAAAGGATGGGTCTGTAGATAATTCTGTTGTGCACAGAGTTTGAGAATCACCCTGCTTGCCTAACAGTCAGCAGATGTGAGTTCTGCACTCCAGCCTTGGCTCTGCCCCTTCCCTGCCTGGTCCTGGACACCAGTGAACTGCTCAGAGTGTTCATTCGTTCCTGTATAAAAGCAACATGTGTGGGCCTGCGCTGGCTACCTCACGAGTTAGATGATGTATGGGAAACCACTGAAATGCAGGATGTGATGTATTTTAGGGTATTCAAGCCACTGAGTCTTATCTAGAAGTTAGGCACTGTCTTTGGTACCAGAAATACAATAAGAAGGCTGCACTCGGGAAGTTCATTATGGCTCCAAAGGCAGTCAGAAGGTTGCTGTTCCCTGGTAATGTTAATCTGTTCTTGGTCTTGTAGGTTACACATGCTGTTGCTGACTGCTGACACATCTCATTGGCTAAGAGCAGTGGCTGGCTTTGCAATAGCTCCACATTCCCTGGATACTCCTTCAGCGTCTCTGACTTCTAGGCCAGGTTTGTGTACTTAGCTCCATGACAGCATCAAGATACAAACCACAAGAACTGATGGATTTCAGTCCATCCTCTGGGGCTCATGCCTGTGGGATACAGCTTGTCCTCGCCGTCTTCCCCTCTACATCCATGTCTCCTTCCCAACTGTCAGTGCTGTGGACTTCAAACTCCAGCATCAGACATGAAGACAACATCCTGCACAGATTGCTTTAAGCAGCTCCCACAGTTATAACATCATGGCCCTATAGCAAATATCAAAATTTGTCCACACCCATATTCACAAACATAAAATCTTTTATTGGTTCTGTTTCTCAATTGAATCATGACTGATACAATATAAGAAGCAGTATATTATTATTTATAGGTAAGATGTCATTAATTAAAGATGCATGGGTCAGGCATGGTGGCTCATGCCTTAATCTGAGCACTTTCAGATACCAAAGAAGAGGATCTTTTGAGGCCAGGAATTTGAGACCAGCCTGGGCAACATAGTGAGACTCTGTCTCTACAAAAAACAAAATTTTTTTTAAGGTGCATGTTATAAACCTAGGGAACCATTAAAATATTTTTAAAAGAAGCATAAATGATAAAAAATAACAAACCAAAATGGAGATTAAATGGAATCATTAAAAATATTCTAAATCAGTTAGAAAAAGAACAAAGAACAAATAGAAAAAGGAAGTGAGATAGTAAATTAAAATCCAACTGTATCAGTAGCTGTATTTAATTGAAATGGCCTAAACATACCAACTAAAACAGAGATTATCAAATTAGATAAAAAAGCAAGAATCAATTATAATCTATCTGTAATAAATTTACCTTAAATATAAAAGTATACAGATTAAAAGTAAAAGGATGAAAAATATACAGTATATGCCATGCTAACAGTTGCTCTATTAGCATTAGATAAAAGGAAATTCCAGAACAAAGAAGATCTTCAGAAATAAAAAGCCACCACATATAGCGTAAAAGGACCAATTCATCAAGAAGAAATAAAAAGACTCAATGTATATGCACCTAAGAACAGAGCTTTAAAATGCATAAAGCAATACTGATAGAACAGAAAGAAAAAATAGGCAACCCTACACTTAGAGACTGCAACATTCCTCTCTCAGTAATAGAACAGATGCACAGAAAATCAGTAAAATATGTAGACTAGAACTACATCGTAAAGCAACTTGACAGACTTGGCATTTATTGAATGCTCTATTCAACAATAGCAGAATACACATTCTTTTCAAGTGCTCATGGGACACGTACCAAGATACTGGGAAATAAAACAAACCTCAACAAATTTAAAAGGGTTGAAATCATATGAAGAATGTTCTGTTACTATAGTGGAATCAAACTGGAAATCAATAGCAGAAAGATGTCTGAAAAATCCCCCAAATATTTGGAAATGAAATGACTCACTTCTGTACAACCTACAGGCAAAAAGGAAAGTTACAAGGGAAATTAAAATGTATTTTGAATGAAAATGAAACATCAAATATAAGAATTTGGGAGATGCAGGTAAAGCAGTGCATGGGGGAGATTTATAGCATTAAATGTTTATACTTGACAAGTAGAAAGGCTTCAAGTTAATGGTTTCACAGTAAGGACCTGGGTGGGGGCAGGGAACAAATAAAATACCACAGCAAAGAAAAAGGAATGCAATAATTAAGATCAGAAATTAATGAATTTGAAAAGAGCAACACAATGGAGAAAAATAATTAAAAACAAGTTGATTCAGTGTGCCCCTATTACTTTCTAGTTGAACAAAAATAAAACTTTTGTTTCAATAATTGTATTTAAATGTTTTATTGGATTGTTGGGGGGCGATTTTTTATGTACTTTAGGATGACAAATAAAAACACAAGCAGTGCCTAAGTAGGTTCATAATTTTAATCTCACTTACCTGTAATTTTACCAGTGCTTACTTATCAATGTCTTTAAAGGTACAATTTTATGGAAAATTTTTCTGACAGTCTGAACGTATTTTCTGGTCTTTAAAATGAAGTTAGTATTCTGTATACCATCACTATATAAACTTGAAACACCTATAGAACAAACATATCAGAGATCAATACATCCTTTTGGGTCACTACAAACTACACCGTTGGCAGTATATATTTGTTGAGTAACAAACAGCTAAGTTTTAGAGTTAACAAAAGATTAATAATACAAAACAGAGCCGTCTAGTAATAATCTTCAGAGCTAGAACACCCACATGTATTTATAAAGTCACATTTTTGGGGGATAACCAGAGGTAACCGCAGTGAAAAAAAGTTAAATCTGTTGTAAATTCAGTACTGATAGTCCCACTTGATGATCTTTTGTTTTAAACAATTTCTAAGTTGGCTCATATCATAACTATGCTAACCCTCTTGAAAGGGATTTTTAAGGATCTCTAACAGCATATTGTTAACTGACAAGTCTTCCAGAAGGTAGACCACCTAAGCTTAACATTAACTCTAGTCCAGTGTTTTTGGTTGCCTGCATATATTTTCTTTGGCATTTAAAAAAAAAAAAGTTGGCCAGGCACAGTGGCTCACACCTGTAATCTCAGCACTTTGGGAGGCTGAGGGGGGCGGATCACTTAAGGTCAGGAATTCCAGATCAGCCTGGTCAATATGGCAAAACCCCGTCTCTATTAAAAATACAAAAATTAGTGGGGCGTGGCGACGCGTGCCTATAATCCCAGCTACTCGGGAGGCTGAGGTGGAAGAATGGCTTGAACCCGGGTGGCAGAGGTTGCAGTGAGCTGAGATCACACCACTGCACTCCAGCCTGGCGACAGAGCGAGACTCCGTTAAAAAAACAAAAAGTGTTTTCATTCGATACTCTTCTAGAGCTGGCAATACATTGGTTCAGTTGCAAACATGCTCATTATTCCCTTCATCTTAGCCTTATGAGAGAGCAGCTAGTGATGTGCCAAAAAACTGTAGACGTGATAGGTAGGAGGGGATGTCACTTAGTCCAAGTCCTCTGGTCTCCAGGTAGGCAAGGTCCTTTGCAGATGCGCTGGTGTTAGCGGTGGTTCCCAGCCTTGGCGATGCATTAGTAACACCTGGGTGCCTTTACAAAGGCCAACCTATTATCCCCAGTAATTGATTTAATTGTTCTTGGGTTAAAATCATCCCTACATTTTTTTTTTTTTTTTTTGGATGGAGACTTCTCTGTTGCCCAGGCTGGAGTGCAGTGGCGTGATCTCAGCTCACTGCAACCCCGACCTCCGGGATTCAAGCAATTCTCCTGTGTCAGCCTCCCGATAGCTGGGATTACAGGTGCCCGCCACCATGCCCGGCTAATTTTTGTATTTTTAGTAGAGACGAGGTTTCACCAAGTTGGCCAGACTGATCTCAAACTCCTGACTTCAGGCAATCCGCTCCCCTCGGCCTCCCAAAGCACTGGGATTACAGGTGTGAGCCACCGTGCCCAGCTGGACATCCCTACATAGGAAAGCAGCCAAGGGAAATATTATATACCAAAGCTAAGGACCACCGAGCTGAAGTACTGAGTTTTCAGATGCGGAAACCCCAATCTCCTTTCTCACTCATGTGGGTTTACAGTATTAACTACATTTTAAATGTCAGAAGTTTAAAACGCACAAAATAAATGTTATAAATAGAGTTAAAATAGGGCAGCAGTGATTCTAATTTGTGTTATATATATTGCAAGGTTTCACATCTTAAAAATGTGAACTTTTGTGGATTTTCAAAGCACATGTATTGTTCTTTCTGTGTAAAGAACACTGTATGTGTATGAACTCATCTTCAGTGGGTATTAACTTTGTGCTTATTTTAAATTGAGGATTTTTTAAAAAACAAAACATTAATATTCTCTTGCTCATTTTCTGAGTCATGGGAGTAGACAGTATATCATATGTTAGCCAGGTTTGCTCAGAAAATAGAAAACATTCTAAATATTTCAGGCAATATTCGTGGGTATGTGTTTATTGATAGGGCTGGGATGGGAAAGCGAGGGAAGGCAGGCATCAGCTCTCTAGACTGCATGACAGGCGCAAGCACACGCTTGAGAATGAGAATGAATCCTCATTGTCAAGCAGAATTAAACCAAACTAAAACACATTATAAAGCAAAAAGACGATGAAGAGATGGGCCATGGAACATTTTGTGTGAAGTTATCTGGATCCTGTGAAAACGAAACCAATGTTTTCCCATCCACTGAGCTACCTTGGTTAACAGAGATATTCATAAACATTTATGTTTTCTTACATTCAAATATGTTTTTGTAAATGTCTTTATTATCCTGAGTCTGTAAAGGAAGATGTTGTCGTGATACTGGTGTGGCATGTGCAAGACTATTTTTGTGAGTTTCAGTTTGGTGACTGCTTTTGGTGGGAAGAGGTCTTTCAGCAAACAAAATTCATCAGTCCGAAGAGCGCCTTGAATGCTGGAGATAAAAATATTCCTTTGACCATAATAACTCTACTGTGGTATTTGCTTCAGATTTGTGGCCAACCGTCTGAGATTAGGTCCGAGCGTTAATACTGATTGGCTCTTTCCCCCCCAACCCTGTGGGTTTATTTATCATCATTTTCCACCCATGTGTCAGCTGAAAAAACAAAAAATTAAGCAATTAGCAATCCCAATCATCTGTCACTTAAACGGGATAATTTATTACCTAAGTCAAAAAGATACGTATTAGTAGAGATGAGTTACAGCGATTATTAGCTTCATACTGTCCTACCTTGCCTGCATGTCTGCACTTGTGACCTGCTGCTCTGTTTCTTTTGAATGGAGACAAGAAAGGGACCATCAGATGCTGGGGTTCTGCTGGTAGACAGTGAGCAGAGCTATAGTCCCTGACTATGATGGTTCCTTCAGTGTTTTAGCTTGTCTCCTTTTACTCTTGCTGCAGCATGGAAGGCTGCAATAACACTATTAGTTTCTAAATGCTTGCCAGTGAAGATGGAGTGCTCATATCATCTAATAGTTGGATTTAAGACAGCGAGGAGGAGAAGGCTTGTTGCCATTTCCAATTTTGTCTGGTTCTTTAAGATGGCATGAGAGGCAAATAATTAATCTTGGATAGATTTTAGCAAAATGAAATGCCCATGTTCCTTATCTTTGGTAAAATACTTTACCAATTTAGGGCCGGGTGCAGTGGCTCACGACTGTAATCCCAGCATTTTGGGAGGCCGAGGCGGGGGGATCATGAGGTCAGGAGATCGAGACCATCCTGGTTAACACATGAAACCCCATCTCTACTAAAAATACAAAAAATTAGCCAGGCTTGGTGGTGGGCGCCTGTGGTCCCAGCTACTTGGGAGGCTGAGGCAGGAGAATGGTGTGAACCCAGGAGGCAGAGCTTGCAGTGAGCCGAGATCAGGCCACTGCACTCCAGCCTGGGCAACAGAGCGAGACTCCATCTTAAAAACAAACAAACAAACAAAAACCAATTTACCAATTTAGTTTTTCCTTGAGGACTAGGGTTATTTTCCTAGTTAGAAAGACAGGACCAAGGTGCCAGCCTGGGAATTTTGGATGACTCATGCAAAGCTGTGTTACAGGTAGAAAGATGTCAGTGCCGAGTGTTTGAAATAGGCATTTTGGACCATTAGGATATCATGGTTTGCTTATCATGGCTTTTTCTACATCTGAATACGTTCTCATCAGCTATGCTTCATTCGTTATAAAAGGAACTCTAGAATCAAGTGTTGCCATTCTTCTTGGTTTCAGAAGGAAGATAATCTCTTGAGCTCACAGGCTCACAAACACATCTCACTGAAAGTAATTGCCTTCACATCAGTCAAGAGGCACATGCTGAGTTTGCCTCCCCAATGCCTTTCAAGATTTATGAGTGCCTTATCAATGGATATCATGGGCAACAGATGCACCTTATAATGATGACTTTAAAAAATAAACTATAATTGTTATGCCTTGGCTCCTGGCCAAAGAAACAGGATCTAAGTCTGATTGATGGTACAAGCTAGTTTTCTATCATTTAACAGTAAATGGTTTTGCTCTTTTATTATGTTTTGCTTGAGTTAAAAAAAAAAGATAAATAGAATTATGAACTTGATGAAAGACTAAATCCTGCAGTGATACACATTGAAAGATGCAAAACTAAGAGTCACTGATGAACTGGTGAACCTGCTGGTGTGGATCATTGAGTGACTCTTGTAAGCATCATCTCATGAACCCATCTTGAAGCTGACTTCACAGAGGCAGTGGCACTGCAGGAGACCCCCAACAAAGCAGAAATGACGAAAGAGTTCCCAGAGAAATAACGCCTGCCAGGGTCCCAAGATAGGAACTAGAAAGAAGTCAGAGCTGTGCATCTGTGAAATACAAGTGCTTAATAAACCCCATCCTTACTCATATCTGCATACGCACAGCAATGTATGAAAAGTAGATGTGGCCAATTGCTTGTTATGGACCAGTGTTCACTATCTTCTGTTTCCTTTGGTCATGGAACCTCCAAGTTTGAACTAGGCATAGAGCCACCCAGTTAAAGATTGCATTTCCCACATTCCTTATCATTAGGTGCAGCCATGTGACTAGACTCTGGCAATGGGATATGAACAGAACTGGTGAATGCAGAGCTGCTCCAAGATGGCTGACTAGACGCAGCCAGGAGGAACATCTCCCACTGAGGGTCTGGGACATTGGGAAGACTGGCACGCTTCTAGCAGATCTTCAGAGGGAAGGTATTGAGAGTGGATAGAGGGAAGACACAGGTGCTGGGCTGAAGGGGGAGGAAGCTGGGAACCCTGAATGGGGCTGCTGCACACCAAGATTCCTTCCTGGCTTCCAGTGACTCTTGTGAGAGGGGTGAGTTTAATAGGCAAGGAGCAACCTGCTGTCACCATGGGCCTCTGGAATTGCGGCAGCAGGAGACCCCTTGAGCACTGTGGACACTTGAGTTGGCAGGAAGAGCGGTTTGGAGACGTGTTAGTGGCAGAACCCCTGACCGTTCAGAGCCCAGAGGGTTTGGTGTGGGAAATTCTGTAGTGGAGCATGGCCAGGGATACCCATCCCCCTAGGCTCTGCTTGCTCCCATAGGAGACTTCAACCTTGTGGGATATGTGGGACTTGAACTCTGCAGGACAGTCTTGCCCATCAGACTAGGCTGGTCCTGAGCTGAGAACCCCATGGTTCTGCTGGCCTTCTCTGGGGCCTCATCCTAGCCATGCCTGCTTGCAGTGCAGGCCCCAGGTACCTCCTGTAGCTCCTGTGCTGGTGAACCACAATTGACTGGCAGAGTGCTCCAGCACAGTGACACTGTGAATACACACCATCTGCAAACTCCCTCAACTGCAGCCTCTCCTGTGCTGATTTGCCTGCAGGCACTAGCCCATGGCCAACCCAAACATTGCTTTGCTTGTTTGTGTGTATGTGGGCAGACCTTGCCTTCCCTTCCCCACCACTGCACCTGTGCACATACATCTGGCCATGCCACTGCTGTTGGCATTAATGCACTCTGCCCACTCCTACCTCCCCACTGCAACATTGCTATTGTCACTGGAGCATTGGTGGGCATGGAGCCTATGAGCTTTCCCTCCACCAGCACCCTGTCCCAACACTGCTGCCAGTGCAAAATTGGGCATGGAAAACAGCAAACTCACCACTGCCCTGAGTGGCACTGCCACTGTGTGTGAATGCGCACAGAGGGCAATACAGTCCTGTGCCTACCAGTGCCCTACTGCCATGCCAGCACCACCACGAGTGTAGATACACACATAATTATTGGCGGGGGCCTTCTATCCCCAAGCCATTGTGCCACCGCTGCTCCACATGGATGCCAACACCCCAGCAACTGCTAGCACTCTGCCACAGCTGATCAACATAAATTCCACCACATTGCCATTGCCACTGCCACTGCCACTGCTGCTGGCACATGCAAATGAAGATGGATCCCACTGTCACCACCCTATGAAGTGCTTTGGCTGGTATCACTTATTGGAGTGTTGTGACCTGTGGTCTGGGAGCACCTCAGACCCTCAAAACAGCAGTTTCCCCTTGAGGAGCCAAAGAGCAAAGCCAGGCCTGATCCCAGCCCCCAGAGTTAGAGTACGCAGTCCAGGAGTCCTGAGCTGAGCCCTGACCCTCTAAAATATTCCAGAAATGAAACCAGTTGACTGAACTCACCTTAAACCACAATCAAACCCCAAGGTCATCAAATAGGATACAAGAAAGAAAACCCATCCAAGGTCAGCAACCTCAAAGACGGAAAGACCATCAACCCACAAAGATGAGAAAGAACGAGTGCAAAAACTCTGGCAACTCAAAAAGTCAGGGTGTCTTCTTTCCACCAAACAACCATACTGGTTTTCCAGTAAAAGTTTTTAACCAGGTTGAGATAGCTGAAATGACAGAAATAAGATTCAGGATATGGGTATGAATGAAGATCATCAAGATATAGGAGAATGATGAAACCCAATCTAAGAAAGAATAGAATCACACACAAAACAGCTGATACAGGAGTTGACAGACAAAATAGCCAGTATACAGAAGAAGATAACCAACTTGATAAGGATGAAAAGCACACTACAAGAATTTCATAATGCAATCACAAATGTTAATGGCAGAATAGACCAAGCTTAGAAAATAATTTCAGAGACTGAAGACTGGCTTTCTGAAATAAGACAGTCAGATAAGAATGAAGAAAAAAGAATAAAAAAAGAGTAAACAAAACCTCTGGAGAAATATGGGATGATGTAAATAGACCAAATCTACTACTCATTGGCATCCTTGAAAGAGATGGGAGAATGGAAGCGACTTGGAAAACATATTCTGGGATATTATCCATGAGAATTTCCTAAACCTAACTAGAGGCCAACATTAAAATTCAGAAAATGCAGAGAACCACTGCAAGATACTCCAAAAGAAGATCATCTCCAAGACATATAATCATCAGATTCTCCAAGGTTGAAATGAAAGAAAAAATGTTAAAGGCAGCTAGAGAGAAAGGACAAGTCACCTACAAAGGAAAGTCCATGAGATAACAGGGGATCTCTCAACAGAAACTCAAGAAGCCAGAAGAGACTGGGTGGCTATATTCAGCATTCTTAAAGAAAACAAATTCCAACCAAGAATTTCATATTTGGCCAAACTAAGCTTCATAAACAAAGGAGAACCAAGATCCTTTTCAGACAAGCAAACGCTGAGGGAATTTGTCACTACCAGATCTGCCTTACAGAAACTCCTGAAAAAAAGCAATAAATACAAAAAGGAAATATCATTACCAGCCACTACAAAAACACACATAAGTACACAGACCAGTGACACTATAAAGCAACCAGACAAAGAAGTCTGTATAAGAACCAGCTAATGACATGACAGAATCAAATTCACACATATCAATGTTAAACTTGAATGTAAATGGGGTAAATGCCCCATTAAAAGATGCAATGTGGCAAGCTTGATAAAGAAGCACGACTCAATGGTATGCTGTCTTCAAGAGACCCATCTCACATGCAATGACACTTATAGACTTAAAATAGAGGAATGGAGGAAAATCTACCAGGCAAAAACAAAAACAAAAAACAAACAAACAAACAAAAAACAGAAAAAGCAGGAGTAAAAATCTTACTTTCAGGCAAAACAGACTTTAAACCAACGAAGATCAAAAAAGACAAAAAAGGGCATTATATAATGGTAAGTGGTTCAATTCAATAAGAAGACCTAGCTATCCTAAACATATATGCACCCAACTGAGGAGCATCCAGATTCATAAAGCATGCTCTCAGAGATGTTCAAAGAGACTGAGAATACCACACAGTAATAATGGGAGAAGGAAACACTCCACTGACAGTATTAGACAGATCATTGAGGCAGAAAATTAACAAAAATATTCACGACCTGAACTAACACTGGACCAAATGGACTTGATAGATATACACAAAACTCTCCACTCAAGAACAATAGAATATACATTCTTATCACCACATGGCACGTATTCTAAAATTGACCACACAATTGAAAACAAAACACTCCTCAGCAAATGCAAAAGAATTGGAATCATATTAACCAGTTTCTCAGACCACAGTGCATTAAAAATAGAATTCACAACTAAGAAAATTACTCAAAACCATACAATTATATGGCAATTAAGCAATCTGTCCCTGAATGAATTTTGGGTATATAATAAAATTAAGGAAGAAATCAAGAAGTTCTTTGAAACTAATGAGAACCAAGATACAACATACCCGAATCTCTGGGACACAGCTAAGGCAGTGTTAACAGGGAAATTTATAGTACTAAACACTTACGTCAAAAAGTTAGAAAGATCTCAAATTAACAACCTAACATCACAACTAAAATAACTAGAGAAGCAAGAGCAAGCCAACCCCAAAACTAGCAGAAGACAAGAAATAACCAACATCAGAGCTGAACTGAAGAATGAGACACAAAAAACCATTCAAAAGATCAATGAAGCCAAGAGCTGGTTTTTTGAAAAAAGTAAATAAAATAGACAGAGTGCTGGCCAGACTAATAAAGAAGAAAAGAGAGAGACCAAATAAACACATTTAGAAACAACAAAGGGGATGTTACCACCGACCCCACAGAAATACAAATTACCATCAGAGACTACTATGACCACCTCTATGCACACAAACTAGAAAATCCAAAAGAAATTAGTAAATTACTTGACACATACATCCTCCCCAAGACTGAACCAGGAAGAAATTGAATCCCTGAGCAGATTAATAATGAACTTTGAAATTGAGTCAGTAATAAATAACTTACCAACCAAAAACAGCCTGGGATCAGACAGATTCACAGCTGAATTCTACCAGATATACAAAGAAGAACTGGTACCCTTTCTACTGAAACTATTCCAAAAAATTGAGGAGGAGGGACTCCTTCCCAGTTCATTCTATGAGGCCAGCATCATGCTGATACCAAAACCTGGCAAAGCCACAAGAAAAAAGAAAACATCAGGCCAGTATTCTTGATGAACTTTGATACGAAAACCCACACAGACAACATCATACTGAATGGGCAAAAGTTGGAAGCATTCCCCTTGAAAACTGGTACAAGACAAGCATGCCCTATCTCACCATTCCTATTCAACATAGTATTGCAAGTCCTGGCCAGGGCATTTAGGCAAGATAAAGTAATAAAGGGTATCCAAATAGGAAGAGAGGAGGTCAAGCTATCCCTGTTTGCAGATGACATGATTCTGTATCTAGAAAACCCTGTAGTCTTTGCCACAAAGCTCCTTAATCTGATAAACAACTTCAGCAATGTTTCAGGATACAAAATCAATGTACAAAAATCACTAGCATTCTTATAAACCAGCAACAGCCACGCTGAGAGCCAAATCAGGAAAGCAATCCCATTCACAATTGCCACACACACCCAAAATAAAATACCTAGGGATATAGCTAACCAAATGAAAGACCTCTACAATACAAATTACAAAACACTGATCAAAGAACTCAGAGATGACACAAATAGATGGAAAAACATTCCATGCTCATGGATTTGAAGAATCAATATTGTTAACCTGGCCATACTGCTAAAAGCTATTTACAGATTAAATGCTATTACTATCAAACTACCAATGATATTCTTCATAAAATTAGAAAAAATTGTTTTATAATTCACATGGAATCAAAAAGGAGCCCAAATAACCAAGATAATCCTAAGCAAAAGGAACAATGCTGTAGGGATCATGCTACCCAATTTCAACAATACTACAGGACTACAGTAACCAAAACAGCATGATACTGATACAAAAACAGAAACATAGACCAATCGAATAGAATGGAGGGCCCAGAAATAATGCCACACATGTAAAACCATCTGATCTTCAACAAAGCTGACCACAACAAGCAATGGAAAAAGGACTCCCTATTCAGTAAATGGTGCTGGAATAATTGACTAGCCATATGCAGAAGATTGAAACTGGACCCTTTCCTTCCACATATAAAAATCAACTTGGCCGGGCACGGTGGCTCAAGCCTGTAATCCCAGCACTTTGGGAGGCCGAGGCAGGCAGACCACGAGGTCAGGAGATCGAGACCATCCTGGCTAACATGGTGAAACCCCGTCTCTACTAAAAATACAAAAAACTAGCTGGGCGTGGTGGCGGGCGCCTGTAGTCCCAGCTACTTGGGAGGCTGAGGCAGGAGAATGGCGTGAACCCAGGAGGCGGAGTTTGCAGTGAGCCGAGATCGCGCCACTGCACTCCAGCCTGGGTGACACAGCAGGACTCTGTCTCAAAAAAAAAAAAAAAAAAAAAAAAAAAAAAAAAAAAAAAAAAAATCAACTCAAGAAGGATTAAAGACAGAAATGTAGAACCCAAAACTACAAAAACCCTGGAAGACAACCTAGGCAATACCATTATGGACATAGGAACTGGCAAATATTTCATGACGAAGATGCCAAAAGAAGTTGCAATGAAAGCAAAAATTGACAAATGGTAACTAAATTAAACTAAAGCACTTCTGCACAGCAAAAGAAACTATCAACAGAGTAAACAGATAATCTACAGAATGGGAAAAATGTTTGCAAACTATACATCTGACAAAGGTAAAATGTCCAGTATCTAAAAGGAGCTTAAACAAATTTACCAAAAATCCCAAACAACCCCATTAAAAAGTGGGCAAAGGACATGAACAGTCTTTTCTAAAGAAGACATACATACACCCAAGGAGCATATGAAGAAAAGCTCAATATCACTGATCATTAGAAAAACGCAAATTAAAACCACGATGAGATGCCATCGTATACCAGTCAGAATGGCTACTATCAAAAAGTAAGAAAATAACAGATGCTGGTGAGGTTGCGGAGAAAAGGGAACACTACACACTGTTGGTGGCAGTGTAAGTTCTTTTAACCAGTGTGGAAAGCAGTGTGGTGATACCTCAAGGAGCTAAAAACAGATCGGCCATCTAACCCAGCAATCCTCTTCCTGGGTATATACCAAAATGAATATAATTCATTATGTCATAAAGACATATGCACACATATGTTCTCTGCTGCACTATTCACAATAGCAAAGACATGGAATCAACCTAAATACCCGTCAATGATAGTCTGGATAAAGAAAATATGATACATATGCATCATGGAATACTATGCAGCCATAAAAAAGAATGTGATCACATTCTTTGCAGGTATGTGGATGGGGCTGTAGGCCATTATCCTTAGCAAACTAACACAGGAACAGAACACTTAAAAGTGGGAGCTAAATGATGAGAATACATGGACAAAAAGTGGGGAACAGACACTGAGTCCTACTTCAGGGTGGAGGGTGGGAGGAGGGAGAGAATCAGGAAAAATAACTATTGGGTACTAGGCTCAGTACCTGAGTGAGGAAATAATCTGTACACCAATACACCATGACATGCCAAACCCTATATACCAAACCTACACACGTACCCCTGAACCTAAAATAAAAGTAAAATATGAATAAATAAAAAAATAAAAGAAATGGTGAATGTAACTTTTTGGTCTTAGCTTCAAATAAAAGAGATAAAGTCTTCACTTCTCCTTTCCCTTTCCCACTGCCTGGAATGCAGACCCAGCAGACATGGCAATGAGTCAGCTTAGACCATGTAGATGGGAGAAGTGGACTGTGGGCACAGCAAGGTAGAAGCAGCCTGCATTCCCAGTGCTGTGGAGCTGCCAGGTCAGCACAGAATTTCGTAGCTCTAACAAATATGTGGGAGACAAATCGATTTCTATCTTATATTTAATCTATTTTTCATTGTAGTTTTACATGTCTTAGCTAATATAGTAGACATTATTACTTATTTTATAAAAGGAGATGCTGAGGCTTAATGATTTCCTTGGGGCCACATGAATAAAAATTGTCAGAGTTGGGCTTCCACATCAAGCATCTAATTTCACTTACCTCGTGTGGCATCTCAAGTCAGTCAATACACATTTGCATCTAGTTGGTGATTCTCACAGGAGTGCATGGCTGCTCCTGACTAGACTGGTCCTTCTGCCAGTGGAAAGATTTTCCCCATTTGGAGAGAGTGGCATCTGGAACAAGGGAGGGAGAGCTCACTATCTAAGGCTGACTTAGTGCTGTGCTAGGTGTTGTGCGTTTACAAAAGTACAGAGATAAGAAAAATCAACTAAATTTCAATAGTTGATTTCCCACATATGTGTTGGTTCCTTTTCCATTTGTATATTTTAATTCCACTGTGCTGCTTATTAAATCCACAATTCTGTATGTATCTTGAGTTTAGAGGGAATGTTTTATTCATTGCCCAATGTCTGAAACATAGTACAAGCACAGTAACTTCATCAAATTTTTAAGAGTTATAATCCATATCTATATTAACCACAACAATCCCATTGATATTTTGACAAATTACATAATTAGAATTCCTTGTTGGGATAGCCATTTCTTCTTCCAGTGCAAATAATACTAAAAAGAAAACTCATGTGCATATTATTAATTACGACTTCATGTAAATTAAGAATTCTTCTTTATTATGTAGCCATTTTTTTTTTTTTTTACCTTACAGGAATGACAATCTTTCCCATTACTGATAACATAATTATAATAAGTGTTATGCTTATTTTTTCTATTTTTCCTCTAGACTCAGTCATCCTATTAACTCAAATCATTTGATCTCATGGAGTAGGTTAGTTCATATTTTAACTGTGAGTTTCCACTCACAAAGGGCAAAATTCTTCGAAGTCTCTTAAGAAGTCCATTTATTTGTTAAAAAGCAGTAATGTAGTTTGTTCACTGCTGTGTGGAGGTGAGACTGTGAGATATTCTAAAGATACAGAAGTCTAGGAAGTGCAGCTTTCTCTTCTGCTTTTTAAAATTACCATTTCCGGATGCTTCATCTCACTACCTTTTGTTTTTGACAGTATTCGATGTATGACTAATCAGAAGATTTAAAGGTATTTTGCCTAAATGAATTTTTCTAGAAAACAGGGCAAGAATTGGAAAAGACTGCAGTAGTGTTAAGTAGGCTGACAGAGATGAAGGCTTTCTTAAATTAAAAAATTTGATAAAACTGCTAGTGCTGGGTTATTTATATATTGAGATTGCAAATATGTAAATTGGTTGAGCGAGAAGATAAATTAAGGGGAAAAACAAGCTAATGGGAAGGACCGAGCACGGCAAACAGCATTAGCAGTGCCAGTGTTCCAAAGGCGAGCTCTCAGGAAACTTTCCACCTAGACAAAATATCAATTATGCTCCTACCATTCTGATTATAGTGGTTATTATTTTATATATTTCTGCTGGATAATACATCTAAAAGCTATGAATTTGAATATAATTTTACTTGTATGAAGATATGAAAAATTATCTTTTGTGGAATGCATCAAATCCAAGGAAGAAGATCATGTGGCATCTTCAGAAGTCTTTTCATGACATTTCCCAGAAATCTGAGACTTAAAGTCACTATGAAGACTCTTCTGTAGAAGAGACCACTACAGACATCAGTTTCTACTCAACAGCGGAAAGTGAGAAGCATTATATATTAAGTGGAATGGGAATTAAACGGCCGTGTTCACATTCATAATGCATTCGAAAAGCGAGACTAGACTACAATGCTTTGTAGTAATAATAGGTTCAGTGATTTCACTCGAGACATAGCGAATTAAATCTTGGAATTGTTGCTGCATTGATTGCAGGGTTCCAACCTCTGCTGTGAAAAGAGGAAGCCCCGCAGCTCTACTACAATTTTCCTGACAAGGCTGAGGCTCCCAGCTTGAGCGATGAAAACAAGAGAGCAAGTCATTCTTGCTGTAATAAGCATAGCTGCTATCAACCACAGGAGGAGTTTTAAAGTCCCTCATAGGAAGAGCCCAGTTGTCCAAGCTATAGTTTTGAGAGAGGCCAAACGCTCATCAGTTCATCTTGTGTGTGTGAGTATCAGTTGCAAAGGTTGAAACAGAATTCTGCCATATATTCTAAAACAGGTGTCAAATCATATCCTGTGTACTCCTTTATCCTAGGAATTTTGGGGAATATTGATATGCCCAGGATAAAGGCATTTTGGAGGGCATCAAAAAAGCACTGATTTATCAAAAACTGGAGGAGACAGTGTTACAAGAAGCACGTGAGACAGTAAGTGTAAATCGTGTGGTCCTGACCATAAATAGAATGGGAGCTGCAGCATGGACTGGCATGGTCAGAGGTTTGGAGCTGGAACCATGAAAAGCCCCTCTTAGGTCCTGCCTTCCACCCACCACACCATCCAGACCAACAGGTGCTCACTCTCCACAGGCTTAACTGATGATTCCTGTTACCTGATTTTCCAGGGTGAGCAGGGTCGCTGAAGTATCTCAGGTGAATATCCTCTAGAAGAGGGTGACTTTGGAGAAGTGTGTGTGGGACAAGAGGAATAAGTGGTGAAATCTGTGGGGACATCAGTGGGAGTCTTTGGTCTGTGGTCTAACAAACAAGTAAACCTGAGATCGAGGTCAGGATCTGAAATACCTGGGTCTACCTCATGGATTTGTATATTGCACCCGCATCATGTCCAGCATTGGATATGATCCGATTTCCTGTAGGTTACATTTCACAAAGGTTTGTTAGTTTTGTGCAGGCAAATACAAAGGGGTGTGTGTGTATACATAAGCATTTAAAACTCTGCGAGGTGTCCTTTGCAGCAACTGGAATGAAACTGGAGTTCATTATCTTAAGTGAAACAAGCCAGTTGAAGAAAGTCAAATATCACATGTTCCCACCCATACATGGGAGATAAATAACCTGTATACATGGATGTAGAGAGTGGGATGATAGACAATGGAGGCTTGGAAGGCTGAGGGTGTGGGAGAGGAGTGGGTGATGAGAAATTAGTTGATGGGTACAATGTACATTGTTTTGGTGATGGATACCCTAGAAGCCCTGACTTGACCACTACACAATCTATACAGGTAACAAAATTGCAGATGTGCCACATAAATTTGTACAACAAATAAATTAAAAATCTGTGAGAATTTGAAAAGAGCCTATGACCATTTCCAGGGAGCAGAAACAACTACACGATGCTGTGAAAGGACTAATACATTTGTTCAAAAACAAAAGCATCTAGTCAGTCATTAATTCTAGGTGGCCCATGAATGCATACCTTGTGCAAAGATCTACATAAACAATCAAGGCAACCAGATTCTACACAAGGTGAAAAGGTTCTGAAGGACAAGAAGCCTTCTAGGCCACCAGTTGGTCACCTTGCCACCACCATAACGGCCCATTTGATAGGAGACAATGCAGCAGAGGGGAGAAAACAGCAGAAGATTGAGAGGAGAAAGGACACAGGTTTTGTTGCTGTTGTTAATGTTTCCTCCTGCTTCCATGTACCGCTTGTCTTTTACAATCAGTTTATAACTTCGGGGCCCTGGGACTGTTTTTATTGAAACAGGACTTAGAAACTGTAAAGCTGTTTTAGGCATTGCTGGGAACCACTGAAACAGATAAGAAATTGTTATACTCGGCAAAGTTGAAAACAAATAACTATCAGCAAGTGCCCAACTCTACCAAACTCAAAGTGATACTAAATCAATAGAAAGACGCTGATTTATGAGTAGTGAAGTCATTCTCCTCAGAGACCCTGAAGTATATGGACATCGCAGTCTTCAAGCCTAACCCCCTTCCAAATTCTATGCTATTTAAAAAACCTTTTAAGAGACTACCATGCTACAGTTCAAATCTGAGCAATTAAATCAAATTGTGCATTTTTACCTTAGAATCAACGGAATCTGTTGTGTATACTGAAAATAAAAAAGGAAACAGCTATACAGATTATATTCAGACCTTGTGGGGAAAAATATAGCACCTCTCTAGTCACTGCAGTCCATCAAAATATCTCTGTTTAATTAGGGCATGACCACAAGCAAAATTTAATTGAATAAATTTGAATAAAATCACTGTGGTAGACAAAATAATGACCCCCAAAATATGCCCACGCCCTTAAGCCCTGGAATCTATGCATGTCACCTGACATGGCCAAGGGGAAGTAAGGTTGCAGGTGGAGTAAAGGTAGCAAATCACTAATATTAAAATAGGTCAATGAGCTTGGTTACCCAGGTGCATCCAAGGCAATCACTAGGGTCCTGAAAAGTGGAAGAGTCAGCGTGAGTTGACGTTAGAAATACTCAGTTGACCATTGCTGGCTTTGAAGATGACAGAGGGCCATGAGCCATGGAAATATGAGTAGCTTCTAGAATCTGGAAAAGTCAGGAAGACAGATTCTCCCCTGAAGACTCCAGAAAGAAACGCGGCTCCTCCAACACTTTGCCTGCAGCCCAGTGATACCTACTTTGGTCTCATAACTTGCAGAATGTAAGATAATACATTTTTGTTTAAGGCAGTAAGTTTGTGGTCATTTATCAGCAGGAGTAGGAAGCTAATACAACCACTAAGAGAAAATTTGTCTTAGTGTAGGAAAATTAGAAGAGAGGTTATTCTCAGGAATTGCAACCTGAGCTCTTAATCTTTCTGACATTTTATACGTATGAATAGAACTTTAAACCTAGCTAATGTGTATTTTAAGAATGAATAATTGATGCACCATTATTAGCACATATCTGTATTTTCTCCTATTTGAGAACAGATTTTCAAAAAGCAATATGATGATTCACATGGCATACTGTGTGGGGATTTATTGACTATCCCTGTAGAACAGCACTCTAATATATCCTCAAAACACAGAAAACTTGTAATACCAAACAAACATTATAGCAGTATGAGAGAAATGGCTTGTCACACTTAGCCTAGTCTCAGATAAAAGAGGAAAACAATAATTATTCCAAATTCAAATAGTGCCAGGATGTATCTGTAGCATATGTCCTTGAAAACAGCAAAGGGTATATAATTTGATATTAGGAAACAGGACAAGCTCTGGTATTCTCACGCATGAAATGGAAATTATAATTCCTACGGCATTTAATGGCCGCAAGGACCTAGTTGTAATTACATATACAATTGTATATGTAAATAGCCTCACACTGTGGTACACAGTAGGTGCTTACGAATCAATAGATACCCGTATTAAAAGTCAATTTCTTCTCGCCTCTTAACGGTTGTGGAGAATGGTAAATTGTAGCTGGACAGCCTTGGGTTTGGCTAGAGTAGAAAAATACCTTCATGGTGTCTAATATTTTCTGTTCCATTCCAAATTATTGTGATGTGTGTGTGTGTGTGTGTGTGTGAGAGAGAGAGAGAGAGAATGAGATTTTGTTTTTGTTTTTTCTTGTTTTACCAAGGTAGCAAAACAGTAGACATGCCACTCTTGCCTGCACCTCAGGGCCTTTGCGCTTGGTTTTTCTTCAGCTGGGAATACTTTTCCTCCAGATTTCACATGATGACCTGTCTGTCACTTTATTTGGATTTCTGTCCCCACTTAATACTATCTGATGTTGTATTTTTTTATTTAGGTTCTCCAGAGAAAATGAACCAATAAGGATGTGTGTGTGTGCATGTGTGTGTAAAGTGAGATTTATTACAAGGCATTGGCTCGTGAACTCATGAAGGCTAAATCCCATAACCTGCTGTCTACAAGCTGGAGACCAAGGAAAGCCAGTGGTTTAGTTTAGTCCTAGTCCAAAGGCCTGAGAACCAGGGTGTGGGAGGGTAAGTCCCAGTCTGAGGGCAGCAGCAGGACAATGTCTGAGCTTAAGCATCAGGCAGCGAGAGAATTCAGGCTTCCTCCACCTTTTTGTTCTCTTTCGGCCCTGAATGGGTTTGAAGATGTCCACTCACTATTGCGGAGGCCATCTGCTTTACTCCCTCACCAATTTAAATACAAATCTCTTCCGGAAACACCCTCATAGACACACCGAGAAATAATGTTTAACCAGATATCTGAGCATCCTGTGGCCCAGTCAGGTTAATACATAAAATTGTCACAATTTTGTACATATTTATTTCTCGCCTGACTCCTTCACTTGAATGTAAACATTATGGATGCAGGGACTTTTGCTTGTTCACTGTTCAATGTCAGCAACTAAGACAGGGCCTGAGACTTCATGCATGCTCAGCAAATGTGATGAAATAATAAATGTCGGAGCTAAAGCCTCATTTTCTCTTATTTTATTTATTTTTTTGAGACGGAGTCTCGCTCTGTTGCCTAGGCTGGAGTGCAGTGGCGAGATCTCCACCTCCCGGGTTCACGCCATTCTCCTGCCTCAGCCTCCCAAGTAGCTGGGACTACAGGCGCCTGCCACGTTGCCTGGCCAATTTTTTGTATTTTTAGTAGAGATGGGGTTTCACCATGTTAACCAGGATGGTCTTGATCTTCTGATCTCGTGATCTGCCCACCTTGGCCTCCCAAAGGAAGTGCTCTTACAATCTATGTTAATTCATCTTGCTTTATCCTGTGTTCAGAACTGAACTTTGAGTTGAGGTATACTTCAAATGACTTGATCTGGTTATAGCACAGATTGGCACCAAAGGACACAGCCCAGTAAGCCACAGGCTGTTGCCTTCTAACTCAGTATCATAGTTGTGGAGACTTCTGTTGGAGTTTTGGGGTTAATGGAATTAAACAGATGTAGGCGCATCTATTACCTTTGATAGTATTGCTGGATGAAAGAATAAGGTTGGAATGCTAGGTTGTGATGGTTAATTTTATGTATCAACTTGACTGGGCCAAGGATGACCAGATAACTAGTAGGACATTATTCTTGGGTGCATCTATGAGGGTGTTTCTGGAAGAGATTAGCATTTAGGAGACTGAGTCAAGATCACCCTCAGCAATAAGGGTGGGCACCATCCAATCTGTTGAGATCCTGAAGAGAACAAAAAGATGGAGGAAGGATAAACCTGCTCTCTCCCTGGGCCAAGACACCAGCTCCTGCCCTCACCTGCACCTTCTGCTGCCCTCAGACATTGGTGCTACTGGTTCTCCAGCCTCTGACTCAGATGGAGACTTACATCATTGACTCTCCGGGTTATGAGACTTTTGAGTCTGGACTACAACCAGACCATCAACTTTCGCCTCCAGCCTACAGACAGCAGATGGTGAGACTTCTCAAACTCCATAAGCACATGACCAATTTGTCATAAATATCTTACTATACTTCTCTGTTGTCAATCTAAAAAAAGACACTAGAGAAAATTATCTCTATGGTATATTGAGTTTACTCACAGGTAAGAATCAATGATTATAACTGGAATGCACGGCATGGCAAACCACGAGTGTATCTGTGAGGGAAGGGCAAAGGGAAGCTTTCATTAGCAAAAACAGAGAGTTTTATAGAAGCAGCTTAGAAATAGAATTCATTGGTTCCAGAGAGCTGTTGTCAGTTCACTGGTGGAGATGTCATTACTGAGCGATCTTACCAGTTCTGAGAGCGTCTTATCTGAATTACTGCAGTCCTAAAGAATATCTGGTGATAAACCTTGTCAAAGCAGGAGATGCATGAAGGATGCAAAAATGTTTCTTGTAGCGTTTTTAGAACGTCCCTCAAAGCAGTTTTTTTCTCAGATATGTGACCATGAGCCATCTCTCCTTCATGCTATCCTGACCCTATTTTATCCAGGTCGACAAAAGCGATTTTATCCTGGTAGCTGCAACCTCCGACTAAAACATAAGCCAAATACTTCTTTCTACTTATTCAGTATGTCCTAGTTTTGGTATAGTTGGTCCAAGAAAGAGCCTTGGTTTACAGAACAGACCCTCTGAAGGCAGCCAGCTTCAAGAGTGGATGCTGCCCTGCTTGCTAACAGGGAGGGTGACCAAACACGTATGAGGTATTTCATTTATAAATCCTTAACTGCACGGAGTCAAGGTATGTCAACAGATGGATGCCAGATCCTTGCTATTGATTAATCAGAGAATTCACTCCTATCGGAGGGAAAGGGATGGCCAGCATTACACTAGGGAAGCGTCCACGTGGAAAACAGGAGGACAGGGAAAGAAAGTTTGCTCTGACATCTTCTGAGTCCTTCAAAGTGCTTTCCATCTGTGATTTTGTCCTCTTACTAAGAGGAGTACATATTTAAACTGAGCAGGAAGTCTGAGACCCAGGGCTAGGAGGATTATTTAGTGTCACAGACAGAATAGGGCTCAATAGATCCGTGTGTGTGTAAGAACAACAATGGTGTATCTCATGGGGAACCAATGGAAAAGTTAAAGTAACTTGCACCTATTTCTGGAAAGCTCACATTAACATTCAAATGCTAATTAGAGAAAAACGTGACCAAAATGTTAACCCAAATCTGTTGAAAAATAATGTGTTACCACCTTTCATTCCACGTTATTTAGTAAATCCATGTGATTTATTTTTGGTAGGAAAGTATTTTAAACGTCATTTTATATATAAGATCATTTCCAGACTCCAAATACTTACTAAATTCCATGCTCATTAATACATTTTCTAATAAGCATTCTTAACTCATTAGGATGGAGTAACAGCTTTTTCTTAGATTTTAACTGGCATAGAGGACAGAAACCACTGGAACAAAACTAATGGAATTTTTTTTCTCCAGATCCAGGTTACCACATCTGTACCTCTGTCTTGGATTTTGAGAAATAATCAGAACAGGCTGTTTTCCTATCTCATGGAAACTCTTTTAAGCTGCAGGCTTGGCTGTGGGTAGACAAAGGCATGAAGTGTTCTGATGGACACTGGAGACTCAGAAGCAGGAAGGGCAGGAGAGGGATGTGAGATCAAAAAAACTACATGTTGGGTACAATTAACACTACTCAGGTGACCTGTGCACTAAAATCTTAGACTTCACCACTATTCATCCATGTAGCCAAAACTGACTTGTACTCGTAAAGCTACTGAAATAATAATAATTTTGAAAAGATGCAAGCTTGGGAACAGGATAATGATGGCATTCCCCCTGCCTCCCTATAACACCATGATATACATTTTGATAACTTTTTTAGAAAGCCTTTTAAACAATGATTAGGTCCTGCTGGGTTCTACTAGATACCAGTAACAAAAAAATCCACATATAGCTGGAAAGTTTGCTGTGAACCCCATCACTCCAAATTCACAAAATGTTGAATTTTTGCAGCAAAGCATTGGAGAAGTGTGAAGGCATTTATTTAGGCAATAATTTTGTGGATCTTTATCAGGCAATTAGCCTGTATGGGCCTAACTGGGTTCTTAATGGGTTCTTATTTCCAAAAAAAAGTTTAACTTCCAGGTGCATTTCTTGACCTATGATTACCTTTTTATAAATAAAATTATCTCACTATTATGGGATGAATTGTGTCCTACCCCAAAATTCATTTGTCGAAACCCTTACTTGCAGTACCTTAGACTATGACTGTATTTGGTGATAAGGTCTTTGAAGTGGTAATTAAGTTAAAATGAGGTCATGTGGTGAGCCTTAATCCAATCGGACTGGTGTCCTACTAAGAAAAGATTAGGAAACAGACATGCCGAGAGGGAAGCCCGTGTGAAGACACAGGGAGAAGACAGCACCTGCCACCAAGGAGAGAGGCCTCAGGAGAAACCATCCTTGCTGACATCATGGTCTCAGACTTCTGGCCTCCAGAATCATGTGAGAATAAATTCCTGATGTTTAAGTCACTCAGTCTCCGGTACTTAGTTAAGGTGGCCCAACAGACGAACACAGCTACTTTAATAAAGAAGATTTTCCACTGCGCCTTTGTCACTGGAGTGTGAACAAACAAGAGGACCCACACATCACTTTTGAACAACTTCTCCAGCCTAGTGCCCTGAGCCTGTGCATGAAGCAGCACCTAAGCAGCCTTAGAAAGTGTGTTTCTTAGCCGGGCACAGTGGCTGTAATCCCAGTACTTTGGGAGGCTGAGGTGGGGCAATCATGAGGTTAGCAGATCGAGACCATCCTGGCCAACGTGGTGAAACCCCATCTCTACTAAAATACAAAAAAATTGGCCGGGCGCAATGGCTTATGCCTGTAATCCCAACACTTTGGGAGGCCGAGGTGGGTGGATCAGGTGGTCAGGAGATTGAGACCACAGTGAAACTCTGTCTCTACTAAAATTACAAAAAATTAGCTGGGCATGGTGGCAGGCACCTCTAGTCCCAGCTACTCCGGAGGCTGAGGCAGGAGAATGGCGTGAACCCGGGAGGTGGAGCTTGCAGTGAACTGAGATTGTGCCACTGCACTCCAGCCTGGGCAACAGAGCGAGACTCCATCTCAACAAAAAAAAACAAAACAAACAAAAAAACATTAGCCAGGCATGATGGTGTGTGCCTGTAATCCCAGCTACTCAGGAGGCTGAGGCAGGGAAATCGCCTGAACCCAGGAAGCAGAGGTTGCAGTGAGTCATGATCTCACCACTGCACTTCAGCCTGGATGACAGAGTGAGACTCCATCTGGAAGGGAGGGACGGAGGGACGGAGGGACGGAGGGACGGAGGGACGGAGGGACGGAGGGACGGAGGGACGGAGGGACGGAGGGACGGAGGGACGGAGGGACGGAGGGACGGAGGGACGGAGGGACGGAAAAAAGGAGTTTCTCCTTGAGGTGTATCACACATGGATTCAGTTCCCCAACTCTTGTTAAGCTGCCACAGGGCTTTGCCTGGGTATGTCCCCTGCCTGCTCCTGTCTACTGCCCTTGTGGGCCCTCCTGCTCTCCTTTGGTTATTGAATATTGAAATTACTCCAAATATTTACATAGTTTGTTACCTGATACATGTGTGAAGATTGATCATACAAATTGGGTTATTCTTTTTTTGTCTGTTTCTAGATGCCCTGAGATCAGTTTCTAGCTTTTTCTTTTTTTAATTTTACTTTAACTTCTGGGATACATGCGCAGACCATGCAGGTTTTTGTTACATGTGCCATGGTGGTTTGCTGTGCCTATCAACCCGTCATCTAGGTTTTAAGCCCCGCATGCATTAGGTGTTTGTCCTAATGCTCTCCCTCCCCTTGCCTCCCACCCCCTGACAGGCCCTGGTGTGTGATGGTCCCCTCCCTGTGTCCATGTGTTCTTATTGTTCAACTCCCACTTATGAGTGAGAGCATGGTTTTCTGTTCCTCTTAATTAGTTTGCTGAGAATGATGGCTTCCAAGTTCATCCATGTCCCTGCAAAGGACATGAACCCATTCTTTTTTATGGCTGCATAGTATTCCGTAGCGTATATGTGCCACATTTTCTTTATAAGTCTATCATTGGTGGGCATTTGGGTTGGTTCCAAGTCTTTGCTGCTGCGAATAGTGCTGCAATAAATATACATGTGCATGTGATGCTTATTACATCCAACTAAAACAGAGTTGAGAAGCCAGGGGATAAAGCACTCATATTACAAAACATTGCTCCAAGAATGTAATCTCTGCAAGCCTGACTGCTGGAACTGCTTTTGAGACCAGTTTTATCCATAGCTTCTGAGATAACTTGCTACAACTCCGTGACTAATTTTTCCCACCACCTTTGCTCATCATTCGGAGCCTGCCAGCTCCCCAAACCCTTCCTAGTGCCAATGAACTTACTCAAAGTGGACTACGTAACATTTCACCTTTTATAAAACCTCTAGCCTTCTCTTTGTTCTTCAGAGTGAGTGTGTCCAGAGTTGGCTCTTTCCAGTGGGTTTGTGGACTTGCTGACTTCAAGAATGAAGCCATGGACCTTCGTGGTGAGTGTCACAGCTCTTAAAAGTGGCACAGACCCAAAGAGTGAGCAGCAGCAAGATTTATGGTGAAGAGGGAAAGCCCTGCCCAGGAACCGGCAACGGTCCCCGGACCCTGATCAGAATAGTTGCGCTCACCGAAACAGCAGCAGAAACACTAGTTTTCCTCCTAGACCACAAAGAGGACCGAGGAAGGTCAGATTTAGCGGCCCTTACGGACACATTCTCGAGAACCTGTTAGAGTCCTAAGAGTTTTCTCCTGTTAGTATTGGGACCTTACCCCCGTCCTATAAACATGATACGCCCCAGAAACGCAGTGGAGGACTACACCCTGAAGGAGGGACGCAATCTCCCAGGTGGTGAGAGTGATGCCTTCTGTCCTCACTTATCGTATGAATAGGGAGGATATAATTTCCGAGGCTCCCCTCTTTGGGAATCGCCTTTGTTAGGCCTGCTAGTCTGAGGAGGGATCCTAAAATTTCAGATAGTCCCCCAGCCCCCAATGGGGCTTTGGACAAAAATCATGTCTTTCTGATTGGTGAGCCTGGGTGCCTAAAGGAAGAGAGTCCCAAAATTTATACTAGAAATCATTCTTACCGGAGAAATTAGAAAAGCGCCAGACACAGGGAGTGGTTTTCAGAAGCAGAACTAGCCTCAAAGAAGAGATGCAGGAGGAAGTTTGTCTGACAGGTGTTACGACCCAGGAGGCAAGGGCCAGGCTAGATAGGATAAGACGGGTGAGTCTCGCTTGGGGGACGTGATTTTGAGAGTTCCGCTCATGGCTGCAGGATCAGCCAACTTTTTGTCAGGACCCTGGAGCTGAATGGCTTTCCTCTCTGTCAACCCTCGGCTCAGCTCAGAAGTACAGGAAAAGTGGAAGCTGGTTCCAGGCAATGCTCCCAACTCTGAAGAGTCAGGGGTTGCTAGAGAGCCCTTTCCCAGAAAGCCTGACAGCTGTGTCTTTAGTCTGGTGGCCACACTATTTGCTTTTAAGTGGCCAACAGGTGCCCCGTGTTTAGCTCCCCCACTTGTAAGGAAAAGTAGGACAGAATAGCAAGCAAAAGGGGTCCAATGCTACTCACCACTTGGCAATAGTCCCTTCACGGTCGCCAAGATGTGTCCAGAGTTGGTTCCTTCCATTAGGGTTCGTGGTCTCGCTGACTTCAAGAATGAAAGTACAGACCTACGTGGTGATTGTTACAGCTTTTTTTTCCTTTTTTTTTTTTTTAAGATGGAGTCTCGCTCTGTTGCCCAGGCTGGAGTGCAGTGGCATGATCTCGGCCCACTGCAAACTCCACCTCCCAGGTTCACGCCATTCTCCTGCCTCAGCCTCTTGAGTAGCTGGGACTACAGGCACCTGCCACCACACCTGGCTAAGTTTTTGTATTTTTAGTGGAGACGGGGTTTCACCGTGTTAGCCAGGATGGTCTCAATCTCCTGACCTTGTGATCCACCTGCCTCAGCCTCCGAAAGTACTGGGATTACAGGCTTGAGCCACTGCACCCAGCCTAGCATTACAGCTCTTAAAAGTGGCATGGATGCAGAGTCAGCAGCAGCAAGATTTATTTAGAAAAGCAAAAGACCAAAGCTTCCCGGGGCCCAGGCAGGTTGCCACTACTGGCTGGGAGGGGTTGGGGGGGGGGGGGTGACCAGCTTTTATTTCCTTATTTGTCCCCACCCACATCCTGACGATTGGTCCATTTTACAGAGTGCTAATTGGTCCATTTTACAGAGCACTGATTGGTCCATTTCACAGTGTGCTGATTGGTCCATTTTACAGAGCACTGATTGGTCCATTTTGCTGTGTGCTGATTGGTCCATTTTACAAACCTCTAGCTAGCCACAGAGAGCTGATTGGTGCATTTTACAATCCTAGCTACAGAGCACTGATTGGTGCCTGTTACAATCCTCTTGTAAGACAGAAAGGTTCTCCAACTGGACCCAGGAAGTCCAGCTGGCTTCACCTCTCAAGAGCTCTTTAGGTTCTCACCAGAGATGATCTCTCCCTGGTTTGCAAACTGATATTGCTGATAAGACTCTTTTTTTCTACTCTCTAGCCATTCAGGTGGTCTTTTGGACAACATATGCCTTGCTATAGTAAGGAGTGGGACTGTATTTCCCTCTGCCATGGAGAACAAGATGTCTTATCAGACCCCATACATGAGAACTTGGAGCTACTCCTCCCATCGGGAATGTGACATCACTGCTTATCAGACCCCGTATGAGTTACTGAGCTTGACTACTGGACTTCCAAGTCCAATAAACCTAAGAGTTTGATGGACACTTTAAGAGCTTAGGTCCTGGCAGAGTTTGATCTGTCAGCCACTTCTCCGATGACCAGGAGCTTGTGCTGTGACAGGGCTGCACTGTCCATACTTCTCCCTGACTTCCCTCTAGTATCCAGGGACCACTCCGGCCTTCTCCAGTCTCCACTGTGATGGCCAAGCCAGTTTCCCTCAAGAACTGCTAGTATAAAGAAACGCCTCAAGCTTTAACTAGAAGTTACTTCCCACAGAGACTTTCATCCTAATGGAGCAACTAGACTTTAATAATTGAGGACTTCACTCATCTGTGGTCAGTGTGTGTCATCCCTCAAGTGGATTCCCTGGGAGAGTTGTTCACAATGTTATCCTCTCCTTTAAGCGTTCTGAACCTAAGAAAAAATTCACTTTGTGGGGATAAACCACAGATCTATGAAATCATACTTTGACCATCTCTTTGTTTTAACCATGAAAAAACATCTTTGCGGTTCCTTCCTCTACTGGCTTGACCCTTGGCTTTTTTCTGTTTTTCAACAAGTGGAGGCTCAGAGCCCCTGAGCAGGTTTACCGAGGTGCCCATGGGCCACCGCATGCCCAGTCTCACTGTGCCCTGCCCCAGGGCTGCGTCTCCTCTGCTTTGCCCAGCGCCTGGAATGTCTCTCCTTCTGAACAGCGCCAAGTCTGCGTCTGTGTGGCTGCCCCTCCCGCTGCCCTTAAGGGCTCCTGTAAGGCACATGCATCCCTCTGCCCTGGCGCTGGGGCACTGCCTTGCATCAAACCCCGTATTGTCTTCTCTCTAGAGAGTTAGCTTTCGGGGAGGACAGAAGGATGGAAAGGTAAAACATCTTGCTGTTTGCTGTAAATAGTACATTGTGAAGGAACAAAAACACGCCTTACAAAAAACACAATTGTACCAAAGCAGAGACAAAAGGTGGGCTGGATTGTTTTCCAAGGATCCTTTCATTTTTAATGTTCATTGTTTCACTCTTAGATGCGCTGCTAGTTTTACCACAGTTCAACATACACTTTATAAAACTGCTTTTATGTCCTTGAACATTTTTTGAAAAATGGGCCGGGCGCAGTGGCTCACGCCTATAATCCCAGCACTTTGGGAGGCCAAGACGGGTGGATCATGAGGTCAGGAGATTGAGACCATCCTGGCTAACACAGTGAAACCCCGTCTCTACTAAAAATACAAAAAATTAGCCGGGTGCTGTGGCGGCGCCTGTAGTCCCAGCTACTCGGGAGGCTGAGGCAGGAGAATGGCGTGAACCCAGGAGGCGGAGCTTGCAGTGAGCCGAGATTGCACCACTGCACTTCAGCCTGGGCAACAGAGCATGACTCCGTCTCAAAAAAAAAAAAAAAAAAAATATATATATATATATATATACACACACACACACACACACACACATATATATGTCTGTGTGTGTATTTATATATAAAATGACCACAGACATCCTTTTGCTGGAGGCTCCCTCTAGGGTGTTACTCCATGTTTCTTTGTAGATAATGATAGTATGTTTATTTCTCATGGGTTGTGAGAAGACTAAATGATTAAAATATATGTAAAATGCCTGGGACAAAATTTGGCACCTTCATGCCCTAAATAAAAGATTATTAAATAAATACATAGATTTGGAATTATTGGCTCCATTCTATCTAATTATTCCTGACCCAGAATGTCTTAAGAAACATAGTCTCTGGACCTATCTTTGACAACCACTGCTGCTCACCACTCGTCCCCTTTGCCCGTCTCATTTTAGTTACTAATGGGTGCAGCTGGGTTTGGGGATCAGGAAAGACAGTGGACATGGACTCATACCAATACCTGGACTCTTCAAACACCAAATCCTGGGGACCAGGCACTGTTCTAGGCACCAGATATTTAATTCACATCACAGATGTGCCATGTAAGTACAACTGTTGTCCCTATTTTACAACAAGGAAATTTAGACCCAGGCAGGTTACATAACTTTCCCGTTATTCCCCTACCACCGCCACCCACCCCCAACCAACCAACCCCAGCTCAAGCCTAGGCTGTCAGGGTTTGTGTTATTAACTGTGTGCTTGAATCCAAGAAGACCAGGGGTCCTGCCTGTGTCAACAGCCTGGGAGCACAGTGACATGAGCTCAGAACCAGGAATCATCACCGAGTCTGCGTTCCCTTTTCCCAGGCAGACGACACACGGTCAGTTGGGCCAGAGACGGGAGAGGAATTTGTAGAGTCACTGAGCAGAATGGAGGCTGCAGACAGGTTGGCCCTGACATCACAGGGGCTGTTCTCTCGTACTCGTGTCTCCCTCCTGGGAAAACTGTGGGTGACAGTCATGGTGACAGTACCTGGAACCCGAGTCCAGCATCCTATGTGGAGGTCTGAGTTTCCTTTGACAGACTGTCCTGGCATCCTTCATCTGTGGTCACGGGGACACAGTCCCACTCTTTTGTCGCATGAATACTGCTGCTGTGCAAACTCCACGTACAGGGTGTCACAAAGCTCACTCTGTTGTAAATACAGCTGGGTGATAGAGAATTTTGTTAGTTTGTTTCTAAAGAAATACTAGAAAAAAGATTGAATTAGAAAAAATTGGAAGTGGAAAGAGGATTTTTCTAGAGTTGACATTTTTACAAGAATCTGAGCATTGGTATTTAGGGGGAAAAGGCCCAGAGTAATAATTTATTTAAGTGTTGCAAATTGGAATGATACTAATTAGATTTCATGTGTTGCTCGTGATGTTTATTGCTGAAACGTCCATTACCCTGCTGATTCTGGCAGTGAAATAAACATTGGAAGTTTTCAAGGGCTGTAGTGTAAAATTTTAGAAATTGGACTACGAATAGCAAAATTGGGGTTTACTGTTTTGGGTTATCAAAGTGTTTAGCCTTTGCCATTCAGGGTGAGTGTGTGGAAGCGGACACTGTGTGGGTGGAAGTCACGCAGACGCTTCCCTGTGGCGCTGGAACCTGGAGGCCGCTCTGCAGGGGGCTGTGAGCATCTCTCCTCATGAAGCCATGGGTGGCCATTAGGTAATACAGCAGCTGTTGCAAATAAGAGCCAGGTGTCCTGTGACTGCTGCACCTTGCCCCTAGCAGGAAATGCTGCTGCCTCTGAGCAGGGCTCAGGGGCTGTGAGCAGTGATTGGCAGCAGGGGGCTGTGCAGTTGAGCTCCTGATTCCTCCGACCCACGTGCACACCTGGAGAATGGCGTGCGCTCACCTCCTGAGCACCAAGGCCCCTCCTTCGTAAGGACTTACCCCATTCATGTGAGCCCCGGGAAGAATGAGGCATTTTCCAATGTTTTTGGATAGAGGGCTAGTGGAGCACTAATCAGAGCCATCTATGTTTGAGGATGTTGTTATGGATACACGCATTTTTCAGGATGAAAGTCCACACGTTCCTCACACAGCAGTCCCTGATGGTTCTCCCTCTGCTCAGGGCCTTCATTACCATGTCTGGCACGACCTTGATGCAAATGAAACATTTCCAAGAACAAGGAGCTATAACAGGAACTCAAATGTTGCATTTATAATGATTCCCACTTCAGTTTTTTGACTTTAGAGTGCAAAGAAAAATGTGCAATTTCTTATTGAGGTAAAAGGAAAACAAAATAAACAACGAATGCAAATCCAGACTGTAGTCTGCTACTGTGAGGCAGAGGGCTCTTAAAGGAAACAATCTAACTCTACAAATGGAACAAACCAGAGCAGCTGCCCTGAAGAATCAAGGTGGTTTCCACCCGAGCTCCACCTGATGCTTGTGAATGGAGAAGCCAGCGACCCCCGTGAGCACAGACCTGCTCTCAGGGAGGGATTTGACCTTCATCTGCACAAAGCACCCTGTGTAGATCCACGGGGGCTCATTGGCACTAAATAGAAGAATAGATCCCTTCTGCCTCATTCCAGTTCACACCCATGTAGCCACAGAGCTGGCAAGAATAAAAGAAAGTTTTAATCTTTCCCATTCTCAGTCTCACTGCATTTACATTTATTAACCAACGCCATTACTAAGTATATACTCCAACATCTGCAAAATGCTGACTACATTATGTACTCTACAATGTCCAAAAGTTAGTTCATTAAAATCTGAATTTAAATTCTATGTCCATTTAGAAACTATTTGTATTATATTCTTCTGTAATTGGTTAAGCCTCATGAGTATAAATGCAGGAATATGGATTTTTCAATGAACTTTAAATAATCTTGTTGATTAATTTAAAGTCAAAGTAATGTTTGCTTAGAAATTACAGGATTATATTTCATTATTATTTAATTTACTTATTTTTAATTCCTGGCTTGTCATGAAGATGGCAAAAGCTGATGTGTTCCCTTGTTTCCTATACTATACTATGGAACATGGAATATGTGTGTGTGGATGGGTGTTTGTGTGTGTGTGCACACATAAACACAGGATACATACACACATTTATGTTTAAAAACAATTCCCTTGGATAAATACTAGGTATTCAAAGAAAACTCATTTAAAGGTTAGGCAAATCTAAGTTTACTAGATTTTTATTGCACTTTACTGAGTATAGTCTAGCTGTTGACTGTATACTGTTTTGTTGTGTCTGCAACAGTTTCATTTGTATGCACTTCAGGAGTTAGTTTCCTAGACGAGTAATCTCCAGATAAGTGCACCACGACCCTTCTCTCTAAAAACATCTGAAAATGCCTCATTCTACACAAAGCCTACTGATTGTCACTTTAAATTGGGGAAGGGGGCTGAAAATCGGTTACACTGTGATGAGAAGGGTCAGGTTCCCCAAATGTGGGTCTCAAGGAAGTAACCTGCATATTTTCAAAAACGGCCTTCGGGAATGGCATGCTTCGCCTGCTGGTGCACACAGTACACGGCTGGGTCCCTAAGCTGAAGGTGCCGGGGCTGCCTGGGTGGAACGCTCAGCTCTGCCACTTCTGAGTTCAGAAAATTAGGCAAATTATTTCATCTCACTCAGCTTCAGTTTTGTCATTTTAAAATTCTGAATAATGATAGCAGAACCCAATTTCTAGGTTTAAAAGGCATAATTTATATAAGGTGCTATGAAATGAGTCAGCCCATAATCAGAGTTGGCTAGTTCAAACACTTACTACAATTTTACATCAACTCTCTTGCTGTGTGGTCCTGAGAGGTCACTTGTCCTGGGAGTGTGAGTATCTTCACCTGTAGAACAGGGAGGTTGATTAGCCAATCTTAGGATTTTATGATCCTCTTGCTCTTAGACAATTGCCTGGAGATAGGGTCCTGTCCCTCCTCCTCCACACTCTCCCATGCTGTGTGCAGGCGGATGTGACCCCTAGCTGCATGAGGGCAGGCCTGGCCTCATGGCAGCATTACCACTTTGCCAGGGAAAGGAGGGCATCACAGATGATCCCAAGCTGCGTCTTGAAGAAACACAAAACTAAAGATTTTGCATGTACATCTAGGAGCAAGTTTCACACTGGAATCGCTTCCTTGTTCCTGAGATTCCTTTCCTCATGCACCTTTTTCTGTGGAAGTAGATGATATGGTTTGGCTGTGTCCCACCCAAATCTTATTTTGAATTCCCATGTGTTGTGGGAGGGACACGGTGGGAGGTAATTGAATCATGGGATCAGGTCTTTCCCATGCTGTTGTTGTGATTGTGAATAAGTTTCATGAGATCTGATGGCTTTATAAGGAGGATTTTCCCTCCATAAACTCTCTCTCTTTCTGCCTGCTGCCATCCATGTAAAACATGACTTGCTCCTCCTTGCCTTCCACCGTGATTGTGAGGTCTCCTCAGCCACTTGGAACTGTAAGTCCATTAAACCTCTTTCTTTTGTAAATTGCCCAGTCTTGGGTATGTCTTTATTAGCAGTGTGAAAATGGACTAGTACAGTAGAGAATTAGTGAGAAACTTAACTGAGAAAAAAAAACTACAGAGAAGAAGAATCCAGAGTTATCACTCAAGGCCCAGGATGTGGGGCATGTGTGGCATTCTCCTGGCTACTCTTGCTCCTAGATAGAGGTGGATGGAAACTCCAGGAACATCACCCATCCCCACCTCCTGCCACATGTCCCTGAAGCCTCCCTTGCCCTCTCCCTCTCCACCCTTCCCCATAGGCAGTGTTTTCCCAGGCTCTCAGGGAGCCCTGCTCACTCCCTCAGTGGCTGGTCTACCAGTCATCAGCTGAGAGCAGACCCTCCATTCACCCAGTTTCCTGTACTATGCTGTACCATGGAACATGCAATATATACGTGTGTGTGTGTGTAAGTATGCACAAATATCAGATACCCCACACAGTTCAATTTAAAGAAGACTATTTCCTTTGATAAATACTAGATATTAAAAGAAAACTCATATAAAGGGTATTCAAATTTAGGTTTACTAGATTAATTATTATTTACCAGGTTAATTAGCTGTTATGGCCTGGAACCACACAAAGGGGCCAGCCTCCCGCTCCCCCCACCTTCTAAGCCGATGTGAAGGGATCCGTGGGGAGATTCCTGCCAGGTTTCCTACGGGATGAGGTGGGGGTGGGGTGAGGGGCAGAGAACAGCTTCCCAACAGACAGCCAGGCACCTGGGGGACCGGCAGGTGGGAGTCTGTGCTCACAAACATTCCAGGTTGGCCTGAGCAACACTCACAGCAACACTCACAGCAACACTCACAGCTCCCTACCCTCAGCCTGCACACCCTCGCTCAGGACACCCGGATGTTGTAGGATTTTCTCATGGGCCACCAGCCAGGGCCTTTGTAGCTGCTTCAAGTGGTGTCCGGAACCACACTCCCACCCTGCTACAGATGCCTGCAGTTAGAGAGCCCTGGGCATCACTTCAGCAGAGGGTCCTGCCAGGCTCCCCTCATTCAGAGGAGACAGACTTCCCCTCTCCGACTTTTTTTTTTTTTTGAGAAGGAGCCTAGCTCTGTCGCCCAGGCTGGAGTGAGTGGCGCAATCTTGGCTCACTGCAAGCTCCGCCTCCCAGGTTCACGCCATTCTCCTGCCTCAGCCTCTCCAGCAGCTGGGACTATAGGCGCCCACCACCACACCCGGCTAATTTTTTGTATTTTTAGTAGAGACAGGGTTTACTGTGTTAGCCAGGATGGTCTCGATCTCTTGACCTCATGATCCGCCCGCCTCAGCCTCCCAAAGTGCTGGGATTACAGACGTGAGCCACCGCGCCTGGCGGAACAGACTTTATTTTTATCATCATGTGGGGAGTGAACATGGTTCTCTTCCTGCCTGAAGGGGGCACGAGGATATTGACTCTCTGTGGGATTCCAGGCCTTTCTGCGACTTCTGGACCCAGGTGAAGGAAGCCAAGGAAAGGAATGCTATGGGGAGAGGGTGGAGGAAGCAGAGAGCAAAGGAAGGCTGTAGGGACACGTGGTCAGGTGGAAGCCCAAACCACGCAGCGGTGAGTGGATGTCAGGGGCTAGAAATCGTGGTCTCAGGGTTCACTGTGCCATGGGGAGGTGTGTATTTCACCACACCCTGTGCCAGAAAGGCTACAGAGCGGGTCCTGTTCAGCTGTCCTTGTACCCACATGAGACCCCCACCACTGCAACACCAGAGGCCCGGGGCCTGCCCTCCTTGTTTGGAGATTCTGATTTCCCCAGGATCCTGGTGAATTTTCTTGGGCCACAGTAAATACCCTCAGAACTTTGTCCTCACCTTCTGTCCAGCAGTTTTGCCCAGCTGACAGCCGTGAGTGCATTAGGATGCAGCTCAGAACCCCTTCCCCGCAAGAGAAACTGAGCGCCTCCAGCCCTCGCTCACTGCCTTGGTAGCTGGGAACTCCACTTTCATCTCCCCAGACCTAGGAAACTGTCAAAGTTTCTAAGCATTCTGCTGGGTCTCTCTGACCTTCAATACTGAAAAAGCAGCAAATACCCGCAGGGAGAACACTGACCCAATTCAACGCATTTCCCTTCTTCCTGGGTACTTGGCCCTTCCATTCCTGGCCTTTGTGATCACTCTCTGACACCGGCCAGTAGCTGCTTTTTGTATTTTATGTGGCATTTACATTTATTTTTCGTGGTGATGGTGGTGAGGGGGCTTCTTGGTGCAATAAAGATGTTTCTGATGTCTGAAAACTCCACAAGAACGTGAAGACCTGCGGGTCTAACTTCTCACCAAGCAGCCGCAGAACTCGTGTTATCTCTAATAGGGGATGTTTGACACTCACAGGAAGCATTACTCATTCTTACAGACCGAGCTTGATTTTTAAAACATCAGTTTTTAGGCCAGGTGCAGTGGCTCACGCCTGTAATCCCAGCACTTTGGGAGGCCAAGGTGGGCAGATCACGAGGTCAGGAGATAGAGACCATCCTGGCTAACATGGTGAAACCCCATTTCTACTAAAAATAAAAAAAAAATTAGCCTGGCGAGGTGGCAGGCACCTGTAGTCCCAGCTACTAGGGAGGCTGAGGCAGGAGAATGGCCTGAACCCAGGAGGCGGAGCTTGCAGTGAGCCGAGATCACACCACTGCACTCCAGCCTGGGTGACAGAGCGAGACTCCATCTCCATAATAATAATAATAATTATTATTATAATTATATATAATAAATATTATTAAATATTATTATTATTTAAAAATCAGTTTTTTAAAAAATCAAGGTAAAATTTACCCAACATAAAATTAACCATTTTAACATGTACAGTTCAGTGGCATTGACTGCATTCATGGTGCTGGGCAACCATTACTTCTATCTAGTTAGTTCCAAAACATGGTCGTCAGCTTACAAGGAAACTCCACACACATAAAGCCATCCCTCCTTTTCCCCTCCCTCAGCCTTGGGAAACCACTAGCTGCCCTTGTCTCTATGCATTTACCTATTCTGCATATTTCATGTAAAGGGG
This sequence comes from Macaca fascicularis, assembly GCF_037993035.2. Classification (NCBI taxonomy): domain Eukaryota; kingdom Metazoa; phylum Chordata; class Mammalia; order Primates; family Cercopithecidae; genus Macaca; species Macaca fascicularis. Next base: position 125,789,999 of record NC_088389.1, on the reverse strand, counting down.
CCATACAGTATCTGCTTTTTCACAAAGCATCATGTTTCTGAGGTTCATCCACGTTGTATTTATGTTTTTATTTATTTATTAGCATTATTATTATTTTGGAGACAGAGTCTTACTCTGTTGCCCAGACTGGAGTACAGTAGTGTGATCTCAGCTCACTGCAACCTCCACCTCCTGGGTTCAAGCGATCCTCCTGCCTCAGCCTCGTGAGTAGCTGGGAATACAGGTACACACCACTGTGCCTGGCTAATTTTTTTTTGTATTTTTGGTAGAGATGAGGTATCGCCACATTGGCCTGGCTGGTCTCGAACTCCTGACCTTAGGTGGTCTAGCCACCTCAGCTTCCCAAAGTGCTGGGATTACAGGCATGAGCCACTGCACCTGACCCAACACTTCATTCTTTTTAAATGACTGAAGAATATTTCATTTTGCCAATATACCACGTTTTGTTCACTTATCCATCAGTGGATAGATAAGTTTGGGTTGTTTCCACATTTTGGCTATTGTGAATAGTGTAATCAGTATAACTTTTACAGCCACATGTGTAATGATTATATGTTAGGTGAATGTCAGTCTCTGATACAAACAACTGGAGCTTATTTTCATACCCAACCCATTCTCATTACAAAAGTTCTTGAGAGGGCTGGGTGTGGTGGCTCACGCCTATAATCCCAGCACTTTGGGAAGCTGAGGCAGGCAGATCACTTGAGGTCAGGAGTTTGAGACCAGCCTGGCCAACATGGTAAAACCGCATCTGTAGTAAAAACACAAAAAATTAGCTAGGCATGGTGACAGGTGCCTGTAATCCCAATTACTCTGGGAGACCGAGGCAGGAGAATTGCTTGAACCTGGGAAACAGAGGTTGCAGTGAGCCAAGATCGTGCCACTGCTCTCCAGCCTGGGTGACAGAGCGAGACCCTGTCTCAAACAAACAAACAAAAACAACAAAACCCCACAAAGTTCTTGATGGTGTGTCCCCATTGCTCCGGGAGGGACAGGCCTTTGTTTTCTCTCTGATGTACTCTGGGCCCCAAAAGCAGCATGCAGGGTGACCCTGGGTCTGAGGCCCAGTTCCAGATCCCACCCTCCCTGCAGCTCATGAAAATGGGGAGTCAGTCGTCACACCCTCCAGCCCTGTGTGTGCCTCGTTCCTATGGACATCCTAGAAGCTCAGACCTGTGACACTGAAGAAAGCCCTCAGGCTGCACAGTGGGTTGGTGCTCAGCACCCTTTATGTGTCCCTGGAGATATGCAATTCATTTCTGCTTGTGGGAAAAATGAATAGCAGCAGGACTAGGGGGGCTACAAATGCATGAGGAAGTAAAGCCCCTTTGTCAGCCAAGGCTTCTCTGCACTTCTCTAGCCGTTCGACTTAATTCTTCACCTTAGGAATTTGAAAATTTAATAGTCTATTTCATGGTAATTTCTGAAACAGTTGTCTTCATTTTTTAGATGCAGGATCATGATCAAAACATGTCCTGAGGCCTCCTTGGTGCCATGCATTATACTGATGACATAGAATCATCCATTTAATCCTCACCACAGCCCTGTGTGGGAGGTCCTGTTTTGATTCTGATTTACAGGTGAGAACACTGAGGCACTGAAAGACAGACACAGAGGGAGCCCGGGTAGTACACAGCGGAGCTGGACTTAAACTCAGACCTCCTGGCTCCTGGTTCCCAGCTTACAACTATTAGCAGCCATCTGCATGTGTGGCTATCAAAAATGAGCTCTCAAACAACATTTGGCATCCAATTTCCACTCCCCATTTTATAATTTTGCATGAAAAAAATTTATGTTACTATGATGAATTACTGAGATGAAGTTCTGATGCACTTTGTTCATGTTTAATTGCTTTGGAACCTGACTGTTTAAGCACCTGGAAGGAATCAGTGTCAAGTTAGTTTTGAAATGATCAGATACTGCCTCTTTTGATGAATCAGGAATAATCATCAGGTAGGAGTATAATCTCACTGCAACTTGTTTGAGTGGTTTACGGACTTTGCATCCTAATTTGGATCCTAATTTACATCTAACCTTTAAAGTTCTGGAATGTCAATGGACAGCTGCTTGAATAATTTTGTTAACAAATCAAGATGCAAATATTGGAAGAGAGAATAAAGCTACTCTGGAGTATATGTCAGGAGTGGACACTATTTTCTCACCTGTAAATTTTCACCACTTTCTTTTTAATTTGCTGCCTCTCGATTTGTTTTAAAGTTTTCTTGTCTTTCTTCATAGACTTGATGGGTTAAAATAATAAAATAATTATTAAAAAACATTCGCATCTGAGAAACTAGAATTTTAATCGTGTGATTCTTTAAGATGGTGTCTCAAACAGCTTTTCTTATATTTTTAAGTGTGGTCTGCATAATGGAAGCATTTTAAAACATCAAGCAAGACATAATTGCTTCGGTTTACTGCTTATTCAATTAAAAAGAAATAGAAAGACTAAGGACAGTGCTTATTGGATTCCAAGCCACCAACCCACATTAAAAAAAATATCAATCTTCATATTTCCCTGAGTCAATTTTTTCTTTTAACCATTAGTATGAGCTAATCCTTATTCAGCATAAAGCTAGGCATTACATTAAGAACTTGCATTTCATACTCACCACAAAATGGCCTAAAGTTAGTATTTATTCCATTTTGTAAATGAACAATCTGAGATATAAAAAGATGCAATAACCTGCCCAAGGTCCTTCAGCTAGTGCATTTTAGAGCTGGGATTTTACAGCAGGTTGCCAAAACTAGAGGCCTAGCGACCTTCCAAACCTATCTCCTTACCGCCCGGGTCTCAGTTCAGCTATTCCCTATCTTTAGAACAAATAACAGCATTCGATAATTAAATAATTAGCAAAACAAGTCTTTTTCTTGGAAAATGCCTTTTAACATACTATTAATCCACTTGTTAAGTTTTTACTACATCCAAGGCAAAGAAATGTAAAATATAATCCACGCCCTCAAGGAGCTTACAGGGATTGCAGTGGGAATTTGTAACATAATGAGAAAATTACGTCAAACGGTAATTCAAACACTGCAACACAGTCCTGATGCTTACCACCTGGAGCCAGTGTCAGATGCCACAGATTTAAGGGACTGCCTTTCCTTCAGACACCAGCCACAGTTCCGGTGTCCCCAGTCCACTTGCACTGCTGAACAACTGGCTAGAAATGTGGGCACCACATTTCGGGTTTGATAATTTTCTAGAACAACTCAAAGGAATCAGGAAATACTTATGCACAGTCTTATTATAAGTAATAAAAATTGGAACCTGCCAAGGAAGAAACACACTTGGCAAAGTCTGGGAGGGTCCCAAACACAGAGCCTCCATGCCCCTGCCTGCGGAATCTGAACGTGTCATCGTCTCAGGACATACACGTGTTTGCCAGCCAGGAAGCGTCCCTGTGCTTCAGTGGCCCCCAGTTGTTACTGAGACTGTATCACAAAGGCAGGATTGACTTAATCATTGGCCACATTTTAACTCAATCTCTAGCCCCACCCCTCAGAGACTGGGAGGTCAGACTTAACATCTTGTGTCCCAACTCTCCAATCACTTGGCTGCTCTTTTTGGCACAGTCTACCTTTTGCTTAAGCACAGATTCAGGTGTGATCCAAGGAGCTCATGAATAACAATGACACTCCTACTACTCAGGAATTTCCAAGAGTTTTAGAGTCGTCCAGGAACCAGGGACAAAGGCCAGTTTAGTTCTTCATTACACAACAGGTGACCCTGTGGCTTTTCACTATGGTTCTTCTGTATGTCTAAAATTTGGAGGAGGTACTGTAGGGTACGAATAAAAAGCTTTTAACTCAATTTCCCAGTATATTTGACTGTCATTACCAGTATTATAATTTTACTGACTATGCCAGTGTTTGACCATATTGCAATATGGTAAAATAATCTGAAAATTAAGAGTAAAAAATGTTGACATATTACTAGAATCTCATTCAGTCATTAATAATTAGTCCAGCCCATCATCATATTTTGTAACCAAAATGTCTCCCAGGGACATCACTCATGTTTGCAGCTTCTGTTCAAATTCTGTCACGTTCCACAAGCAGGAGTGCTTTCATCAATACATGGGTTCACTCTTTCCAGCATCTGGAATCACTGAGCTAAGAGACAGTATCATCTCTTGCCCTCAGCCCCTCTTAAAGTGTTAATATAATATTGGATTTTCCTCATTGTGTAACCCAAACATTCATTGTTATAATCAAGTAGTGTTTCTTCTTCTCACCAGTTATGAGAGTTTCTAATCTTTTCCACATTTAGAAAGCACATTAGGTTCAGCCACTGTGCTGGTCTAGATTCCTGGCAGCAATACAAGCTTAGCAAGTGCCTTCCACCCAGTGGACTCCCATTCACACAGGATGAGACACAGAACTAGGGGGCGTGTCAACCACTAGGCGATACATCTGCATTTCCTGCCAACCTCAGTTTTGCCAGATGGGGTAAAGACACAATCTACCCCACCTGGTCCTTAGGAATTTTAACATGAAGGTTTAAAGGCAGTTACAGCTTTTACTTAGGAATTATCCCTCCTTCTGGTATTTTGCAGTCCTGGGCCCGAGACCACCATAGCAGGTAGGTGAAAGAAATTTGAGGTGACGTGGGGAAGAAAGAAAGCTGTAGTCATGACTCCCCTGTAAGAACTGCATACTCATCACAACATTTGCCCTACCTCTTCCTTAGGACCCTCAGAAAAGTGGGGGAATCCATCTAGTGGGACCACCCCCTTGGCTCTCTCATTTTTTTTTTTTTTTTTGAGATGGAGTTTTGTTCTTGTTGCCCAGGCTGGCATGCAATGGCATGATCTGGGCTCACTGCAACATCTGCCTCCCAGGTTCAAGCGACTCTTCTGCCTCAGCCTCTGAAGTAGCTGGGATTACAGGCATGCGCCACCACGCCTGGCTAATTTTGTACTTTTAGTAGAGATGGGGGTTTCTCCATGTTGGTCAGGCTGGTCTCAAACTCCCGACCTTATGTGATCCACCTGCTTTGGTCTACCAAAGTGCCGGGATTACAAGCATAAGCCACCGCACCCGGCCGATGACCAGTGTTTTAGTTGTCCATTTCAATTCTCTGTCAAACCATTACTGTTAGGACAAAAGTGTTTCCTGAACTAACAAAACATGCAGAATAATCTGTTCTGTTGTCTCTGAGCGTTTGCATCTATTTCTGGGTAAGCAAAGTCAAGTCTCCAACAAGTGTCTGGTCCTGTCTATGCCCCTTCGTCCACCCCCAGGACCAATGCCATCCACACAGGGCCTTCCTCCCAGCTTCTCTGCTCCATAACCATCTGTAGTCTGTGTCTCTCTTGTTGGCAAAAAGAAGAATCTTTATGAGCATTTTGTGCCTCGGAAGGTACAAAGCAATAAATGTAATTCAGCCCATCTCTGGGCTGCTGCAGCCTCACAGTATCCACTCATTGCATGAACTTAATAGCCATCTAAAGTTTTCCACCCTGTTAAAATGAATCTCTTGACTCTTTTCTCTTTCTCCATTTTTCTTGTTAATTATTTGTTGTTGTTGTTGTTGTTGTTGTGTGTATCTGTAAGACACATAAGGGGAAGCAGAAGTAGCAAATCCATAGGGCTCTTTGGACTGTTGCTTGATTTTGCAGCAATAAAGCTACATTTAGTGATTATGCAAAGGGAGCCCCTTAATCATAGCATTACCCACGCCCTGCATAAGGGAAATAAACAATGGATGAATATCCTGAGCATCATTAAGCCAATCCAGCATGGCTTGCACACAAAACATACCAACCCCTTCACCTGGGATGTTCCAATGGGCATCTATAGGGGAAATAGGATAGTCCTCCTCAGGGTAAACAACTTTATAGTGTCTTTTATTTAGCCAAGTAGGCTAACTGTTCCCTAGGGAGCAACCTGCTATGTGTCTGGATCGTGTGTGGTGATCTGTGATTGTTCCATAATGAGCCGTGGATCTTGTATCAACCCAGACATGCTTTTCTATTCTGTAGTATTCAAAAACTAAAGAGGCCAGGTGCGGTGGCTCACATCTGCAATCCCAGAACTTTGGGAGGCCAAGGTGGGTGAATCATGAGGTCAGGAGTTCAAGACCAGCCTGGCCAACATAGTGAAACCCCGTATACTAAAAATACAAAAAATTAGCTAGGCGTGGTGACTCGGGAGGCTGAGGCAGGAGAATGGCACAAACCCCAGAGGCAGAGCTTGCAGTGAGCCGAGATTGTGCCACTGCACTCCAGCCTGGGCGACAGAGCTCAACTCCGTCTCAAAACATACACACACACACACACACACACACACACACACACACAACCAAATAAACTGCCTCTGAATTAATTACTCCTACATTTATTTTAGTAAAGGTTCTTCCATAAACTGTTGATATAACTTCTTCATGCTGTATCCCCTGGTTTCAGTAGTTTCTTGATTTTCCCTGTCTTACCTGAACTCTCTTTTTGATGATCAGACATTTCAGAGGCAATCTCTCTTATCCCAGCATATTTCTTCCCTTCGAGGATGGCTTTGAGATTAGTGGCCATATCTCAGACTGACCAAAATCTGAACCTGGTGTCAATACTCTTTTTTTTTCTCTCATTTTAGCTATTATAGATAATAAGAACCAAGAGATTGTATATTTCACATTTTGCTTATTATTTTTGCACTTCCCTGTACATCCAATGGATCAACTCTTTAGAAGCTGGTCTATCACTGTTTCTGAGTTCCACTGGTAGCTTTTACCTTCAGAAACTGATCACAACACAGCTGCAATTTCATATCAGGGGTGACCCTGTGGCCCCCCAGAAATCAAAGTTTCCTCATCGTTCGCCTTTTAATTCTTCCTCTTTCCAAACACCATGTTTCAGGGTTGTTCTAGTGAGTGTCACATTTTCTGGCACAAATGGTGAGAAGTAAATATTTCTCTATGGAGAAATCACTCTGGGGACATTAAAACCAGCTTCCTGGAGAAGTAGCATTTAACCTGGGATTTGAAGTATTCCATCCACATAAATGTGAGGAACAGTCCCTTCAGGCATGAGCTAAAGGGTCAGGACTAGCAGATAAGCAGCATACGTGCAGGCCCATGCAGAGCGCTATTTGGCTGTGGGTAGCAGCAGGCAGTAGGCCTGACTGGGAGGATGCCGGGGGAGGGGAAGCATATGGAAGATGACTTTGGATGACATTGAAAAGAAACACATTTTAAAATTTACTCAAGGGAACATGGTATTAAATCAAGTTTTACCTGCAGCTGCCTCCTTTCAGATTTAGGTTTGGCCGAAAGGTTTTTCCGTACATGGTGAACTGTAACAAGTGGAGGTGCAGACCGTAGCCTACACTCGTGCCAATCACCGAGTTTTGACTAATCAAATGTAGCCAACTGTTTGAACCATGTTCAAATAAGCCAAATGCCAAGCTGTAACCAATCCGGCTGTTTCTCTGCCTCACTGCCATTTTCTGTATGTCACTTTCCTTTTTCAGTCCATAAATGTTCTTCCACCATGTGGCTGAGCTGGAGTCTGGAAGCCTACTCTGGCTGGGAAGGCTGCCTGATTCACGAATCATTCATGGCTCAACTAAACTCCTTTATTATTTATTTATTTATTTATTTATTTATTTTGAGATGGAGTCTCGATCTATCGCGAGGCTGGAGTGCAGTGGCGTGATCTCGGCTCACTGCAACCTGTGCCTCCCGGGTTCAAGCAATTCTCCTGCCTCAGCCTCCTGAGTAGCTGGGACTACAGGCGCCCGCCGCCACACTCGGCTAATTTTTTGTATTTTTTTAGTAAAGATGGGATTTCACCGTGTTAGCCAGGATGGTCTCGATCTCCTGACCTCGTGATCTGCCCTCCTCGGCCTCCCAGAGTGCTGGGATTACAGGCGTGAGCCACCGCACCCAGTCAATTAAACTCCTTTAAGTTTAATTTGGCTGAAGTTTTTCTTTTATCAGTGGGGAGCCATTGAATGATTTTATCTGGGGAAAGGCATGATAGGAAAATCTCTTTCAAAATAAAATGAGTGCTAGCTCACTGCTAACCACCCGGTTATTGAGGTTCATCACTCTGCACACCTGCCCCTCTCAGTTTCCTCACTACTCTCAGCATTCCAGCCCTTACCAGACGTGCTGGGGCCACCAACTTACTCGTTTGCCTATTTTCTTCAACACTGAGGTCATCAAATACTATGTAAGATTCAAGCTTTGTAACCTCAATGCTTTTATCTATTTTGATACTAGCTACAAATTTATCACATGACTACATTAAATATAGACCAAGACCCTAAAATGTTCCTAGCCCTGAGGTATTCCATGTTTGGGTAAATAGCGTCCAAAAATACCACTAGCTGTCCTAAGGTATAGCAGGAAAAAAGTACAACACATCAGAGGGAAAAGCTGTACTGAAGGAGAGAAATAGAAAATAGGGAAACCAGAAAAATAAAAGACGAAGACAGACTTCTGCTTAGTGTGGATGGGTCAGGTCATTGCGGGGGCTGAGGGGTAACAGATGTATGGTGGTCTACATGCCACAGGTTGTGCACCCATGACTACCCATCATATTTAGACATAGCATCCCCTGGGGAGTCTCACCATACGAAGGCTCAGAGTCTGATCCATATTGCAGGAGAGTTGGAACAGCACGCAGCAAGACATAGGGAGGCAAACCCATGACCATTTAGTCACCCATCATTCTTCAAATGGATACAGTACTTCTAAAACACTAATACTCTTTTTATGGTATATCCATGATTGTAAATTAAATACTGAGGCCAATAATTCTTAGCTTATCCCAGATAAATCCTGATTTAACTTAACTATATGTTTCATGAAATTCTATTAGACATTCAATGATCTATTAAGTGATAATAACAGTTGACATTTATAAGGTGTCAACCACAAACATTTATTCATTTATACACAAAATTATTATTGAGGACCTAAAGTCACTGGGCTGTGTCCTGAGTAAATAAGAATGAGATGGTCCTGCCTCATGTTCTAGTCTTTCCTCTGCCAGTTATATACTCCTTTGTTCTAATGTGCACAGGTAACCTGAAAGTCAGCTAATTCTACAAAAATTTAAAAGAAACAAACTAACTTGAGGTTCTCAATAACTTATTCAAGTCCTGGCAGTTGGGATTTGACCATATAACTCTTGTCTCTATTTATCAGACTGCAAAAACTAATAGGTTTTGGCAAATAATATATATAAGCCTTGTTAATGAATGGAAAACATTAGGAAGTTAAATACCTGGATACATATATTTTCTAGGCCAATGTTTCTCCTGCTAAATAACCCTACCTTCAGTCGCAGTTGATTTGAAACTACAGCCAAAAGAACCAAGGGTGATTGTGGCTGTCATTACAGAGCAAATGGCCTGGAGGTAGTGGACAGAGAGACAGAGAGAGAGAGAGAGAGAGAGAGAGATTACAGAATGGGGCACTAACAGTTTGTAACAGTTTTTAAACAATCCTGTTGCAGATTAATGATAGGGTATCAGACAGTAGAGGCAAACTTTATAGCATATTGCATTTCTGATCAATGCCTATGCATTGATATTTTACAAAACTCCTCTGTCACACATGTAAGCATCAGAAGGAGCCTGAGTTTCTTTTGTCACAGATTTAAACAATATTCTAGCATAACCCTGAGAAAGTAAATAACATTTGTGATAATGAATGGATTTTCTAGAAAACTAAATGGTGGTGGTGAACTGCCAAGATCCCAAGGAAAAGGAATAGCTCTAGCGAAAAGGACCTGTAGAAAAGAAGAAAGCCTGGTGAGCTTCTGGCCCCATCTCATCCATAGGCTGACCAGGATAACACCTCGAATGTCACACTTACAAGCAAGTATTTTCTGGCCCAATAGCATCGAGCATAAAGTCAATCCATCATTTGTCCTAAAGGAACAGCAACATTTGTTATTTTTTACATTGGAGGAGTCACAAGTCTGAGGAGATTTTTCGATCAGAAATAACCTGTCCTTGGACTGAGGTTGGTGAAGGAAGCCAGAAGTCTATACTGTGTTTTTCTGATTGACCGTGGCACACACAAGAGTCTTCTGAAATAAGCACTTCTGTGTCAAGAGCAGTTAATTCAGCAGGCACACACTGTGGATTAGGGAGAACTAAGATAGGTGATTCTAACTGCTGCAACAGATGTTCTGGGAATCTCAGAACCATTGGACTTCCGTGTCAAAGTGAAGCCAGGGACTATGGGGGAAATCCTGGAGCCCCCAGAATCACAGAAAGTCTTTTCAAGTATTTTGATTCACTTCACTCTGGTCTTTCAGGGTGTTTCCTTACCCTGTCATGCCTTGGTTAAGCCACATACTGGCTGAGTCACCTTCCTCCACTCCCCAAATGTAGCTGCCCAAATCAGATGCCATCACAGGTCATGGATGATAAGTGTTTTAATGCATGCATCAGTGTGTGTCCTGTATCTGTTACACTGAAGTACTTAAATGATAGTCATTGTGTTCTCTGCTGATGTGGATAGACTCTTACCTCGCCACAAATGTGTCTTTTATAATTGCTGCTACCTGAGGGCTTTCCATGAAGGCGACTTCAGCAATTAAAGTTACTTAGGTATCACTCTCGGTTAAAGTGTGATGAGCATTTAATTTAGAACAGTGTAGGTTCTTGGTGAGTTTGTGTTGATCTCCAACCTGGTATGTCAACTTCTTTCTCAGCGGGATGGAGAGGCTGAGAGTGCTGCCAAGAGGATGTTAACTATTTTATATGGCATCGTTCTACAGGTTTGCAGCTACGTACTGAGGTACTTCAGCCTGAACACAGACAATTAAATACAAACATAAGAAAATGAAAATGTATTTCCAAGATAGGGGGACAAATTGAGTGGGAACAATATTTAGCCACTGCCTGCAGGCGTTTGAAGAACGGGAATAGCGAGTCCTGGAAGATTTCCTGGGCCAACAACCTGAAGATTGCACCGCTGTGCACAGCGCTCACGACCTCTGAAGCCGATGTTCTGGAGGCTGCTCTAGTAGTGGACGGACAGGTAAGGATGGTCTAAGCCAGCTTCCTGGAAAGTTCCAGGTCCGGCTTCAAAACGCCCTTCCCAAATTGATAATTGAAAGAGAGTCTGTAGAAACATTTGAGATTTAGGGAAACTACTATCTACGTTTATTTTTCTTCCCACAAACTTTTTTTTTTTTTTTTTTTTTGAGACGAAGTCTGGCTCTGTCGCCCAGGCTGGAGTGCAGTGGCCGAATCTCAGCTCACTGCAAGCTCCGCCTCCCAGGTTTACGCCATTCTCCTGCCTCAGCCTCCCCAGTAGCTGGGACTACAGGTGCCCACCGCCACCTCGCCCGGCTAGTTTTTTGTATTTTTTTAGTAGAGACGGGGTTTCACCATGTTAGCCAGGATGGTCTCGATCTCCTGACCTCGGGATCCACCTGTCTCGGCCTCCCAAAGTGCTGGGATTACAGGCTTGAGCCACCGCGCCCGGCCCCCACAAACTTTTAATAAGCAGCAACTATATTGGCCTGTGTCTGGTGTGGAAATAGGAAGGAAGGGGGAAAATCATGTCATAAGACGCTGGCTGTGTGTCTCAGTTCCCTTGTGATTGTTTTTGAGATGGAAACGACTGACTGAAGGGCAGAGGACAGGAGGCCCTCAAGCACTACAGTTTGCTGAAGTGAAGATTCCTGATTGGAAGTGATGAGCATTGAAAGCCCGGTGCAAGAGCAACAGTGGGTCAGAGGAGGTGGGCTGAAGAGTCCTGGAAACAGAGTTCCCGGGCAGGGAAATCTGATGTGGGCTTTGAGTAACCTCATGGGCATCTATGAAGGGACAGACAAAAATCAGTCTGTCCAGAGGAAGCAATGACTGATGGCGTTTCCACCTGCACACAATCTGGAGAGGAGTCAGCCCCACCCTGGGTCTTCCCACTCATCTCCTCTCACACGTCACCTGTGTCCTAACCATGACAGCTGCTAAATCTTTAACTCAAGGGGGGAAAGATTTGTTTTTAACTGAAGGAAGGAAAGTATTGTTTAAAATCTGAGATGAAAGGAGGAATGACTGTTCACTCTTCCTCTTCTAAAGACTTAGCCATTTTACTATTTGGTTGCTGCCAATCCTGATTATAATCAATGGCAAGTAAAAAGTGAGGTTGGAAATTAACCATAGGTGGGTATTGTATTTTTCAGAGGTGCCAAAAAAAGCAGAATGGATTTAGGCACACACATTGATTTTACTTCCATTTTGATTATGAAATTTTGGTGATTATTTTAGCTGTGGGTAAAAGAAAGAGAAAAGAAAATATTCTCTGTAAAGAAAGAGAAAGAAAAAGAAAACATTTTGGTAAATGATCTAGTGCTTTATACAGAACATCTGTTTATTTGTTTAATTCGTTAAATTCAATTTCTTTTTTTCCTTCAAAATGAGAAGACATTCTTTCATATCTACTCAGGGATTTTATTTATTTATTTATTTATTTATTTATTTATTTATTTTGAGATGGAGTCTCACTCTGTCACCAGGCTGGAGTGCAGTGGCGCAATCTTGGCTCACTGCAACCTCTGCCTCTCGAGTTCAAGCGATTCTCCTGCCTCAGCCTCCCTAGTAGCTGAGAGTACAGGCATGTGCCACCACGCCCAGCTATTTTTTGTATTTTTAGTGGAGATGGGGTTTCACCATGTTGGCCAGGATGGTCTCGATCTCTTGACCTCGTGATCCGCCGCCTTGGCCTCCCAAAGTGCTGGCATTACAGGCGCGAAGGGAGATATTGTAGAATAAGGTTACAGTTATATCACTTTATAAAAAGGGAAAGTGATGGACATGAGATTGTTACAGATGTAAAGGAAGTGGACAAACTTCTGTACTGTATAGCTACGTCTTCCTTCTGGTTTAGAGTTTCTAAACTTCATTTTACTAAACAAGATACAACAGTTTAACTCATAAGATTTGAGCTCCTGCTCTAATTAACATGAGGCAACAGCTAGTGGGCTGATAAGGGTGGAGAGATGGATCGAGGCTGAGTAGTGCAAAGACTCTCTTTTCTAGCAGTCAGTGAAGTGTGGGGAAGCAGGGAGAGGAGGGAGGCCTGTGGTCAGTGTTAGGAACCCTGCTGGCTTAGGCCACGCTGAACTACAACCCAAGAGGGGGACCCCTACCACCACTCTGTCACCAGCCACACGCAACCCCAGGAGGCACCACAGACTGTGAGGGAGGAACAGCAATGTGGGAAGGAGGGTGGCCCAGCTTCTTCCTTCTCTGTCTGCTGAACTCCTAATACGAGCTTGTGTTAAGAGATGGCATCATCAGTGTTTAATGGGAATGCTTCTGAAATAAGCTGCTTCAATCCTATATGAAGTTACGTCTTTTGGGAAATCAGCACCTTCTCCGAAATTATGCTGAGACAAACATTCCCAGGAGATCAAGGCCAGTGTTCTCATTTTGAGGTCAAATCGGTGAGCTCTGGAAACTTGTGACTGCTGGGATACTGCTTAATGAACAAATATAATACATCAATTGCAATGAAAATTTAGAATAACAGGCAAGAAAAAATATTATTGAGCATTTCATGTGATCTGGCAGTATATTCCCCCTCACGGTCTAGGAAGGTGCCATGCAGAAATCGGTTCCAAATGTCTAAGATATTGACACGGTTCAAATGTGAAAACTGTGGAAAAGGGAAACTTGGATAAATCCATTCCTCGTCCTTCCTTCCTGTTTCCCCCCAACCATTGTTCCGTATGTCTGCGGCTGTGTCTTCGGGACAGGCTGCCAGCCGTAACATACTAAACGAGTATGCAGTCTTGTTAGATAATGCTGAGTTCCCTTCCGTGGGGGTTGTGCTAGCGCAGATCCCCACCACAAAAATAGGAAACTGCCTGTTTCCCTCAGCCTTTTCAATACAATGTGTTATCCATCTTTCAAAGAAAATATTGTGAATGTCTTCCAGTCTTAAAAACATAAATAAATATTGCTGTCATTTGAACCCTGAAACCACAGCTTATCGTCACATCCTACCATGTTTTAAATAACCTACTATCAAGTCATTTTTAATTAAATGATGATTTATAAGAAGAAAAAAACACCATTATTGAGATTTCCCCCAGCCGTCTCACCTTTCATATTAGAGCAATATTTGGAGATCTCTTCCCATAAAATTTAGAGGGTGATGTGAAGGTGAAGTCATGTTGCGTGACAAAGGACATGCTTTCGGTATGTATGTTCCTACGAACTGTAGGAATCCAGTGGAGACTCAACAGCAAGACAGTGAGAAAAGCAAAAGAAGTTAAAGAACAATCTTCTGTCAGGTATTTTGTTTTGTTTTGTTTTGTTTTGTTTTGTTTTTTGAGGTGGAGCCTTGCTCTGTCGCCCAGGCTGGAGTGCAGTGGCGTGATCTCAGCTCACTGCAACCTCCACCTCCCAGGTTCAAAGGATTCTCCTGCCTCGGGCTCCCTGGTAGCTGGAATTACAGGTGCCCACCACCATGTCCAGCTAATTTTTTTGTTTGTTTGTTTGTTTTTTTCAGTAGAGACAGGGTTTTACCATGTTGGCCGGCCTGGTCTCAAACTCCTGGCCTCAAATGATCCACCCGCCTCAGCCTCCCAAAGTGCTGGGATTACCAGTGTGAGCAACCGGGCCTTTATATTTATATCTGTCGGTTTTATGTAGAAAAAGTTAATCTACAAACCGGCCAGGTAAACTCCCTAAACATTATTTATGCAAGGCTACACTAGTGCTTGCTTTCTCTCTCTCTCTCTTTCTTTTCTTCCTTCTTGCCCATCCACACACACTTAGCCATATGTATATCCATGTGTAGACATGCACAGATATGCCCATGTGTAGACTTTTATGTCAATTAATCTACATTTAATAATTTTTAATGTTCTACTTGCAAGTAATCCTGTAATCCCAGCACTTTGCGAGGCCGAGCGGGGGCTGATCACGAGGTCAGGAGATCGAGACCATCCTGGCCAACACGGTGAAACCCCGTCTCTACTAAAAATACAAAACAAAAATTAGCCAGGCATTGTGGTGGGTGCTTGTAGTCCCAGCTACTTGGGAGGCTGAGGCAGGGGAATGGCCTGAACCCGGGAGACGGAGCTTGTAGTGAGCCAAGATCGCACCACTGCACTCCAACCTGGGTGACAGAGCGAGACTCTGCAAAAAAAAAAAAAAAAGAAAGATACACAATTTAGGTTAGAGAGAAAGAACAAGTTCAAGAGATCTCTTGTACAACATGGTGACTATACTATAGTTAATATAAAAATTATACTAATGAAAATTGCTAAGACAGTAGATTTTAAGTCTCCTCACCACAAAAAAGTATGTGATGTAATGCATATGTCAATTAGCTCAATTTTGCCATTTCAAAATGTATACACATTCCAATATTACATGTCTTACATGATAAATATATGCAATTTTTATTTGTCAATAAATAAATAAATAAAAATATTCAAAAGTTAATGAACTACTTTGTATTACAGAAGGTCTATATCCACTAATTATATTGTCCAAACAATCTATAGTTGGTCATTTGAAAAAACAAACAAAACTCCCCTAAAACATCAGAATTTCATTGCTTTTAAGATAGAGGTTGGATATTTTATCAAATATTTTATGATTATATTTTACTCACTTATGACCTAATTCCTCAGAACATACAGTCAGCTAAATTGCCAATGATTTAAACATTTGAAGTTAGGTTTTTGCTGTTGTCATGCTGCAGGGCATAACTACCTGTGTAATGTGTGCTCACGTGTTCGGCTTTGCTTTCAGATTAAATGGAGCACTTCTTAATGGGCCTGTGAATCCACTGCCTGTGACAGGTATCACACTGTAGCTCCGTGTGAGGGCAGCCAAGTGTAAAACTAAGATTCTCCATTAATACCTGCCTGAGGGGAGATGTAAGACAATGGCTTTTTCTTTTTTTTCTTTGAGATGGAGTTTCCATCAGGCTGGAGTGTAGTGGCACGATCCTGGCTCACTGCAAGCTCCGCTCCCCAGGTTCCCGCCATTTTCCTGCCTCAGCCTCCCGAGTAGCTGGGATTACAGGCACCCGCCACCAGGCCCAACTAATTTTGTTTTTGTATTTTTAGTAGAGACGGGGTTTCACCGTGTTAGCCAGGATGGTCTCGATCTCCTGACCTCATGATCCGCCTACCGTGGCCTCCCAAGGTGCTGGGATTATAGGCTGAGCAACCGCGCCCAGCCCAGAAAGATATTTTCTAAAGTTTCTTCTAGGATTTTTATAGCTTGAGGTCTTACATTTAAATCTTTGATCCATCTTGAGTTAATTTTTGTAGGCGGTAAAAGGTAGGAGTTCAGTTTCATTCTTCTGCATATGGCTAACCAGTTATCCCAGCACCATTTATTGAATAGGGAGTCTTTTCCTCATTGCTTATTTTCATCAACTTTGTCAAAGATCAGATGGTGGTAGGTATGTGGATTTATTTCTAGGTTCTCGCTTCTGTTCCATTGGTCTATGTATCTGTTTTTGTACCAGTACCATGCTGTTTTGGTTTAAACTAGGTGCCCATAAACAGTGGATTGAATAAAAAAAAAAGTGGTACATATATACCATGGAATATTATGCAACCATAAAAAAGAACAAAATCATGTCCTTTGCAGCTACATGGATGCAGCTGGAGACCATTACCCTAAGTGAATTAACATAGCAACAGAAAACTAAATACCGCATGTTCTCACACATAAGTGGGAGCAAGCCATCGGGTGCACATGGACATAAAGATGGGAACGAAAAACACCGGGACTCCTAGAAGTGGGAGAGAAGGAGGGAGGGTAACGGTAGAAAAGCTACTTATTGGGTACTATGCTCACTACCTGGGTAATAAGATCATTTGTACCCAAACCTCCAAGTCACACAACATACCCACGTAACAAATCTGCACATGTATCCCTGAACCTAAAAGTTGAAATTTTTTTCTTACAGTA
This sequence comes from Macaca fascicularis, assembly GCF_037993035.2. Taxonomy (NCBI): domain Eukaryota; kingdom Metazoa; phylum Chordata; class Mammalia; order Primates; family Cercopithecidae; genus Macaca; species Macaca fascicularis. Next base: position 125,773,082 of record NC_088389.1, on the reverse strand, counting down.
AGCTTGTATTCATTTATGTTGCATAACCAGCAATATTGGTAAACATTCTATTTTTTTTTATTAAGGTGCTAGGCTGTGCCTTAAAGGATTCAAATATTTTAATAAAATGTAGTTTCAAAGTATTTTAAATCAAAATACTCTGTTATTTCTTATACGAATGTCATTTTTTTCTGAGTGTGAAAAATTCCAGAAACATTTATTTTAATACAAAGCCAGTACAAAATAAATAAAGTTTAAGTGAAATTAATTGGAGAAAAAGCCAACTTAACTAAGAATAAACTCTATACTTTGCCTCTCTTTATAGAAACAAAATCATGTTGCCTTCAAGAGCGTAAGATAGCAGGAACTAATTTCCAAAGGACCGACACTTGGAAAAGCAGTGACGGCATACGGAGGAGTAACTGTTGAGAGCTGCACTCTTGGGACAGCTGGAGTGTGTTGCTGGGCAGAGTTCAGGCAGAGCAGGGCCGCTCGCTCTCCTCTCTGGAGAGTGCTCTGAGTGCAACCCTAGGCCTGCACCCGGCAAGTTCACGGTTCAGGCGAACTCTGGCCTTCCCAGCACAGAAAGGAGGCATGGTTCTTCTCACAGTCCAGGGAAATGCTCCTGGACACATCTCAAAAATGAAAGATGTTCTCATCTTGTCCCCCAGTGGTTCAAACTTCTGCTGAGTATGGGCTATCTTCATAATAAATTTATCAACAAATAAATACTTCCTAACATTCTACGTTGCAACTGTTTCATCTCTCTTCTTCAAAATAAAGTGAATAAAATATCTATTTCATGGAATTTAGTGAGAAAAATAAATTAGATTATTCATACAAAATATTTATTACAGGGCTTCTTGGTACACTGTCCACTGTCTTGGCACACGAGCAATAAATTATAGCTGCTATTTTAAAATATATTATTTGAGTATTGTCAGGCATAGATGAGTATTCAAAACCTCTCCTATAATATCTGTAAGATATTAAACGCCTAATAGGAAATCTTAATTATTTTTCTATATATGATGTACCAGGAATTTCCAACATGGTTCCCATTCAAATTGGATTGAGGACATTTTCCCACATTTACCAGTAGAGACTATCTCCAGTGTTGAACATGAGTGCTAGCTTTGCCCCATCCTGTGAGTGCATCACCACACTGACACTCTAAGTCCTCTAAGTTGATAGTTTCCACTTGAAATCTTAATCCAATTTCACGAGCAGGGTTGGTTCTACTGAAAATTAATGAAGAAGCAGATGAAACTTATTTTTACTTCCCACCCTAATCCCCAAAGCTTATTAATCTCCTTACATCCTGACCCCTTTCTCTACCATTTGTTCTGAGCTCTGGAGGTCTGTTTCTCTAATCTATGCGTTTTATCCTATCCATTCAATAACTGTTGTTAGAGTGTCTCCTCTGTATTACCCAGGGACATCCCGTTAAGCACTGCTATTACAAAGTAGATAAGATGCTGTGCATTCCCCCAGTCAATGCTTCTCTTAAATAATTTTCATAAACATCCTGGGCAATGGCATAAGCTGATTTTTCTGGTCTACTCCACAGCAGCAGTAACAGAAAACTATCTCAGTGTGTTCAGTGTTGTTAACAATATCCTCTTTTGTATCTTACTATGAGTTTTTCTTCGGATAAACTTGTTTTGTGAAATATGTTCAAAATGTATTAAGAGCCTGCCTTTTAAGCAAATTATCTGAAAATCTCCTACTCATGTGCTAAATAAATACATTTTCTACTATGATGCATTCTGCCATTTGGTACATTTTAAGAACTCTTTTCTATTTATTTAAGATAGTTAAGGTCAACCTTATTGTACTTTCTTTCTACATGTTGTGCATAAATATATGTACAATGAGTCCATTATATACATTGACTACAATTTTCTGTCTTGTTTTGTTTTTCTTTTCTCAGAGCTAAGCTCCTGGAATGGGGGTTGGGAGACTGGATGTCTGGCGGTGGCTCTACTGAGTTGACTGACCTGCAGTGAGCATGTGCCAGCACTTTGGTCTCCATGTATACAACGCAAGAGTTCAAATAAAATAACGCACACACTTTCCTCCAGCTCTAACATTTAGGACTTGATCATATTTCAAATTCAAAACTCTTCTTAATTTTAATAAGAATCCCTCTCTAAGACAGCTTTTAAAAGGCAGTAAGCCGAATGTGAGACTGAATTATCAGTTGTATGTGTGCTGTGGGTTAATTAGGTGAAATATGGCTGTGCTCTGTGGAAATACATGTTTAGCAGATGAAAAGAGTCTATACCTTAAAGGAGAATGCTTTTAAAAATTGATCATTAAAATGTTATTCTGTGTTAGTGTGGGTAATAATATTAAAGAACGCAGAGTAGTTATCGACTTAAATCAATGGGCAGAAGAGTAAATAATGAAGGGAGCAAGACAAGAAGGCAGAATACAGTGGAGGTGAACGTAACTGATCTCATTCAAAACTCAAGGGATGTGTCGGCCAGGCGTGGTGGATCACACCTGTAATCCCAGCACTTTGGGAGGCCAAGGCAGGCAGATCATGAGGCCAGGAGATCGAGGCCATCCTGGCTAACATGGTGAAACCTCGTCTCTACTAAAAATACAAAAAATTAGCCGGGCGTGGTGGCGGCGGCTGTAGTCCCAGGTACTTGGGAGGCTGAGGCAGGAGAATGGTGTGAACCTGGGAGGCAGAGCTTGCAGTGAGCCGAGATCGCACCACTGCACTCCAGCCTGGGAGACAGAGCGAGACTTGTCTCACAAAAAACCAAAAACAACCAAAAACAAACAAAAAGCAAACAAACCAAAAAAACCTCAAGGGATGTGTCAACAGTGAGCAGTGTGAGCCTAGGGGGTTTTAATCAACCATCTGGAACTGTGGGTCACTCGTGAATGGCACATCATGAAATTCAAAACAAATTAAAAAAAAATGGCCAGGAGCAGAAGGATCATCACACACGACCACTGAATAAAGATGAAAAACATAAAGGAAGAAAGACACCCTAATGTCTCTAATGACTTCTTTGATAGGATTTTATCAAACATGTCTACTGACTTCGAAAAACCGCAACTGAGGAACAGGAATGGGAAAGACACCCACTAACTTTCTTCAGCTTGAAACTCACAACAAAGGCCACGCAAGGTCACAGCGTCAGAGTCTATTGATGGTGGATGATGACAACAGAGAAAAACATGACTTTAATCAGGTTCGACCTTCTCATCTTCAGTGTTTTCAAGGCATAAGAAGGGGACTAAAATGGGATGAATTCAAAGGTTAAAAAAGTGAAATTGCAGAGTGTTTCTGGCTAGCAAGAGTTAGGACAAGCAAGCAAAAGCCTCTGAACCCCGTCTCCACTATCTCTTCTGAGCTCGGGTTTCCCAACCTGGATGCAGAGAAAACCCCAATCCCCATCCGGAGGAAGTCTTGTTGTTACCTCAAATGCTGTGTGTTCTTACCACACTTCTTTTCAACACAGTTGTTCTTTTTCTTGGCTTTCTCATTTCTGCTATTTATACGACTGACTTCGGTTATCTCTTGCTGAAAAGTTAGATGTGTTTTGGGACTGGGGTAAGACAAGACACATAGGGTACAAGATTTAAGGAAACGCTGCACTTGCACAACCGTGACAGTGAGTGTCTCCCTAAGGTCTGTGCCCTCGGTACTTCGTTACATCACCTACCCCCGGCCCTGAGTGAGACCACTTCTGACTTGAACACACCACTTGTGTCTGCCTGGCTTCTGTGCTCCAACATCCCTGTTTGACTGAGAAAGTGATGCCCAGGAACACGTTTTTTCGGCATGACAGGTTAACTGCGATGGAGAGGCCCATCTCTTCCGTCTCTTCTTCCGAGGGGCCTGCTGCAGAGTGCTCATCTCCTCCATATGGCCGTGTTGCATCGCTAGTAAACAACATGCAGAAACATAAAGGCCACTTCTTTAAGCTGGATTTCCATGTCCCATACAGATTCCTTGGGCGTGGGTGTGGCTGGAGCATTCGTGGGGTAAAACTAGTAGCAGAACCACGCTCAGGCCTGGTCTGGATCACCCTGTAAACATTCCCATTCTCACCCCAGCTGTGTTCCCAATGGAGGCAGAGCGTAAATGAGAATAAAATTGCAACTGGGGAGAAAACAATTCCAGACATAGTACGGTGGTTGAACCAACTGTATATAACATTCTAAATGACTTGAATCAAGATTGAGTATGCTAGAAATACACAGTTGTTCTGTTGGTCTTAAATCCTACTGAATTATAGGAAAATAAAGAGGAAGTATTTGGAAAATGGATATACTTCTAGGAGAGCAATTGCACATTTTCGGGAAAAACTATAGAGTTATTACTTTATTCCATGTCTTTATCATCTCATTTCTAGATATTCTAATGGTTGGCCTCCTGCACCAATATTTTAAACTTTTTCTATTCATTCTGCATGTGGGATTCCAAAGTGCCACTGGTTCGTTTATATTACACGCACAAGGGTAAACAGATAACTGTTTTTTTAACCTTATGAAATACAAATACTGGCTGGGCACGGTGGCTCACACCTGTAATCCCAGCACTTTGGGAGGCTGCAGCAGGCAGATTACCTGAGGCTGGGAGTCCGAGATCAGCCTGACCAACATGGAGAAACTCTGTCTCTACTAAAAATATAAAATTAGCTGGGAGTGTTGGCGCATGCCTGTAATCTCAGCTACTCGGGAGGCTGAGGCTGGAGAATCGCTTGAACTCAGGAGGTGGAAGCTGCAGTGAGCTGAGATCACGCCATTGCACTCCAGCCTGGGTGACAGAGCGAGACTCTATCTCAAAGAAAAAAACAAAAGGAAAGGAAAAAAAATGCTTTTCAATATATTTATATTCCATATCATTTTGAATATTAGACAATTTATGTCACTCTGGATGCACTCTAAGTTTAAACAAAGGAAATTAGGACAAAGATAAAATGAGGATTGATTAGTAAGAAAAAGCTAGAGCAAGTTGGTACCCACAATGACAGTCTATAAAAACTTTTACAGCTGTTGATTTTAGTAGAGCAATTTAGTACTGCATTCTTGGTAGGCAGAGTGAATAAGGAACAAGAGTCAGGTATAAGATCCCAACTGGCTACAATTTAAAAACATACCTGTTAATCAAGGAGAGAATGGCAATTTTTGGAGATAAGTTCTAGGAGAAATTCTAATCCACAGCATAGTGGAAGATGATGCCTTAGCAGTATCTCCATGAGGAACTCACCTGTGAGTCTCACTGGTTGTCTGTAACACTGACTCTCACTTCAAGCCAGTGACATGACTGAGTTCTCTGCGTGGCTTTGAAGACCCTTCAAGATCAGGCCATCCTCAGCTCCAGAAGAGCCCATCTCCTCAGTGAACACTGGGGATCCCACTCTCCTTTCTCCTTTCCAGATGACTTGTTCATAGCATATGGAATCTCTGCATTAGAAGCCACTAAGACAGCCACATTTTATGTTTCTACTTTGGTTCTTTGTGAGAAACAATCCCATGTGAGACAAAAAATGAGCCGCTGGTGATGAAGAAAATCCAAGACTGCAGAGAGAAAAGTCAATATTTAGGCACAATCAGATTCTAATTGGTTACTAGTGTCAATATCTCTAATGTATTGATGATATTCTTTCTACATTTTGCGTAGCGAAGAAAATGGAAAGATGCAAACTCGGGCTTCTAGTTACTTTTATCAAAATATTTGAGCAGATTTTCAGGCACCTGATTTGCATAAGTTATAAACATATTCACTTGGTGGCTAAAGCTTTGACAGACCTGAGCATGAGTGGGCAGCCTTTACTGCCATGGAAAATCTAGCATAAATATTTTGTTTCTGTTTTGCTACTTTTTAAAAGTCGTACATGTTTAATGTGTATGTTTGATGAGTTTAGAATAAGAATATGCCTATGAAACCAACCAACATCACCATCATGGCCATAAATATATCTATCACCTCCCAAAGTTTCCCATTGACTCTTTATTATTATTACTGTTTCAGTTTGTTTGGTAAGAACACTTAACCTAAGATCTACCTCCTTAGCAATTTTAGTTACACAGTAAAGTGTTGTTAGCCATAGGCACTATGCTGTATGGCAGATCTCCAGAACTTATTTACCTTGTATAACTGAAACTTCATACCCTTAATCATCACCTTCCCATTTACCCCAACCCCCAGCCCCCGATCACCATTATTCTATTCTCTATTTCTACCAGTGTGATTATTTTAGCTTCTACATATAAGTGAGATCACGCAGTATTTTCTTTCTGTGTCTGGCTTATTTCACCCAGCGTTATGCCCTGCAGGTCCACTCATTTTGTTGCAACTGGAAGAATTTCCTTCTTTTTTTTCAGGCTGAATAATATTCCATGGTATGTACTATGAACCCAAAATAACTCAGAAAGTTGGTTTCACCAAGGTTAAGGATGCACCAGTGACACAGCCTCAGGAGGTCCTGATGACATACTCCCAAGGTGGTCTGGGCACAGCTTGGTTTTATACATTTTAGGGAGACATAAAACATCAATCAACATATGTAAGATGTACACTGATTTGGTCCAGTAAGGTGGGACAACTCCACCTTACTTGGACCCTCCCCCCCACCCCCGACCAGGTTCCAGGTTTAGAAGAGGCTTCCAGGTTAGAAGAGATAAGGGACTAAAAGGTTGCATTATTTTGAGTCCTTGATCTGCTTTGTACTAACTACACAATTTAGTCTGGCTCAGTGAATCTGCATTTTTACATAAACAATAGGGCAGAGGAAGCAATCAGATATGCATTTGTCTCAGGTGAGCCTCAGAGGAATGATTTTGAATTCTGTCTGTCCTTTGTCCACAAGGAATTTCCTTGTGGGCAAAATGTGAGGGAGGTATGTAGCTTTTTATCTTTGTGGCTATCTTATTTAGGAATCAAATGGAAGGTAAGTTTGTTTGACATAGTTCTCAGATTGACTTTTCCCTTGGCTTACTAATTTTGGGGTCTCGAGATTAGTTTTTCTTTCACAGTACAAACTGTGATTTCTTTCTCCATCTATTGATGGACATTTAGGCTGTTTATATATCTTGACTATTGTGGATAATGCTGCGATGAACATGGCAGTATGGATATCTCCTTGAGATCCTAATTGAAGTGGCATTGCTGGATGATATGGTAGTTCTAATTTTTTTTTTTTTTTTTACAGAATCTCGCTCTGTCGCCCAGGCTGGAGTGCAGTTGCGCGATCTCGGTTCACTGCAAGCTCCCCCTCCCGGGTTCACACCATTCTCCTGCCTCAGCCTCCCGAGTAGCTGGGACTACAGGCACCTGCCACCACACCTGGCTGCTTGTTGGCCATTTGTATGTCTCTTTGAGAAACATCTGTTCATGTTCTTTACAAACCATTTTTAAAAATTGGCTGTTTTCTTGTGCTTTAGTTGCATGAGTCTCTCATATATTTTGGATATTACATGGTTTGTAAAAGAACAACATTGGACCCTTATAATACACACAAATTAACTCAAAATGGATTAACGAATTAAATGTAAGACCTGAAACCATAAAATGCCTAGAAAACGGAAGGAGAAACCTCCTTGACATTGGCCTTGACAATGATTTTTTTGGACATGACATCAAAATCACAGACAAGAAAATAAAAAATGAACAAGTGAAATTATATGAAACTAAAAAGCTTGTGCACAACAAAGGAAACAAAAAATCAAGAGACAACCTGTGGAATGGGAGATTAACATAAGTACTTTATATGGAAAAAGTCTGTTCAAGAAAATCAAAGTGAGTGCTTTGACTATAACAAATTTAGTACTTTAAGTGCCCATGGAAGAAGTTCATTGCATTCTTTTATTATTTTTTAGTAGAGTTTTCTTTTTTTGGCCTGGCACAGTGGCTCAAGCCTGTAATCCCAGCACTTTGGGAGGCAGAGGTGAGTGGATCACAAGGTCAAGAGATGGAGACCATCCTGGCTGACACGGTGAAACCCCATCTCTACTAAAAATACAAAAATTAGCTGGGCGTAGTGGCGCATGCCTGTAGTCCCAGCTACTCGGGAGTCTGAGGCAGGAGAGTCACTTGAACCCGGGAGGCGGAGCTTGCAGTGAGCCAAGATCGTGCCACTGCCCTCCAGCCCCAGCGACAGAGCACGACTCTGTCTCAAGAAAAAAAAAAAGAGAAAGAATTTTCTTTTTTTTGTGGCTGGGCGCTGTGGCTCACGCCTGTAATCCCAGCGTTTTGGGAGGCCAAGGCGAGTAGATCACTAGGTCAAGAGATTGAGACCATCCTAGCCAACATAGTGAAAACTCGTCTCTACTAACAATACAAAAATTAGCCAGGCGTGGTGGCATGTGCCCGTAATCCCAGCTACTCGGGAGGCTGAGGCAGGAAAATCGCTTGAACCCGGGAGGCAAAGGTTGCAGTGAGTGAAGATCACGCCACTACACTCCAGCCTGGAGACAAAGCAAGACTCTGTCTCAAAAAAAAAAAAAAATTATTATTAACTTTAAAAAATTTTTTTTTATTTTTAAAATTAAGTTCTGGGATACCTATGCAGAATGTTCAGGTTTGTTACATAGGTATACATGTACCATGGTGGTTTGTTGCACCCATCAATCTGTCATTTAGGTTTTCAGCCTCACATGCATTAGGTATTTGTCCTAATGCTCTCCCTGCCTTTCTCCCTCACCCCGCAACAGGTGCCAGTGTGTGATGTTCCCCTCCCTGTGTCCATGTGTTCTCATTGTCCAACTCCCACTTATGAGTGAGAACATGCAGTGTTTGGTTTTCTGTTCCTGTGATAGTTTGCTGAGAAAGATGGTTTCCAGCTTCATCTATTTCCCTTCAAAGGACATGAACTCATTCTTTTTATGGAATATGTTATTCCATGGTATATATGTGCCACATTTTCTTTATCCAGTCTATCATTGATGAACATTTGGGTTGGTTCCATGTCTTTGCTATTGTAAATAGTGCTGCAATAAACATACGTGGACATGTGTCTTTACAGCAGAATGATTTATAATCCTTTGGGTGTATACCCAGTAATGGCATTGCTGGGTCACATGGTATTTCTGGATCTCGATCCTCGAGGAATCGCCACACTGTCTTCCACAATGGTTGCACTAATTTACACTCCCACCAACAGTGTAAAAGTGTTCCTATTTCTCCACAGCCTCACCAGCATCTGTTGTTTCCTGACTTTTTTTTAATAATCGCCATTCTTTCAAAACTTTAACCTAACAGCATTTAAATGCAATTCAAAAGAAAATCAATTGGTCAGGCACAGTGGCTCATACCTCTAATCCCAGCACTTTGGGAGGCCGAGGCAAGCAAATCATTTAAGGTCAGTAGTTCAAGGCCAGCCTGGCCAACACGGTGAAGCCCCGCCTCTACTAAAAATACAAAAATTAGCCGGGCGTGGAGGTGTGTGCCTGTAATCCCAGCTACTTGGGAGGCTGAGGCAGGGGAATCACTTGAACCTGGGAGGCGGAGGTTGCAGTGAGCCAAGATGGTGCCACTGTACTCCAGCCTAGGAGACAGACCAAGACTCCATCCCCAAAAAAAGAAAAAAAGAAAATCAATTGACTGGACAGGTGTGAAACAAGAACAAAAATATATATCTATTCAATAGATTTATTTTCTGAACATAATGAGAAAGGTTATAATACTTATAAAAATTCTTGCACTCATTAATTACACTTCGCATTGTCTACTTTTAGAAAAGTAAAAGCTGTAAAACACCTAAACGAGGTTATCGCTATGTGATTATATTACCTTCTCTATCCTTCCGCCCTTCGCCCAAGCACATACATTTTAGAATGGAAAAGCAGCATGACAGGAAGCTTCATGCATCAGGCATCAGACACCTAACAAAGAGGTTCATTAAGCTCAACGGTTGTCTTGTACCTCATGTGGCCAACTGGAACTGCTGGAGGTTGTGAGCGAGATGATGGAGGTTCTGGTCCCTCTCATGTTGGACAGATTGCTGACAGCCATGGCTGAAGGCAGGGAGACAGGAGTGGAAAGCCTTTGTTCTAAGAGTGCTAGGTTTTGCATATGAATACATAGCTGAATTGAAGTGAAAGGTAGAGAAGGAATATGTAAATCTTTGGAAGTTTTTGGAAAACAATGTTTTCTTCAATGAGCGCTTTTGTGAATAACAGGAGGCATTAGGTGTCAGGAGAGACTTTTAAAAAAGTTGTGCCAATTTGTGGGTAAGGCTCAGAGCTAAGAACAAGGCATTCCAGTTACTGCCACCTCTCAGGACACCTTGGTTCCCACAGGCTTGGTGGGAGTCCTGAATTCAGGAGAACAAACCCTCCCCCAGAATCTTGTCCCACAGTGGACATCAGAGCAGGACCTAGGGTGGAGGAATGGTCACCTAGTTGGGGAGTTCCTGAAAAGATCCTAGTCTTGTTCATCTCCCTAAAGCCAAAGGATATAGCCCTAGGAGAAAGGATTACTCCTGGAGATTGGGAACCTAAACCCTAAAGTTCGGAATGGGTGAGTGAGTACCTCACTGGGAAGTTGCTAAGCTACACACCTGGCAGAGAAGATGAGCTGCTGAGGCTGGAGAAAAGGGAAGAAGAGAACATGGAGAGCTGAGAAAGCAGTCTTCAAAGAGCAGCCATTTCTAGCATGGGTCATGGCAAAGGTCCACGCAATGGCTATGGAGTTAACAGCGCCACAGCAGGAGGCTGAGGTTAAGCCATCTTGCTGGCTCCACCATCTTCACACAAATGCCTACTGAGTAAGGAATCTCTGCAGAAGGAAGTTTGGTCAGAAGCTGGGGAGAGATGTGACGTCAGTTTGGAAAGGATCTTCCACACCAATGAACTTTGCAGAAACGAGGCCCTGGGCTCGGAAGATCTTGCAAAGATCCCAAAAATTCACTCCTTGAAGGAATCATCATTTGTGCACCTGCCACACGAAGGGAACCCATGGCCAGTCGAGAAAGGGGACTGCACCCACACCACAGGTAGCCGAGGCAAGGGATAGGTCTGTCCTGCTCCTGCTAGAGAAGGGAGGGATGTGTGAATAGAAGGCCTCTCCTTATTTTCAGGGTGCATGCGCATGTGTGGGGAGACACGCGTGGACACACACACACGAGGAGAAAGAGGTCTTTCATTTAAAAGTGAGTGAACATAAGAGTGCAATTTAAACTGTAACTTCTCCCACCCAAGTCATGACAATCAAAAATGTCTCCAGACATTGCTAAATGTCCCCTGAGGGGAAAATCCCTCCAGATTGAGAACCCCTGGTCTAGAGAAAGACCTTATCACGGAGTGGCAGCAACTGTTTTTTTTCTTTCATCTGTTACTTACACATTCTATGCCACAAAGTGAAAATTAAAGGGAATAAACCTACTGACAAGTCATGAATGAACAGATGCTTTCTGGCAGAATCGGGAAAAAAGCCAGTGGTGCATTGGAAATTACTAGAATTTCTCCTCTGTGGGAGAATCTTGGCAGGCAACCTCAGGAGGCATGGGACTAGATGTGCTTGATTTTTATGCCAAATATTGATTGATTTTATTAGGTGTTTTTTCAACTAATGTCCAGACTGAGCAGAAAGGCAGCCTGTCTTTGCATGTCATAAGATGAACCGTAGACAAATTTGCAGGTGACATAGAAATAGTGTTAAAATGCATAGACATTAAGTTTTCAGCCTGGGGTCATGTTTATATGTTCTAAATGCTCTTTTCTCCACTTTTTGACACGTAAATAACCATTTTTCAGGCCTAGGTCACACGAAGCCCCTCTGTGGCATGATCCTGTTCCCACAGGAACGTGCTGTCTGTCACTTTTCTGGGCCTACCCAGAGCTCTGCCCTGGCACTCTGTACTTACCTGAACGTATATGCATGTCTTCCTCTAGATCTATGATCTATAAATTTACAATCTTTGTGTCCAGCAGTTAGCACATTTCCAGGCACAGTGAGGTGCCTGATTAGTACTTATTGAATGAATGAATGAATCATCAGCTGAAATGTATGCACATCCATGTTTCAGTTATGCCCCACATGGTGGGGCTCCCTTTTCTCACACTTACATAACAGAGAAACAATATTCAGTGACACTCATTAAAGCCCCGTACAAGAGACTTTGCTGAAGGAGGGATCTATGGAGTCCCATGGGTGTAGGGCCCATGGCAATGGGATTTCTTAGTGGAGGAGAGAAACTGGGCTGCAAATACAGCATGGGCAAGTGGGAATTTATAACCAAGGGCATGGTGGGGGCCAGTGGATGGAAAATTACTAAGAGGAAACAGCAGGACTGGGGGATTCTGGCTACACCTATTCCCTAATAGGATTCTTGCTGAAGACAGGCCAGGCTGATGAGGCATCACCTGGGGGATGGTGGAGGGTGACAAACCTGATTGGGTATTGCGGGTGATCAGATATTGAGGGCGGGGAGTTCTTACTAAACTGACTTAGCAGGGTTCTTGCTAAACTGCACTTTATGAGGAAGTGCACAGATGGGCCGTGGGGAAGGTTCAGGGGCATGAAAAAATGTTGGTCAAGCCAAGAATCTGTCACCTAAAAGGAGTCTCTTTTTCAGTTGGGATCGGGGGCATGCAGGGGTCTCAGCCTCCTGTCTCCCCAGCTTGGTAGCTGTGGGCTGGTCCACCTTCCTCGTTGCTTTGTGTTCCACGGGGTGCATGGATTTGGTCCCCACACTTCCTGCCCCACAATGACCTCATGTTCCTTTCCCCGGAAGGAACGCTCATTGGCTGGGCCCACCTGGAAACTGAAGCCATCCGCAGCCCACACTGCTGTTTCTTCCACAGCAGCTGTGCCCCTGCCTCCACCCTTACTTACTTGCCATTGGAGCCTTGCTTTGGCCCATGTCTGCTAAGAGACGGTGACCCAATTTCCAGCCTAGGAGCAAAGTCACCATGAAGTCACGCTGACCTTATCACGTTTGGTTTAGGGGGAGCCTCTGACCGAATTCCGGCAATGGAGCCATGAGGAATCTGGGAGCCCCTGAGAAAGAGTTCCGCACCCACATAAAAAAGTGAGAGAAGAGGTTCACAGCTCTCCTTCCACTGGTGCTGTCCTGACTGACGTGAGGTCACCTTAGGACCAGCGAGGAGCGAGCCCAAGGGCAGGACGTGTACTGGGGATGGCAGTGCCAACAGATGGAGGTAGGCGGTTCCGGTAGCACCACAGACCCTGGAGCGGACTGACCCTAATCTGCTCTCTCTTCCAGATCCTTGCCTGTGAGATTTAACTGTTTAAACCAGGTGAACAGGGTTTTCTGTTAACTTACAGGTGACTGTACCTTGCACAAAAAGATTGTTTACTGAAACGTTCTTGGAACCATACAAACCCCTCAGTATCAGTAGGTGGGGGTCCAGGAAAGGGCCATGAAGCTGGTATCATGCCCAGATTTAGCTTAACCAAGGAGCAAAACATTCCTGCTTCTGCCTTTGAAAGGAGGGGTCCCTTGTTTCTTTGCTGTTTTTACACTTGAAAAAAATCTGATCAGCAGTTCTTCCTATTGCTCAGTATATACACATGAGGGCAGGTGGTTGGGGGCTGAGGCAGGGCGAATGGAACTATAGGCAAAAAGGAGACCAATACTGAAAATCTGTTGCTGAAGTCACAACTTCCTTTCGAGGTTGGAGACCTCAGGGCTCAGCTCTTGGCTGCTTCGCTGTCCTCTCTCACAGCCTTAAATCCCAGCCAGAGTCTGATGTCTCTGCAGGATTTCCCTCCCACTGCATCTCCTGTGAGCTCCTGGTGACACAGTCCTCAGCCCTCTCCACACATCCACTCGGATGTCTCAATGTCGTGTCCAAGTTAATGTGTTCAAACATGAACTCCTGGTTTTTACTTCCCAAATCTCCTTCCCTTTAAGCATTTCCAGTCTAAGAGGCCGCAAGTCATCCACCCACCCATTCAGGCCAAAATGTCACAGTTGTCCTAGGTTCTTCCTGTTCTTTCAAATTTACATGAAGTTGATCATAAAATCTATAGACTCTGACTTCACTCTCCTTCTGAAATCTTACCCCATTTCACCTCTACCCCCACCTTGGATCAAGTCACCATCTCCTTTTGCCTGGGCTGCCAACACGGCCCCCACCTGGTATCCTTGCCTTGGCCTCTGTCCACCTTCAGCTTATTCTCTTGCAGCTGCCCAGTTTATCTTCCTAACTCATAATTCACATTAAAGTCCTCCAGCATATTTGTATCACACTTGGAACAAAATATAAGAGCCTCTCCTCACTGTGCCACTCTGTGATGTATTCTAAATGTTACATTGCATTGACCTAATGAGCCTGAAAAAAGTGTCATGAGCAGATACATAAGCATTCCTGGATTGGCCGTGGGTACATCAATTCATATGGATACATGGTGCAAATCCTTAGACTAATTGATGTGTCTAGAGAAATAATAATGTAATGATGCACATTCTGGTCGCTGATATTTGAACCCTCCAAACCTCATGTTGAAGTTTGATCCCAGTGTTGGAAGTGGGACCTAATGGGAGGTGTTAGGGTCATGGAGTCAGATCCCTCGTGAATGTCTTGGTGCTGGGGAGTGGGGGTCATGAGTGAGTTCTTGCTCTGTTAGCTCCTGCAAGAGCTGGTTGTTTTGTTTTTTTGTTTTTGTTTTTTTTTTTTTTTTTTTTTTTTTTTTGAGACGGAGTCTTGCTCTGTCTCCCGGGCTGGAGTGCAGTGGCCGGATCTCAGCTCACTGCAAGCTCCGCCTCCCGGGTTTACGCCATTCTCCTGCCTCAGCCTCCTGAGTAGCGGGGACTACAGGCGCCCGCCACCTCACCGGGCTAGTTTTTTATATTTTTTTTTAGTAGGGACGGGGTTTCACCGTGTTAGCCAGGATGGTCTCGATCTCCTGACCTCGTGATCTGCCTGTCTGGGCCTCCCAAGAAAGCTGGTTGTTAAGAGGAACCTGGCACCTCCCCTCTCTCCTGCCTCCTCTCTCAACATGTGATCTGTGCACGTTCCACCCCACCTTCCTGCATGAGTGGAAGGAGCTTGAGGCCCTCCCAGATGCACACGTCAGTGCCATGCTTCTGGTACAGCCTGCAGAACCATGAGTCAAATACACTTCTTTTCTTTACAAATTACCTAGCTTCAGGTATTCCTTTATAGCAATGCAAAAATGGACTGAGGCACTGAGTGACTCAGCGCACCCTTTTATCAGCTACTCTGCTGATTCCATCAGGAACTAAGACCTGTTTTGGTCTTATATCACTGCAGTGAGCCTTGCCCCGTCACTTGTGTGTATTACCTAAACACTAAAAACTAAGTGACTACTTTGTGGGCAAACGTAATATCAATTCCATCAGAGTTACTGGAAATACATTTTGTATTCAAGCTTTTCCAATCACTAAACATTTTCTGTGATATCAGTCCCTGTGGTAATAAACTGTTGCTCATCCAATCTGGGAATGTGATGCATCACTAAAGTCTAATAAAGTTTTGGAAAAGATTCACACATTTCTGAATTTCATAAAGGTCTAATTATTTTGCCATTTCTCTCATCCTAAATATAATTGAAATGCAACGAGTGAGAGCCCACAGGGATTCTCTTAGTGTCCAGACAGGCATTTCTGCTTTTCCTTATGACGGGCTGGACTGTTGAAAATTAATTGGTATTTTCAGCTGTGCCAGGTTGTCAGCCAGCTCACATATATAACTGATGACTTAGTACTCACAAACCATTTATCCTTAAACAGTAATTCCACATTAATAATTTGTTCTAACTCATTTAGATATCAATTCTTAAGCTAGAAAAAATCTCACATAAAATGTAAAAAGTTGACTGACTAGTAACTTCTTAGTCATCTTTGAATAAACAAATCAGGAATGTTGCTGGCCTATATGAAGTACTGCCTGTATTCAGAAAAGTTTCTGGAGTGGCCAGGCATGGTGGCTCATGCCTGTAATCCCAGCAATTTGGGAGGCCGAGGTGGGCGGATCACGAGGTCAAGAGATCAAGACCATCCTGGACAACACAGTGAAACGTCGTCTCTACTTAAAAAAATACAAAAGTTAGCTGGGTGTGGTGGCACACACCTGTAGTTCCAGCTACTTGGGAGGCTGAGGCAGGAGAATCGCTTGAACCTGGGAGGTGGAGGTTGCAGTGAGCCAAGATTGTGTCACTGCACTCCAGCCTGGGTGACAGAGCAAGACTCCATCTCAAAAAAATAAAAATAAAAATAAAAAATAAATGTTTCTGGAGCATGGGAAATGGCATTTACATACTAAGATGTAATTCCTACAGATCCAAAATATTTTAAGTTGTATTCTTATTTGTTTACACAGCTTTGGAGGGTTAATAGAGAAAAAATATAAACCTAGACATTTATGAGTAATAAAATTTTACTGTTGAGTATAATTTTTGTTTGAACTAAATGCTTTGAAATACTCAAAAGCTTTTGTGTGTTATGGTGGTTATGGTGTGTGTGTATGTGTATGTCTAAATTGTATAAAGGAGTGTGAGGAGTGTGAGTCAGTCAACTAACACAAAGTATTTTCTTCTTGTTTTTGATATCAGAGCTATAATAATTCAGTAATAAATATCACGACTGTATGTCAATCTTCTAAAATTTGTTTTATTTGGGAAACGGTGAAAATGTGCAGGAAATACGATTTTCATATCATATGTTCTCACTCATGTGGATGATAAAGAGGTTGACCTCACTGAAGTAGAGAGTAGAATGATAGATTTGAGAGGTTGGGAAGGGCGTGTAGGTCAGGGGGATGGGATAATGAGGAGAGGCTAGTCAATGGGTATAAACATACAGTTAGAAGGAATAAATTCTAGGGTTCAATCACAGAAATATTAGTAGGGTGACTATAGTTAACAATGAAGTATTGTATATTTCCAAACAGCTAGAAGAAAGGACTTGAAATATTTCCAACACATGGAAATGATAAAAGGTGGTGGACACCCCAAACACCCTGACTTTATTATGAAATATCACACGTACCCCATAAATATGTAGAAATATTATGCCTCAATTAAGAATAAAATACAGTTTTGGGTAATTGAGTAAAACAATTGTTTTCAAACTTTGTTTTGGCTCAGGGAGAATTGATTAGAAGCATTCAGCAAGATTTAGTGCTTAGCTATTTTAATGTAACCACACATCTACTATTATTTGGATAATTAGGCTTGTGACAGTTTAAATGGTCGTATCAGAACAGTCGAGAAGTAGAGAGATCTTAAACCTAGTTCAATGATTTGTTTAGTTTTTTGCTTCAGAACATGTCTTTCAAATGAGATGTCACCTGCAAGTTGGATGAATAAAGCAGCTTGAAGCAAACATTCTTGGGGCAGGAAGGGTGCTGGGACCCGGACCGTTCCTCCATCCCCTCCTCTCCCTGTGGCAGGGTCTAGGGAGCAGCTTCCTGTGGTGAGAACCTTGGTGCACACTGTCACAGAGACAATCTCTCCCGCTCAGTGATGTGGCCGCTGCAGGGCCCAGCTGCCAGGACTCAGCCCATGGCTTGTTAAGTTTTCTTATTTAAAACATGCTTTTTAAAATCGAGTTTAAATCTAGGCTCCTTGTAATTACCTAGTTAAATAACCTGACATTAGTAATCTTGTATCCACCAAGATACCTGACATGTTAACATGACTTATGTGTAAAGTGCAGTGGTGAAAAATGTAGTTTGTTCTGCTCTTGCTCTAACATATGTAACACTCCTTGAATACAGATATGAATTGGGAAATGGAACATTATTCATGTAATAGATATTACATTCAAGTTAAAACCGCATGCACATAAGTAGAGTATGCACAGGCTCTAAAGGCCAGAAGCAAACAAAGAAACATAATTTGTCAAAGAGATCTTCAATCTGAAAAAACAAGAAAATGATGTGGACCCACCAATGAGTAAAAATACGAAACAAAATAAAATAGAGGATGGAGTTTCTTCTTACTTGGAGGAAAGGGGTGAGATCAAGAAGGAGCTCACAGAAGACTACAGAAAGTGAGAATGTTTATTTTTATTTTGTTTTTTTAATATTGTTTTATTTTATTTTTGAGGAGTCTTGCTCTGTTGCCCAGGCTAGAGTGCAATGGTGCAATCTTGGCCCACTGCAACCTCCGCCTCCCGGGTTCAAGCAATTCTCCTGCCTCAGCCTCCCAAGTAGCTGGGATTACAGGCACCCACCATAACACCCAGCTAATTTTATATTTTTAGTAGTGATGGGGTTTCACCATCTTGGCCAGGCCTGCTCTCAAACTCCTGACCTTGTGATCCACCCACCTCGGCCTCCCAAAGTACTGGCATAACAGGCATGAATTGTTGTGCCCGGCTGAGAATGTTTATTTTTAAAACTGAATCGGTACATTCATGCTGATTATGTTGTCATTGTATGTAAGTTGTACAGATTTTATGAATATTATTTTGTATCTGTGCCTACTTGATTCCCTTCCAGAGTTACATATGCTATGTAAACTAATGAAAATACTGCTTAAAATATTTTGGATTTGTAGAATACATCTTATGATGTAAATGCAATTTCCCATGCTCCAGAAATGTTTCTAAATTGGTTCTGTTTGCGTCTTTTTGCGTATTATATAAATGGAAGAATATTGCATGTATTGTCATGCAACATTACTTTTTTTTTTTTTTCTGAGATGGAGTCTGGCTCTGTCGCCCAGGCTGGAGTGCAGTGGCGTGATCTCGGCTCACTGCAAGCTCCGCCTCCCGGGTTCACGCCATTCTCCTGCCTCAGCCTCCTGAGTAGCTGGGACTACAAGCGCCCACCACAATGCCCGGCTAATTTTTTGTATTTTTAGAAGAGACGGGGCTTCACCATGGTCTTGATCTCCTGACTTCGTGATCCGCCCGCCTCGGCCTCACAAAGTGCTGGGATTACAGGAGTGAGCCACCACGTCAGCCAACATTACTTCTTTCATGCAATGTTATGTTTCTGATTTTCATGTACATTGTTTCTCACAGCTGCAATGCATTCTTTTTCTCTACTGTATGGTATTCCACTGGGTGCGTATCTATGATTTATTGATCCGTTCTGTGGATAATGTACACCGAATTGTTTTCATTCATTTGAGTAAAACAAGCAATGTTTCAGTAAATATCTATGTACGGTGCCTTCTGATTCTGCAAGTCCTCTCCAAGATACAAAACTAAGAGAGGCAGATTTGAGTGGTAGGGTATGTATATCTTCTACTATTTGAATGAATATAATATTGTATTCAAAAGTGTTTGTAGCAATCAATACTCCCTCAACAATGTGTGTCTAGGTTGCTCCACATCCTTGTTAAGTCTTAATGCCATCCAACTTTTCAACTTTTGCCAATTGGGTGGGTTCCTGATCAGAAAAGAAGTTAATTGTGAAAGTTTATTATCAATATAATAAACCAGTGGTCACAAACCAAATCTCATAATTGAGGAGGGACATGGTTCTAATTTCACTCAGATACAATTCATTTCAACATTCTAAAAAAAAAAACACAGTTTATGAATGCGAGACATTGGTAGGTTTATTGTCAGATATCTCATAAGGGAGGACAAGCGCTGTTTTGGTGCTTGAAAGAGTCTCAGACTGTACATGCTTCATCTGTGGTTTTCTTCAATTAAGAGCATTTTGCCTGGTCGCATTTTGACTCAAAAACCTCTGTGGTACCCATCAAATGAGTAACACACACACACACACACACACACACACACAGGCACACACACTTTTATCCTATAAGAATGGTACTCTAGGCCGGGTATGGTGGCTCACGCCTGTAATCCCAGCACTTTGGGAGGCCGAGGCAGGTGGATCATGAGGTCAGGAGATCGAGACCATCCTGGCTAACATGGTGAAACCTTGTCTCTATTAAAAATATAAAAAATTAGCCAGGCGTGGTGGCGAGCACCTGTAGTCCCAGCTACTTGGGAGGCTGAGGCAGGAGAATGGTGTGAACCTGGGAGGTGGAGGTTGCAGTGAGCTGAGATTGTACCACTGAGCTCCAGTCTGGGTGACAGAGCAAGACTCAGTCTCAAAAAAAAAAAAAAAAAAAGAATGCTACTCTATTCTCATTTGGGTTTGCAGAAGGTTGTTTTGCTAGACTGGAGAATCTAACAAATGCTCTTGAGAGGGGCTTTGGTCTAAGGACCTGGAGCCTGAATTCAAAGAAAACAGCTCTGGTTCTGTCACATGCTAGCTTTGCGGCTTTGCAATTATTTTCTCTATATATCTCAGGTTCTATCTCGTTAAAATAGAGATATCTTTGCTTACCATGAAGGGTTCCTGGGACAACTGCCGGGGATACAAATGTGAATGGTTAACATAGTGACAGACTTAATAAATCATGTTATTGTTATTATGTGAGGGCTTAAAATGAAAGTTGAAGTCACAAGAAAACATCCCCAAAGCACTGAATCATGAATGTGAAAATAGGAAACCAGTCCAGAGATTACTAGAGATGACTCTGATTTCAGGCCAGTGACTTTCTACCATATGAGGCCTAATGATCTTTGGTTATTCAGGTTTGCAGGCTTCCATTTGACCTTGTAAGTTTCCAAAAGCGGAAGTAGTCTTGGCTTCTCTTTCTGACGTAACTTTGCCAAGAGACAATTTTATTTGAGAAAAGAAAAGAACTTTTATCTGAGACATGCAAGTCCTTTTAATTATCAGGCCCAAAGAGACATTAAAATGAGGCAGCAGTCACGTCCTCTTTCCCGCTTTGAGCTCTGTATTCCTCTCGTGGAACGGCTTGCTTTTACCACAGCAGCTATAAATTAACTTAATAACGCCACACCCTACAGCTTGAGGCTGAATAGCAATCATTAACCAATGTTATTTCTCTAAAGCAGTAAGGATTCCTGACAAACCACTTTGTATCAGCCCACTCCCTGTCCCCCATTTTTCGCCTTTATAAACCCACTTGTAACTGCTGCTAATTTTAGTGTATATGGTGGCAACTTCAATCTATGCTCCCGTGTTGCAGTCTCAAGCTTGGCCCAAATAAACTCGACTGATACTAATTTTGCCTCAGCTTCTTCCTTTTAGGTCAACACATTTCTTGCTCTAAGTCACTCTCAAGGTGTTTTATGTTTTATTTCATTTTACTTTTTTTTTTTTTTTTGGAGACAGAGTCTCGCTGTATCTCCCAGGCTGGAGTGCAGTGGCATGATCTTGGCTCACTGCAACCTCCACCTCCTGGGTTCAAGCAATTCTCCTGCCTCAGCCTCCTGAGAAGCTGGGTTTACAGGCTCCTGCCAACATGTCCGGCTAACTTTTGTATTTTTAATAGAGGCAGGGTTTTGCCATGTTGGCCAGGCTGGTCTCCAACTCCTGACCGCAAGTGATCCACCCACCTCAGCCTCCCAAAGTGCTGGGATTACAGGTGTGAGCCACCGCACCTGACCATATCAAGGTGTTTTAAAACATAGGTTTCATTGCTATGCAGGTATAGCAAAGTCAAAAAATCAGGAGATGACGGCACTTGAAAAGGCAGCTTGTTACTCACAGTTGGGTGGGGGGGGTTACACACAGTTAGGGTGGGGGGAGTGGGGGTAGTGGTACTCCATGCCACACAGGGCCACCTGGGGAAGCACCAGGTTGGTCGGGAGGCAGAGGGAGCAGGAGGAAAATGTGAGCCCTAGCCTGTATTGTGATTTCTGTGGGAAAGAATGAGTGAGGCAAGGTAAGCAGATTTAGGATTGGCTATTTGAATAATTTTGGTGGGCTCTGGGGTGTAGAGGCTGTCCAGAGTTGTTTGGTTCCCGTGTCTCAGATGACTTGGTGCAGAGGAATATTGGTTGGATGTCTGAGCCTGATGAAAGAGTGGAGGGCTCTGGGCTGTGGGTTGTCCGGTTTGCATATGAAAGGCGTGCTTCTGGGTGGTGTTTGCTCTCTCTAGGAGTGAGCTTTACCCTTGAGGGGCAGTCCTTCCACAGTCAGTGAGGTCCAAACGCCAGAGCACCAAGAATATAGAAAATAAGAAACTACAATTAATACACAAGGTATCAATGTAATATTGGGTTTCTTTCATTGCATAACCCATTTATTCATTTATTTACTTTACTCTCACCAATTATTCTTTTTTTTTTAAATTTATTTATTATTATTATACTTTAAGTTGTAGGGTACATGTGCATAACGTGCAGGTTTGTTACATATGTATACTTGTGCCATGTTGCTGTGCTGCACCCATCAACTCGTCATTTACATCAGGTATAACTCCCAATGCAATCCTTCCCCCCTCCCCCCTCCCCATGATAGGCCCCCGTGTGTGATGTTCCCCTTCCTGAGTCCAAGTGATCTCATTGTTCAGTTCCCACCTATGAGTGAGAACATGCGGTGTTTGGTTTTCTGTTCTTGTGATAGTTTGCTAAGAATGATGGTTTCCAGCTGCATCCATGTCCCTACAAAGGACACAAACTCATCCTTTTTGATGGCTGCATAGTATTCCATGGTGTATATGTGCCACATTTTCTTAATCCAATCTGTCACTGATGGACATTTGGGTTGATTCCAAGTCTTTGCTATTGTGAATAGTGCTGCAATAAACATACGTGTGCATGTGTCTTTATAGCAGCATAATTTATAATCCTTTGGGTATATACCCAGTAATGGGATGGCTGGGTCGTATGGTACATCTAGTTCTAGATCCTTGAGGAATCGCCATACTGTTTTCCATAATGGTTGAACTAGTTTACAATCCCACCAACAGTGTAAAAGTGTTCCTATTTCTCCACATCCTCTCCAGCACCTGTTGTTTCCTGACTTTTTAATGATCGCCATTCTAACTGGTGCTCTCACCAATTATTCTTTCTTTTCTCCATTTATCAGTTAGTTTCAATTTTTTTTTTTTTTTTTGAGACGGAATCTGCTCTGTTGCCCAGGCTGGAGTGCAGTGGAGCGATCTCGGCTCACTGCAAGCTCCGCCTCCTGGATTTACACCATTCTCCTGCCGCAGCCTCCCAAGTAGCTGGGACTAAAAGCACCTGCCTATTTTTTTTGTATTTTTAGTAGAGATGGGGTTTCACCGTGTCAGCCAGGATGGTCTCGATCTCCTGACCTCGTGATCCGCCTGCTTCAACCTCCCAAAGTGCTGGGATTACAGGCGTGAGCCACTGCACCCGGCCTTTTCTTTCTTTCTTTCTTTTTTTTTTTTTTTTGAGATGGAGTCTTGCTCTGTCACTCAGGCTGCAGTGCGGTGGCTCGATCTGGGCTCACTGCAACCTCTGCCTCCCGGGTTCAGGCCATTCTCCTGCCTCAGCCTCCCGAGTAGCTGGGACTACATGCGCCCGCCACCACGCCCGGCTAATTTTTGTATTTTTAGTAGAGATGGGATTTCACAGTGTTAGCCAGGATGGTCTTGATCTCCTGACCTCGTGATCTGCCTGCCTTGGCCTCCCAAAGTGCTGGGATTACAGGCGTGCGCCATTGTACCCGGCCAGTTAGTTTTAACTTTCTTCCTTCAGAAGGGATGTTAGGTGAGGCCCCTGTGCTGGTTTGGATTGCCAGAAGCAACACTAGTGTAGCAAGTGCCTCTGCGTCCATTCCCATGCCCATGCCCATGGGGCAGGGTTACATAGGTACAGAACCAGCGGACTATCTTGACCACTAGGCAGTACAGTGGCATTCCTTGTCAACTCCAGCCTTGTCAGAGCGGGTGAAGGTACAATCTCCTCTACCAGTTTCTTAGGAATTGTGACATCAAAGTTTAAAAGTATAGTGACAGATTCTTGTTTTAGGGGCATTCCTATTTCTGGCACCTGCAGTTGCAGCCATTGTCCCAGAACACGGCATCAGGTAGGAAAAAAGAAAGGTGAAGTGATGTGGGGAGCGATTTGCAAAGTGTTGCACTGGTATCTTCTCACTGTGAGAAACACTGTATAGCCACACCAGCGACCTCCCCTACCTCGTCTTCTCCAGGTCCCCCGGAACGGAGAGGAATCGCGCCAGGGGAGACGTGCCGTTGGTGCCCCTCATGTTCGGTGTGGCCACATACTCAGAGGCATACAAGTTAGCGCTTCATGCTTTTCTCTCTCATGGTGTTAAGTAACACATGTTTCAGCTGCCCATCCCAGTTCTCTACGAACTTACTACTCTGAGAATAATAGCTCTATAAAATGTATTCCGTAGGCTGAAGAAATGTGACTCAGTGGCTCAAATTGGTGAATTTATTATGTTATAATAAATAAAAGTATACAGCTAACATGTTGAAAGAAATATTAATCACTTTTTAGTGAAAAAGACCCACATAAATGATGGCAACAGACTCAGATATTACCACATATTTTATTTAATGCTTTATCGGCCAGCATGCACAGCTACAGATAAAACTTGGATGTAGTGAGATATAACGTCATGAAATCGTATGAAAAGGAAGACAGAAATTCGTCACATAAATGATATTCAACTCGACATGGGTTGTATGATTCACTAGTGTAGAGTGGGTCTTGTGACTTTCAAAAAGAGTTGAAAAATAGGTAGACAACTGAAAGAAAAAATATATTTTGTGGGCAAAGCTATCAAGGTCGTAGGATTAAAGAAGGTTGGGCTGAACTGCCAAATACAATTATGTTGTGTTCCTTTTTCTAGAAAGTCTGTGGACAGTGATTTTTACATTAAACCAACATGTGGTTAATAATAATTGTCAGCAAGATCATTTCTGCAGCATCATTGTATCTGATCTGTTCTCAATTTAAAAAAAAAATCATTTTTTCTACATCAGTTTCTCCTTACTTTTCCCTATCCTTCAGAGTGAAACTTTCTTCCTCTCTTTCCAAGAGAAGTCCTGCCACCAGAGCAATGTCACACTTTCTCCTCTCAGAAAAATTTGTAATTTTTCAAGTATTGATGGACTACCTACTATAGAGGTCTGTCACGTGCTGGGCACTGTGATAGGCACCTATGGACGGGATCCTGTGCTGGAAAGTAAGGTACAAGATGTAGAGGGGAGAAAATCATGTATGCGAATAGCTGTAACACAGAACAGAATGGGATAGCTGACATAAAGACACACAGAATGTGGGGGCTGTAAGTGCCTGTTTATGGGGGCAGTTGCAGGAGCTGAGGTTTGATTATGGGCAGGATAAGGACGCAGGCATGTTCTATGGCCCTGCCAAGAGAACAAACGGGCAGAGGCGTGCATACAAATCTAGAGGCAGCTGCTCCAACTCCTAAGTAGTGTAACCAAACAGCCCAGCCTGAAAAGGCTCTTCAAAACTTATTTCTCCTTTTTCCTTTCTTCCCAGTCTCAAGCTGAAACCTTGAAACAATCTCTAGAAACCTTTTTCCTTAGTCTTAAAATATAGCCTTGAAAGATACTTTGAAACCCCACTTCCTTCCCTTTCTCACCATATTTTCCTTTACCCCAGGCGCGTTTATCTAGCTGTATGGTTGTATAGCCCACACACGTTTATCTAATTCATCTAAGCACATTATGTATCTAATTATGTGCTGATTTAGAAGTTCCAGGGCCTAACCTTAAGACAGACCAAGCACGGAGCCCCAGCTGCAAAATCCCAGAGACGACCTCAAGGTGGTTAGTCAACAACTCGTCAGTCGTGGAGCCTGCGCTCCAAGTGGACCACAGCTTGAAAGAGGCACCAGAACAAGACAGCAGACCTTGTGCAAAGCCCTCTACCACGGGCCTCCCGGTCCACTCCCCCCCCTCTTTTTTTTTTTCCCGAGACGGAGTCTCGTTCTGTCGCCCAGGCTGGAGTGCAGTGGCATGATCTCAGCTCACTGCAAGCTCTGCCTCCGGGGTTCACGCCATTCTCCTGCCTCAGCCTCCCGAGTAGCTGCGACTACAGGCACCTGCCACCACGCCTGGCTATTTTGTTTGTGTTTTTAGTAGAGACTGTGTTTCACTGTGTTAGCCAGGATGGTCTGGATCTCCTGATCTTGTGATCCGCCCGCCACGGCCTCCCAAAGTGCTGGGATTACAGGTGTGAGCCACCGTGCCCGGCCCCATTTTTCTTTTAACACAATACTTTCTGCTTTTACATAGGATTCTATACATGTTTAATGAACAAAAAAAAAAGTTTCAATAAAAACTTTATTTGAAACGATGAATTAAACGTGTTACCAGCCTCCCAAGTAAGATGCCAGAGACTTCCAACACTGCTGTTTTCTCAAGGATAAGATCCAGTTAACATGGAATCATTCTGTCTTCTTCAACAGCTGCTTACGGTAATTAAAATCTCTTCCTCCTTTTAATATTTTACATAAGAGAACATTTTAAAGTTTTATTCTAAAAAAACAAATGCATGAGAAAGAATGATAGGCTTAAGTGAGTTTTCTCACTGTGCTTGTAGCCCTTCCCAATTTTGTGTTCTGTTTATTTAGGGTGGCTGATGGGTGGGAAGACCAAGGAGCCAGAGCTGCAGCACAGCTGCTGTGCCTGCCAAAGGAGAAGCAGGTGTTCCGGTTTTTTGTTCGTATTCTTTAAGGTCAGTGAACTGGCTGGTTTCCATTTCTCATCTTAGCCTACATCGCTCTTAAAGGTTCTGTCTCACAAGGAAATTGTTCAAGAGCTTAATCAGTGAGTGTGACTATCCCAAGTGAAATGGAGAAATAGACCAGCATCCCTCATGAGCCAGGCACAGTCCTCACTTTTACCATAAAATACTGACATTGTGAATGTAATTGTTTCTCTATAAAGCATCTGCACAAATTCCGTGTCTTAATGTATTAGTTCGGTGTTTCTCGTTATTTGGAAATCAAGCCTGTTTTGATAAGCATGTAAGAAAATAGCATCGTCAGAAACAATGTCAGATATGTCAAGAGCAGGAGAGCGACAATGGGCAGAGCTTTCTTCCAGGCTTTGGGGGTCGTTGACAATAGGCTAGCTGAAAGATTAAAAAGGAAAGGTTATGATGGGTCACCCTAAGGGAGCTGGTAAACTAGTTGTGAGGTAAAATAAGAGGTCTGGGACCAGAGAAACAGAAAGAATGGGACTGATCTAGGCTAGAAGTAAGATCTCAATTAAAAGAACAAAACAAATTAAGGCTCTGATTCCTTCTCTGGAGAGACCTCAATGTGTGCTTGTCAAAGTGCGTTGTTTTTTGTTTGTTTGTTTGTTTGTTTTCTGTTATGAATAGTTAAAAGTGCAGGGGAAAAGAGATGTCCTTTCCTCAGCCATTGCTACGTTCGTGACTGAGGCCCCTATCACAAAAGACAAATAGACAGGAGAAAAGCATAAAACTTTCTAATAAGTTTTACATGACAAGGGAGACTTCATGAAAAATAAAGAACCAAAGAAGTAGAAAACCAGGGTATTGGTCAGGTGTGGTGGCTCACGCCTGTAATCCCAGCACTTTGGGAGGCCGAGGCGGGTGGATCACGAGGTCAGGAGATCAAGACCATCCTGGCTAACACCGTGAAACCCTGTTTCTACTGAAAATACAAAAAACTTAGCCGGGCATGGTGGCGGCACCTGTAGTCCCAGCTACTGGGGAGGCTGAGGCAGGAGAATGGCGTGAACCTGGGAGGCGGAGCTTGCAGTGAGCTGAGATGTGCCACTGCACTCCAGCCTGGGCAACAGAGCGAGACTCCATCTAAAAAAAAAAAAAAGAAAGAAAGAAAAAAGAAAACCCATGTATTTCTTATGCTACATTTGATGTACAGTCATGAAGAAAATATAACTGGACAAGGTGCATAGACCTCATGGTAACACACTGAAGGAAACTTAGCAAGGCTTTTGTGCAGGTTATTCTCTGTGTCCCTGTGTCTTCGGAGATAAGGATACTCCTTTCCTCTGGGTATAGGGAGAACCTCTCAAATAAGAGTCCTGTGACCTACTTCAGAGAACATCAGAAAATCCATCCTAGGTTTTAGGACATGCTTTTAGGAAGGAGGATCAGGGAGAGTCATAGAGTGATCTTCCAGTTTCCTCAAATGCCAAGGTACCATATTTTATGGTAACATACCCCGGACCCAATTAAAAGAAATTAGCATGTTACTTTTTGAGGGGCAAGGCTTCGCCTGAGCTACAATGTTATGGGTTTTGTAGGGGTGAAAAAGCAATACCTTTTCCTCACCCATCACAAGGGTCATGACTGACACCTTATAACAAAAGACAGATTAATAAGAGAAAAACATAAAAAATTTATTTAACTAAAGTTTTGCATGGCACAGGAGGTTTCAGAAATGAAGATCTAGAGAAAAGTGTGTATTTGTACGCTTAGGTTTGATATAGAATAAACAGTCATGTAGAACTGTGATTGAATGAAAGGGTGTGATGTAATGGTAATAAACTGGGGGGAACTTAGAAAGGTTTGTTTTTCAGATTCTCTTTGACCTTTCTTTCTTTTTTTTTCTTTTTTATCTTTCTTTTTTTTTTTTTTTTTTTAAGACAGAGTCTTGCTCTGTCGCTCAGGCTGGAGTGCAGTGGCGCGATCTCGGTTCACTGCAAGCTCCACCTCCCGGGTTCACGCCATTCTCCTGCCTCAGCCTCCCGAGTAGCTGGGACTACAGGCGCCGCCACCTCGCCCGGCTAGTTTTTTTGTATTTTGGTAGAGACGGGGTTTCACCGTGTTAGCCAGGATGGTCTCGATCTCCTGACCTTGTGATCCGCCCGCCTCGGGCTCCCACAGTGCTGGGATTACAGGTGTGAGCCACCGTGCCCGGCCTCTCCTCGGCCTTTCTGAGTAGCATTCCTTCCCCCGGGAATGGGGCGGACTCCTCTGGAGTGAGGGTCTCACAACCTAGTTTCAGGTGAGGAGGGTCAGAGAAATGGTTTATGTTTTACACGGAAAGGTGGGACGAGGTCGGAGTGACTTTCTTGTTCTGCAGTTTCCTCAATTGCCAAGTCACCATATTTGGGGGTATCATGTTCTGGTCCCCAACAAGTTATATGGGGTACTGTGCATTTGTTGCCCCTACATAGTTTTCAATATATCCTAATTCATGGGTGCCGCAGAGCACAGACTGTAAGCGCCTGTTTCTGGGGACCTGTTGCTCAATCTCTAAACTTGGCTCATTCATCTTGCATGTAAAATGAGAATATAAATCTCATTAAGAAAAAAATAGTCTTGAGTTAAGAGATGATTCACGCGTAAGATTCAGCACACTGTCTGGCACAGAGTAAGTGCTTTCCAAAATGAACATTATGTTCGATATAATTTCCAAAACACACACTCTTGTGTATTAAAGTCATTGGCAAACATACCCTAGCTTCTTGGCTCACTGATGCGATGAACTCTGCGATTCACATCCTGAGAAGGGTGTGGGCATCACAGGCACAATGCGGCTCATCACAGAGGATTTTTCCAGAACGTAAATGCTACACATCCCTCCCTATGAGAAGATTTACTTTTCTTTCCTTTGAATGAGAGGAGAAATTCTACACAATAGAAATAGTAATTTGAATGAGACAATATACCTTTGAATTCACAATTCAGGCAGACCGTATTCTTTGTCTTCTTGAAGATAAGAATAGTTCTTAATTTATTTTTATTTTTATTTTTGAAGAGCATGAAGTTTAGGAAAAAATATGTGTAAGTGGTAGTTGACAAGTGTTCTAACCCTCTTAAGATATCATTCATTGCCCAAATAGAAAGCGTTTAAGTGAATATCCTTCTCAAGGATTCTGAAGTGCCCTGAGAAGAGGGCAACAATTGTTTTGGGGCGCTTTCTGTAACAGGGAGTATGTGACAGCAAGGAGGGTGATACTGTGTGCTTCCTATGATGGCATGAGCATATGCATTCTCTAAAATATAATCGTAGGTGTATATATATGTATATATGCATGTGTGTATTGTGTAGGTGTATATTTCTCTAAATATTATCTTAGTGTTCTCAACTGTATATAATATTCCATAATCCATTGTTGGGCTCTACAGATAATCAGTTAAAGTGTTGCTTAGTAGCTACATGATCACAAAGGTCAGAAACCCAGTCAGGACCAAATCATGTAGAGTCTTAGAGGCCACCACTAGGAATTTGTATGTCATTCGAAGCGGCCGGGGGAGCATTCCAAGAGCTTGAAGCATGGGAGTGATATGATCTGATTTACATTTTCAAACGATCACTCTTAATGCTTGTAGGTGGAGTTGGGGGATATAAACTCCTTAGGGGGCCACTACATCCCACTACAGGTGATGCTGGCTCAGAGCCCAGAATCTGGTTTAGAGCTGCTGAGACATGGATTGTATTCAGGAGGTAGAGCGCTGTGAGAACTCAGGAGAGAGGAAGGAGAAACAATGACAGGTTTCTGGCTTGAGGATTTGAGTAGATGGCCATTTCATTAACTGAGATAGAAAAGACAGGAGGATGAGCAGTCGGGGTTGGATCTGACTGATGTTGCATTTCTGTGGGGCTGTTGGGGAGGGAACGACAGTGTCACCAGTGCTCTCTACTCACCTGTCACTCAAGGGGGGGAGGTGTCTTCTTGAACTTAATTTAGGGGCTCCTGCCTTTGTGCTTCTTGAGGTTAAATGTGTAGAAGCCCTTCGAACGTATTAAAATGACAGTGCAAATATTAGACATTCTTTGGAGGCCCTGCCTGACTTCCATTAACTTTGATTAGGCTGTGTTCATTGCCAAAGCTTGCAGCCACGTGCTTATTATTCTGCATTTACTGAGGAAATAAGAACGTGACAAGACATTCTGAAGTATCCAGTGACTCCAGTTAAGTTTCTTTGAAATGCACGTGCTCTCCTTTCTCTCCGGCTAGGATGCCTATTTTCACAGTAGGCTGGAGAATACATTGGAAGAAGTCTTTGTCCCCTTGGCTTGGTGTGATCACGGTAAGCAGCAACTCAGATTGTTTGATGCTGCACTGTGAAGAGCAGAACCTGAATTTTCAAAATGGAAAAGTTGCAGCAATTAAAAATTGTGCTGACAAGTTTTGTTTTTGTAACAGTTGGCAGGGCTGGTGCTGATAAGGAAAACAATGACAGGCTGAGTCGTGAATCTGTGCACATGCTTTACTAGTGTTCAGGTGAGAGAGCTCGGTGGTCAAGGGAACTTATAAGTTACAGTATTTTCTTTATGGTTTCTAGCTTTCAGTATTATATCTAGAAAGTCCACATGTAAGCCACAAGGATTTTTCTTTTTGACTTTTTCCTAGCTGTTTTATGTTTTAATTTTCACATTCATGCTTATATGCTTCCAAGATTGGTTTTGAGGTGAGTTGTGACACAGGAGTCCAAACATGACATATTTTCTAAGTGGCCAGCAAATTGTTTCAACAGACAGTGTCTCTCTACATTGTAAGTAGGTCCTGTGGGGCAGGAGCAATCTGTCATGTTCTTAGGGCCTAGCACAGCATGAGGTCCCAGGTATTTGTTCAGTGAATGCCTGAATGAATCCGTGGAAGAGCTTCCTCTTTGCATCTCATGGCTGTGTATGAACACTTATGACTTACAAATGCGAAGGTACACAGTAGCCTGGCAGTTGACTCCGTTTAAAAGATAAGGCCAGAGGCAGTGGCTCATGCCTGTAATCCTAGCACTTTTTGAGGCCAAGGCAGGTGGATTGCCTGAGCTCAGGAGTTCGAGACCAGCCTAGGCAACATGGTGAAACCCCGTCTGTACTAAAAATACAAAATAAAAAAAATTAGCTGGGCATAGTGGTGGGGGCTTGTAATCTCAGCTTCTCGGTTTCACTCGCGTCCATGTGAAGAGACCACCAAACAGGCTTTGTGTGAGCAACAAGGCTGTTTATTTCACCTGGGTGCTGGCGGGCTGACTCTGAAAAGAGAGTCAGCAAAGGGAGACAGGAGTGGGGCCGTTTTGTAGGATTTGGGAAGGTAAAGGAAAATTACAGTCAAAGGGGGGGTTGTTCTCTGGCGGGCAGGAGTGGGGGTCACAAGGTGCTCAGTGGGGGAGATTTTTGAGCCAGGATGAGCCAGGAAAAGGAATTTCCCATCCATCTGGATGTATACGTGCAAGTCACAGGGGATGCGATGGCTTGGCTTGGGCTCAGAGGCCTGACAGTTTTACCATAGTCTCTCGGGCTCCTAGGATTTTTAAAGTGTAAAATATAATCTAGAGTGACACAAAATTATTCTAAACTAAATGAGAGACAGCGTGGTGTTGTGAAAATATTTAGAATCATCAAACTGCATGTCTGTCATTTACTTGCTGTGTGATCTTGATTTATTCATTATAATCAGTTTTCTTGTCTCTACAGTGAGAATAACAGCACCCACTTTTCAGAGTAGCTCTGAGTTTCAATGAGTTAATATCTGTAATTTACCTAAATGGTGCCTAGCAGGGAACAGACATTAATTAATGTTTGTTCTTCTTCAACTCCTCCCTAAAGCCACATTCTAAAAATATATCCTTTCTTTCACAACTTGACAGCTTGAAACTCAAAAAAAAAAAATTGTATATTTTGTGTAAGTACTGATATGTGGGCAATTTTCCATTATCAGAGTGTGGAGTACTTTCTAAGACTGTCTTCTAATGAATCAAATACACTGATCACGAAAGGACTGGTTCATTGCAATTCAGTTATTTTCCATGAGTAACTTCAATAATACAACAAACACACTATTAATGAGCTAATGATGAGCTCTGCATCAGGGCCAGGACTGAGGTGAGCAACTGTCTCATTTGCTTGGTGTGCAAAACTGAGAAGTCACCAAAAAATTCAGTCATTAAGATAAATAGTTAACATAATATTAAAATATCAAAATGAATGCAAAAAGTTCATTATGAGCAATATACCAACATTTCAAATGAAGACAAGCTCTAACAAGGCCAGGCTAGTGAGGAACTGATGCTTTCAGGTACTGTGCTAAGAGTTTTAATTTAATTTAATGTAACTTAATTTAGGAGAGCTAAGTAATTAAACATGAGGCCAAAGTACTTAAGAAAGTGGCAGTCTTTTATTGCAAATGTGCACACACTCTCAGGCGAGGTTCTCTGGTCCTCAGGTGTAGGGGGCCAGGGAAGTCGCGCCGGCGCCCTCGGGTGATGTTCTCCAGTCCACAAATGCGGAGCCGAAGAAGTCACGCCAGCTCCTGCCGGCGGCGGACTTTTATGCATTGGTACTGGAAGGGGGAGGGCAGTGGGCGGGATAAGGGTGTGATAGGGGCGTCTCCGTAGGCGTGGCCGGGTAAGTTTCTATCTCTTCGGATTGACATCACCTGGCGCATGCTCAGTTGATCTGCATCTTCCCGGGGCGGGCTGCATTTACCTGCACGCGGGAATGTTGGTGAGGAAGAACCCGGAAGCAACATGGATTGTGCCTTCTTGTTCACCTTCCTCCATCTTGCCCCTTCTCCCTCACCCAAACACTAAGCACTGCAATATATACTAGATTAAAGCACATGACATTGCTTATTTTATTTAAATATTTTAATTAAAAAATAGTCACATATCTGCAATTTTATATTGTTCAATCTAAATATTTCCTTATTTAAACATATTTAGTCTGCAGAAACCTTTCGTCTCAGGGATCATTTCATCATAAGACAGTAACTCCTTTAAACTAACTTCTAGTAAAAAATGAAGTGAACTTACAAAAATATAGGAGACAGCTGACTATCAGCCTCTTAAGTGTTTGGAACAGAAGACTGAGGCCCAGGAGCTGAGGTTTCTTTTCTCAGCATCTCTCCAAGTGGCCACCCCTTTCTCTTAGTGTCTCTGCAAAGAGGCTTTTCTGATTACTCCTTTCGGTGAGTCTCCATCATGATGGCTCCTAAAGGGCAGCCTTGGTTCCAGGAGTCTTTTTTCAGGGCCTACTTCAGCATCTCCCATTGAATAATCCATTTGTGGTGTCTCAGGTCACTTCCTGGAAAGGCATTGTGAGGAGCCGAGGCTACACGGTGTCTCAATTCCCCCTGGTCAGGGTCCAATTTGGTTCAGCCCTCTCTGTCTCAGGTACAGGAATGGAAGTTTCATATTAAAAAAAGAAAACCAAGGCACAGGCCTGAATTGTCTAACGTCAGTCAATAGAAAATCGGGAAGAAGTGAGCTTGGTCAGACAGCCAGGTAGGGACTGGAACTCATTCTCATCTTATATTTAAGGAAACAGAAAAGCAGAGTTCAGTAGCTTGCTGAAGTCACAGAGAAGAGAGAGATTTGGGATCCGATGGAAGTCTAGTTTCTGTGTGAACTTCGGTGAGTTAATTAATAGTCTTATGCCTTTGTAAACCAAAAATAAAATTCTAAGCCTTCAACTGACTAAAATGGACCCGTCTGTCAGCCAAGGGGGCCCAAAGAAACCTGAAAAACGAGGTCTGGCCAGGACAGGGAGAGTTCAGGTACAACCCACCAACAGTAACACTAAAACAGAGATTATGACACTGACAAAACACAATCTTTGTAACAATAAGATACCACATTTCAACCCAACTCTAGTATAATACTACATGACAGATAAAGAAGGAAATCAAAATATTTAATCCCAAAAGATGTGTCTTTGCCATATTTCGAAATGGCCCTGCAGAGTCATCTTTCGTGGGGCAAGATTAGCACCTATAAACAATCTCCAGCCAGGCACAGTGGCTCACGCCTGTAATCCCAACACTTTGGGAGGCTGAGGTGGGTGGATCACTTGCAGCCGGGAGTTCGAGGCCAGCCTGGCCAACATGGTGAAACCCTGTCTCTACTAAAAAATACAAAAATTAGCCGGGCGTGGTGGTGCCCCAGCTACTTGGGAGGTTGAGGTGGGAGAATCTCTTGAACTCAGGAGGTAGAGGTTGCAGTGAGTCGAGATCATACCACCGCACTCCAGCCTGGGCAATAGAGTGAGACCCCGTCTCAGGAAAAACAAAAAAAGAACCTCTGTTAGCATAACTAGATCTTTCCCCTCCCAGGCCTTCCCAATCCTGAAGACATTAACTGAGGGTCTAGCACCTTTTAAAGATCTGAATAGGAAACATTTACCATCTATTTTTCTCTAAGGGTGGCCACCTATGAGACCTCATCTAGATAAGAAGAACCTTGGTCTCCGTTATGTTAACCCAGACACTCCTTTCTGTTGATTCTAAACCTTTGGATGGTAACTTAACCCTTTCAACCAATTGCCAATCAGAAAATCTTCGAATCCCCCTATGACCTGTAACCCCAACCACCTTCCATCCCCCACCATCACTTTGAGTTGTCCCGCCTTTCTGGACTGAACCAATGTATAACTCACATATATTTATTGATGTCTTATGTCTTCCTAAATATATAAGACCAAGCTGTAGCCTGACTACCTTGGGCACATGTTCTCAGGAGCTCTTGAGACTGTGCCTTGGCCATGGTCATTCATATTTGGCTTAAAATAAATTTATTTAAATATTCTACAGAGTTTGGCTTTTTTCACCAACACCTCCATTTTCCTATAAAATGTGATAAACGTACTTCTGGAACCCCATATACATAGATAATAGATTTTTGAACAAAAGCACCAAGTCAGTACAGTGGAGAAAGGACAGCCTTGTGACAAATGGTACTGGAACTTTTAGATATACAAAAAAAAATGAACTTTGGTCCATACCTTGCATTATATATAAACATGAACTCAGAATGGTTCATAGACCTAAATGTAAAAGTTAAAACTATAAAATTTCTCGAATGAAACAGAAGCGTCTCTGTGACCTTGGGTTAGTCAAATATTTCTTGGCTAAGGCAACGAAAGCACAATCTGTAAAATAACAAATTAATAAATTGGATTTCAAAAGACACTGGAACAAAAATGAAAAGCCTTGCTACTGACTTGGATAAAACATTTGCAGATTCCATACTCAGGCATATTTTCTATGCCCAGTTAGTGATTTTATAAAGTGATACTGAGGCAGCAAGGCCCAGTGGCTGAGACAATTTTGAAGCCAGACGCCTGGGATTTGATCCCTGCCCTGCCACTTACCACTTATTAAGCATGTGACTTGAAGAAAGTCTGCTAATTTCTATGGCTTTCCTCTTCCCATCTAAAAATGGATAAAATAATAATATCTAAACCTCCTCATTGGTTGCTATAAAGGTGAATTAATATTCTAAAGTGCATAGATCAATGTCTGGCACATAGTAGCCAGGACAGGTTTGTTAAATACATAAAACGAAGCAGGAGGAAGCCTATCTCCACCATCCTCCTAGTGGTGGTACCTTTTTCTCACCTTTCTTAATCTCAGGGGAGAACTGATTTTCTCATTCTGTCTTATTTAACATTTGAGCTCGATGTCTAACCTATAATTTTACATATGATTTATTGCCGTATACTTCTCATTTTATTTTTAAAAACCCCTATGATTTGATTTCAAAAGAAGTAAAAACAAATTAAAGCCTGTTGACCTAAAACTTGCTTCCATGACATCCCCGCTGGGAATGATAATAGGAAATGCTCGTGCCTTGAGATGAGAATGCCGTTGTTTGTTCTATATTGTTTTTTCCTTACTGTTATATAGCCTGAAGACTAAATAAGTAAAATGAAAGTGGAATTAAGAAATATATCTTGTTTACTAGTCAAAGCAGTTCAGAAACTGTATTTCACTGTTAAATCTAGATAGTTGAATTATGTGCCTTTAAGCTATGAAATTTGGTTAAATTAACTTTAATGAAAAAAATCGGAATGCAATTCCATTTTTATCTTCTTCTTTAAATATGGTAAAACAAACCTAACTATTAATACAGCATTGAGATAACTTTGACTTATTAGAATGTAAATGACTCTAGACTGATCTAATGCCTCACATTTAGGGCTAGTTTTAAATGTCTTCTCTATGATTCCCATTTACAAATGAAACTTATTAATATGAGTTATAGATTATTTTCCATTGTGTGCCAAGCAAGGAGAGAATCAAGCTTATTTGAATCATACAGGCACATAGACTTTGGAATGATTAGGAGACCATGGCTAAAATTGTGAGTAATACATGTAGAGAAGTTTAAACTTTTCCTCTGGAGGTGTGAAAACTGAGTCATCCTGCCAAAACATACTGACAATAAACAGGAGAAAGGCCAGGTGCGGTGGCTCATGCCTGTAATCCCAGCACTTGGGGAAGCCGAGGCGGGCA
The DNA here is from genome assembly GCF_037993035.2 of Macaca fascicularis. Lineage (NCBI taxonomy): Eukaryota > Metazoa > Chordata > Mammalia > Primates > Cercopithecidae > Macaca > Macaca fascicularis. The sequence continues at coordinate 125,736,214 of NC_088389.1, read as the reverse complement.
GATCATGAGGTCAGGAGATGGAGACCATTCTGGCTAACACGGTGAAACCCTGTCTCTATTAAAAATACAAAAAATTAGCCCATTGTGGTGGTGGGCACCTGTAGTCCCAGCTATTCAGGAGGCTGAGGCAGGAGAATGGCATGAACCCGGGAGGCGGAGCTTGCAGTGAGCCGAGATCGAGCCACTGCACCCCAGCCTGGGCTACAGAGTGAGACTCCATCTCAAGAAAAAAAAAAAAAAAAGACTAACAGGAGAAAAACATATAGATTTGCAAATATGTACATCAACATGAGAACCTTATAAATATGAGACTCAAAGAAGGGCCAGACAGCTGAGGCTTAAATAGCATTCTAGGCGAGAGGGGAGATTAGTGTGCAGGTAATTTTGAGGAATAGTAAAATGGTTTTCAGGAGAATTGAATGGACCTGGGAGACAGAAATTGGTTTGTAAATTATTCTCTTTGGAATCTGAATAGGACAAGTTATGGGAAGGTGAGGGGTGGAACTGCACTGAACAAAGGCTGTCACTATGCAGATAAAGTCTATTAGGCAATCTCTTGCAGCTGCCCTCAGAAGAACAGATGAAAAACCTGTCTGGGCATGTTGATGACTTTTAGTCTCCTCTAGAAAGTATCAAAATCCTCCTATTTTGCCCCTTGCCAAGTACTTGTGAAGGGCACTGGTTATAGCATGTGGCATGTTACGGTGTGGCGAGGAGCTGGATAGCAAGGGGGCTGAACATGCACTGATATGATTAGCTTCATCTCTAAAGAGTCAAGTCTCAGATGGAGCAGCTTGCACTCAAGGCACTTTGAAAATGAAGAGGTGATAAAATTATTCTAAGGGTCTCTAAGCCTTGTCAGTCTCTATTTTCTTTATGACAACCAATGGGTCGTTAAGTAGTTGGGATGGGGTCAGTATATGGGCAGAGGGAGGCGCCCTGGTGGAAGTACTAGAGGAATTGGTATTGCATCTAGGATGCCAGAATTCTTAAAGGTTAAAGGATTTTAATTTACCTAATAAAAACTCAAAATTTAATTTACTCAACGTTTAACCAAGAGGCATCTTCTGTGCTGAACTAAGAAGCCTAAGCTTTTCCCTGAAAGCAGTAAGAAGCCTTGTAGGGATTTTTAAGTAAAGGTGACAGGGTTAGATTTAAATTTTAAAAGACTGCTATGAAGGAAACGTTAAAGGGAAGCAAAAAAATAGAAGCAGGGAGCATCATTAAATTTTGTTACAACAGCAAAGGTTGTAGCAGGACGAGCCGCAGACAAAACTCCTCAGACACTGAATTAAAGAAGGAGGAGTTTATTCGGCTGGGGGCATCGGCAAGACTCCTCTCTCAAGAGCCAAGCTCCCTGAGTGAGCAATTCCTGTCCCTTTTAAGGGCTCACAACTCTAAGGGTGTGTGTGTGAGACGGTCGTGATCGATTGAGCAAGCAGGGGGTATGTGACTGGGGGCTGCATGCACCGGTAATTAGATCAGAACAAAACAGGATAGGGATTTTCACAGTGCGTTTGTATACAGTGTCTGTGATCTATAGATAACAGAACCAGTTAGGTCAGGGTTGATCTTTAACTACCAGGCCCAGGGTGTGGCACTGGGCAGTCTGCTTGTGGATTTCATTTCTGCCTTTTAGTTTCTTCTCAGAATTGGAAAAAACTACTTTAAAGTTCATATGGAACCCAAAAAGAGCCCACATTGCCAAGACAATCCTAAGCCAAAAGAACAAACCTGGAGGCATAATGCTACGTGACTTCAAACTATACTACAAGGCCACAGTAACCAAAACAGCATGGTACTGGTACCAAAACAGAGATATAGACCAATGGAACAGAACAGAGCCCTCAGAAATAATACCACACATCTACAACCAACTGATCTTTGACAAACCTGACAAAAACAAGAAATGGGGAAAGGATTCCCTATTAAATAAATAGTGCTGGGAAAACTGGCTAGCCATACGTAGAAAACTGAAACTGGATCTTTTCCTTACACCTTATACAAAAATTAATTCAAGATGGATTCAAGACTTAAATGTTAGACCTAAAACCATAAAAACCCTAGGAGAAAACCTAGGCAATACCGTTCAGGACATAGGCATGGGCAAGGACTTCATGTCTAAAACACCAAAAGCAATGGCAACAGAAGCCAAAATTGAGAAATGGGATCTAATTAAACTAAAGAGCTTCTGCACATCATGAGAAACTACCATCAGAGTGAACAGGCATCCTACAGAATGGGAGAAAATTTTTGCAATCTACACATCTGACAAAGGGCTAATATCCAGAATCTACAAAGAACTTAAACAAATTTACAAGAAAAAATCAAACAACCCCATCAAAAAGTGGGCAAAGGATATGAACAGACACTTCTCAAAAGAAGACATTTATGCAGCCAACAGACACATGAAAAAATGCTCATCATCACTGGCCGTCAGAGAAATGCAAATCAAAACCACAATGAGATACCATCTCACACCAGTTAGAATGGCAGTCATTCCAACCATTGTGGAAGACAGTGTGGCGATTCCTCAAGGATCTACAACTAGAAATACCATTTGACCCAGCCATCCCATTACTGGGTATATACCCAAAGGATTATAAATCATGCTGCTATAAAAACACATGCACACATATGTTTACTGTGGCACTTTTCACAATAGCAAAGACTTGCAACCAACCCAAATGCCCATCAATGATAGACTGGATTAAGAAAATGGGGCACATATATACCATAGAATACTATGCAGCCATAAAAAATGTTGAGTTCATGTCCTTTGTAGGGACTTGGATAAAGCTGGAAAGCATCATTCTGAGCAAACTATCACAAGGACAGAAAACCAAAAGCATGTTCTCACTCATGGGTGGGAATTGAACAATGAGAACATTGTTCAGAGGTTTATTCTGAACCAATAGGAGTGGCCGAGGCCTGGAGAAAACATGCACCTGAGAAGGCTTGAGTAAGTGGTCCCAAGGTGGCTGGGTTGGTTTGGTTTTATACATTTCAGGGAGGCAGGAGTTACAGGCAAAGACATCAACACATGAAGGTATACATTGGTTCGGCTCAAAAAGGGGGATTATCTTCAGGATAGGTCTTAAAGGTTGTAGGTGGATTTGGGGGTTCTATAATTTGTGATTGGTTAAAGGAGTAAAGGCTAACAGGGTGAAACCCCGTCTCTACTAAAAATACAAAAAATTAGCCGGGCGTGGTAGCGGGCACCTGTAGTCCCAGCTACTCGGAAGGCTGAGGCAGGAGAATGGCGTGAACTTGGGAGGCGGAGCTTGCAGTGAGCCGAGATCACACCACTGCACTCCAGCCTGGGCGACAGAGTGAGACTCCGTCTCAAAAAAAAAAAAAGAATTTTATATTTAGTTTACAACCTAGCGTTGGTCTGTATTATATACTCAGGAAAGTTTCTGAAATAGTCTTGGACTGGTTTGGTGAACTGGGATATGGAAAATGGGCCTGTGTCCTGAACGATGCACTTGAAAGTGGAATATAAGACTCTGTAAAACTCAAAGCATCTGTGAACACAAAATTCAATTGACTTGATTTGCGGCAGGCTCTCTCCACTGCTAGCAATTACAATTCAACCTCAGTTACGCATGATGTCCACAAGAACATTGTGGTGACCAGCAGAAACCAAGCTTCACTTGAAGAATAAAGGTTGCAATTTTGCAAAGGTCATGTGTTACAGAAATTTTCCGTGAGATGAGATAGTTTTAAATATTTACGGCATGGACCTAAAATACACTTGAGCTCTTTAGGATGAAGGAATCTATTATTTTGTTGATAAGTGAGGAATTTAAATGGCCACTAATTTCTTGCACGAATAGCTCTGCACATTTTTCTCCATGTGTTTGTAGCACGTACCCTTATTGTTCAAACAACACTAAGGGATGTTTTGTGGGCACATCTTTAGAATTGTACATTAAAATTCTAGTAAATCTTAAGGCCTAGATGATATAAAATCTGAAGTAATCTTGCTCAGCAGAAATTATCGATAAACCTTTTTATATTCCACTAAAAATAAAGAACAGAGTTAATAATCTTGACGTTTTTATTCATGCAAGTTGAAAAATTTCCTGTGTTTTTTTCTCAATCTACTAAAGATCTAAATATTTTGATATAGTTTCAGACTTACTTTGTACTGAAAGTGGTTTTTCTCATTTTTGTTGATAGAAATAAAAACATCAGTAGGAGGGGAAGGAGGAAGGAGGGAGAAGAAAGAGGGAGAATAGGAGGAGAAGAGGAAGAGAGGAAGAAGTCATGAACTGCCCTCCTGCATTTTGCATCAGGTAGAAAAGTCGGTTGAATGTTGGGAAGAACACAGACAGTAAGTACATAGATTTTCATTTAATAAAAACACCCATTTTTATCAATGCAGGAATGTGCATTTTTTAGTCACCATAAGAAGACAGAGAGCCCCTGGGGCCACCCTTTGGTGTCTCCCAGCTTCCAATGGCAGTCAAGCTTGTAGCAGAGGGACCTGCGTCCCACCTGGCGCTCATCTCCACACTGCCCTAGGCTTGGTTAAAGGAACTGTTGTTCTTTAAGTTCCCAACAGCAACTGTGCAAATGTTCCGCGTGCCCTTCAGCATGGGGTAGTTCTCCTATGCACAGCAGCAAACACAATGGTTTAAAACAGGGATAACTCAGTAGATTACCCCTGATCCATCCAACGCTGCTTTATCATCTTGTTATAGTTTCTGGGTGGAGCCTATTTTTCCAGTTTTGGCTGCTCTGAGCCAGAAGGATGATAGTAGGGCAGGAGAAGGGGAATCAGATTGATATTTATCGAGGGCCTGACATGAGCCCGGCACTGTGAAGACACTCTCTACATCTGTTATCTTACTAAATCCTCAAGTCAATCCTTTGGGACAAGTGTCACACTATTTGTAAATGAGGAAACTAAAACTCATTAAAAATAAGTGACATGTGCAGATCATATAGATAATATACAGTAAGGATTTAAACTCTGGTCTCTTTGGGACCAATACCCATCCTCTTAACTGTTTCACACTTTCTTCCATGTAATGTAGAAATATTTGACTTATTAATCATGTGTTCCTTTACAACTTCTGAATGGGATCTGAGAGAAATATATTCATATGCCTCATATATGATAGTTAACTAGAAGGCGAAAATAGAACCATTTAGACAAAAGAGAAGATGATTACATATGAGGCTAACATAGTAAGATCATGAAAATTAAGTTTAGTTTCTCATCTCCGGTTAGACAAGAGGAAGGGAGGTGTGGCAGATCCATGGCTCTTCCGTTTTCTCAGGGCAGACCTTAGGTTATGATCTGATCTCATGTGGTTCTCCAAGACCTTCAGGGAAGCCTTTCTTCTGTTTTGTTAAGTTTGAGGTTATTTCTTAATTTGTTTGTCATTTTACTGATAAAGAAGCATAACAGAAATTTATTCTACAGAAAAGGACACTGATTAAGAAAACGCAGTGCTTTTATCAGGGATTTTCCAGGATAGATGAATAGATACTCTATAGTTGTTACTTCAGCTCGTGAAAAAAATTCAAGGACCTGTTATTAAATCGTAGTTTATTTACTTTTAAAAGTAAATAAATCTAATGCAGACCAAGTACTTTGCTATTCAGTGGTCTAACAATGAAGAGACAACCTAAAGAATATCCAGCTTGTATGTTCCTTAGGTCAACATGTGTAAAGAACTAGCAGGTTGGAGGCATTATGTTTTACCTCCACGCAACCTCTTGCATTTTGCAGGGATCAATGATTTAGGTACCAATGCCCCTTTGTTTTTTTAAAGGGACAAAATACAACCACAATTTTCCTGAACTATGGATTTTAGACTGTAGTTATATATAGGCTAATTTAAATATTCCAAGTAAAGCATATAAGAAAATATAGTTAAAATAGCATGATAATAATTTGACAAGTAAACATCACTGCACTTTCTAGAGCATCCATCTGTATGATAAATTATATGGTCCACCCTATTTACCAGGTCCACCCTAATAACAACCCCCTCTTAGAAGACTGTATTATCCTGGTCTTTCAAATGAGGAAATTAACATAGCGTTGAGATCCCAACCAAAAGGTCTGGCCTCAGAGCTGGCGTGCTTAGTCACATACTGTGTGGCCGCTCTGCATTTTAGTTTTATTATTATGATCTGGTTATAAGTGAGTTTACAAGAGACAAAGGGAGAAGAGTGGGCATAAAAATAGAAGCCACGATCTAGAATCACTCATTCAAAATATATGGTTACTATTGCACTCTTTCCACAGTCACTTAGAAGGCACTCCCGATACATTTTAGACTTAAGTCTTAGAATAGTATTAGATTTCTGAGAAAATGACAGTGTTTCCTCTTTGATAAAAAGAATCTTGTATTAATTATGTGTCTCCTTTGTTTTTACTGTTACAATAAAGTCTTATGTCTTAAAGACGTCCACAACGCCAACCCCTCCACAAGTCCCACCTTCAGTATCTTCTTACCATTCTGGTTGACATTATTTCCTGCTCCTAATTTTTAAACTTAAATTACTGAACCGTTTTTAGGTGCTTATCTATCTGGTCAAGTGACTTGGAAATGGGGCAACAAAATAGAATGATAGATTGGTTTGCATAGGAAAACAGACAGAAAAGGAACGACAGCAATACAGGACCAGATGGATGCTTCCCGGAAGCAAAGAACAGGGGCCGGCGCTTACAGGAGTACGTGGGGACTGATGGATGAAGTTCATTATGGCTTCCAGAAGAGGAGCCAAGACACTGATGAGTGAAGTAACTAAGAGCTCTGATGCTCTTAGTGAGCTAAGGTCCACCTGCTGCTAAGATTACCTCAAAATATTGAGCTTAAGGTAAAACTCCAGTTTTAGAATAATATTAAACATAATTTGGCCGGGTGTGGTGGTGGGCACCTGTAGACCCAGCTATTTGGGAGGCTGAGGCAGGAGAATGGTGTGAACTCGGGAGGTAGAGCTTGCAGTGAGTTGAGATTGTGCCACTGCACTCCAGCCTGGGCGACAGAGCAAGACTCTGTCTCAAAAATAATAGTAATAATAATTTGATTAAGGATGAGCTGTGAAATAATGAATTCAAATGCTGCTAACTGAGCACTTCAGTTAGTGCTCCTTAAGGCTGTGAGAACTAGGCTCATGCTCAGTTCCTCCTGGGTGCTGTAAAAGGAACATAAAATCTCTGGACCCCATGCTCGCTAAGCCACAGGGAACAGTCAAGCTGAGAACTGGGTCATGCAAACCAGCCTCCCATTTAGTTCCTAAATAAGACAGCTACAGATCTAAAAGGATACCTACCTCCCTCACAATTTGCTCTAAACCAAATTCTTTGTGGGTCCCAAGATCTTTACCCTGAAACAGTTCTGTCGAATTTCGCTCAGATAATGCAAGTGAAAAGCTTATCTTCACATATCCTGGAACAAAGGACAAAGGACAGAACTAAAATTTCCCCCCACCCGCCACCCCCCACCAAAGGAAGCATATCTCATTGCCTCCTTTGGAAAGGCTCATCCGAAACGGAAAAGATTGTAACTGTTTGTGTCTCAACTATCTGTGACCTGGAAGCCCCCTCCCAGCTTTGAGTATTCCTGCCTTTGTATCCAGTTGTTCTGCCTTTCCAGACCCAACCAATGTACTTCTTATATATATTGATTGATGTCTCCTGTCTCCCTAAATGTAAAAATCAAGCTGTGTCCCAACCACCTTGGGCACATGCTCTCAGGCCCTCCTGAGGCTGTGTCACGGGTGTGTCCTCAACCTTAGCAAAATAAACTTTCTAAATTAACTGAGACCCGTCTCAGATTTTCTGGGTTCGCAAGTGCATATCTGACTACTTCCTCTACTTTATGTTTATTTTATCTTATGTAAAAATGCAGATTCACTGAGTGTGAGATGAATGCATAATTGACTATTTCTCTACCTCTTTGACGTGTGAAATGTGGATTCAGTGGACACTGATCAAAGACTCCACAGAATGCAACTGCTTGCTGCTTTTCTCTACCCTCCCCCTTTTTTCTTTTCTTCCTCTTTCTCCCACTGCCTGCTGTTCCCCTTAAATACTAAAATTCCCAGGCTCTCTTCGGAAAAAGTGTGGATCACAGATTGTTCTTGTGGTTTTGTGTTCCTTTTTTCCCAGGTGCATTCTTAAGCTTGTCAAACCTCTAACATTATTGAGACTCTCCTCAGTCCTTTTCTTTGACTGGTCAGTGGTGAAGGTTCGTTGCATGGGTCAACTTCTGTCTCACTCCGAGTCTTCCTCTGGCTGCTTTCAGTGCCAACACAAACTGCTCCCTCTCACCTGTTTGCAAACACATTTCTTCTGTCATCACTATCTCTAGGATTTCTGTTTATTGCTTTTGTTATGGCCACTGTCTGCTTTCAGGCATACAAAACCCCAGTTTCTTCTCTGTGTGGTTTATATATAAGGTGAACAAGGGAGTCTGATGGGTTGGAAAGTCACTGTCTGATGTGAATGATCCAAACCTTTGGCTAATGAGCAACCTGGTGAGAAATAGTGGCAATGAGAGTGCCATATGAGCTTAATAAAAAGTCTGGGGTGACACGCCCAAGGATTTGCTTCTAATTGCATTTATCAGACAGGGCAGTGTTGAGTGCGGATAACTTTAAAAGGGGCAATTACCCAGCCTGCTAAACCTGCTATAGGTAAAGGAGTGTGCTGGGCAAGGTGCCAGCACATCATATAAAATGATCGTTGTAGATTAAAGAAACACAGGCATACCTGATACCTGATGTATCAGGGCCATGGGCATTTGATACATCAGACCTAAAAGAATAATACATATGCTTCAGACCAGTTGTAAGAAAATTTACTTTTCTATATAGCAGGCTCTAAAGTGCTTTTCTAGGAGGCACAGATGCCTCACTAGAAAACTAAAGAAGTTCTGAAAAAAAGCTAATATGATACTTGAGGGCATGTCTGTTTCTATGTCATCTAAGTTATAGGAAGAGGAAACAGCCTCATTTACTTTACGAAAGTGTGAATTGGAAGCCACTGAAAAATGTGACTGGATAGGATGAAACACTTGTGTGACACTTTAATAATGGGTATTGGAGAGCTCCTCATTATTTTCCACTGCAGTAAAGTACGACATGTGGCAAGATGTCAGTGTAGCATTTACGTATGCTGTGCCACTCTGCTGCAGAATTTTAAATAAGGAAGTGCTACCTGAAAGCTGGCAAATTGAAAGATAAAGAAAGTTGACTTTTGTGGAGTACCTGCTTTGTGCTAGGCACTGGTTTCCAAATTTTGCTGCTCAATGGAATCATCTTGGATCTTTAAAAAATGTTGATGCCTGATTCCCATGCCTAATATTTTGACTTCATGGATGTTGCGTGGAATCTGGAAGCTGGGTTTCTAAAAGCTTCCCACATCATTGTAATGTGCAGCAGTTTGGGAATCACCCTACCACGCTATTCCATTTCTTTCTTTCTTTTTTTTTTGATAGAGTTTCACTCCTGTTGCCCAGGCTGGGGTCGAATGGCATGATCTCAGCTCACCGCAGCCTCCACCTACCAGGTTCAAGCAATTCTCCTGCCTCAGCCTCCCAGGTAGCTGGGATTACAGACAAGCACCACCACGCCCGGCTAATTTTCTATTTTTAGTATAGATGGGGTTTCTCCATGTTGGTCAGGCTGGTCTCAAACTCCCGACCTCAGGCGATCTGCCCACCTTGGCGTCCCAAAGTGCTGGGATTATAGGCATGAGCCACTACGCCTGACCCAGACCGTTCCATTTCTACCCATTATCTCACTTAACCCACAGTGAAGCCTCTTGTTACAGATGAGGTCATAGAGGCTAGATGACCCCAGAAAACTTGCCTAATTTTGGGTAGTGAAACAGGCTATAGTTTCTGATCCTGCAGCTGTAAAACTCCAAAGCTTGGGTTCTTCTCACTCTTCCACACTGGTAGAATTCAGGGACTATAAGGGAAGAAAGGTTTTCTGTTTAATTTTCCTTGTGCTGGTAGCTAGCAGAGAATTGTAATTCATTTAATAGAGGAAAAAAACCATATACATTTACTGGGCTATGTTATTAAGGATTGGGGTTTGGTTAAGATCAGACAATGAAACCCTTTATAAATTTCCAAAGATTTGCAGGTCAGACCACACTACACCATGTTTCTGGGAGCCCAGAATGCAGAAACAAACATCAAAGTTCTCTTGTAATTTCATGGAAATATTCCATGTTAAAATTGTATTAAATTCAAAAGGTTAGAGTAGAAAATGAGAAGTATACACTTCATTAATTCTCAAGTTCTATATTTGCCAGAAACTTATCTCACCTTCATTAAAAAAAAGTACCTTATTACTTGATTTCAGAACAATTATAAAACATACTATGGGACAGGAGAAGTGGCTCACGCCTATAATCCCAGCACTTTGGGAGGCTGAGGCAGGCAGATCATGAGGTCAGGAGATCCAGACCATCCTGGGCTAACACGATGAAACCCCATCTCTACTACAAATACAAATAATTAGCCGGGTGTGGTGGTGGGTGCCTGTAGTCCCAGCTACTTGGGAGGCTGAGGCAGGAGAATGGCGTCAACCCAGAAGGCAGAGCTTGCAGTGAGCCAAGATCACGCCACTACATTCCAGCCTGGGCGACAGAGTGAGATTCTGGTCTCAAAAACAAACAAACAAACAAACAAAAAACATGCTATTACTATGACATCCTCAGTAGTGATTCAAAATCAGTGTTACAAAAAACAAGTAAAATGAATTTAAAAAAACAAACAAAACATGTTGAGCTGGGAAAACAAGAAACTGAGATTGAAAATACATCCTAAAATAAAATCCTGTGTAAAATTCAACAGAAATAAGAAGATACTTTTGGTACTATACAGAGGAAAAATAAAATAGGTAGGAAAAGAGCTTTTCAGACCAAAATAAAGAAGAGAAGAAAATGGAGCGACGGTCCTGGTAGAATGCCAGAGTAATCTCTTCAGACGCCGTGATCCTCTGGGGGCGTTCTCTCCTCAGGCATCTGAAATTGAGAAAGGAAGGTTGCATTCCCCATCCATATTGTAGTACTTGGTTCTCTATCTATGTTTAGATGTATGCTACCCATGTCCAATATTATTGAACATATAGATTTATATCTTGCTTTTTCTATATATATGTCACGTCCATGTTTGACAAATGCTCATATTTATTACATTTGATAACAACAGAAGCTTATCACTTCATGTTGGGTGTTAAAATTTTCTTACTCTTGGATATTTAGGCTATTTTCACTTTTTTGATGTAACATTGAACATCTTGTAAACATAATTAAAAAAAAAAAACAAAACAGCCGGCGGGCGCGGTATTCACCCACCGAGTGAGGTTGGTGCTCATGATTTACAGCCACTTCTAAGAGCAGTTTTGCAGACCTGTCAGCATCCTCTTCCATTTCTCCCAGGGCTCTACCATATCTTCACCACCCCGCAGAAGATCTTGCCTTTCATTCACAAAGAAAATCCAGAAAGTCTCTCCATTGTCATGCTCTAAAACAACCAACTAACCACATCAAGACATTACCCATATTTGCATGCGATCGCGCTCATGTTCTTGTCCAAGGGAAGGACCCTTCTGCTCAATGTCAGTCCATCCTCACATTGTTTTCTCAGTCATAGTCAAGATGCTGTCCAATTATTAACATCAGTCTTCCCTTTCATGTATTTTTAATCTTTTCAATTTATAAACATGATCACAATTTTTTTCCTATGAAGAGAAAAAACAATTCTACATTTCAGACCTTGCTTTCTACCCACCCACTCTCTCCCTCAGCCATGGCCATTACCTCTTCAAGGCCAAACTTCTCCAAAAAAGTTTTCCATCACTTCCTTGTCAGGCCTCCACCCACTTCCTTGGGTCTATGCACTATTATAAACATTGAAGCCATCAATTCCTCAGTAGTCAGATCTGAGCTCATCTGACTGGAATTTTCAGGGGTTAACATCTTGTTTACACCTTTCATCTTGTAACCCTGTCTTTCTCTGGCTTCCGTGATACCGTTTTTCCACACCCTCTTCTAAGGTCTCTAAATGTGCCTCCTTAGTCTCCATTGCTAACCATTCTTCCTGCCTGCTTCTTGAATGCTGGTGTCTCTCATGTTCCATCCTTGAGCTTATTTTTCCCAATGCATTCCTCTGAGTAATGTAAACAAGTGCTTTCCAATTTTAATGTACATATAAATTACCTGGAAATCTTAAAATGCAGATTCTTATTCAATAGGTCTGGGATGAAGGATGAAATTATGCATTTCAAACAAACTTTCAAATGATGTCCATGCTGCTGGGCCATACACTACACTTTGAATAGTGAGGATCTAAACTACTCATTGGTCTCAGTTGGCGATAACCCCAAATCTCTGACCAGCTCTATCTCCTAAGCAAATGCTATACAAATAGTTAAGCACCAGAGACAAACATCTCAAAAACATATATGCAAAATTAAACTCATTTTCTCTGTTTCCTCAATCAAATAATTTGCAGACACCCTTGTTTTAATAAATGGCGTTATGTCCCTTCAGTTACGTAAGTCAGACCTGGAATTACCCTGGGCTTTTTTTCACTATCTCTCATGCCACTCATCCTCTACCTCAATATTCAGTTAATAAGAAAGTACTGGCCGGGCGCGGTGGCTCACGCCTGTAATCCCAGCACTTTGGGAGGCCGAGGTGGGTGGATCACGAGGTCAGGAGTTCGAGACCAGCATGGCTAAGATGGTGAAACCCTGTCTCTACTAAAAATGCAAAAATTAGCTGGACGTGGTGTCAGGCACCTGTAATCTCAGCTGCTCGGGAGGCTGAGGCAGGAGAATTGCTTGAAGAGGTTGCAGTGAGCCAAGATCGTGCCACTGCACTCCAGCCTGGGCAATAGACTAAGACTTGGTCTCGAAAAAAAAAAAAAAAAAGAAAAAGAAAAAAGAAAGAAAGTACTGCTTACTCTACCTTCTTAACATCTCTTAAACCCATGGGCTCCTCTTTATCCCAGGCTACTGCCTTAATTAACAACATCAATATCTATTTTATGAATCATTTACAACAATTTGCAAACTCGTTTTGCTCCTCTCCAGACTCTCTACATTAGGAATATGCTTTTTAAAAATGAAAGAATGACAAAGTCACTGTTTCAGGAGAGTGTATCCAGCAAGTGACCAAGGAAGGCATCAGGCAAGAGACAATGGAGCTTGAGTTGGTCATTTTTGGACACATGAACCGGGAGAGGCAGAGGGAGAGGCAGAGGGAGTGTAATGATTTCCATTTTATCCCTGTGCCTTAACACAGACCACAAAGTCCTTGAAATCTTCCCTTTGCTAAACCTTCCTTCTTACAACCTAAACTTCCGCCATGTTTAGAGCTCCCAAGGTCCTTGTGCTCATCAGTCACCTCCTCTGTAAAGCGTCTTCTTATTGGCTCTTTCCATTGGAATTCACTCTATCTGCCATACTTCTCCAGCCAGTTAGCCTTTTTAACATTGTTGTTATAAAAACTGTAGAAGAGGAAATTAGTACAGAGAAAAGCAACAGACTAGCAAAAATCAGGGGACTAGGGAGGAAGTAAAGAGCTCATCTTTCTATCCCCAATTAGAATCAGCACATTTAAGAACAGTTGTGAATAGAAACTCTAGATTGCAGCCATTCATGAAAAACCCTTCATTTTACATATGGTAATCTGAGATTCATAAATGACTCACAACTTACAGGATTCCAAATCTAATCAGTCCCACATAGGACTTTTTACCTCCAGTCCGGTGCTCAGGTGTTTCCGTTCTCCTGCCCATCACCCATTACAGAGGAAGTAGGTTCATCTGGGGATGCTCTTCTCCAGGAGATACCTGCCTAAGCATTTGTGCTATGCGGATGCTTTCATGCATCTAGAAATAGTTTACCGCCAGTGTAATGCGCATTTTATTTCAGTGTAGAAAATAGTTTCTAGACTCTCATGTCACATTACTTTTGGCAGGGGCTATCGTTGGAGAGTTCATCATTCTCTGAAAGCCATTGGTTCTTGGTTCTGTTTCTTTTAAAAGAAGAGAGCTCATTTAATTTAAACATGTAATAATATCCAGAACAGGTTGCTTTTCCGGAAACTGTTAATAGAGTCTGCAGAGCTAGACAATGATTAACATGGGATTATGATTATGCAAATTTTTTTTTTTTTTTTTTTTTTTTGACGGAGTCTTGCTCTGTTGCCCAGGCTGGAGCACAGTGGCGTGATCTTGGCCAACTGCAAGCTCTGCCTTCCGGGTTCACGCCATTCTCCTGCCTCAGCCTCCTGAGTAACTGGGACTACAGGCCCCTGCCACCACACCCAGCTAATTGTTTTGTTTTTGTATTTTTAGTAGAGGTGGGGGCTTCACCCTGTTAGCCAGGATGGTCTCGATCTCCTGACCTCGTTGGCCTCCCAAAGTGCTGGGATTACAGGCGTGAGCCACCGTGCCCGGCCGATTATGCAAATCTTAAGCATTATTTCGAAGGTCTTTATCTTGTCTTCTCTTGGATAGACATTAAGAGGTAAACAGGGTTCAAAAAACCTAGTTTACAAAAAGGGAAGACATCAGAATTCCATGAAGAGATTTTGGGAATGTGCATCTTGAAGCACTATTCTTGTATTCATATGATCTTGGAATCTGTTTTCAGAAATTGTTCCCATGTGATGAGCATCATTAGTTAAGAATCACTCCCAGAGAATTTAAAGCTATATTGATCAAAGTGGAGGATCTATGACATGATGTAACCATTGGTTTTTGATTCTGTATCAGATCCTTCAGTGTCACACTCTATTGGCCAATAGAGTTAGGGGCCAAGGGAAAACTTAACTCTTTGCCTTCAGTAGATTCACTGAAAAATCAACTAGCAAAAGGCAGATTAGTGAGATAAATGGCATATACATTTACTAGGGTATATGAGAGAATCACAGAATGATTACTCCACCACAAATTGGGATACAGGTGATTATTTACTCTTATTAAGGGAAAGAGAAGTAGGGAAGTATGAATGATTTTAGAGGTGTAGTAAATAATTTTGGGGGAGACTCAATGGGTTTGAAGAACATACAGTGACCTCAGAGCAAGTTTTTTTGGCCCACAGAGAAGACAATGGTTTGTGACAAAAGTCTGTCCAGATGGGTTGGCAGACTTCAATTTTTCTTCCTTCAATATGATTTCAGTTAAGGAAAACTCAGGGAGAAGACCAGAGATAATTGTTTTCTTCTATGTTAGTTCCATACTTTAGGCTTACAAAGAAACTTCAGAGAACAACTTTATCTTGTGCTTGGGGAGAGAAAGGAGAGGAGGGAAGGTCAGAGACCTTGAAACTTCTTCTGGAGTTCATCATGTCAAAGCCCTGTATTTTGGTGTATGGGTTTCTGAGCCCCAGCAGAGAGAAAGGCAGATGTTAGGGACAGAATCACTCAATCCTGATGATACTATTTAATTCCTGAATCCAGAAATACTCTGGATTAGAAAATATATCTTTTTACTTTTCATTTATATGAGCTGGTCAATTTATCTTCATGTTTAAGTTAGGTCTTTGTTTAAGTTTTGTCCTTTGCAAAAGAAAGTAATGGCTTTTATGGTTTCTTCAGAAGGCCTTTCCTTTAATTCCTTGAAAAAGTATAGAAATCTGGAAAAGAAGCCTTTTGTTTTTAATAGCTTGACAATTATATACCCAAGTTGTTTTGTTTTATTTTCGTTGTTTGATGTTCTCCAATTTTCTTGCATTTGTGGTTTGTAGTCTATTGCTAACTTCTGGAATATTCTTGCCCATTACTTCTTCACATATGTCTTTCAGATTCCAATTTTATCTGTACTAGATTGTTTAATAATATAGAATAGATATCCTTGGTTCTTGAATGCTCTGTTCTATTTTTCCCCATTCTTATATTTCAGTTTGGGCAATTTCTATTGATTCCCTTCTTAAGTGCAAGATTCTTTCCTTGGATATATGAAGTCTATTGATGAGTCTATCAAAGGAATTCTTTATTTCTGTTACTAAAGTTTTTATTTCTAGCATTTCCATTTTATTCATATTATAGTTTCCATATCTCTGCTGAAATTACTCATCTGATTTTGCATGGTGCCAGTTTCTTCATTAGCGCTTTTACCATATTAATTACAGTTGTTTTTAAATTTTCTATCAGAAAATTCTAACAAACACTTGTGTCAGAGCTGAGTGGTGGAGTGTGGTTTTGATGATTGCTTGGCCACTTGGGAATGAGTTGTTTCTTGCCTTTTTGTGTGGCTTGTGTGGATTTTAAATCTAGACGGCTTGTATTGAATACTAAAGACTGGGGTAGGGAGGCATTGAGCAATGTAAGCATTGAGCATGTACAAGGCACCGCATTGTAATGAGGCATGATTTTCTTCTTTTGATTTTAAAATTTGTACATGCTCAATGCTTACATTGTGCAGTTCAATGTTACTGCAGCTTTTTTTTTTTTTTTTTTTTTTTTTTTTTCATTTTAAAAGGAGAAAAGCTCAGCTCTTCAAGCACATTGGGGCAACCCCAGAATGTTGGCTGCAGGCTTCTAAAGGATGATCACTGGTTGTTTCACATATTTGCCATTTTTCTGGGCAAAAGCAATTCCAATTCCTCTGAAAACTTGTCTCCAGGATAATTCTCTGTCCTCAGCCAGAAGAGATACAGATTGGAACCCACATGGACCTGATTCAACCAAGTGCTCCTTCAACGAGAGGGGCACGATGGTCTATCATCTGCTGACTGCTCAGGATTTGGATCCATCTCCGAATAAAGAAGTGAAGGTAAGAACTGAAACTCCTGGATATATGCAAACAGTGGTCCTTGGAGCACTCTCCCGAAGTCATCACAGGCATTCACGGTGCGAGATTGTTCTGCCTTTGTTCCTCTGTTACCACTTCTGCATAGCTGGGTGGTGCTTCAGGTCTTTCAGGAGTGGATAAACTGAGCCAGTTTATATGCATGCTACGCTGCCTGCTTACATTTGAGGCTCTGGTACCCAATAGATGGAGAGGAATGGTGCTGATGGCCAGTGGCAAATTAATAAATAAGTCCATAGCTCCAGGAATATCCACATATTCCATTAGCGAATATTCCACACAGATCATACCACAGTGGAGAAGAGAGGGAGAAACTGGGGGAATTTTCAACAACTTGCCATTCCGCATCTCTCTTTCCAGATGACAAGGATTCCTCATGCAAGTTAGCCACGCACTGTTTTAATTCCTTCATGGAAGGTCTGTGTTTGGTAATGGCTGACTTTGGCACCAGCATTTGGGATGAGCAGTTCTCAGTCTCAGCAAATATTTGAGTTGATTCACCCGTGGTATAGCCCTTCCTTTCAATTTTGGCACTTATGGATATTGAGCCTCAGGTAGAAAACCAGCAACCTAGCGTCTTTTCTTCTGTGCCTGCTTGAGGTGACAGTGATGAAGGAGTGTTCATATTTATATACTCAGAGACTGTAAATTCCTTCTTTGAGGTGACTGTTAGTAGCCAAGGCCTGTGAGATTCAGCTTTCACACAAGAGTGCACACACCACGACTGCCTTTGAATGAGGTAGCAAGTGGTGTCTGTGGAAGCTCAAAGCTGAATGCATATTCATGCCTTCCTGAATGAATAGTGTTGAAACCTTCTTTGGAATTATTGTCCTCTCTTTTGTGTCCAACTAAGATATCTTTATGGTTGAAATATTCTACTTCTTCCATGTAATTCCGTGTACAGGCAATATTGGTGCCAGTGTTTCTAGATTCAGCCAAGTGTATTTCCAAGTGTCCTCTTGCATGAATTTTTAAGAGATTTTACTCTGATTTTGCCAATTTCTTCTCCTCCTCCTCCTCCTCCTCCTCCTCCTCTTCTTCTTCCTTCTTCCTTCTTCCTTCTTCTTTTAATGGAGTCTTTCTTGGTCGCCAGGCTGTAATGCAGTGGCACTATCTGGGCTCACTGCGAGTGATTCTCCTGCCTCAGCCTTTCAAGCAGCTGGGACTACAGGCATGCACCACTATGCCCAGTTAATTTTTATTTTTTAATAGAGATGGGATTTCACCATGTTGACCAGGATGGTCTCGATCTCTTGACCTCATGATCCACCTGCCTTGGCCTCCCAAAGTGCTGGGATTACAGGCATGATCTACTGTGCCCAGCTAGTAACTTCTAATTTCACCCTTCTTGAGATAATATCTCCACTAGAATACACAGGGATATTGCTGTCATTAAGATAGTCAAAGCTCATTGTCAAACTTTTCTCCTTTCCCAACACCATGTTTCTAACAAAGTCTACAAAAATATAATGTAAGACAGAAAAGATGATGGCATATAAAATGTGATTTTCACTTAACACTAGTATCTTTGTCATGCAAAATTCTTGTAGGTTGAATCGGTGATTCTTTATAAATAGTTCATTGGTCTCAGTCTGTCATCCAGGCTGGAGTGCAGTGGTACCATCATAGCTCACTGTAACCTTGAACTCCTGGGCTCAAGGGATCTTCCTGGCCTCAACCTCTTCAGTAGCTGAGACTACGGCTGTAAACCACTATGCCTGGCTAATTTTTAATTTTTTTATAGAGATGGGGGTCTCATCATGCTGCCCAGGTTGGTCTCGAACTCCTAGGCTCAAGTAATCCTCCCACTTCAGCTTCCCAGAGTGATGTGATTACAGACAGGAGCCACCATACCTGGCTGAGATTTCTTAAAAAGTCAGAGCAGCAGAGCTGTTGCTCTGTGCTCCTGCTCATCTCAGTGGTTTCCTTACAAACACCCATTAATTCTTTCTCTTTCCTACTTTGCCAATGGATGCATTTGAAAAAATAGGGGAAAGAGTTTTAGAAGGAAAAAAAAAAAGCAAAGCACATTAATTTATTTCCACATTTAACCCTCTTTACACAAGCAGTTTATGGGGCTTAATCCTCTGCTCCAAAGCCTTCCTGACTGGAAATCCTTTTCCTTCTGACTCGGGCTGCCTTTCTGAGACATTGTATTCCTTTTTTTTTTTTTTTTTTTTTTTTGAGACGGAGTCTCACTCAGTCGCCCAGGCTGGAGTGCAGTGGCTCGATCTCGGCTCACTGCAAGCTCCGCCCCTGGGTTCACACCATTCTCCTGCCTCAGCCTCCCGAGTAGCTGGGACTACAGGCGCCCGCCACCACGTCTGGCTAATTTTTTGTATTTTTAGTAGAGACGGGGTTTCACCATGTTAGCCAGGATGGTCTCGATCTCCTGACCTCGTGATCCGCCCGTCTCGGCCTCCCAAATGAATAAGCTAAACTTTCTAAGCTTCAGTCCTACCATATGTACATTGGAAATTATAATAGTGCCTTCTATGGCGTTTAGTTGTAATGTCTGGTGTAGAATAGATGCTCTAAAAAACATTATTATTATTATATGCTGAAGGCCTGACATCTCATCTCATTTTTTTTTTTCATTTAAAAGAATATATATTTTCAGAGACAAGATCTCACTATGTTGCTCAGGCAGGTCTCAAACTCCTGAGCTCAAGTGATTCTCCCGTCTTGCCCACCCGAAGTGCTGGGATTACAGGCATGAGCTACCATGCTTGGCTCACATCTTATTTTCATTGTGTTCAGAATACAATACAGGGTTGCATATAAGAGTATCAAATGAACTATTCTCATGCTCCCCTTGCTGATGTGTGTGCATATCTGTAATCTACTTTATAGGGGGGATAAAGTCTTGTCTGGGCTCACATCGGAACTGACAGAGTTGTCTCTTCATTAGAACTGGATGGTCTAGTTTAAAACTACACTGTAGAGATGTGATGTGGCCTTTAGTTATGGCACTTAAATAGTGGGTTTAACTCATCAAATTTCTCTAATAACACTAATATATTTAGCTAGTCCACAGAAATACATATTTTTGTAGATTTTTTTTTTTTTTCGGAGATGAGATCTTACTCTGTTGCCCGGTCTGTAATCTGTAGTGCAGTGGTGCAATCATACCCACTGCAGCCTCAACCTCCCAGGCCCCAGTGATTCTCCCACCTCAGACTCCTGAGTAGATGGGACCACAGGCGCATGCCACCATGCCTGGCGAGTGTTTTTTGTTTTTTGTTTTTTTTAAATAGAGGTGGAGTCTCACTATGTTGCCCAGGCTGGTTTTGAACTCTTGGGCTCAAGTGATCCTCCCACCTTGACCTCTCAAACTGCTGGGGTTACAGGTGTGAGCCACCACACCTGGACATGTAGATGTTCAATAACAAGAAATGTAAAAAGTAAAGGTATAGTATTAGAGAAAATTATCTATTTTTTAATACCTCCAGACTGCGATTATTCCTTCAGCTGCGAGAAAACGTAAATGCACAATACTTGCAAAATGCGATGACTTCCTGTAATGTGGCATCACAAGCAAGCTGTGGCTTTTCAGAAGATACATTTACCCTGTGACCTTACAGCTCTACCAGGTGGGACACCCCAGAGATCCTCATATTTTATGTCTTTTTAATAGTTATTCCCAGACATCGTTTCTCTGCATTTATTTTCAAAAGTATTAATCAAATTTAACACTCATCTTCCTGGCAAGAACAGTCAAGGGTCTGAAATTTCATACTACTTACAATCGAACAAGTTGGGCTGCCACTGTCATGGATGCTGCCAAAAGAAATAAGACTCCCCGGTCAGAGACAAAGAAACGTTATTATTATTATTATTATTTTATTTTATTTTATTTTTTGATATAGAGTCTCACTGTGTCATCCAGGTTGGAGTGCAGTGGCACAATCTCGGCTCTCTGCAAGCTCCGCCTCCTGGGTTCACGCCATTCTCCTGCCTCAGCCTCCCCAGTAGCTGGGACTACAGGCGCCCGCCACCATGCCCGGCCAATTTTTTTGTACTTTTTAGTAGACACAGGGTTTCACCATGTTAATCAGGATGGTCTCGATCTCCTGATCTCGTGATCTGCCTGCCTCGGCCTCCCAAAGTGTTGGGATTATAGGCGTGAGCCACTGCGCCTGGCCAAAAACGTTATTATTTGTGCACCAACAAACAGCGTCAGCAACAAGGTATCAGTTGTCCTTGCCCTCGAGTCCCACGGGAAGGACATGGATGGATTTAGATGGATCCATGCACATGCATTATGGGATAGGAGCTCTGAGCTCAGGGAATGCAAATGCCTTGTAAAGATCCCTAAATATGCCTAGTCTTTGTTCCAGGAGACACCAACATCCTTGAAAAGATGGTCAAAACAAAGGGCAGTCTGTGTCTGCTCCTAACGTGTGCGGAAATGTGAGGGGCCCATGAAAACACATCACACAGTACTTTCCTCTTATAGTAGACAAGTGAGTCTGTGTGCACATGGATGAAACACTTTATCAAAACTAGTCAGAAATTCAGACAAAATTTAATTCAATCAAACAACTGCATGTAATAAATACTATTTTTGTGTGGCTACCAATGACTCACAAGTCCAGCTGCTTCAAAAACATCCTAATTCTCTAGCCCCATCACAGTCCAATTCAACATAACCTGTGGGGAGGGGCCTGGCCTCAGTATTGTTAAAGCTTTCCAGGTGACTTTCATGAGTAATCAAGTCAGGCTGACAATCACTAAGCCAAAATAAGCCCAGTACTATGAAAGGTCTTTTCAGAGACACAGAAGAAAAACAAAACAAAACAACCTAAAGTAAACTTCATGACACAGTGTCTATAAATGAGGGAACCTACAATCTTTGGCAGGAAAAACTTCAATGAAACTCATTTTCTTGCTACGCTGACCAATTATTTTACCAAAATAAGTCATAACATAAGATCTATTCCTCAGTTCCTGTGTAGATAGAACCTAAAATCTGGGGAGAGGCAACTAATTTGTTTTTTTTACTCACTTGACAACTATTTTGACTAAAGCATTTAAGGCTTGTGGTGTTGATTTTTGTTTAAAAATGTTTACCAATTTTTCAGGAGATTGAGACCATCCTGGCTAACACGGTGAAAACCTGTCTCTACTAAAAGTACAAAAAATTAGCTGGGCGTGGTGGCGGGCGCCTCTAGTCCCAGCTACTCGGGAGGCTGAGGCAGGAGAATGGCGTGAACCCAGAAGGCGGAGCTTGCAGTTAGCCAAGATCGCGCCACTGCACTCCAGCCTGGGCCACAGAGCGAAACTCCACCTCAAAAAACAAAACAAAACAAAAAATGTTTACCAATTTTATAAAAGACATTGTTTTTTTGCAGTTTTCCAGCAAAATCTTACAAGCAAAGCATGTTTTCTTTCCCCTTATCTCAACCCAAATGGTATGCTATTTGTCATATTTTCTTTTTTTAAAAAGTTTTGTTTTAGATTAAGGGGTACATGTGAAGGTTTGTTATGTAGGAAAATAGATTGTTTCATCACCCAGATACTGAGCCTAGTACCCAATAGTTACTTTTTCTGATCCTCTCTCTCCTCCCACCCTTCACTCTCAAGTAGGTCCCAGTGTGTGTTGTTCCCCTCTTTGTGTCCATGTGTTCTCATCATTTAGCTCCCAATTATAAATGAGAACATGTGGTATTTAGTTTTCTGTTCTTGCATTAGTTTGTTAAGCATCATGGCCTCCAGTTCCATCCATGTTCCTGCAAAAGACATGATCTCATTCTTTTTTGTGACTACATAGTATTCCATGGTGTATATGTACCAAATTTTCTTTATCCAGTCTAACATTGATGGGCGTTTAGGTTGACTCCATAACTTGGTTACTGTGAATTGAGCTGCTGTGAACATATGCATTCATGTGTCTTTATGACAGAATGACATATATTCCTTTGGGTATATACCCGATAATAAGATTATTGGGTGAAATGGTAGTTCTATTTTTTAGCTCTTTGGAGAATCATCACACTGCTTTCCACAATGGTTGAACTAATTTAACTCCCACCAACAGTGCATAAGCTGTTTGTGTTTGTTTGTTTTTTGCCCCACAACCTCACCAGCATCTGTAATTTTTTGACATTTTAATAACAGCCATTCTGATTGGTGTGACATGGTATCTCATTGTGGTTTTGATTTGCATTTCTCTAATGAACAGTGATAATGGGATCTTTTTCATATGTTTGTTGACCACATGTATGTCTTCTTTAGAAAAGCATCTGCTTATGTCCTTTGTCCACTTTTTAATGGGATTGTTTGTTTTTTCCTTATAAATTTGTTTAAGTTTCTTATTGATGGTGGATATTTGACCTTCGTCAAATACATAATTTGCAAATATTTTCTCCCATTCTGTGGGTTGTCTGTTTACCCTGTTGATAGTGTCTTTTGTTCTGCAGAAGCTGTTTAGTTTAGATACTATTTGTCAAATTTGCTTTCATTGCAACTGCTTTTGGCATCTTTGTCATGAAATCTTTGCCCATTCCTATGTCCAGGATGGTATTCCCTAGGTTGTCTCCCAGGGATTTTATAGTTTTAGGTTTTACATTTAAGTCTTTAATCTATCTTGAGTTGATTTTTGTATATAGCGTAAGGAAGGGGTCCAGTTTAAATCTTGTGCATGTGGCTAGTTATTTACCCCTGCACCATTTATTGAATAGGGAGTCCTTTCCTCATTGCTTGTTTTTGTCAGCTTTGTTGAAGATCTCATGGTTGTAGCCATGCAGCCTTATATCTGCACCCTCTATTCCTCTATTTTGTTCCATTGGTCTATGTGTCTGTTTTTGTACCAGTACCATGATGTTTTGGTTCCTGTAGTTCTGTAGTATAGTTTGAAGTTTGGTAACATGATGTCTCCAGCTTTGTTCATTTTGCTTAGAATTGCCTTGGCTATCCAGACTCTTTGGTTCC
The DNA here is from genome assembly GCF_037993035.2 of Macaca fascicularis. Lineage (NCBI taxonomy): Eukaryota > Metazoa > Chordata > Mammalia > Primates > Cercopithecidae > Macaca > Macaca fascicularis. Next base: position 125,712,476 of record NC_088389.1, on the reverse strand, counting down.
ATATGAATTTTAAAATAGTTTTTCCTTGTTCTGTGAAGAGTATCATTGGTAGTTTAATAGAGTAGCATTGAATCTGTAAATTGCTTTGGATAATACGGCCATCTTAAAAATATTGATTTTTCCTACCCATGAATGTGGAATGTTTTTCCATCTGTTTGTGTCATCTCTGATTTCTTTGAGCAGTGTTTGTAATTCTCATTGTAGAGATCTTTCACCTCCCTTGTTAGCTGTATTCCTAGGTATTTTGTTCATTTTATGGCAATTGTGAATGGGATTGTGTTCCTGATTTGGTTCTCGGCTTGGCTGTCATTGGTATATAGGAATGCTAGTGATTTTTGCACACTGATTTTGTATCCTGAAACATTGCTGAAGTTGTTTATTATTTTAAGGAGTTTTGGGCTGAGACTATGGGGTTTTCTAGACATAGAATTATGTCATCTGCAGACAGGGATAATTTGACTTCTTCTCTTCCTATTTGGATCCCCTTTATTTCTTTGTCTTGCCTGATTGCTCTAGCCCGGACTTCGAATATTGTGTTGAATAAGATTGGTGGAAGAAGGCATCCTTGTCTTGTGCCAGTTTTCACGGGGAATGCTTCCAGCTTTTGCCCATTCAGTATGATGCTGGTTGTGGGTTTGTCATAGATAGCTCTTATTATTTTGAGGTATGTTTCTTCAATCCCTAGTTCACTGAGAGTTTTTAAAACAAAGGGATATTACATTTTATTAGAAGTCTTTCTTCATCTATTGAGATAATCGTGGTTTTTGTCTTTAGTTTTGTCTGTGCGACGAATCATATTTATTGATTTGCAAATGTTGAACCAACCTTGCTTCCCAGGAATAAAGCCTATTTGATGGTGGTGGATTAGATTTTTGATGTGCTGCTGGATTCAGTTTGCCAGGATTTTGTTGAGAATTTTTGCTTCCATGTTCATCAAGGATATTGGCCTGAAGTTTTCTTTTATTTTTGTGTCTCTGCCAGGTTTTGATATCAGGATGCTGATGGCCTCATAGAATGAGTTGGGGAGGAGTCCCTCCTCTTCCCCATTTGTTGAAATAGTTTCACTAGGAATGGTACCAGCTCTTCTTTGTACAGCTGGCAGAATTCAGTTGTGAACCCATCTGGTCCTGGGCTTTTTTTTTTTTTCTTTTGGTTGGTAGGCTATTTATTACCTATTCAAGTTTGGAGTTCATTATTGGTTTGTTTAGGGATTCAATGACTTCCTGACTCAGTCCTGGGAGGGTATATGTATCCAGGAATTTATCCATTTCTTCTAGGTTTTCTAGTTTGTGTGTGTAGAGGTGTTCATAATATTCTCTGATCGTTATTTTTATTTCTGTAGGGTAAGTGGTAATATCCTCTTTGTCTTTTCTGATTGTGTTAACTGGATCTTCTCTCTTTTGTTCTTTATTATTCTAGCTAGTGGTCTATCTATCTTACTAATTTTTTCAAACAGTTAGCTCCTGGCTTTGTTGATCTTTTGAATAGTTTTTCATGTCTCAATTCCTTCAGTTCGGCTCTGATTTTGGTTATTTCTTGTCTTCTCCTAGCTTTGGGGTTAGTTTGCTTTTGCTTCTCTAGTTCTTTTAGTCATGATGTTAGGTTGTTAATTTGAGATCTTTCTAACTTTTTGATGTGGATTTTTAGTGCTGTAAATTTCCCTCTTAACACTGCCTTAGCTGTGTCCTAGAGATTCTGGTATGTTGTATCTTTGTTTTCAGTAGTTTCAAAAAACTTCTAGATTTCTGCCTTAACTTCATTATTTACCTGAAACTCATTCAGGAGCAGGTTGTTTAATTTCCACCTAATTGTATGGTGTTGAGCAATTTTCTTAGACTTGAATTCTGTTTTTACTGTACTGTAGTATGAGAGTGTGGTTGGTATAATTTCAGTTCTTTTTGCATTTGCTGGGGATTGTTTTATGTCCACGTGTGTGGCTGATTTCAGAGTATGTGCCATGTGGCAATGAGAAGAATGCATATTCTGTTGTTTTCGGGTGGAGTATTCTGTAGATGTCTATCAGGTCCATTTGGTCCAGTGTTGAGTTCAGGTCCTGAATACGTTTGTTAATTTTCTGCCTCAGTGATCTAACACAGTCAGTGGGTGTTGAAGTCTCCCACTAATATCGTGTGACAGTCTAATTCTCTTTGAAGGTCTCCAAGAACTTGCTTTATGGATCTGAGTGCTCCTGTGTTGGGAGCATATATATTTAGGACAGTAATGTCTGTTGAATTGAGCCCTTTACCATTATGTAATGCCCTTCTTTGTCTTTCTGAGTCTTTGTAGGTTGAAAGTTGCTTTTTTTCTGTTTTCCATTTGCTTGGTAGATTTTCCTCCATCTCTTTGTTTTGAATCTACGGATGTCATTGCATGTGAGGTAAGTTTTTTAAAGACAGCGTACCATGGGGTCTTGCTTTTTCAGTCAGCTTGCCGCTCTGTGCCTTTAAATAAGGGCATTTAGTCCATTTCCATTCAAGATTAACACTGATATGCGTGGATGTAATCCTGTCATCATAATGTTAGCTGGTTATTTTGCAGACTTACTTATGTGGTTGCCTTATGGTGTCACTAGGCTGTGTATTTCAGTGTATTTTTTTTTAGTGGCTGGTAACAGGCTTTCCTTTCCATATTTAGTGCTTCCTTCAGGAGGCTTATAAGGCATGTCTGGTGGTAAAAAAAAAAAAAAAAAAAAAAAAATCCCCTCAGCACTTCTTTGTCTGAAAAGAATCTTATTTCTCCTTCACTTATGAAGCTTAGGTTGGCTAGATTTGAAATCTTGGTGGGAATTCCATTTATTTAAGAATGTTGAATATTGACCCCCAACCTCTTCTGGCTTGTAAGGTTTCTGCTAATAGGTCTACTGTTAGTCTAATGGATTTCCCTTTGTACCTTTGTAGGTTATCTCTCCTTTCTCTTTCTCTGCCTTTAAGATTGTTTTGCTTCATTTCAAGCTTGGAGAATCTGATAATCATGTCTCTTGGGGATGATTTTCTTGTGAAGGATTTTGCAGGGTTCTCTGCATTTTCAGAATTTGAGTGTTGGTCACTCTAGCTAGGTTGGGAAAGGTCTCATGGATGAAATCCTAAAATATGTTTTCAAGTAGTTTCCATTCTCCCGATCTCTTTCAGAGACACCAGTGAGTCATAGATTTGGTCTCTTTACATAATTCCATGTTTTTCAGAGGAGAAGTTTTTTATTCCTTTTTACCCTTTCTTTTTTTTTTTTTTAATTTTATTTATTTATTTATTTTTTGAGACAGAGTCTCACTCTGTTGCCCAGGCCAGAGTTCAGTGGCTTGATCTCGGCTCACTGCAAGCTCCACCTCCTGGGTTCACGCCATTTTCCTGCCTCAGCCTCCCGAGTAGCTGGGACTACAGGCGCCCACCACCACACCGGGCTAAGTTTTTGTATTTTTAGTAGAGACGGGGTTTCACCGTGTCAGCCAGGATGGTCTCGATCTCCTGACCTCGTGATCTGCCCACCTCGGCCTCCCAAAGTGCTGGGATTACAGGCGTGAGCCGCCATACCTGGTCCACTCTTTCTTCTTTATTCTTGTCTGGCTGTCTTATTTCAGAAAGCCAGTCTTTGAGCTCCGAGATTCTTTCCTTGGCTTGGTCTACCCTGCTGTTAATACTTGCCATTGCATTGTGAAATTTTTGTAGCATGTTTTTCAGTTCTATTGGGTGGGTTACATTCTTTTCCCTACAGCTATTTTATCTGTCAGCTCCTGTATCATTTTATTGTGCCTCTTAGCTTCCTTAGATTGGGTTTCAACATTCTCCTGAATCTTAATGATCTTCATTCATATCCATAGTCTGAATTACATTTCTGTCACTTCAACCATCTGATCTTTGCTGGGGAGGTGATGTGGTCATTTGGAGGGAAGGAGGCCGTCTGACTTTTGAGTTGTCAGGATTCTTGTGCTGATTCTTTCTCATCTTTGTGGACTGATATTTCTTTAATCTTTGAAGTGGTGTCCTCTGTGGCTAAACTTTATTTTACTTTATTCTATTCAATGACCTTGAGGGTTTGGTTTTGGTACAAGGTGGGTTCAACTGATTGGTTTCATTTCTGGAATATTTTAGGAGACTAAGGCTCAGCTCAGATCTCCCAAACTCCATGCTCTAACTCTGGGGGACTGGTTTCTGGCCCAGGCTTTGTCTCTGGCCCCTAAAGGTTAGGAACCTGATGTGCTGGAAGGACCAAGATGCTCCCCGACCGCTGGTCACAACACTCTGATGGGTGGTGCCAGTCAAAGTGCTTCAGAGGGCAGTGGCAGTGAGATCCATCCTGGTTCACACCTTCAGCAGCAGCAGCAGTGGCAGCGAGGTGTGGTGCACACTCACTGGCTGCAGCAGGGAACTAGTGGCTGCCAGCATGCTGGCCTCCTTGTGGGCATTCATAGCAGCAACTGTGGCATCACGGTGCAGGGGTTGAGGGATGTGTGCTCCCCTCCCCCACTCCCGTGTCTTTGTGCGCATTTGTGCCGGTGGCGGTGTTAGAATGGGAGTGAAGCACTGGTGAGCACAGGACTGTGTGCGTCCTCCTTGCACATTCACGTGGGTAGTTGTGGCCGCTAAGAACAGGGGTGAGTCCTCTGTTCTCTGTGCCTATTTTCACACTGGTGGTAGTGTTGGTGCAGGGGCAGGGCGCTGGCAGGGGCGGGGCTGGCAGGCTTCATGCCCACCCATCAATGCTCCATCAATGCTCGGGAGGGTGAAGTGCACTCAGGATGGCAGCAGTAGCGTGGCACACACGCTGTGGTGGGAAAGGGGAGGCAAGGTCCACCCGCACACACATGCACTGGCAAAACGATGTGGGGGATGGCCATGGGCTAGTGCATGCAGGCAAAGTGGCATGGAAGAGGCTGCAGTGGGGACAGGGCACGGTTAGGCTGATGCGTGTACATAGTGGCCACTCTACAGCAGTTCTCTGCTGGTCAGGCACAGTCAGCCAGCACAGGAACTATGATGTGGGTCCTCAGGAGGTAGCCCCCACGGCACCCCGCTGTGAAGCTGCACTGCAAGCAGGTGTGGCCAGGCTGGGGCCCCAGGAGGGGCGAGCAGACTGAAGGATGCTCAGGTCGGGCTGGCCCTGTCTCATAGACAAGACTGCCCTGCAGAGTTCAGGTCTGACAGTTCCCCTAGGGCTGAAGTCTCCTATGAGAGTAAGTGTAGCCTAGATCAGTGGGTGTCCCTGACCATACTCCACTACAGATGCTCCCACACCAAACCTTCTGGGCTTTGCACAGTCTGGAGTTCTACCACAACACTTTTATAAGCAGGTCTCCCTGACAACTCAAGTGTCCCTGGTCATTGTAGGGTCTCTTCCTGTCAGGAATTCAGGGGCCTGTGACAAGAGGAGGTTGCACCTTGCCTGTTCAACTCACCTCTCCTCCAGGAGTTTTTGGGGACCAGGAATGAGTCCTGGTGCACGGTTGCCCCTTGCAGGGTTCCCAGCTTCCTCCCCCTTCAGCCCAACATCTCTTTCTTCCCTGTGTCTGCCTCTGTCTGCTCTCAAAGTGTCTTCCCTCTGTCTGCTCTCAAAGCCTTCCTTCTGAAGATCTGCCGGGAGCACACCAGTCTTCCCAATTTCCTGGTCCCTTGGTGGGAGCTGTTCCTCTTGGCTGTGTCTAGTCAGCCATCTTCCCTCATATTTTCTTCACACAAGTTAACAAGGGTTATTTTCACATTGTAATTTCATCCATTAATTGACATTTAAGAGAAAACACATCAGAGTATGTGATAATCTGCTAATATTGCTCCCAACGATCACATACGTTTTGTTGTTTCCTTCAATAAAGACAGTGATAGCTCCACATCATTGTTCTGATTTTATCAGATCTATAGGAGGAAAACTGTCAAACTGTGATGAAGGAATTCAGTGAAGATCTAAATAAATGGAGAGTTATTCTAAGTATATGAATAGAAAGACTCAATATTGTGAAGATGTCAGTTCTTTCAAACTTTGTCTATAGATTAAAAGCAATCCCAATAGAAATCCCACCAAGTTATCTAGTGGGTATTGACAAACTGATTCCAAAGTTTATATAAAAAGGCAAAAGACCCAAATTAACCAACAAATGTTAAAGAAGAACAAGTTTGAAGGACTTACACTGCATAGCTTCAAAATCTATGATAAAGCTATAGTGATCAAGACAGTGTGGTATTGGTGAAAGAATAAAAAAATAGATCAATGGAACATACCAGTGGGCCAAAAAATAGACCCGCATGTGCATAGTGAACTGATCTCTGACACAGAAGCAAGGGCGATTCAAAAGAAAAGATAGTCTAATCAACAAATGGTGCTAGAATAACTGGTCATCCAACATGCAAAAATATAAATCTATACACAGACCTTACACCTGTCACAAAATAAGATCAAAATGGATCACAGACATATTTATTTATATTTATATTATAAATAAATTTATATTAAATATATTTATATTTATATTAAATATATTTATATTTATATTTATATTAAATATAAAGTGCAAAACTATAAAACTTCTAGAAGACAACATAGGAAAATATTTAGTTGACCTTGGTTTTGGTTATGACCTTAGGTACAACATCAAAATGCATGATTTATCAAGAAAAATTGATAAGCAGGACTTCATTAAAATTAAAACTTCTGTGTAAGACACTGTTAAGACAGTAAAAAGACAAACCAAAGATTGGGAGAAAATCTTTGTATAACACATATCTAATAGAAGACTAGTATCCACAATACATACAGAATCCTTAAAATTCAACAAGAAGAAAACAAAAAACACATTTAAAAATCAGTAAAAATCTGAACAAACATCTCACCAGAGAAGATATGCAGAATGACAAGCATATGAGAAGATGCTCCACATCATATGTCATTGGAGAAATGCAAATTAAGATAACAATGAGATAGTACTACACACCAATTAGAATGGCTACACTCAAAATACTGACAACAAATGCTGGGGAGGATATGGGTCAACAGGAACTCCCATCCATTATCGACAGGAATGCAATATAGTATAGCCACTTTAGATGACAGTTTGGCAGTATTTTTCCTTTTAGTGTTTTTTTTTGGAGACAGAGTCTTGCTCTGTTGGCAGGCTGGAGTGCAGTGGCAAGATCTTGGCTCACTGCAACTTCCACCTCCCGGATTCAAGCAATTCTCCTGCTTCAACCTCTCGAGTAGCTGGGAGTTCAGGTGCCCACCACCACGCCGAGCTAATTTTTGTATTTTTAGTAGAGACGGGGTTTCACCATGTTGGCCAGGATGGTCTCGATCTCTTGACCTCGTGATCCACCTGCCTGGGCCTCCCAGAGTGGTGGGATTACAAGCGTGAGCCACCATGCCCGGCCGATAGTATCTTACAAAACTAAACATACTCTTACCACATGTTTCAGCAATTGCAGTTCTTTGTACTTACCCAAAGATATTGAAAACAAAGATATGTTTAAGCAAAAAATTGCACACAGATGGTTATAGCAGCTTTGTCCATAATTGCCAAAACTTGGAAGATGACTTTTAATAACTAAATGGATAAATAATCTGTGGTACATCCAGACAATCAAATATTATGCAGTGATAAATAGAAATAAACTAGCAGAGACATGTAAAGACATTGAGGAAACTTTGATGCACATTGTTAAGTGAAAGAAGTCAATCCGAACAGGCTACATACTTTAGGACCTCTGGGGGAAGGGAGAGTTGAATAGGTGAGGCAGAGAGGATTTTTTGGGCAGTGAAAAGTATTCTGTATGATACTGTAATGATGGATATGTGTCATTGTGTGTTTTTCATAACCTATAGACTGAAACAAAAAGAGTGATCCCTAATGTAAACTACAGACTTAATAATAGTGTATTAGTATTGGCTTATCAATTGTAACAAATGTACCAGGAGATGTTAATAGTAGGGGAAATTCCTACAAGAATCACCCACTCCCACCCTCTCATTTCACAGATGAAGTCCCGTGACCCAGAAATGCAAAACCCTCTGTTGCTGTTTGATCCTACTGGAGACAGCCCTGACTCTTCCTCTGACCCCTCTTCCTTGGGGTCCAGGGCTCTTTCTGCTCCTCTAAACAGTCACCTCAGCAGAGCCTCCTGGCAAGCAGGATTTAGTCTACACCAGGCTTCCTGCATGCCACTGTTTATTTTCCTAATGAAGACAGAAAATGTGGTGTGAGAGCAGCAGCGTGTTAGGTTTTTCAATTCTAATGGGAAGAATAAAAAACTCACTATGATGCACTAAAGAGCCATTAGTGAAAACAGTTTAAAGTCCCTACCTCAATTCCCAAGAAGGCTGACGGAGAGAAACGGCAGCTTCAACATTTGCACTTTGACTTGCCTCTCTCCATGGGAACTTCAGATTTCCTTCCGACAGCTAACACAATCCTAAATTCCTACTGTGACTTTCAGGGATTACCAAAGACAGAATGTTGAATGCATTGTATGGTTTCTATCTTCAATTATAGGAGCCATTCTGCGCTCTAGGAGTAGCAATGAGATCCAAACCCAGGAAATAGGGCAATATCTTCGATTAACATCATTAGCCCTCAGGAATTTTTTTTTTTTTTTTTTTTTGAGACTAGAAGCAGAAGCCTGCTTCATGCCTGGCTGCCTATCAAAAGAAGCAATTTTCATAAATCTATAGCTCTGCACAATGAAAACGGTTCCTTTCACCTCTGCTGAATCAGCGTCTGGAGCATCAAGGACAGGGGAAAAGTTCTAACATTAACTTTATTCTTCTACCTGCTGCTAATCAGAGTGCAAGCGAGAAGTCGCTTCTCAGGGCCAGTAAAGCAGGGAAAGAAATCACTGGCGCTTCTCCCCAATCTGAGGATCAAATAAACAGCCTATTTTACCTCCAGCTGCTAAGGGTACGGCTTGAGCTACAGAGAGCTCATTAGAAAGAACAAGAAAGTTAGAAATTTGAGCTTTGGGGGGAAAATGTCATTCTTCAAATTCCCTACCTTTTTTTTTTTTTTTTTTTTTTGAGACGGAGTCTCGCTCTGTTGCCCAGGCTGGAGTGCGGTGGCGCAATCCCGGCTCACTGCAAGCTCCGCCTCCCGGGTTCACACCATTCTCCTGCCTCAGCCTCCTGAGTAGCTGGGACTACAGGCACCCGCAGCCATGCTGGGCTAATTTTTAGCGTTTTTAGTAGAGACGGGGTTTCACTGTGTTAGCCAGGATGGTCTCGATCTCCTGACCTCGTGATCCACCCGTCTCGGCCTCCCAAAGTGCTGGGATTACAGGCGTGAGCCACCCCGCCCGGCCCAAATTCCCCTTTACTCTTTAACTAAATGCATATCCTTTTTAGGGGCCAGATGGGATGGGGAGACCTGTTTTGAACCTTAGGACAATAATAAGAGCTTAGATATTTACTAACGGAATGAAATGGTTTGTCTGAAAGTTGCCCAGTTTCACGACTGTTGTCCCATAAAACCAAAGAGAACGATGCTTGCCACGTGGTAAAAGCTGACTTCAGCTGACATCTCTTCCTTCATTCTTTTTCAGCTCACACATCCTCCCCATCCTCTGAATTCCCACAAAGACTGTTATCGCTGGTCTCATAAAATGATACCCCAAAGTATGATGCTTTGGCATCCAGAGTGCTTTAAACTAAAGGAGATTGAAGGCCCCAGAAGCCAAGTTTCCCCCTGACCTTCTCCTGCCCTCCTGTCTCCCACCCTCTACTTCTCCCCTGAAGTGAGTCCTGGAAACAGAATTCTTCTTTCCCAAAGCAAGCCATGACACCCTGGAAATATCACTCTAACCTTCCCTGCCTTTCCGTGTGGCAGCTGGCCATGAAGAAATTCTCTGACCCACCTTGTTTGATAGCGGATCACAAGACCCTGGTTCTAGAGGGGTCCTGCCTTACACCGAGGGGAAGGAATGGCATACAGAGAGGCCAAGAAGAATCTGAAGAGATGTCCAATCACCTTTGCACATGGCTGCCCATTCTTCATTGAGCCTAAGCATTAAAATAGACAGTTTCCCCTGGGTCTTTGGGTCTTCATTTCTGAAGACTCCATGTCATGTAAAACTTTGATTAAATAAATGTATCCTGCATTGCTTTTGCTAACCTGTCTTTTGTTGTAGGAGTGTCACCCATGACCCTTATGATGGGTAAGGAAAGATATCACATCTTTTCTACTCCTACATTATCATACTGTGAAATTTTATTATATGCTGTCTTGCCCTCACAGAAAGAGAATGTTGGAGTTTGAAAGAATCCTGCTAATCATGAAATCTGGTTCTTTATTTAACAGAAAGATTCCCAGAGACATGAAGTGATTAGTATTGTTTCACAGAGAAGCAGAGTGAGAGTCAGACCCTGGGGCAGTCCAGGCTCTGCTGTCTTTGGAGGTGGGGATTCAGGTCTCTCCAGTGGGGTCGTGAGGTCCCTAAGAACAGGAGCCAGGCCTTGGGCCATAGTCTCCTGCATCCCTCCAGAGCCTGCAGCAGGAGCTGGGTTCAAGGATGCCACTGAGGGAGTCCACGTGACTGATGTACACTGCTCTGGAAGCACCATTCTGGCAGACTAGCCCTCTTCTTCCCATACAATCCAGGCAGGTTATTTTAGATCGTCCAGATTTTTCTAGATAATCTTGTAACATATTCACATTCAACATACATATATAAATTTACACTTGGTATGGGTAGGAGAACTGTGCAGACTTCAGTAGAATTTATTTCTTAAACCTTTCTGTAGATGGTCATTTAAGGCCAGTAAAATGTTTTCGATCTCAGGGGTTAAATGGATTCAAAACAGAAATCAGTAAAGCTGTCATTGCGGATTTCTGTAATAGAGAGGCAAGTACAACAGTTGATTAATAACTCTATCCCTTTATATCTATAGAACATATAAGGCCACTAGCTACCCCTGGACCTCAACACTCTACATTCCCCATTTCAGAAATCCAGGAGGACACGTGGCACTGTGAGGGGACCACAGAGACCCTGTGTCTCCTGTCTAGTCGATGCCTCTTCACTCGCCCAGCCCCTGCTTCACAGAACAGGCATTCTTGCTCTAAAATCTCTTGCTCATTAGCTGCCCCTATCCTGCTGCTTACACAGGTTTTAACCTGTGAGTCACCCCACACCCTCCTGACATCTGCTTTTCTCAGGACATGCAAAATACAGGCTTGGGATTTGAGCATTTTCTATGCACAGGAAAACTGAAATTGAGATTCAGGAAAGCGACTTATTGAATTTGATAATTTAGATATGGATTAAGATTGTAGGTGTTATTTTGAGAGGGCCCCAAGCAAGTTTCAGATATACCTTTTTTTGAGAAAATGTGTGAGAGTCTATTTTGCTCTCAGTTCTCTGCTATTGTTAGGACCCCAGTATTCACCTGCCCGCTTGCACTGCAACTCCAAAGGAAGCTTTCATCTAAAGCTTGGGAGAAATGATTTGCTAATAATCCATCACTGTGGTTTTTATTATGTTTCCAACCATTTTCTATTTTATGAGCGGTTATTTTAATATTAAAATTTTGTTCTTCAAGTATCACTAGCATAACAATATTATCAGACACTTTGGGAACATTTGTGATGTGTGTTTTGTTGTTTTCGTTTTCTTTTTTTTGAGACGGAGTCTCCCGTCTCGCTCTGTCGCCCAGGCTGGAGTGCAGTGGCTCGATCTCGGCTCACTGCAAGCTCCGCCTCCCGGGTTTACGCCATTCTCCTGCCTCAGCCTCCCGAGTGGCTGGGACTACAGGCGCCGCCACCAAGCCCCGCTAATTGTTTGTATTTTTAGTAGAGACGGGGTTTCACCGTGTTAGCCAGGATGGTCTCGATCTCCTGACCTCATGACCCGCCCGCCTCGGCCTCCCAAAGTGCTGGGATTACAGGCTTGAGCCACCGCGCCCGGCCTAGAAGTTTAAGAAAACAGAACGTTTTTTAAAGTCACTATACTATGACATGTCCACAAAAATGTTCAATAGATAGTTCCTCCGAAGTAATTTTCATAGATGAACAAAATGATGACTGTGTATAATCTTTTCCGTGTTCTTTGCAGATGTGTTAATTCACAGGCGGTAAAAGGGAAAAGTTAACAAATGCAAAGCATGAGAATCCCACATTTCAGTTTACATAGATTCTCACTAATCTATCCAGTGGGAATTCATTCTTCTTTCCTCCCCACTTTTTTTTGGGGGGCCGGGGGGGACAGTCTCACTCTGTCGCCCAGGCTGGAGTGCAGTGGTGCCATCTCAGCTCACTGCAAGCTCCGCCTCCCTGTTTCACGCCATTCTCCTGCCTCAGCCTCCCGAGTAGCTGGGACTACAGGCACGACCACCATGCCTGGCTAATTTTTTGTGTTTTTAGTAGAGATGGGGTTTCGCTGCAGTCTCCACCTCCTGACCTTGTGATCCGCCTGCCTTGGCCTCCCAAAGTGCTGGGATTACAGGCGTGACCGACCGCACCCGGCCTTTTTTGTATTTTGTGTTTTTTTGGTAGAGATGGTGTTTCACCGTGTTAGCCAGGATGGTCTGGACTCCTGACCTCGTGATCCACCCACCTCCACCTCCCAAAGTGCAGGGATTACAGGCCTGAGCCACTGGTGCCCAGCCTGATAATTTTCTTTAACTTTTAACTTCAGTGCTACATGTACAGATTTATTACATAGGGAAACTTGTGTCATGGGCGTTTGTTGTACAGACTATTTCATCACCCAGTTATTAAGCCTAGTACCCATTAATTATTTTTCCTGATCCTCTCCCTCCTCCCACCCTCCACCCTCTGAGAGGCCCCAGTGTTGTTGCTCCTTTCTGTGTGTCCATGTGTTGTCATCCTTTATCTCCCACTTATAAGTGACAACATGTGGTATTTGGTTTTCTGTTTCTGGATTAGTTTGCTAAGGATAATGGCCTCCAGCTTCATCCATGTTGCTGAAGAGGACATGATCCCACTCGTTTTTCTGGCTGCATAGTATTCCATGATGCATATGTACCACATTTTCTTTATTCAGTCTATATGATAAATATTTTTTTTTTTTTTTTAATCTTGAGTTCTAAATTCTCTCACTCAGTCTTAAAGACAAGTATGAATAAATTACTATTTGGTAATATAACGAAGGTTATAAGGAACATTTTAAGGTAATTTTTCAGAACTATTTTAGAGTATGCTATTAGGAAAGTATAGTCTCTCTCAAATTTAACAGGCATTTTACCAAGCACATTTTTATAATTTGGAGATCAAGATTTTTCCCAGGAGCAGTAACATAGACTCTAGTAACATGACAGCAAGCATGAGAACAGTGTGTAAAGCCAAAGTCACCATCTCTCCTCCCACCCCCTCTTGGTATTAGTCTGTTCTCACACTGCTATAAAGAGCTACCTGAAACGGGGTAATTTATGAAGAAAAGAGGTTGAATTGACTCACAGTTCCACAGGCTGTACAGAAAGCATAGTTGGAGAGGTCTCAGAAAACTTACAATCATGGCTGAAGGCCAAGGGGAAGCAAGCACATCTTCACATGGCTGGCAGGAGGGAGAGAGAGAGCCAAGGGGAAGGTGCTGCCACTTTCACACAACCAGATCTCATGAGAACTCACTCACTATCCTGAAAACAGCAAGGGGAGATCTGCTTCCATAGTTCAATCACCTCCCACCAGGTTCCTCCTCCAACACTGGGGACTACAATTCAACATGAGATTTGAGAGAGAACACAGAGCCAAACCATATCAGACCCCTTCTTGTCTATTATCCCCAGTGTATCCACAGTTATCTTTGAGATGGAAGCCTAATCATGTCATCCACAGGTCAAAATGGTGTTAATGGGGTACCATTATCTCAGTGGTGTCAAGGACTTCTGGTTATTCCAATGCCCAGGAGATAAAGTCCAAAGACTTAGCTAGGCCTCTAAAGTCCTGTATGGTTTTTATGTGTCCCCCCAAGTCACCACGCACAGGGGCTTCCCACTGTCTGCTCACTGCACTACACCAGTCTTCACTCAGGCCCCCAACACTCCTTGCTCTCCTCCCACAGTGATTTCACATAAGCCAGTTCTACTTTCTGAATTGCTCTTCTCATTACAAAAACTCTCACGTTAATTTTTTTCATCCTGCAGATCTCAGCTCAAATGTCATTCCTCATAGAAGCAATCCTGACTCCCTAGAGTAAGTCAGGTTCTGCTATTTTGTGCTTTCAATGAATCATATGTCTTTTTAAAATCACTAATCACAGCTTTAATTTTGCCAATATTTGTGTATTTGATTAAAGTAGTTCTCTCTGAATAGATTATATGTTCCTTGAGGTCAAATCTATGCCTAATTTGCTCACCTCCTTACCCCCAGCACCACATCCTGTCCAAAACATTTGTTGGGAGAATAAATAAATAATTGTTGAACACTTTTGTGAGTTGAGGCCTTCTTGGTAAAGGGAACATGGTTGTGACCTGAAGTCAGTGCTCCCAAGGGGCTCTATTCCAATGTAGGGAGACTATTTCAAACAAAAACATAAACATGTTATAGGTCAATTGAGAAAAAAAGGCAGGTCCACAGGTAAGAGAGTAACCCATGGGTAGAGGAAATTCAGCTTTACTTTGACTGGTCATAGAAGGTGTTCCCGAGAAGCTATCTGAGTGGGAACTGTAAAACCATGAAGCAGCAAGCCATGGAGCCCTCAGACCAGATCACAAAGGATCCTCAAAGCATGAAAATAACTTTAACTCTTATCCTGAGTCAAATAAGTACTTTTTAAAAGGACATTATTGACTTTTTAAAAAGACCACTCAGGTTGGTCTTTGGGGGAATCTCTAACAAAAGTTAAAGCAGTAAGATTATTTGGGAGGCTCTTTTTAACAGTCCAGGTGGGGGAACTTGGATTCTGGATGTGTTTTTAAGATAGATCCTACAAGATATGCTGATGGAGTGGATGCAAAGTGTGAGAGAAATAGGAGTTAATGGCTGTAACATTTTTTAGTCTGGGCAAATGCAAAAGTGGAATTCACAGTCGTTGATATTGGGAAGTTTGGGAGAGGTGCAAGTGTGAGAAGAGGGAGGTAGTGGTTAAGAAAAACTCTGTTTAAATGAATGAGTGAACTATGTAAGTAAAAAAAAGTCTGGAATTTCTCCATATATGAGGATACCAAACCTCATAAATAACCTATGGCATTTTGGCTCAGTTCAGTGGTTTGAGGGCAGGTCTGGTGGGAGGAGGTTCTGCACTGAAATCTTGACACTGTACAATGAAGGCACTGGACATTCAGTGCGAATGTCTTTGAGCCAAATGTTAAAATTTTAAGAATTTTACCAGCTGAGTATTAGACATATCCTTTGCAATAAAAGCCATGGTGAGGGAATTTATGCCATAGAAATCAGCAAATGCTACAAATCAGGGGTTTCATTCCTTTTGTTTGAGAGAGCCCATTTAGCTTCACACTACCAGCCTCGTTATTTAAAAATCAGTCCTTTATTTTCAGTTAAGATTTACACATGTGGAGAGTAACATGCTAGTATATACCCAAATAGATATAGCCACTATAACTATTTTAGTAATGGTGACAACAAGAAAATGTATCTTGGTCAACCATGGTTACAGGTAGAAAATTTTCTCCCCTTAATATTTATCTTAAAAAACCTTTTATTAACAGGTTTCATGAGATCAAAATTTATGTAAAATTAACTGCACATATATAGAGTATACAATTTAACAAGCATAGGCACATACATACATCCATGAAACCAACACCACCCTCAAAGAGAGGAACACATCCACCACACTCTCAAGGTTCCTTTATCCTTTGGCAATGCTTGCTCTTGTAATCACTTTGTACCCACTCATTATTAGGCAACTATTTACTTCTTTTCTGTCACTGTAGATTGGTTCAAATTTTCTAGAATTTTATATAAATACAATTTTTACAATATGTACTTTTTTGTCTGCCTTTTTTCACTCACAAGATTTATTTTGAAATTAACTCATGTTGCATTAGTAGTTCATTCCTTTTAAATATTAGATTACTATCCCATTGGATGGTTACACTACAATCATTTATCTATTCAACAGTTGATGAACCTCTGCACTCATTTCTTACTATTAAAAATAAAGCTGCCATGAACATTTGTGTACAAATAGTTGCATGGACATTTGTATTTATTAAGCTTTTTTATTCTGTAGTATTAATGCTTTGATATCTTGGTGCCTTACTGACTCCCTGATACACTTTTTCTTCAATAGGAATGTAACCAAGTGAGTAATCAAGACAAAATGTGAAAGCAGTTTAATATTTTCCTAGGCTTACACAAGAATTTTTCTGTCTTATTTTTAAACTATAAGAAAAAGTACTAAAGATTAATTTATTCAAAAGTTGGAACTTTCTCCTTTATTTTTGCCAAAATATCACACCTGAAGGATTTTGTTATTATAAATGTTGAAAGGTGCATTTTTATATTCCTATGAAATGTCATAGATATGAAATACTACATTCTAGGGAATATTTTAAAACAAAATATGACAGCTTTTCTAGCATTAACTATTCATGGCTATAAAAAAATTAGCATTATCTTTGTGCTTGGCTGCTAAGCTTTGTGTTGAGATAAACTAGATGTTAGGCATGACAGCCAATTTACAATTAACATTTTAACTATCATATATTTGCTCAAGGGTATATTTTACCAAAAATTATAATGTTTTTAATGTAGGTTTCAATTTTCTTCCAAAATGAGCTAAAAGGATATTTTTTTCTTGTAATCAGAAAAAGAGAATGTGATAGGTTTAATTTATATTGAGTAATAAATTATAGTAGGCAGGTTTTTGCTTGCTATCTGTCCTTCATTGATACATTAGTCAATTGATTCATGCATATTAAATTATCAGTTAATGTATTCTGGCCCACAACATATTCAAAATGCTTTAGACTGTGAAGGTTCTTTCTATATAACCCTAAAAAAGCCCTAGTCTAGGAGAAAAGGTGCATGCCTTGGGCATGACATTATATTCGTAAAGAGATGTGACTTTTTAAAAACTCCCTTTTTATGAAATTACTTTCTCTACTAAACTGTTATGAAAATACTACCAATTTTAACTAGAGAAAGAAAATCCAGATTTGAGAGAATGGACAATATTTTTTATTCAGTTTACTTAAAATCTACATAAGATTTCTGAAACTGACTCAGTCAGCTCAAATGACAAATTAAACCAAATGCAGAAAAGACAGATTCAAGGGCATGAAGGATGAAATACATGGGCCTTGAAGTCAGGAAAACCAAGAGTCTAACAGACTT
This sequence comes from Macaca fascicularis, assembly GCF_037993035.2. Classification (NCBI taxonomy): domain Eukaryota; kingdom Metazoa; phylum Chordata; class Mammalia; order Primates; family Cercopithecidae; genus Macaca; species Macaca fascicularis. Next base: position 125,695,252 of record NC_088389.1, on the reverse strand, counting down.
TTTCCAACAAATTGGGTAACATTAGAATGAGACATGTAGTGTAGTGGTGTAACCATGGTTCACTGCAGCCTTGACCACCTGGACTCAAGCAATCCTTCTGCCTCAGCCTCTCGAGTAGTTGGAACTATAGGCATGTACCACCATGCCTGGCTAACTTTCTAAAAATTTTTTGGTGGAGACAGGGTCTTGCTTTATTGCCCAAGCTGGTCTTGAACTCCTGGGCTCACACAATCCTTCCACTTCGTCCTCCCAAAGCTTTAGGATTACAGACGTCAGCCACTGCACCTAGCCTGAGGTATTTTTTTTTTTTTAATTTTTCTTTTTTTTTGAGATGGAGTCTCACTCTGTTGCCCAGGCTGGAGTGCAGTGGCGCAATCTCTGCTCACTGCAAGCTCTGCACCCAGGTTCACACCATTCTCCTACCTCAGCGCCCGCCACCATGCCCAGATAATTTATTTATATTTTTAGTAGGGACGGGGCTTCACCGTGTTAGCCAGGATGGTCTCGATTTCTTGACCTCGTGATCTGCCTGCCTCGGCCTCGGCCTCGGCCTCCCAAAGTGCTGGGATTACAGGTGTGAGCCACCGCGCCCGGCCCTGGTCTGAGGTAGTACTTTTTAAAATAATTGGTCACCATAATGTAGAGCATAATTAATGTGCTATCTGCTAATCCATATGGATTGCAGGCATTATCTGTGCTAAAATATACTAAGGTGAGCCAGAGCAAGCAGTGGCTCCTGGCCTGCTGGAGGATAGTCCCTGCCCTCTGTCCCTATGCCAGGCCTGAGCTAGCTCCTGTTGCTCTCACAGCCAGGTGACAACTGCATTTGCTGGAACCAACATGCCAATAAGTTGTTTTATTCAATCTACCAACTCTGCCCCAGAAAATAAAAAGTTTATACTGTGTTCTTTCACAGTATGATTTTCTAAATTAATTCAACAGGAAATAAACAACAGAAATAGTTTACCACAACAAGTAATACCTTATAGTAACATTTGTTGTTGTACAGTCACTATTAGCTCTTAGAACCAAAAAATACCCAGATATTGTGACCTAAAATCTAATCTTTCAAGATGCTTCAATAAAAGAATTAGCAATGCCTCGGTAAATGTGGTATCTGCTGCATTTCTACATTATTTTTGGAGATTTTAAATGTTTACCAGGTTAAGGGTTCAAAGAAGACTTTTGTTTCAAATTAGCATTTACCGGATGTAATTGACTCTAGACACCTTTTTACATAAAATTTATTAGCACACACATGGTGGAATTAGTTCAGAAGAAAAGCACATCTGTAAGTAAATGTTCAGCACAAGCAGGCCAAATATGAAATATCTCAATTTATATCCAACCAAACCTCTAGAAATTAGTTACAATCTGGAACTTGCTCATTTAGTCACTTTAATAACCTCTTTAAAGATCTACATTTTTTCAGAATTGCATCTATCACCTGGTAACTTTTGAAATCATTTTATACATTTTTTTTTTTTTTTTGAGACGGAGTCTCGCTCTGTCACCCAGGCTGGAGTGCGGTGGCCGGATCTCAGCTCACTGCAAGCTCCGCCTCCCGGGTTCACGCCATTCTCCTGCCTCAGCCTCCCGAGTAGCTGGGACTACAGGCGCCCGCCACCTTGCCCGGCTAGTTTTTTGTATTTTTTAGTAGAGACGGGGTTTCACCATGTTAGCCAGGATGGTCTCGATCTCCTGACCTCGTGATCCGCCCGTCTCGGCCTCCCAAAGTGCTGGGATTACAGGCGTGAGCCACCGCGCCCGGCCATTTTATACATTTTATATTTAAAAAGTATGAGACCATTTATTTGTTTTTACCTACAGATCATGACGTTCAGGTTGCCTGTGGCTGATCACCCACCCACTCCATCCCCACCATTATCTGTCCCAGCCTCTTTGTCACTCTGTATTCTCTATACATTGGAGATCTATATCCATTATTTCAGTTTCCTGAACACACTGAGTTCTTCCACCAATTGCCATCTCCTCTGCTTGGAATGGGTTCATTCCCTTTCTCTTTACAGGACTGGCTTCTATAAAGCTGTCCATAAACCAGCATCATAAGACAGAATGTGAATTTTCGGTGTGACATCAGCAAGATGGTGAAATAGGCGTTCGCAGAAAAATCAATTTGAACAACGATCCGTTGTTCCTTTGCACCTCTGCAAGAGCTAAGGAATCCAGGTCAGAGATTATAGCACCTGGATAGAGTACAGACATAAGAAAAGGCATATTGAACGAGGTAAGAAGGTCAGTATCGCATGACCCACGTGATGTCTACCCCAAGCTTGCACAGCACAGTACAGAGAGAGAAATACCTTCTGCATGGGGAAAGGAAAGTGAAGTGAGTGCCTGCCTTTGACATGGATTTTGGCAACAGATTCCTACCAGTGAATCTTGGCACAAAGCAGGCCCCACTGTTCCAGGCTACAGACCCGCCTTCATGGTCTCAGGCACCAGACCTGTTCCCATGGAATCAGGTACCAGTGTGCCCTAATATCAGTGTGCCTAATGCCAGACTGATCCCTGTGGTCTCAATATGTGGCTCATTTTCATAGACTTAGCTTCCAGGCTCACCCCAGCACCAGGTCAGCTTCCAGGTTCGCCCCAGCACCAGGTCAGCCTTTGCATCCCCAGGCTGCAGGCCAATACCTGCACTGGGTTAGCCCCTGTGGCCCCAAGATCTAGACCAACCCCTGTGGCCTCCAGGCCCCAGAGCAGCTCACATGACTTCAGGCTACAGGCCCATTCAGAGCCATGCTGGCACCCACATCTTCAAGCTCCAGGATGGCCCCTGCAGCTCCAGGCTCCAGCATAAGGCCAACCCCTATGGACCCAATTCCAGGCCTGTTTTCATGATCTTAGGTACTAGGCTTTTCTCAATGGAATCAGGTATGAGGCCTGTCTCAGTTCACCCTAGGATCAGGCTGCCGTAGATTCTATATTGAACCCAGCCTCATAAACTCAGGTTCTGGGCCCACCCAGTACCAGAATAGCCCCTATGAACTCAGGCTCAAGGTCCACGCCAGTGCCAAATTGGCCTTATGGACTCAGGCTCCAGGCATATCCCTGAAGACCAAGTCTATTCCAGTGGGCTCTGGTACCAGGCCAGTACCCTCAGACCCAGGAGCCAGTCCACTCCCACAGACCCAGGATCCAGACCCACCCATGTAGACCCACACTCATAGTCCACTGAGTGGACCTGGACTGTAGGCCTGCCCCTATAGGCCAAGGCATCAGGCCAACCCTTGTGGACTCAAGAGCCAGGCCCACATGCCCACTGATCCAGGCACCAGGCCAGACCACTAAAATAATTCCACCCATGTACCTTGCCAGTTGGCCTTCCCAGAATCTCTGGACAAGCTGACTGGTAAAGGGATTTCCCACTGAAGTGTCTGTAAAGACTGTAAGAGGTGCCTACTTCTTCAAATATGAATACACCAATGCAAGGCCACAAGGCACATAAATAATCAGGGAAACATAACATCACAAAAAGAATGTAATACCCATAACCAATCCAAAGAAATGGAGATTTATGAACTTTCTGAAGAAGAATTCAAACTAATTGGCTTGAAGAAGCTCAATGAACTATACAAGAAGACACAGCCAACTAAACCAAATCAGGAAAACAATGTGTGAATAAAATGAAAAGTTCAACAAAGAGAAAACATAAAAAATAACCAAACAGAAATTCTGAAGCTGAAGAACATAATGACTGAACTGAAAAATTTCAGAGATCTTCAACAGCAAACTCGATGAAGCAGCAGAAAGAGTCAGTGACCTCAAACGCTGCTTATTTGAAAGTAACCAGTCAGAGGAACAAAATAATGAAAAGAGTGAAGAAACCCTACAGGATTTATGGGCCACCATCAAGCAAACCCATATATGCATTAAGAAAGTCACAGAAGGGGCAGAGAAAGAGAAAGAGGAAAAAGGTTTCTTTAAGAAAACAACAGAAAATTTCCCAAATCTAGAGAAGTAGATGAAAATCCAGACCAATGAGTTCAAATAATCTCAAATAGATTAAACATAAAGAGATCATCATCAAGACATTGTATAATCAAGTTGAAAACTTTTCCTCTAACATCAGGAATAAGACAAGGATGCCCACTATTACCACTTTTATTCAACATACAAATGGGTGTCCTAGTCAACAAGAAAAAGAAATAAAAGGTATCCAGTTTGGAAAGAAAGAGGTTAAATTATCTCTCTTTGCAGATGACATGATCTAATATATAAAAGCCCCTAAAGACTTCACCAAAAATTATTAGAACTAGTACAAAAACTCAGTGAAGCTGTAGAATTCACAATTGATATAAACAAATCAATTGTGTTGTATGTTAATAACAAATGACCTGAATAAGAAATTTTAAAAAACAATCACATTTACAATGCATCATAAACACATAATTAGAAATAAATTTAATCAATAAGAGATTTGTACACTGAAAACTATAAAATATTGATGAATTAAGACACAAATAAATGAAACAATATCCTGTGATAATAGATTGAAAGAATTAATATAGTCAGAATGTTCATACTACTCACCATGATGAAATCTTTATCTAATTTCCAATGGCATTTTCCACAGAAATACAAATAACAATGTTAAAACTTATATGGAACCACAAAAGATCCTAAATAGCCAAAGTAATTTAAGCAAGAAGAACAAAACTGAATACATCATATTACCTGATTTTATAATACAAAGTTATAGCAATCAAACACCATGGTATTGACATGTGTCAGAGGTATATACCATTGAACAGAACAGGGAGCTCAGAAATGAATCCATATAATTACAGTAAACTGATCTTTAACAAAGGTGCTAACAACCCAGAATGGAAAAGAGTCTCTTCAGCAAAAGGTATAGGAGAAACTGGATATCCACATGCAGAAGAATGAAATTGGACCCATGTCTCACACCACATGCGACAATCAAGTCAAAATGGATTAAATAACCATAACACCTAACAATGTAAAAATACTAGGGGAAAACCTTCTTAACATCATTCTGTGGAATAAATTTTTGGATATGACTCCAAAAGCACAGTCAACAAAAGCAAAAATAGACAAATGGGATTACATCAAACCAAAAAACTTCTTCATGGCAAAGGAAATAATCAACAAAGTGAAGAAATAACTTATAGAATGGGAGAAAATATTTGCGAGCCATACATCTGGTAAGGGGTCAGTATCCAACATATATACTAAAATCAAGCAACTCAATTTCAAGAAAACAAATAACCCAGTTTTTAAAATGGGCAAGGGACTTAAGTAGGAATTTCTCCAAATAGTATATCTATTTGGCTAACAAGTGTATGAAAAAATGATCAAAATCACTAGTCATCAGAAAAAAGGCAAATCAAACCACAGTGAGATGTAGTTTCATATATCTAGAATGGCTATTATAAAGAAGATTAAAGATAAGTGTTGATGAAGATGTGGAGAAACGGGAACTCTAGTACACCGTTGGTGAGAATGTAATTTAGTATCCCTATCATGGAAAACAGTGTAGGTTTCTGTGATGACTGATGCTTCCAAAACAGCTTTCTCAAATTAAAAATAAACTACCATATCACTCAGCAATACCACTACTGGTTACATATCCAATGGAAATGAAATCACTATCTCAAAGGGATATCTGCACTCCCATATTCATTACAACATTATTCATAATAGTTAAACTATGGAAACAACCTGAGTGTCTGTCAACAAGTCACTGGATAAAATGTAGTATATGGGTACCACAGAATATGACTCAGTCCTGAAAAAGAAGGAAATTCTCTCATTTGTGACAATGGATGAATCTGGAGGACATTATAGTGAGTGAATTAAACCAGGCACAGAAAGACAAATACTGAACGATCTTACTTATAGATGCAATCTAAAAAGGAAAAAAAAAGTGAAACCACAGAGGCAGACAGTAGGATGATAGTTGCCAGGGGCTAGAAGATGAGAAAAATGGGGAGATGTTGGCTAAAGGGTACAAAGTTTCAGTTATACAGGATAAATAATTTCTGGAGATTTTACTTACAGTATGGTGAGTATAGTTAATACTGTATTATATACTTGGAACCTGCTGAAAGCTGATCTCAAATGTTCTCACCCCCCCACACACAAAAATGGCGACTATTTGAGGCGATGCATATGTTAATTAGCTTGGTAGTGGTATCATTTCACAATGTATATGTATATCAAAATATCAGATTGTATACCTTTTTTGTTTTATTTTGTTTTGTTTTGAGACAGAGTCTCATTCTTGTCACCCAGGTTGGAGTGCAGTGCCGAGATCTCAGCTCACTGCAACCTCCCTCTCCTGGGTTCAAGCAATTCTCCTGCCTCAGCCTCCTGAGTAGCAGGGATTACAAATGCCTGCCACCACGCCCGGCTAATTTTTGTATTTTTAATAGACACATGGTTTCACCGTGTTGGCCAGGATGTTCTCGATCTCTTGACTTCATGGTCTGCCCACCTTGGCCTCCGAAAGTCCTGGCATTACAGGCATGAGTCATTGTGCCCGGTCACACATGAGAGTTTATGTGCATGCCTGTGTATGCATGTTAGGAATCAAATTTTATTTTTGGGTTTCAATATACTGTCATCTATACTCCAGTAATTTCTACTTTTCTATGCATGTTTCGAGAACTAAAATGAAAAGTTTGTCTTTAAATAGAAATCTTTTACTGGCTAGAGTTTGTGTCGTTTCTTTTAGGTTTAGGTTACTGTCATGTCCTATGGCCTATGAACATTTGCCACTATCTTGACGATCCATTCCATGGGTAAACATTTCTTACCTTAACTATTGTTAATCCAGAAACAGGGAATAATTTATTCTTCTTTGTTCAATAATACTACAAACGTGCATACTTTCCTGTCATAATGTTCAACAGCTTTTGAGCCAAACATACTGTGTCCAGAATTGGTTGGTTCTTGGTCTCACCGATTTTAAGGATTAAGCCACGTACCCTCGCAGTAAGTGTCACAGTTCCTAAAGATGGTATGTCCGAACTCTGTTCCTTCAGATGTGTTCAGAGTTTCTTCCTTCTGCTGGGTTCGTGGTCTCCCTGGCTTCAAGAGTGAAGTTGCAGACATTCGTGGGGAGTGTTATAAGTCATAAGGGAGTGTTATAAGTCATAAAAGCGCCATGAACCCACAGACTTAACAGCAGCAAGATTTATTGTAAAGAGCAAAAGAACAAAGCTTCCACATCATGGAAACAAAACTTACCATGTTACCACTGGTGAGCTCAGGCAGCCTGCTTTTATTCCCTTATCTGACCCCACCCACATCCTGCTGATTGGTCCATTTTACAGAGAGCTGATTGGATCATTTTGACAAGGTGCTGACTGGTGCGTTTACAAACCCTGAGCTAGACACAGAGTGCTGATTGGTGCGTTTACAATCCTGTAGCTAGACACAGAGATTCTACTAGATGTCCACTAGAGAGCAAATTCTCCAAGTCTCCACTAGGTTAGCTAGATGCAGAGTACTGATTGGTGTATTTATAAACCTTGAGCTAGACACAGGGTGCTGATTGGTGTATTTACAATCCCTTAGCTAGACATAAAAGTTCTCCAAGTCCCCAACAAACTCAGGAGCCCGGCTGGCTTCACCTAGTAGACCCTGCTCCGGGGTTGCAGGGGAGCTGCTTGCCAGTCCCGAGCCCTGCCTGCACTCTTCAGCCCTTGGGCAGTGCATGGGACCAGGCGCAACGGAAGAGGGGGCGGCGCTCGTCGGGGAGTGCTCGGACCGCGCGGGAGCCCACCGCGGAGGCGGGGCTCTGACACGGCAGGCTGCAGGTCCGGACCCCTGCCCGTTGGGGGTAGGGGAGAGGCGGCTGAGGCTCGGCCAGCGTGGTGCATGCAGGCCAGCAGTGCTGGGGTACCCGGTGCTAAGCCCCTCACTGCCCTGGGCGGCGCCCGCCGGCAGCTCTGAGTGTGGGGCCCTCTGAGCCCGCCCAGGCGCCCGCCCGAACTCGCGTTGGCCTGTGAGGGTCGCGCCCACAGCCCCTGTTCGCGCCTGCGCCTCTCCCTCCACATCTTCCCTCCAGCAGAGGGAGCGGCCTGGGCCAGCCCAGAGAGGAGCCCCCACAGTGCAGTGGCGGGCTGAAGGGCTCCTCAAGCGCCGCCACAGTGGACGCCGAGGCCCAGGACGCGCGGAGAGTGAGGGCTGCTAGCACATTGCTAGCCCATTGTCACCTCTCAATACTCTTCCCTGTCTGTGCTAAACAGTATTGAGATTAAGCACACTTTCCTATTTTTGATGAATACTGAGAACAAGTCAAAAAAACAACTTTGTTGTAGGGAATAACTGCTCCTGGAAAAAAAAAAAAAGGCTGAACCAATTCAACAACTTACGGAGAGCTGATTTATTAGGGTTTGCTTTAAGACTTAGCTAGCGCCTGCAGTCCGCAGCTGTTACATCATAAACTCTGATTAGTCCCAACTTGTTCTGCTCCTTGTAAGACCCTGCGTGATTTCTTTTTCTTTCTTTTTTTTTTTTTTGAGGTGGAGTCTCGCTCTGTCAGGCTGGCGTGCATTGGTGCAATCTGGGCTCACTGCAAGCTCCGCCTCCTGGGTTCAGGCCATTCTCCTGCCTCAGCCTCCTGAGCAGCTGGGACTACAGGCGCCCACCACCACACGGGGCTAATTTTTTGTATTTTTGGTAGAGAAGGGGTTTCACCTGTTAGCCAGGATGGTCTTGATCTCCTTACCTCGTGATCTGCCCCTCTCGGCCTCCAATAGTGCTGGGATTACAGGCGTGCCACCGCGCCAGGCATAGACCCTGCGTGATTTTAACATCCAGCTGAGTCTCTGAAACACTATGAACGCGCTGCCCAATTTTGTATTTTGAGATACGCTATTACACTAAGACTTTGAGAGGACCATATTCTTTCTTATTCTCATTGAGAGTAAGAGAGCCGGGAATGGAATGAGCCAGGCGCCCTGGTGCACACCTGTAATTCCAGCTACTCAGGAGGCTGAGGCAGGAGAATCAATTGAACCTGGGTGGCGGAGGTTGCAGTGAGCCGAGATCCCGCCACTGCACTCCAGCCTGGGCGACAGAGCGAGGCTCTGTCTCAAATAAATAAATAAATAATAAATTACCCAGATTCAGGTATGTCTTGACAGCAATGTGAGAATGGACTAATACACTCACCATTTCTTCAGTGAGAGTACTGGTAAGTCTAGTAAATGTAGTTTGCCTAACAAGCTCTACTGTTTTTTTTTAAGGGAGTTAAATGTCATTTCTAAGGAGGTCAAAGGATATATAAGAAATAAGTTTTGAAGTCAGAACTCCATTTAAATTTGGGCTTAGAATTTATCTTGCATTTATCCTTTTTCAGGAAATATTACCATATATGAAGTGTGGATATTTATGTGTACTTAGCAGTGGGCTTAAGAATATCACACACAATATTATACATAGGCTACCCTAGAATCTGCAATTTTTATAATACCCAAATCCCTTCTACAGCCCTTCTACCTCTTGAAGACATTTAAGAATTTGCTTTTTCCACTGAAAATTAGAAATAGCAACATAGCTGAAGGCAGTCATTGTTCTATTGGCTCATTTGTTGAAATTGTGCTTATCCTGCAACTTTGGGGAAGGGAGGCTTTTCACCATGAAATGAGGCTGCCTGTAAGTCAGAAAAAGAGTGAAGAAAAATTGAATTTAACTCTTGTCAGCATTGCTTGAGGTATTTGGATGATATAATTTTTTTTAAAGGCCACAATGCTTTTAGAATTTTCTTTGCTTTTGATTAGTCATTGTCGGCCTCTTTATGCTTCTCCCAGAATTATTACAATGCCATGCTTCCCCCACCCTTTCCTCAGGGCTCTAAAGTCTGGATTTATTTTTTCTGAACCAAGAGGCACAACCAAATGATGTTTAAGCATCTCCAACCCAGCCAATGTGTGAGGCCATTTCCTCCAAAATACATTCTCCTTTCTTACCTGCCCTGTCTGATTCCTTGTCCAGCCTGGCCTCTTATATGGACCCTGACCTTTTATCCTCAATATCCTTTCTTATCCCATGCCCACTGTCTACTTCAGTTTCTATTTCAGCCACTCGTTAGTTTCTTGGTAAACAAAGTGAATAAACGCCCTTGAAGTTCTGCCACTTGATGGCTCCTTTGGAAACCCAACTCACCATTAATTTGCAGCGTCTTAAATTGCACTTTCTCTGCATACTGATTTATCCTCTGGTATCAGCTAATTCAGGGCTCTCTGAGTCTTGTGTACCTCATTTTCACATGCTCAGGTCAGGGTAGAGATGGCTTTTGTGAGGCCTTGAGTGGGAGGTGTGAGAGTTTGTCCTCTAAATATGCATTTTGACGCTTTTGGTGTTTGTTTTTGCCATCAAGGAGATCAACGGGGGCCCGCTGCTCTTACTCGACATGTCTTTGGGGTATCGCATCTACAATGCCTACCACCTTGATCAGGGGACTTTGGAGGGCCCTCTGTTTTGGCTGTCAGGAGGAGCCAAGAACCTTCCCAATTATACTTATGAGAGGCAGAGCAAATCCATGGCAGTGATTGAAGGAACTATATCAGCGTTTGCTTTTCAGCTGGAGACGTTGAAGGAACTCTACAAACACCCACAGGTGAGACAGGATGGAGTGGGTCAAAGATAACATTGAATGTCCTTTGCTGTTATTAAAAGGCATGTCAACAAAAGGTGGCTCAGAACAGTCTTTGATGTCCCCAAAGGTGACAGAAAGTCCTTGCACTGCCAGTGTTTATTTAGGGTAAGGAGGAGGCAGAATGAGATGGGCATCAGTGAGGCATCCCTGGCTGGCACAGCCAGGCCAGCTCTGGGAACTCTATATCTGAACACTTACTTTCCAGATTAATTTTTCCCACAGGGAAGATGATACATTAAAAAAAGAAAAATCAACAAGTAAATCTTCCCCTTTCCTAAAGAGAATGTATTATCTTCAACTTCAAAACGGTGAAACAATTGCTTTATTCTTTACTATCATGCTGTTATTATCTAACTACTATATCTCCGAAGAATTCTTTTTTTTTTTTTAAAGACAGAGTTTTGCTCTTGTTGCCCAGGCTGGAGTGCAATGGTGTGATCTCAGCTCACAGCAACCTCCGCCTCCCAGGTTCAAGTGATTCTCCTGTCTCAGCCTCCGGAGTATCTGGGATTACAGGCGCCCACCACACTGGGCTAGTTTTTGTGTTTTTAGTAGAGACGGGGTTTCTCCATGTTTGTCAGGATGGTCTCGAACTCCCGACCTCTGGTGGTCCGCCCATCTTAGCCTCCCCAAGTGCTGGGATAACAGGTGTGAGCCACTGCACCTGGCTTTGCGAAGAATTCTTCTTTTCTTCTTTTTTTTTTTTTGAGACGGAGTCTCGTGTCTCGCTCTGTGGCCTAGGCTGTAGTGCAGTGGCCGTAATCTCCGCTGACTGCAAGCTCTGCCTCCCTGGTTCATGCCGTTCACCTGCCTCAGCCTCCTGAGTAGCTGGGACTACATGCACCCGCCACCACGCCCGGCTAATTTTTTGTATTTTTAGTAGAGACGGGGTTTCACCGTGTTAGCCAGGATGGTCTCGATCTCCTGACCTCGTGATCTGCCCGCCTTGGCCTCCCAAAGTGCTGGGATTACAGGCGTGAGCCACGGCGCCTGGCCGCGAAGAATTCTTGACCATCCTCTGACTTTCTCCAGAATCACATCCTTGACTAATAGTCAAACTTGGGCTTTTTACAGCCCTGTAAACCTGGAGATTAGCTTATAGGGAGGTTTGGTAAACTGAGATTTTCGGGAGGGGAAAGGAGGCTGGCAGAGAAGAAATCTTGTTTACAATTACGCTAGATAATATTAACCAGTTTTGTATCTTTCTTAGAAATTTTATTTTAGCTTACCTTTTCGCCAATGGCTATATGAAACCTTGCTCTTCAAATGTTCTACAAATCAGCACTTGTGTCTTCCAGATGGTTTTCTCGTGAATGAGTCGAGTACAATTTTAACTCTTGTTAAGAAAAACTCTGAGCATTTAGCCTTTACACACATTTATCAATTTCTCTAGCATTTTACTTGCTGGCTTTGAATTTCTTCTAGGAGTAGAAAGTGAAGTGCCTGATGTGTTGTGTTTGATTGTGCCCTTCTCTTTCAAATCACTTCTGAATACAAATGGATGGTGTTTTTCCTTTTCCTCTAAGATTAGTTATGTCCATTTGATCCTTTGCCCAGTGATGAAGGACAGTTTCCATCTCTGTATCAGGTGGTCCCAAGGAATCATCTTTGCCCCTTGGCATAGTGAAGCTGTTGCAGCATTTTAGCTGGACCTGGTAGGGCTGCTTTTCTCAGATGACATAAAAGGTGGGCATTTTTGGCCGGGTGCAGTGGCTTATGCCTGTAATCCCAGCACTTTGGAGGCCCGAGGCGGGCAGATCACCTGAAGTCAGGAGTTCGAGACCAGCCTGGCCAACATGGAGAAACCCCGTCTCTACTAAAAATAGAAAAATTCGCCAGGTGTGGTGGCGCACGCCTGTAATCACAGCTACTCAGGAGGCTGAGGCAGGAGAATCGCTTGAACCTGGGAGGTGGAGGTTGCTGTGAGACGAGATTGCGTCATTGCCTTCAAGCCTGGGTCACAAAGCTAGACTCCGTCTCAGAAAAAGAGGTGGGCATTTTCTCTGGAAACTGAGAGAAGTGGCCAGGGAAGACACCTGTTCAGACTTTACCGAGAAACTATCTTGGAGGGTGTTCTACCATCAGCAGGCAGGATAACATTGGCCAAGACTGAAGATCCATCAACAAATGTGACTGCTGTCTGTGGTGACACAGACTCCCTAATCCTCCTGACATTCTGGGATGGAATACTTTGAAAACGTGGAAAGCGTGTGTTACTACCTTCCGGTGGGACTTTTATCACAAATGGAGGAAGCTTCTTAATCCATTCCATGGGACTCTCACTTTTTCAAAGCAGAACAGTGAGATGCCTGGTTTCAAGCACTTTGTTCAGACAGCCCTTCCATACACCCAGAAGACATTTTCCATAATAAACCGCGGCTTTTTTCCTTGGATAGCTTCCTTTCTGATTCTGACTGTGAAACCCTAGGAGGATGCCCATGAAAGGCTTTCTTGGGTTCTGTGCCTTTGCATTGATTTGGCTGGATTGTGTCTGATTTCATCGAGACCACCTATGATGCTGCGTGTGCAGCCCACGCCCTATGGTAAGTGCTGCTTTTAGAAATACAGTTGGATATGAGGAAAATGTAGATGCACTGGTGTTTCATCCCTGGCAGGTTATGATTTCCGCTAGGGCATTGTCGGCCTTGGAGCCCATCGATTCTTGAACCATACAGTCATAAATGAGATTTTCTCAAAACCTGCATAATAACTCAGGCAAAACACATTGAAATTTTATATTCTGAATATAAATTCTGAAAATGAATACGTCTACTTGCTTTAACAATGAGAAACCATATATAGTCCAGAGAGTTTTCAGTTTGTGCGTGTGTGTGTGTGTGTGTATAAATGATTGTCACATAGGTATCTCTGGCTAGAAGAAACTTTTTCATCAAGGGAAGCTAGTAAAATGTGTTTTCCATGTGGTCAAGATTTTACCATACACGAGGAAAGGATTAAATGGGACATTGTAGTTTCCATCGATTAGTCACAATTTCAAAGATAGCTTTTTACTGAATATGGATACCAGAATAGAGTTGATTCATGCAAGTAATTTCACCTGATTTGAACCCTCTACATAGTTGATATGTATATCCCACATATACACACTTCTACCTTTTAATATTTCTTAATTGCTTATCAAAGAACAAATATTAAATTGCATAATAAAAATGACAACGATGGTAATAATGGTGGTGAATATTATTAACTATGTGCCAAGCATTGTTTTAGTGGTTTTATGTATGTCATTTATATTACTCAGAATGCCGCTATGAGTCAGATCCCATTCGTATTTGTTTTAGACAAGAAAACGGGTGCACAGAAATGTTAAGTAACTTATTCATCATTATACCCTTAGTGATGAGTCACAATTTTAACCAAAGGAGTTCCTGTCAAAATCCATGGTTTTAACCACAATACTGTATTGATTCTCAGATTTTTATATCTTATTAAATAATCTATTTCTTTCTAAATTTATTTTATTATTTTATTACTACACATGTAACAAAAATGCATTAAGATAGATAGATAGATAGATTTTTTTTTTTTTTTTTTTAGAGACAGAGTCTGGCTTTGTCACCCAGGCTGGAGTGCAGTGGTGCCATCTCGGCTCACTGCAAGCTCTGCCTCCTGGGTTCATGCCATTCTCCTGCTCAGCCTCCTGAGTAGCTGGGACTACAGGTGCCCACCACCATGCCCGGCTAATTTTTGTATTTTTAGTAGAGACGGGGTTTCACCGTGTTAGCCAGGATGGTCTCGATCTCCTGACCTCATGATCCGCCCGCCTAAGCCTCCCAAAGAGCTGAGATTACAGGCGTGAGCCACCGTGCCCAGATTAAATAATATATTTCTAAAATTAAATGTTTTGCTTTTATTTCTACATAAAAATATTTTTGATATTCTGAATTTCTGTTATCTTCCTAATTCTTATAATTAAGATTGTCTTGGTTTTTATAGTCAATGATACTAATTCTAAATAGGAAGTTTTGTGTCTTTATTTAAAATCCTTATGTTATTTTGTAGGAGCTCAATTTTCATCTTTATGCATATCATACTTCATACCCCTTTTAAATGGAATAATTCTTATATTTTACCTTGATGCCTTCTGTATAGTTCTGGTAATTACTTGTACTCTTAGGTTCTTTTTTTTTTTTTTTGAGACGGAGTCTGGCTCTGTCGCCCAGGCTGGAGTGCAGTGGTGCAATCTTGGCTCACTGCAAGCTCCGCCTCCTGGCTTCACGCCATTCACCTACCTCAGCCTTCCGAGTAGCTGGGACTACAGGTGCCCGCCACCACGCCTGGCTAATTTTTTGTATTTTTAGTAGAGACGGGGTTTCACCGTGTTAGCCAGGATGGTCTCGATCTCCTGACCTCGTGATCTGCCCACCTAGGCCTCCCAAAGTGTTGGGATTACAGGTATGAGCCACCGCACCCAGCAACTTTATCTTTATCAGAAACATCGCTTTTGTTTCTACTTAATTTTTATTTTCTCGTATGCATGTTTCAGATAGTTCTAAAAGGTATTACACATCATTATAATTAAATTAACACATTATTATTTTCAGAATTTTATAATTCATCTATTCTAAATAGATTAGGAACACCTACTCCCAATTTCTTTTCTTCAGGCTCTCCATTCTGTGTGCAGCCAGTGCTATGGGTCAGAATTTAGAAAATCTCCACAGGAAGGAAAGCTGTATGTTGTTTGAACTGCACTCAGTGCCCAGAGGATGAGATTTCCAATAAGACAGGTCAACAAACAATTTGTTTCTAGCTGTTCTTCAGGGTCTCCGTTAATACAAAAATTGATTAGGATTTGGGTTAGACCTACCAAGTGCCATTCTTTCCCTCTTTTATCACTCATTTGATCATTCATGTGATACATTTTAATGTTCTAATAAGTAGAACATTGCCAGCTTTTCATGAACTAATGGAGCAAGAACTCACTCATTACTGCAGCAAAGGCCCCAAGCCATCCACGAGGGACCCACCTTTATGACCCAGACACCTCCCATTAGGCCCTGCCTTAAACATTGGGGATCACATTTCAACATGAGATTTGAAGGGGACAAATATCAAAAGTATTAGTAGGCCAATGAGTCTTCTTACATTCTGAGGAAAGAACATTCAAGACAGAAAAACCAGAGGCCTTGGGGCAGGAGTTTGTAAAGTTGAAAGTAAATCAAGGCAGCTAATGTGGATGGTTGGAAAATACAGTTAAAAGAAATCGTGGTAGGAGGTGAGGTCTGAGATTTAGAAACATGATACAGATTTTGATTTAAAGTGTAATTAAGAGCCATTGGAAAGCTTTGAGCATGGCAGTTAAATGATTTGATTGTTAAGGAGTAACTGCCTGCTTTGTACATAATAGACTGAAGTTGACTCAGGGAATTGGAAGCAGGAAGGCCACTTGGGTGCATTACAATAATCTAGGGAGAGATTACATTGTCTTAGATCAGAATGGCCAAGTGGAAGTGACAAGAAGTGATTAGAATTAGGAAATATTTTGATGGGAGAGTCAAGAGGATTCACTGATGTATTAGTTGTGTTTTTTTGTGAAGTAAAAAGTCCTGGGTCATGCCCAGATTCTGGACCCGTGCAACTTAATGTCTCATGGTCAATCTAATGGGAGTTTAAGTGTTTTTGTTTGTTTGTTTTTGTTTTTAAATTTAAAAGAAAAGCAGTATGCCTTGGTCATTGCAATATTTCTAGAATTCAACTAAGGGTCCTGCTCACCAGTTAAAGCTTTCTTGTATAAATTAATACATTTCTTGTATACATGAATAAATTTAAGGCTTAGCCTGGAAAATAGATATTTGGAATGCCTTAAAGATTGTAATGGTCTCATCATCAGAGAAAAAATAGGAGTAGCATGCACATCTATGTAGAAGATGAGAAAAAATCATCTTTCTTCATACAAATGACAAGAGGGATAAATACTGCTAAAATGGAATTAATTTGTAGCATCTTATAATTTTGTTAAGTATGGAGAATAGGTGGACATTAAGTGGTTTAAGATGACTAATGTTATCATTGTTTAGTCCTGTGAAAAAAGGAAGCATTTCAGAACTTGAGATAAGCTTTTGACTTTTTAAAATCAGATTCCAATGAATGTACAAAATGCCCAGACAACCAGTATTCAGTGAGAGAGATCACTGCCTCACAGAGTTGTGACCTTCCTGGATTTTGAAGATGCACTGGGGACAGCACTGGCCAGCACAGCTCTCTGTTTCTCTGTCCTCACAGCCATTGATAGGGTTTGGCTGTGTCCCCACCCTAATCTCATCTTGAATTATAGCTCCCATAATTCCCACGTGTTGTGAGAGGCACCTGGTGGGAGATAATTGAATCATGGGCACAGTTTCTCCCATACTGTTCTCCTGGTAGTAAGTCTCATAAGATCTGATAATTTTATTAAAAGGTATCCCTTTTTGCTTGGCTCTCATTCTGTCTTGTCTGCCGCCATGTGAGATGTGCCTTTCACCTTCGGCCGTGATTGTGAAGCCTCCCCAGCCACGTGGAACTGTGTGTCCATTAAGCCTCTTTTCCTTTATAAATTACCCAGTCTCTGGTATATCTTTATCAGCAGTGTGAAAACGGACTAATACAGCATGGTTCTTGTGGTCTTTGTGAAGCACATACGCACACCCATAGTCAAGACTCTCAGCTACATCTCTCTTTTTGTTTTCCTCTGCTCCTTGCTCTTCATTGGCTGTACAAACACAGTCACTTGTATCCTCTGACAGAGAACATTTGGAATCATTTTTACTGTGGTTGTTTCAACTGCATTAGCTAAAACTATCACTGTCTTACAACCTGTAAGGCTACAGCATCAGAGAGAAAGCCAAGGTGGTTTTGGAGACCAGGAGTATTTAGCACAGTTATTTTCATCTATTTCCTTATCCAAGTAACTTTCTGGAATTTGGCATGGGACCAAAGAGTGCCATCCGGGCTCTCAATGATGAGGTATTCTTTGCCTTCCACTCTGTTCTGGGATTCTTGGTCTTTTCAGCACGGGGGAGCTTCGTCTTGGCTTTCCTTGCCAGGAGCCTGCCTGACACCTTCAATGAAGCCAAGTTCTTGATGTTCAGCATGCTAATGTTGTGTAGTGATGGATTACCTTCCTACCTGTGTAACATAGCACCAAAGGGAAGGTAATGGTTGCCTTGGAGATATTCTCCATCTTGACTTCCAGTGCTGGGTGCTAGGCAGTATCTTTGCTCCCAGAGGCCATATTATTCTAATAAAACCAGATAAGAATACTCTTGGAGAGTTAAGGGAAAAAGGCAAGTTCTTACATGTATAAATATTTAATTTCTGGCCTTAGAAAAATAAAAAAGAGGAATGTAAAAAATAATTGCTATTTGCATGCAGATGACACACAGTCATATTTAAGTAATATTTCAGTCTGGTTTATAATCTCAACTCTGCCATTATATTCAAGTAGTGTGAAATTCACAATGCCTTCAATCATCAAGTTTGTGAATATAAATACTAACTTTGATGTGTTTTCTGCAGATTAAATCTATTATTAAATGCTGTAAGTTGTCCATTATATGCACAGTAACCCTTTTTATCGCTATCTTTAGCTACCACTTTGTCTTAGACACACATCTTAAGCAGAAAGTATTGAGGCAGTCCTCCACTCAACATTCCATTTAATTTTATGACTTTTTTCTAATTGGTGGGACAGGTGGCATAAAGATTTATTATTTGTATTTTAACTTTATATTTTTGTTTTCTTCTGACAAATATATGTAAAATTATAGAAATTTGCCTGCAATTTATATATCTAAGGTAGGAGCCTAATACTACTTTTTTAGGTAGGAGCCTAATACTACTTTTTTTTAAAAAAACAGACATTTGTCACTAATTAGACTACACTTGTCTTATTGATTGTAAATGCAACTGTATTGTGCAGTACATTTTTACATTGTCAAAAATAACTCCATGTCAATTTAATGACCAACAAGCAATTTTAATATATGTGGGAGAACAATCAATAGATTGTGATCATCAAACACAGGTAAAAATTGGATTTATAAAACAAAACGGCAGAGGCATTTTAAAAAACTAGTGTGAAAAGTGAGTTTAGTTTTCTTTCTCCTGATTATACTGACTGACAAGAAGGACACTAAGGGATCAGTCTCTGCGATAGTCAAGAGAGAAAACTTAGTTATTTCTAGATTATCTGAAAAGACTTGACAGTTCCACTGGGACAAGCTGTGTCCAGGCATTACATACCACTCTCCTTCTATTGCCACTCTGCACACAATTAAATCAGATTGCATCATATGCCTTCAAAATGTATCTTATATCCCTGGTCTCTTTGGTTAAAATCCAGCTCCTAGATGAACAGATTTTTCCTATAGAGGTTTTATTTTTTCTTCAACACCGTATTATGACTTGAATGTCAGGTCAGGGTTATGGCTGCAAAGCAAGATGTAAGAATCAAGATAGGCCGGGCACGGTGGCTCACGCCTATAGGCTGAGGCAGGCAGATCACTAGGTCATGATATCGAGAGCATCCTGGCTAACATGGTGAAACCCTGTCTGTACTAAAAATGCAAAAAATTAGCCAGGCATGGTAGCCGGGGCCTGTAGTCCCAGCTACGTGGGAGGCTGAGGCAGGAGAATGCTGTGAACCCAGGAGGTGGAGTTTGCAATGATCCAAGATTGCGCCACTGCACTCCAGCCTGGGCGACAGAGGAAGACTCAGTCTAAAAAAAAAAAAAAAAAAAAAAAAAAAAAAAAAAAAAAATCAAGATAATGGGAAGATTAAAAAAGATAAAAAGTTTGAGAATAATTCCAAGTATTTTAATAAATATTTCAAGCTCACTTAGTAGCTAAGTTTTTCTTGGGTTTAGCTTAACGAGAGAAATAACTCCCAAGATTGATTAAATCAGTTTTACTTAATGTTTATTTGGGTTCAAGATATTTGTTATGGTGAAGATTTTCTCTTGGAAGGACATTAAACTGCCAATTATTATTTAGGACTATTCTAGTCAACACGTTGCCGCTATTCTGTTTTCTAAAACCTGAGGTGCTTTGTTTACTGTGTAGTCCATAGTCAAGGATAAATCATGGATCATGTACATTAGCTAGGAAACAACTTGGATAAGGTAGAAACACCTACACACACACACAAAATGAAGCATACATGTATACATGTACATATATATAAATTGTCGAGTCCCTCTTTATAAATTACATTGATCCAACAAAATATGAGCAACCAAAAGGTTTTTTTCAGTAAACAGAAAGGCCAGAACACGGTGTCTCACACAATGGTTATGTTTGAATATGATTATAGAAAATCGTAACTTCTTAAGAATAATTTCAAGACCATATCTTGCGGAGACACAAGTGGGTTTTTCATAGTCACCATTATTTACCAAATGTCACCTGAATTTATTTCTATATTCAGAGTAAACTCCCAGAGTTTAGAAAAAGCATGCAATGATTTCTATGTAGCTCTATGAGAAAATAATTGGTCAGTTCGTGTTCAGAATTAGTGTGTTCTTGGTCTCGCTGACTTCAAAAATGAAGCCGCAGACCCTCGCAGTGAGTGTTACAGTTCTTAAAGATGGTGTGTCCAGAGTTTTTTCCTTCCGACATGTTCGGAGTTTCTCCCTTCTGGTGGGTTCGTGGTCTCTCTGGCTTCAGGAGTGAAGCCACAGACCTTCCTGGTGAGTGTTGCGGCTCTTAAGGCAGCAAGTCTGGAGTTATTCGTTCCTCCTGTTCGGAGTTGTTCATGGTTCCCTCCCAGGTTCATGGTCTCGCTGGCTTCAAGAGTAAAGCTGCGGACTTCCGCTGTGAGTGTTAGACCTCTTAAGGCAGGGGGTCTGGAGTTGTTCATCCCTCCTGGTGTGTTTGTGGCCTCGCTGGCCTCAAGAGTGAAGCTGCAGACCTTCCCCGTGACCGTTGCAGCTCATAAACGTGGCAGGAACCCAAAGAGTCAGCAGCAATAAAATTTATTTCAAAAAGCAAAAGAACACAGCTTCAACAAGGTGGAAACCAACCACGGTGGGTTGCCACTGCTAGCTCAGCTATTATTCCCTCATCTGGCCCAACCCACATCCTGCTGACTGTCCAATTTACAGAGAGCTGATTGGTCCATTTTACAGAGAGCTGATTGGTCTGTTCTACAGAGAGCTGATTGGTTCGTTTTGACAGGGTGCTGACTGGTGTGTTTACTCCCTGAGCTAGACACAGAGTGCTGATTGGTGTATTTACAATCCTCTAGCTAGACGTAGACGTTCTCCAAGTCCTCACCAGATCAGCTAGATACAGAGTGCTGATTGGTGTGTTTACTCCGTGAGCTAGACAGAGTGCTGATTTGTGTATTTACAATCCTCTAGCTGGACATAGAAGTTCTCCAACTCCCCACTAGATGAGCTGGATACAGAGTGCTGATTGATGCATTTACAATCCTCTAGCTAGACATGAAAGTTCTCCAAGTCCCCACCAGATTAGCTAGATAGAGAGTGCTGATTGGTGCTTCCATAAACCAGGAGCTAGACACAGAGTGCTGATTGGTGCACATACAATCCTGCAGCCAGACACAAAACTTCTCCAAGTCCCCACCCGACTCAGGAGGCCAGCTGGCTTCTCCTAGTGGATCCCGCTGCCAGGGCGGTGGGTGGAGCTGCCTGCCAGTCGCGTGCAGGCCCTGCACTCCTCAGACCTTGGGTGGCTGATGGGACCAGGCCAGTGAAGTAGGGGGTGGCACCCGTCAGGGAGACTTGGGCTGCACGGGAGCCCACTGCGGGAGGCTCAAGCATGGCTGGCCGCAGGTCCCGAGCCCTGCCGCTTCGGGAGGCGACTGAGGCCCTTTGAGAATTCGAGCGCTGCCCGGGCAGGCCAGTACTGCTGGGGGACCTGGCGCACTCTCTGTAGCTGCTGGCTTGGGTGCTAAGCCCCTCTCTGCCGGGGGCAGTGGTGCCAGCTAGCCGCTCGGGGTGCAGGGCCTGCCAAGCCCGCGCCCACCGCCCACCCGGAACTCACGCTGGCTCCGTCGGTGCCTCTCCCTCCACACTTCCCCACAAGCAGAGGGAGCTCCTGCCTCTGCCAGCCCAGAGAGGGGGCTCCACAGCGCAGCTGTGGGCTGTAGGACTCCTCAAGCGTGGCCAGAGTGGGCGGGTGAGGTCGAGGAGGCCCCGAACGTGAGCAAGGGCTGCCAGCATGCTGTCACCTCTCAATAATTTATCATTAATTCCATATTCCATTATCTTTCTCATGAGACTCTAAAAAATATCAGCAACGGCAGCTAATTTTGAGGACCTGCATTTTAGCCATATTATCTAGATGTTTTAACGTTAGTAATATTCTGGAAAGTTGCAATGAGTTCACAGGGTTTATCAGAAGGAAATTAGTCAAGAAAATGAGAAAAATGACTAGGATTTCAATTTTTGTAGCCTAATACCTTGAAGTAAGACAAAATGAAAAAAGTGAGAAAAGGAACTGAAATATACTTTTAATGTCATCTTCCTGATCTGTAGAATCTTGAAGGAATATGTCTACTGGAAGTTGTCTGCTGGAGGTTTTTATTTTATTTTTTGTTTTTGAGACAGTCTTGCTCTGTAGCCCAGGTTGGAGTGCAGTGGCGCAATCTCTGCTCACTGCAAGCTCTGCCTCCCAGGTTCACGCCATTCTCCTGCCTCAGCCTCTGAAGTAGCTGGGACTATAGGCGCCTGCCACCATGCCCGGCTAATTTTTTGTGTTTTTAGTAGAGACGGGGTTTCATCATGTTAGCGAGGATGGTCTCTATCTCCTGACCTGGTGATCCGCCCACTTGGCCTCCCAAAGTGCTAGGATTACAGGCATAAGCCACCATGCCAGGCCCCTTCTGGAGGCTTTTTAATAGGCCTCTGGGTCAGATTTAACATGGGTCTGGATGTCCAGATTGTAGTACCCTAAACACTTTTATCCTTAGAACTATGTCTTCTCTAGTGTTTTTCATAGAGCTTAAACAGATTTCTTTGTGATTAAAATAATCAAAATGGCTTTTTATAGCATAGTTCTAATGCTGAGTGGTGTTTCTTCCAATAAAGTCATTCTCTTGGAGGGATACATCCAATCATATCCCTCTTGGAAATGCATTTTGTATTAATTGTGCACATGACTCTGCACATATATTAATTTTGTAAATACTTGACAGGATACAAATTCAATGATACGGAATTTGTCAGAGGAGGATTCAAGCCAAGAGTCATGTACCTTCTTGTAACATTTACAAAATGAGAGTTTATGAGAAATTTGGGACAAGGTCATAGTAACATTTTATCTAGGAGTAGAACTTTAGCTCAAATGAAAGCTTTAATTAAAATGAAAAGTTTCTTCTTTGGTAAATGACTTTTAAAACTTTACACTTTGGTAACTGATCTTTGGTTATGCTAAGTACAAATAAGTTATTTCCAGGGAATTTTCTTTGCGATTTTCTTGAAATTTGAATAAGTATTTTGGATTAATAAAATCAGTTTGAGCAATTGGTTTTACCAGTTGGTGGAAAAACCAATAAGGGCTTCTACTTTTATACAGTAGTCATCTAGAAAGTTCTCTGTGGTTTTTAATATATCAACTAAATTATAGTCTATAATTTTAATAACCAAGATTCATTTTGAATATTGCATTGCCATCAAAGTCATTAATCACTTTCAGTTTTTGATTGAGGTACCCAATGAAATTAGAAAACTCCTTTGTTATCATAGCATGTTAGACTCATAAAAAGTCTTAGAGGAATATCTACTCTATTTGTGGTAGCTAAGCCTTAAAGCTATAGCAAGGTTGTATGCTTACACTAGACCTAT
The DNA here is from genome assembly GCF_037993035.2 of Macaca fascicularis. NCBI lineage: Eukaryota > Metazoa > Chordata > Mammalia > Primates > Cercopithecidae > Macaca > Macaca fascicularis. Next base: position 125,671,786 of record NC_088389.1, on the reverse strand, counting down.
CAGTGTAATCATTTGAGAAGAATTAAGCATTGGTAAAAAGGCAGATTCTATAACAGATATCCAAAAATTATAGCCTATACTGTAAAATATATACCTGGATCACTTTAATATTACATCAAGGTTCTGTAGAGATACATTAGTCACAAAAGTGCATGATTAAAGTTTCAATAGTTGGTAGACACAAATAACAGTCACATATATTAACAAGGAAATGTAGTGTCTGAGATTTTACCCCCTTTGTAAGCTAATAAGTTAGTCTGTTACTGTTTCATGAGTAGGTGGAAGACACAATAGTTCTGGGTCAGAGACAAACATTTTATTACTCATGGCATTGCTAGCATGAGTGTCATGTTGTATCAGTCAACTTTGTCCCCCAAATCTCACAAGGATAAAGCAGAGGAATCCAAGTCAATGGTGAAGATGCTGTAATAAATTTGTATTGCAGCAAAGAAACACTGAGCTTGGGGAATGTACTGCTTTTATATTAAGCAGGAGACAAGTCTGCTTAATGTTCCAAAGGGAAACATTTTTTTACCTCTCAAGGTTGCTGCTAGAAATACAACCTAGAGAAATGGTATGGAAAAAGAGCATTCACAGCCTAGCATTTACATTTTTTTTTTTTGACACAGGTATTTATTCTTATTTGTCTACATCTACATGCCTCAAATTTTCTACTGTGATAAATAACCATAACATAAAATGTGACCATTTTAATTATTTTAAGTGCACAATTCAGTGGCAAGCACACTCACATTGTTGTGCCACCATCACCACTATCCATCTCCAGAATTTTTTTCATCTTGCAAAACTGAAACTCTGTACCCATTAACACTAATTATCAATTCCCTACTCCCCCCAGCCCCAGGCAACAACCATTTTACTTTCTGTTTCTATGAATTTGATTACTCTGAGTACCTCATATAAGTGGAATCATATAATATATCTCCATTTGTGTCTACCTTATTCTACTTAGCGTAAGGTCTTTCAAATTTATCTATATTGTAGCACGTGGCAGAATTTCCTTTCTTTTTAAGGGTGAATTATATTTTATTCTATGTCTATGCCACATTTTATCTCTTTATCTGCCAGTGGATATTTGAGTTGTTTCTACTTTTGGCTACTGTGAATAATGCTAATATGGATGTTGATGTATAAATATCTGTTTGAGTCCTTGCTTGCAATTAATTTTGGAGGAATTGCTGGGTCATATGGTAATGCTATGTTTAATTCCTTGGGGAACCACCATATTCTGTGGTCCACAGCAACTCTATCATTTTGCATTCCCACCAGTAATCACAAAGGCTCTAATTTCTCTACATCTTCATTAGCATTTGTTATTTTCTGTTCATTTGATATTAATTATATGAATGGGTGTGAAGTAAGGAGACTTGCATTCTTGACATACCCAGCAAGAACCTTCAGAACTACACAAGACTCATGGGAGATAGTTTCCCTCAATCGGTAGCTAGATTTAGTTAACAGCAGAGTTTAAAGGTTTTCGGGGAAGTAGCCAACAAAAGATTTTATAAGCAATGATGTTGTTTTCCTAGAAATGCCATGTGTTGTTCTATACTAACGACACTCTTGTCAGTGACCCCATACAGTGTGAGCTAAGGGAAGTCTGCTAAAACTTTATCACCTGGGCTACTGCTATACCTAAACAAAGTGAATAAACCTTAGTCAAAAGGTCAAGAGAAATGTCAGTGTAGGCAGTGAGTTGTGATAAATTTTTAAACTATAAAGCAAAATGTTATCTCTATGCACAAATAATGGAAAAGGTTTATTTTCATTAGAAATGCCAGCCAATGTGGACCCTACTGTCACTACCCTGGTTAAGTGCTTTGACTGACACTCCCCATTGGAGTCTTGTTGCCAGTGGACTGGGAACACCTTGGCTCCTCCAGTGCAACAGGTGCTTAACCTCGAGGGGACAGAGAACAAAGCTGGAGGCCTAGTATCACCTTCCAGGGTAAGAGTACACAGCCCAGGAGTTCTGGGCTGAGCTTTGGCCTCCTGAAATTTTCCAGAGGTGAAACTAGCTCACTTAACTCACTTTATACCATAGTCAACCCTCAAGGGAATCAAAGAATATAAAAGTAAAAATCCCCATCCAAAGGACAGCAACTTCAAACATTAAAGGAACATCAGCCCACACAGAAGAGAAAGAGCGAGTACAGGAACTCTGACAACTCAAAAAACCAGAGTGTCTTCTTACCTCCAAATGACCCAGCAGTGGTTCTTAATCAGGCTGAAATGACAGTCATGGAATTCAGCATTGGGATAGGAATAAAGATTACCAAGTTTCAGGAGTAAGTTGAAACCCAATCAAAGGAATATAAGGAAATTATTTAAATGATGCAAGAAGTGAAAGACAAAATCACCATTCTGAGAATGAAACTCATCTGATAGAGCTGAAAAACTCACTACAAGAATTTCATAATACAATCAGAAGTGTTAACAGCAGAATAGACCAAGCTGAGGAAAGAATCTCAGAACTTGAAGATTCTTCTCAGAATCTTTGCGTCAACTCAATCAGACTAAAACAAATAAAAAAGCATAAACCCAACCTCAGAGACAAAAATGAATAAAAAAGCATAAACACAACCTCACAGAAATATGGAATTATGTAAACAGACCAATTCTATGGCTCATTGGCATCCCTGAAAGAGGGGAAGAGAGTAAGCAAGTTGGAAAACATAATTTGATGATACTGTCCATGAAAATTTCCCCAACTTTGCTAAAGAGCTCAACATTCAAATTTGGGAAATGCAAAGAACCTCTTGAGGTACTACATAAGATGCCCATCCCCAAGACACATATTTCTTAGATTCTCCAAGGTCAACCTGAAAGAAAAAATAATAAAGACAACTAGAGAGAAAGGGTAGGTCACTTAAAAAGGAACCCCATCAGGCTAACAGCAGACCTTTCAGCAGTAACTATACAAGCCAGAAGAGATGGGGGGCTATATTCAGCATTCTTAAAGAAAAGAAATTCTAATCAAGAATTTCATATCCAGCCAAAGAAAGCTTTATAATGGAAGGAGGAATAAGATCCTTTTCAGACAAGCAAATGCTAAGGGAATTCACTACCATCAGATCTACCTTACAAGAGATCCTTAAGGGTGTGCTAAACACGGGAGCAAAAGACTATTACCAGCAACCACAAAAACACACTTAAATACATAGACCACTGACATAAAGCAACTATATAATCCAGTCTGCGTAACAACCAGCTACCAGCATGATGACAGGATCAAATCTGCACATATCAATATTAACCTTAAATGTAAAAGGGCTAAAGGCCACACTTAAAAGGCACAGAGTGGCAACTGAATAAAGCAAGACCCAATGACATGCAGTTTTCAAGAGACCCATCTCACATGCAATGACACACAAAGTAAAAGAATAAAGAAAAATCTATCAAGCAAATATAAAACAAAAACAAGCAAGGGTTGCTATTCTTATTTCAGATAAAACAGACTTTATACCAATAACAACCGAAAAGAAGACAAAGAAAGGCATTACATAATGATAAAGGGTTCAATTCAACAAGAAGACTTAACAGTCCTAAATATAAATGCACCCAACACTGAGCACTCAGATTCATAAAACAAATTCTTAGAGACCTATAAAGAAACTTAGATAACCACACAATAATAGTGGGGGGCTTCAACACCCCATTTACAGTATTAAACAGATCATCAAGGCAGAAAACAAAGATATTCATGACCTGAACTCAACACTTTACCAAACGGACCTACCAGACATTTCCAGAATGCTCCACTCAACAACAGGATATATATATTTTTTCGTCTGCACGTGGTCCGTACTAAAAAACTGCCTACATGATTAACCATAAAACAATTCTCAACAAATTTAAAAAAAAACAAAATCATACCAACCACACTTTTGAACCACAGTGCAATAAAAGTAAAAATCAATATGAAGATGATCTCTTAAAACCATAAAATTACATGAAAAATAAACAATCTGCTCCTGAATGACTTTTGGGTAAACAATGAAACTAAGTCAGAAGTCAGGAAATTCCTTGAAACTAATGAAAACAAAGATACAATATTCCAGAATCTCTGTGAGTCAGCTAAAGTAACGTTAAGAGGAAAGTTTATATTGCTAAATGCCCACATTAAAAAGTTAATAAGAGCTCAAATTAAAACCTAATATCACACCTAGTGGAACTAGAAAAATAAGAGCAAACCAATACCAAACCTAGTAGAAGAAAAGAAACGAGCAAAATCAGGTCTGAAATGAATGAAATTGAAATGTGAGTAAAACCATACAAAGATCAATGCAACCAACAGTTGGTTACTTGAAATAATAAATAAGATTGATAGTCCCATAGCTAGACTAATAAAGACAAAAGGGAAAAGATTCAAATAAACACAGTCAGAAATGACAAAGAAGGCATTACCACTGACTCCACAGAAATACAAACAACTCTCAGAGACTATTGCAAACACCTGTATACACAGAAACTAGAAAACCTAAAAGAAATGGATAAATTCCTTAAATCATGCAGCCTCCTAAGATTGAACCAGGATAAAATTGAACCCTACAGGACCAATAACAAGGTCTAAAATTGAATCAGTAATAAAAAGTCTGCCAACCAGAAAAACCCTGGACCAGATAAATTCACAGCCAAATTCAGAAAGATGTACAAAGAAGATCTGGTACCATTTCTGCTGAAATTATTCCCAAAAATTGAGAAGGAAGAACTTATCTCTAACTCATTTATTAGGCCAGCATCATTCTGACACTGAAACCTGGCAGAGACACAACAAAAAAAGAAAACTTCAGGCCAATATCCATGATGAACTACAGATGCAAAAATCCTCAACAAATTCTAGCAAATCAAGTCCAGCAGCACATCAAAAAGCTAATCTACCACAATCAAGCAGGCTTTATTCCTTGGATACAAGGTTGGTTCAACATATGCAAATCAATAAATGTGACTCATCACATAAACAGAACTAAAAACAGAAACCACACGATCATCTCAACAGACACAGAAAAGGCTTTTGATAAAATTCAACATTCCTTCATGTTAAAAACCCTCAACAAACTAGATATTGAAGGAACATACCTCAAAATTTAAGAGCTATCTATGACAAACCTATAGCCAACATCATACTGAACAAGCAAAAGGTGGAGGCATTTCCCTTGAGAACTGAAAGAAGACAAGGTGGCCCACTCTCATCACACCTATTCTGCACAGTCCTGGAAGTCTTAGCCGAAGCAATTAGGCAACAGAAAAAATAAAAGGCATTCGAATAGAAAGACAGGAAGTCAAACTATCTCTCTTTGCAGATGATAGGATTTTACACCTAGAAAACCCCATGGTCCCTACCCCATAGCTCATTGATCTGATATACAACTTCAGCAAAATTTCAGGATACAAAATCATTCCACAAAAATCAGTAGCATTTCTACATACCAACAACGTCCAAGGTGAGAGACAAATCAAGAAAGCAATCACATTTACAATATTCACACAAAAAATTACCTAGGAATACAGCTAACCCAGGAGGTGAAAGATCTCTACAACAAGAATTACAAAACGCTGCTGAAAAAAATCAGAGAGGACACATGCTAATGGATAGGAAGAATCAACATTGTTAAAATGGCCATACTGCCCAAGGCAATTTACGGATTAAATACTATTTCTATCAAGCTTCCAATGGCATTCTTCAGGGAACTAGAAAAAACTATTCTAAAATTCATATGGAACCAAAAAAGAGCCCAAGGCAGTCCTAAGCAAAAAGAAAAAAGCGGGGGCATCACATTGCCCAACTTCAAACGATACTATGAGGCTAAAGTAACCAAAACAACTTGATACTGGTATAGAAACAGACACATAGACCAATGTAGCAGAACAGAAAACCTAGAAATAAAGCCACACATGTGAAACTATCTGATCTTCAACAAAGTTGACGAAAGCAAGCAATGTGGAAAAGACTCCCTATTCCATAAATTGTGCTGGGACAATTGGCTAGCCGTGTGCAGAAGACTGAAACTGGACTCCCTCCTTACACTATATAAAAAAGCAACTCAAGATGAATTAAAGACTTATATGTAAAACCTAAAACTATAAAAAACCCAGAAGAAAACCTAGGAACTACCATTCTGGACATAGGCCTGACAAAGATTTCATGATTAAGATGCCAAAAACCATTGTAACAAAAACAAAAACTGACAAATGGTACCTAATTAAACAAAAGAGTTTCTGAACAGCAAAAGAAAATAACAACAGAATAAAAAGGCAACCTGCAGAATGAGAGAAAATATTTGCAAACTATAAACCTAACAAAGGCCTAATATCCAGAATCTATAAGGATCTTAAACAAATGTACAAGCCGAAACCAAAAAACTCCATTAAATAGTGGGCAGAAGACATGAACAGACACTTTTCTAAAGAAGACATACACATGGCCAACAAGCATATGAGGAAAACGCTCTACATCAGTAATCATTAGAGAAATGCAAATCAAAACCACGATAAGATGCCATCTGACATCAGTCAGAATGGTTATTACTAAAACGTCAAAAAATAACAAATACTGGTAAGGTCGTGCAGGAAAGGAACACTTACATACTGCTTGTGGGAATGTAAATTAGTTCAGCCACTGTAGAAAACAGTTGGGCAATTTATCGAAGAGCTTAAAACAGAGCTACCATTCTACCCAGCAATCCCATTACTGGGTGTGTACCCCCAAGAACTGTAAGTCATTCTATCATAAAGATACATGCTCACCTATGTTCACTGCAGCACTATGCATAATAGCAAAGACATGGTATCAACCTAAATGACCATCAGCAGTTGAAAACACGGTACATATACACCATGGAATACTATGCAGCCATAAAAAAGAATGAAATCATGTCTTGCAGCAACATGAATGCAGCTAGAGGCCATTATCCTAAGTGAATTAACACAGGGACAGAAAACCAAATACCAAATATTATCACTTATAAATGGAAGCTAAGCATTGAATATTCATGGACACACAGCAGGGGACAAGACATAGCAAGACTTATTTGAGGGTGGAAGGTGAAAGTAGGGTGAGGATCGAGAAACTACTTATGGGGACTTTATTGCTGGAGTGATGAAATAATATGCACATCAAACCCCCATGACACACAATTTCCCCATGTATCAAACCTGCATATATAACCCCTGAACCTAAAATAAAAGTTGGAAGAATTAAAAAAAAAGGAGTACCTAACTTGGTGGGTGTTGTAATGTTTACTGAACAAGCACACAGCCTTTTGGGCATCTAAATCACAGCACAGAGGCTCTGGGGCATGGGATCTAGTGACCTCATACAGTGGTTGAGATAATCAGAATATAGAGAGTATTGAACATATCTAATTACTTTACAAATTTCTTCTTTAATAATGTGAGTAGAGCACTATCCAGTGGCTATCTGAGAAATCCCAAAGACCTTTAGATAGGAATGACATTTAACAGCTTTATTCCCATAAATTTATAACTTAAATTTATTAAAAAAACAGAAGAATGGGAGAAAGGAAGAAAAAGAAGAGAAGAGAAAAGAAAAGAAAAAAGGAAGACCCAGAATTTTAGAGAAAACTGGAAATTACAGCAAAAGTTAGACATTAGTTTTGGATACCTATTATAGGCGATAATACTTTAAACAAACAAAACAAGAGGAAGTCTTAGAAGTGAGAAACCTTTGCCATAAATGATTCAAGATCATGACCAAAACACACAACTTATATTTGAAGACCAAAATTTTAAAATGATTTTTATAAGTTGTTAATCTTTATATAATTATATATATACATATATATGTGTGTATGTTAAACATAAAGACTGAAATAGGTGATAAATTTAAACTTTTTAACCCTAATTTTAAAATAATTACCTTTACTAACATATGAAATAATGGGTTAATTAAATAATAACATTAATTAATTTATATATTTATTTTATATTTATATATAATATATATTATATAATATAATTAATATATATGATATATAAATCTATAATATAATTTATATATAATATAAATATATAATATTTAGATATTAATTTATATTATATTAATAAAAATAAATAATTTAATAAATATTAAATAATATTATCTTTAATTTACCAACTTAATAACCTGCACAATCTTTAAATCAGACAGCACATACTCATTATCAAGTGTACATACTCACTTTTCCCTTTACATATTCCTCTTGAGGGATGATATATCAGAAATAGTGCCTCACTGTGGAAATAGTTTCTGCCTTCTGAAACACAACTTGAGGATACATCAGAATTCCCAGCAGGGATGTATACTTTGAAAAGGTTCCAGAAATGATTCTGATACCACACTCACTGTTGCGAATCAATGACAATATGGCACTTCCATTTGGGAAATCAAATAATGAGTGATGTTTATTACTCCTTAGATTTTAATGTAAAGTTTAATAGTCCCGTTTAGCTTTATACATATTTTGTCCTAAGCAGTTTACAGATCAATATTTTTTAAAGTTTCTACTTTTTATTAATTTCATTGAAATCCTTTTGATAAAGTTAGACTTCCTGGAACCCTTATGTTTAGTAATGAATTTTCAGATTGCTTCAGGTTTATAAGGAGAAATACATATGACGCTACAAAAGTGTGAGGGACTAGGACTGACATGCTTTTTCTAGGGCCTCAGTTGGCTAGAAGTGGACAGCAGCTGTTCTATCAAAAACTCAAACAGGGGTTTTGGGGATTTGCAACCTCAACCTCTTTCCCAGAGCATATTAGGAGGACACAAATATAAGGATTCAATAAATGCACTGGCAGATCACAATATGAAAAGTCACTGCTATGGGGTATTATTTGCTAAGTAGCTAATCCCTCTGGGGACTCTCTGAGACAGCCCATGGAACATCTCATAATCTTCCTGTTCACTGACTGGTATCCCATATTTGCTGGATGTCACCACCAGGGGCATTGTCCCCTCTTCCTGCCACACACATGTAATTCTGGGTTTTTTTCTATGTGTCCAATCTTCTATGCAAAACCCTTCCCTGGGAAGAGTGACAATGCAGACTCTTGAGATGGAAATCTGTGAACCTTACTAGAACTTTCTGTTGAACTCAGGAACACTGGGGAACACTGAGGCATCAATACCATATGCTTTGACATGGTTTTTAGTACTCTTTCCATTTTAGGCTTTTTTTTTTTTTTTTGTCTTAAATTTGAATACAGTCATGTTCTTCAAGTTTTACCGTATAGAAAGAACTGCCCTCCTATGAAACCACAGGGATTAAAGACATAAAGCTGCAGCTTTCACTGCGGTAGAAAACCCTATTTTCCTGCCTGTTGGCAGAACACTTACTAGGAGTATGCAGAAGCAAAGTGCAATTATTCTCCATGATGCAACGACCTACATTATTCATCAACGTAGAACAAAACCCAGATATATTATTAATTATCCCAGATTATTCATTTGTGAGCAGACTACCAATTGTCGTTCCAAATGAATTTTCTTTGTTCTCAGTACTTTTGATCATATTCAAAATCTCAAAGCTTTTAAAATTTTCAAAATGGGCTCTCAAAATAGGAAATGTGATCTCGTGAAGCTTACTGTGCTTACAGTTTGTTATGAGCCAAATGCTGTGTCCCTCTAAAACTCCTAAGTTGAAACCCTAGACACTAATATGATGGTATTTGGCAGTGGGGTCTCTGGCAGGTCGTGAGGTTTAGGTTAGATACTGGAAGGAGGCCCTCATGAGGAGATTAGTGTCCTCATAGGATGAGGACCCAGAGCTCTTCTTCTCGCTCCCCATCCCCCACACACTCAGGGAAGGCCACGTGTTGCCCAATGAGAAGGAGGCTGACCACAAGCGAGGGGCCAGGCCTGACCATGAACTAGCACCTTGATTGTAGGCTTCTCTGCCTCCAGAACTGTGAGAAATAAATGGCTGTGGTTTAAGTCATCCAATCTATGCTTTTTTTTTTTTTTTTTTTTTAAACGGAGTCTTGCTCTGTCGCCCAGGCTGGAGTGCCATGGCACGATCTCAGCTCACTACAAGCTCCACCTCCCGGGTTCATGCCATTCTCCTGCCTCAGCCTCCTGAGTAGCTGGGACTACAGGCGCCCACCACCACATCCGGCTAATTGTTTTTGTATTTTTTTTCAGTAGAGACGGGGTTTCACCGTGTTAGCCAGGATGGTCTCGATCTCCTGACCTCGTGATCTGCCCGCCTGGGCCTCCCAAAGTGCTGGGATTACAGGTGTGAGCCACTGCGCCGGCCCAATCTATGCTATTTTATTATAGCAGCCTGAGCTGACTGGCTGTTATTTTTGGTAGTTACTGATAGTTATCTACTTGCATGTCCAAAGGAAATAACACAGCTACCAATTTTTTAGTGATATTCTTCAAATGTCAGCAGGAAACTTGATTGATTCTGGAATGTGTAAAGAGCTTGACAGAGGTACCACTAAGAATCCTTTTATCTGTTTACAATTCACAATCCTGAGAGGCCACTTGCAGAGAAAAATGCTGATCAAGGTTTCCTGGATGAGGTATTCCTTCTCAGGGTAGCCATATTATCACACTATTAGAGACTACAGACCCCTAGAACTTGACCTTTTGATGGACAGGACTAGAAGAAGGGGTTGAAGTAGATGAAGATTTCCTAAGAACATGGTATCAACTGGTCAATTTTCATTTGAAAAGGACTGAGAGGTCAGCTTGTAGAAAACGAAGACCAAGAGGGAGAAGCAGCAAAGAGCTACATATTAGCAGAAGGTCAGCTTAAGAGTTGAGAGGGAGCAACCTCACAGCCTTACGGCAATTAAAGATATTGAGTATCAAGGAATTAGAAGGATTTAAAAATTATGACTGAGTCTTCAACTGTATTCACTTTGACAAAGTTCATAAGTCTTATGGATTTTTTACTTGCCTTTGTTGGCTGGGTTTCATTTTTTAAAAATGCAGTTCCACAGAGATACTTAGCCATGAGGCAAGACAATTATATTTGTGCTTCTCATTAAATTGTGTTACATCGTAATGTCAGATTCTAGTCTCTCTAAAATCTAAATACCAGTAATTTCAGATTTCATGGTCTGCTTCCTAGCATTAGGATGAACCCCTATGGCAACCCTATTCCTATCCATTGGAGCAAAATGATAACTTAATTATATAATATATCAAAAAAGTGTTTTGTAGTATTTCACTAGTTCTTTGCCTTTGTCTCATACTTGGATACTTAAAATTGAGATTAAATAACTTTAATTTTCACAGGGCTACAGTTGTAAACTGAGTTATTTTTTTCCCATAATACATCAACCTTTGGCAAATAATTCCATCTCCTGGGTCTTATGCCAGAATTTTCAGAACATCCTTAAAAACTGTGAATGAAATGACTTGGCAATTGAATGCTGAAAGAAAAATAAATACTTAAAACAATTTAGTCTAGTTTTAGTCATTTTCATTCAAAAAAACTTTGTTAATCATAAAGTAAGTTTCCCAACTTATGCTTTTAATTCTCCATTGTTTTCAGATAAAGCACTTGCAAACCGTTGAACATTTTTTTGAAGTGTTATATCACAAATTGGGGCTATTGCATAAATGTTATGTTATTTTAGACCACCTAAAATATAACTTCTTTCTGCACTCTACTCTTCTTCAAGTTGTCTTATAATATCCAAAATTTGCACCATAATTTTTTCACTCAAGAAAATACTTTTGGACAATTAAATTATATGTTTTTAACAGAGAGCTAAATGATTTATGGTATTTCTTAATATCTTAATATCTTTGCTTAACCACTGAGCTTATTTGGCATAAATTATGTCAAGCATTAAGAAAATAAGAAGAAGTTATCCTATAGAGAAATTTTATGTATTTAGAATTATTATTATTATTATTATTTTTTGAGACAGAGTCTCGCTCTGTCACCCAGGCTGGAGTGCAGTGGCTCAAGCTTCTCTCATTGCAAGCTCCTTCTCCTGGGTTCAGCCATTCTCCTGCCTCAGCCTCCTGAGTAGCTGGGACTACAGGCGCCTGCCACCACGCCCGGCTAATTTTTTGTATTTTTAGTAGAGACAGGGTTTCTCTGTGTTAGCCAGGAAGGTCTTGATATCTTGATATCCTGCATCTGCCAGATAAAAATATTAGGACAAAGAAGTTCAATAGTCTCAAGAGCTAATTCAGGATATTTATTATATATTCTGCAGACTATGGACCTATTTATTAATGTATTTTTATAATATAACATAAAGTGTCCTACATAAAGTGCTCATTTTGACAAAGATATTTCTTTTCTCCATGTGTTCAATTTGCCAGACAAGCAATATAGCATGTAAGATGTAAGAAAAAGTTCCACATTTTCAAAATTATGGTAATTTAAAAAGTTATTGGGTGAAAGAGTCTATCCTTTTCCAAATAAACGCAAAGACATGAAGTGGTTCTGTTAGTTTTCCCATTGTCTAAATTTATAGTCTTTAATTCCTCATTTTAATATTATTATTTTATTTCTAAGTCATTTTGATTGAATAATATTCAAGTTTTAATGATTTCAATTATTTTAGAACTGACTACTGAAATATTTAAAATTAATTATGATAAATGATTAATACTAAGACTTTCAATAATCTGAATAATCACACATAGAGAGTCATTAGTTATAACACAAAGAAATGTACTTCTGAGCAATATCTAAAATATTGCCTAAGACTTTAAGTTTATTTTTATTATCTTATATAATTGATGACAAGTAGAATGATTTTTGTTTTTGGATTACTGGCAGGACATAGCTCTGTAGTGATCTCAGTAATGATTTTATATAATAACCCTTAAAATTACCAAGCACATATGTAGAATTTCTTACATATTTTAAATTACACCTACTCACTGGGAATGACATACTTTCACCAAATCTCATAATCATAGGCTAAACAAATCTCAAAGGAACCTTGGAGGACTTCTGATTCAGTTATCTCTTTCTGGGTTGGACTCCTCCTCAATCACGTTACTTCCTTTATTCCCTTAAAATGAGTTAATGTAACAGTAAATAACAACTTCCTGGCCAGGTAATTCTTCCTTAGGTTTAGTCCAAATTCCTCCCCATAAAACATATATACGTCTAATTTTTCCTCTGTCTGTGAAAACTGAGAACAGTTGCCTAGAATAGACGTGACTCTCACAAATAAGACACATTTTACTGCATGTTATAAGACATTTTTGAAAGTTTGAAATTATGAAGTCCCTACTTAGGACTTAAGTCATTAAGGGGCCACAAACACTGATAAAATTATTTTCCTTAAACTCTTCTCATTTTCTATTATATGTTATTTAAAATGTTATCAAAAAAAAAAAAAAAAAAAAAAAACGAGAGAGAGAGAAGAAGCCTAACAAATGCGCCAAAGTGAAATCAGTATCTTTGCCAATTTTCTAACTGTAGAAGTTTGGAGCCCTACGCCAGTGCTGAACCTGGCCGCTGGGTCATCCACAGGCACCTGGAAGGGAACGGGAAAACACCCTCCAGTGAACACAAGCTCTGCTTTTCAGCGGTTCACTGCAGAAACACACTGGTCACATCGTCACATCGGTCATCAAATTGAAACAACCATGCTGATGAAAAAGAACAATGATCTGTAGGATGGTTTTACCAAAGAGCCAGATTTGGAAGGCTAAGGAAAGGTGCCTCAAGACAGTGTCTCCTAAGCTGAGATCAGAAGGAAGAAGAGACTTTAATTAGCATAAAAGAGGTGAATGGAGCAGGGTAGGATAGAGAGTTTTAAAGAGAAAAGTCAGCAGAGCAACCTCCTTATGGTGAGAGGGAAAGGGGAACAAGGAAGACTTAAAACAAGGTACATAAAAGAACTAGAACAGGGGCACAGTCTTCTGTGTTCTTTGGCTTCATTGGCTAGCTAGCGTGGTTACTCTGAGTTGGGGGATGTATAGATGCTACTAATAGCCAAGAGTTTAATTGTACATTGGAAAGCAGAAACTATTAAAGAAGATGTTGGCCGGGCGTGGTGGCTTACACCTGTGGTCCCAGCACTTTGGGAAGCCAAGGTGGGTGGATCACTAGGTCAGGAGTTTGAGACCAGCTTGGCCAATATGGAGACACCCCGTCTCTACTAAGAATAAAAAAAAAAAGGTTAGCCGGATGTAGTGGCGCATGCCTGTAATCCCAGCTACTTGGGAGGCTGAGGTAGGAGAGTTGCTTGAACCTGGGAAACAGAGGTTGCAGTGAGCTGAGATCATGCCACTGCACTCCAGCCTGGGTGACAGAGCGAGACTCTGTCTCAGAAAAAAAAAAAAAACAAGATGTTTATCTTCCTTACTCAGATACCATGTAGAAAAGCTGGGATTTTGCTAAATGCAAAAAGAAATTACATACACCCTATATTACAAATGCTAAAAACTAGTCATCAACCATCTATTGTTGTAACATGTCTTTGAATAACATATGTGTTTTCATTATATTTCTAAATTAGGCAATTTGTTTTGTTATTTCAAATCACTGGGTTTGGTGTTTCAATTGCTTAATTAATCAACCCAGAAAATCCGCTGTGGAGTCCAGTTTTCACAGTAAATCTAAATTCTTTTTCCACACAACCATTCTTGTCCATCCTGATGCAATTCCTCTAGACATAACCACAGAGAAGTGCAGAGCACACCCTGCCAAGGGGCATCTACTGAAGAGATACTGATAATGGCAATTATCAGTTATTTAATTGTTATTTACAAAGTTGAGAGAAAGAGCCTTGTAAAAATGTGTATCTATTGGCTGTAAGGATGCTTATCTAGAATTAAATACAGCAGTTGTCTATTTATCCAGCATGTTGATTTCAAAGCCCAGGTCTTTTTACTGAACTACTTTGGAATTAAAAATTTTTATAGTATTTACATATAGGATTAGGTTTCTAAACCAACTCCATCTAACTGCCAGTAAATTTATTTTGTATATAGCACAAGGAATTGAATTCAATCCCAAATTCTCTCCAGAGTACTAACCAAATTTAAATAAACATATGTGATGAGCTAGCATTGCTATTTGTGAATTTTCATATTTTTATTTTCCTTGGCTTACATTTTCCATATATCAAAGTCTCTTTTGAAAATTAAACTATATAATATAACCTCAATTTTCAAACATCAATGATAAGCTGGATTTAATCAACTCAGAACCCAGTGGGGAAAAACATGTTTTACTTGCTTTTCTTTTTTTAATCAAACAAAAGTTATATTTTGTTGTCATTGCAACATATCAGCGAATAAGCAATCCTAGAGAGCTGGGAGCAAGTTTAAATGTGTACATCTATGGGCGAAAGGAACAGCTTAAACTATTATGAGGCGGTCATTTTTCCTCCAGTGTTTCTTACGCCAGTGTGGAGGCAGCTGGAGACCTGGAAAAGATAGCAAAGACATTCTTCTTTTTCTTTTTCTTTTTCTTTTTTTTTTTTTGAGATGGCATCTCCATCTGTCGCCCAGGCTGGAGTGCAGTGGCGCGATCTCTGCTCACTGCAAGCTCCGCCTCCTGGGTTCACACCATTCTTCTGCCTCAGCCTCTTGGGTAGCTGGGACTACAGGCGCCGCCACCGCGCCCAGCTAATATTTTGTATTTTTAGTGGAGACATGGTTTCACCGTATTAGCCAGGATGGTCTCGATCTCCTGACCTTGTGATCCGCCCACCTCGGCCTCCCAAAGTGCTGGGGTTACAGGCGTGAGCCACCGTGCCTGGCCGCAAAGACACTTTTCTTGTGACAATTTTAAACTTGGTATATTTGAAAATAGCACAAATGTTTTTGAAATACTTGCAGTAGAAATAGTGATATTGTAGCAGTTAAAGAAAAAGGCCTATTTTATTGTCTTAGATTTACACCAAGAGGTTGATATAAATATCTTTAGGGTTTGCATTTTTTGAGTTAAAAATGTATTTTAGATTCACAAGGTACATGTGCAGGTTTGTTACAGGGTATATTGTGTAATGGTCAGGTTTGGGCTTCTAGTGTACCCATCACCCAAATAGTGAACGTTGTACCCGATAGGTAATTTTTTTTTTTTTTTTTTTGGAGACAAAGTCTGGCTCTGTCACCCAGGCTGGAGTGCAGTGGTGCGATCTTGCCTCACTGCAACCTCTGCCTCCCGGGTTCACACCATTCTCCTGCCTCAGACTCCCGAGTAGCTGGGACTACAGGCGCCCACCACCATGCCCGGCTAATTTTTTTGGATTTTTAGTAGAGACGGGGTTTCACCATGTTAGCCAGGATGGTCTCTATCTCCTGACCTTGTGATCCACCTGCCTTGGCCTCCCAAAGTGCTGGGATTACAGGCATGAGCCACTGTGCCTGGCCCCCAGTAGGTAATTTTTTAACCTTTCCCTCCCGTGAGCCTCCCCACCTTTGGAGTGTCCATTGTCTATCATTCCCATCTTTATGTCCATGTGTATTCTTTGTGCAGTATTTAATTTTCTGAGTTACTTCACTTAAAATAATGGCCTTCAGCTCCATCCATGTTGCTGAAAAGGACATGATTTTGTTCTTTTTCTGGCTGCATAGTATTCCATAGTGTATATTTACCACACGTTTTCTTTATCCAAACAACACTTAGATTGGTTCTATGACTTTGCTATTGTGAATAGTGCCACAATAAACATCCAAGCGTGGGCATCTTTTTAATATAATGGTTTCTTTTCCTTTGGGAAGATGCCCAGTAGTGGGACTGCTGGGTTGGATGGTAGTTGTATTTTTAGTTCTTAGAGAAATCTCCATACTGTTTTCCATAGAGTTTATACTAATTTACATTTCCACCAACAGTGCATAAGAGTTCCCTTGTCTCTGCATCCTTGCCAACATCTGTTGTTTATGACTTTTTAGTAATAGCCATCTTGACTGGTGTAATATGATATCTCATTTTGGTTTTGATTTCCATTTCTCTGATGATTCATGATACTGAGCATTTATATATATATATATAAAGAACTCAATAAGAAAAAACAATCCCATTAAAAACTGGGCAAAGGACATGAACAGATGTTTCTCTAAAGAAGACATATAAGCAGCCAACAAACATACGAATAAAATGCTTAACATCACTAATCAGTTTGGGTTTTGGATAATTGGATTTAGTGAGGGTCTGAAGGTACAGGTAGACGTGGAGAAATGTTGAATAATATGATTTAGTGCAAAAACTATTTTGAAAGAACATAATAATTGATGAATTTTTTTATTACATCTATATAAATTCCTTGGGAAATTACAAGTGATGAAGGTTAATAGGTGTGCTATTATTGTTGTTTTTCATTAACTGCTTGCTGTGGAATCATTGAATGAATGTAGATAGGTGATAGACAGACATGTTAGAAAGATTTCTTTAGAAAGGTATATTCTCATACTTCTTTAGGGTGGGCAAATTAAAATCACTCATCTGATTGCGGCATATATAACTAAGGTCTTTCATCCTTTTGGCCTGAAATATTCTCCTTCTAACTGAGCAGTATGTGAAGAGAGGAAGCATTCATCGCTTAACCATCAGAGCCGCTTTCTAGAACTGATCCAGTCAGAGTGAAAATATTCTACCAAGCTCAAAAATCATCACACAAAAAAAGCAACCACTTAAGAGTCTCTGGAAACTATCCTAACAGAAAATGTCTTTGAAACGACCTTATATTCTGTTGGACCTAATTAAATCCTTTTTTCTCTTCGCATAGTAAGGACCCATAGTCCCTCGCTGTTGACACTTCCCACTTCAGCTTTCCCTCGTTCTCAGTTTTAGGTGCACCCTACCTCAAGTTCTTACTGCTTCTGATCATGGAACTGTAACAGGCACTTTTGCCTCAATATGACATCACAGCTGCTGCTTCCATGCATCCCAGGAGCTGGGAGAGACTTGGGCCTCTTCTGTCTGCTATTTTTTTTTTTTTTTTTTTTTTTTTAGTATTCCTAATCTCAGGCTATGGTCTGAGAATCAAGCAGCAAACATTTTTGCACTTCTATTTTCTAATAAACTATCTGGATTCCTCCTAAAAGTTGGAAGTGAGGTAGAGTTGATATCTAATTTCACATAGCCATGTTGATAAAAATGAAGCATATCTTTACAATATTTCAATATGTGTAATTCCAAGGCACAATGAGCAAGGTATAGGAATATGTCCCCTGTGTCTAGCTGTTTCTCCAGGCTTCTCCAGAATGATGGATGAAAATGTAATTGGCAAGTCAGATGTCTACTGGGGAAGACTACAGGAAAAAGGATGTGAAATGCTTGACATGATGAGGGATGCAGAGTGTTCAGCAGTTACTTACTGAGCAGCTCATCACTTGATTGTATAGTATATAATATGTGAGAATTTATAGAACAGTGAACATATAAACACACAGAACAAATAAACGTATACAACATAGTAACAGTTTTTAACATGTATTACATACATAGAACATATAAGAATTTACGGAGCAGTGAAAATACCACATTTTGACATTTGTATTGTACTGTGAAAGATTTATACATATTTGTATAAAAAATAAAGGTGATAATCTCTTGTGATCTCCCCAAAATACAGCATCCTTTTCATCTTTTTCCATTATGTAAATATAATATGGTGTGATAGAAATGTAATATGCTGTAAAGTGATAGACATCACGACATATCAAAATGTATTTTATATACACATATATACATACACATATTTATAGAAGTATAATTTATGTACATATATACAAATTCCAAATATGAAATTCAAAGAGTTTTGTCAGATGTCCACACCAATGTAACCATAGTCAGTCAAGACAAAGAACATTCACTGCAGAAACTTCCCTTGTGTTCCTGCACAGTCAACTCCCGTCCTACCTCATCCCGGGTAACCACTGATACGATTTCTACTGCTATATCTTAGTTTTGCTTGTTCTGGGATTTCAGAGTGTACTCTCTAGTGTCTAGATTTATTCATTGAACACAAGGTTTCTTAGCTTCAGCCATGTTTGTTGCAGTTACCAGTAGTTTTGTCCATTTTATAGCTGAAGAGTATTTCATTATGAATATAACACAAATTGTCCATTTTCTTGTTGAAGGTCTTTTAGGCAGTTTACAGTTTGGGGATATTATAAGTAAAGATGCTGTAAACACTCTTGTGTAAGTCTTATGATGAACATAAGTTTTCATTTCTTTTCAACCTAGGATTGGAATTATTGGGTCATAGGTTTCATGTATGCTTAATTATATAAAACAATGTTAAACTGTTTTTCCTAAGTGGTTGTAGCATTTTACATTCCAACAATAATGTATGAGAGTTATAATTGCTCCATATTCTCAACAACACGTGGTACTGATAATATTTTTAATCATAACCATTTTTGTGGGCAGAATAACTCACTGTGGTTTTAATTTGCATTTTCTCAATGACAAAACGATATTGAGCATTTTTGTGTGCTTTTTGTCCATTGGCATAGCTCTGTCATTTTTTCTTTTCTTTATTTTTTATTTTTGATTTTTGAGACAGAGTCTCGCTCTGTCGCCCAGGCTGGAGTGCAGTGGCGCGATCTCGGGCCACTGCAAGCTCTGCCTCCCGGGTTCCTGCCATTCTCCTGCCTCAGCCTCCCGAGTAGCTGGGACTACAGGGGCCCGCCACCTCGCCCGGCTAGTTTTTTGTATTTTTAGTAGAGACGGGTTTTCACCGTGTTAGCCAGGATAGTCTTGATCTCCTGACATCATGATCCGCCTGCGTTGGCCTCCCAAAGTGCTGGGATTAAGGCATGAGCCACTGCGCCCAGCCGTCATTTTTTCTTACATTATTTTCCTTTTTTATTTTTGCTTTTTAATTATTAAGAGTTCTTTGTGAACTGTATTCTGAAAAAAACTTACAGTGTTCAAATAAAGTGTTGCAAATATCTTCTCCCAGTCTGTAGCTTGACTCTTATTCTCTTAACAATGTATTTTAAGAGTTCTTAATTTTAAGGTTAAATTTATCAAATTTTTATATTATATCTTGCTATTTGTTTTCTATTTGCTCCACTTGTTCTTTGTCCTCTTTCTCATCTTTTTTGTCTACTTTCAAGCATTTAAAAATTATTCTATTTCATCGAATACTTTTTATTGATGTAATATTAGTTATCACTGTTTTTGTTACTCTAGCATTTGCTTTAGGGATTATAGTATACAGATGTTTTAACTTAAAGATAACTTGTAATAGCCAACTTTTAATAGACATTATATGACTGTATGCACAGTCTAAGAATCTTACAAACTATATTTCCATTTAGTCTCTCTAGGCTATCGTTATATATTTTACTTTTTTACTCATGCTGCAGAACTCACATGACACTGATATTATTTCTAAACAGCCCATTGTCTTTTAAAGATATTTAGGTAATAAGGGCAGGTATTGTGTATTTACTGATGGTGTTACTATTGCCAGTGCTCTTCATTTCTTTGTGTGGATCCATGTTTCTATCTGCGCGAAGATATTCTTTATTTTCCTTCTTCCTGAAAGGCTTTTACACTGTTCTCATAGTCCAGGTTTGCTGGTAATAAATTACTTTTAACTTTTGTATGTCTGAAGAATATCTTTATTTCATCCTTTCTTGAAAGACGGTTTTGCTGGGTATAGAAACCTAGGAGAGACAGTTTTCTGCTTTTGGTTGGAAGGTGTTTCACTGGAAGCATGAAAGACGTTGCTCCACTGCCCTTTCCCTTGCATTGCTTCCAAAAAGAAATCTGGTATCATCCTTGTTTCTGTTCTCTATGGAAGACTTGTCTTTTTCTCTTTACCACTCTGAGTTTTCATCCATTTGCTTATGATGTGTTGTGATGTGGTTTTCTTAATAGTACCCCCACTTGGGGTTGTTGAGCTTCCTGGGTCTGTGGGTTTATAGTTTGCATCAAATATGGAAAATGCTCACCTATTAATTTTTAAAAATATTTTTTCTATCCATCCACTCTCTTTTCTCCTTTGAGAACTCCAATTACACACAGATTAGTCAACTGAAGTTGTCCCACAGATCACCAATACTCTATTGTGTGAAGAGGCAGAAAAATAGGACCTATAATAAGGATAAACATCAATTAATCTAAAATGACCCAGCAATAGAAAAACCTAGACCAGTGAGCCGAGATCGCACCACTGCACTCCAGCCTGGGTGACAGAGCAAGACTCCACCTCAAAAAAAAAAAAAAAAAAAATAATAATAATAATAGAGCGGTGACTAGAAAAGAAGATGTTTAAAAAGATTCCTTAAGGAGGTCAATAATAATTTTTTAAAGGTTGATAAATGCTGCTGTAATTCTTTTGAGCATTTCTTTCCCTTGCTTCAGGTGGTTTCATGCACTTTGTTACACACTGAAGGGTGACCCCCTCCAGCTTTGCAAAATTTTCTCCAAGTGCAGCTCCTTCCTCGCTGGTACTTTCTCCTGCAATCTCTAGCCACCTTCGTGTACCTGAACTCTCAGCAACAGCTACTCCACTCAGACACCTGCTAGGCTTCCTTAAGCTATCTCCATTGTCGCACTGCTGTCTCAAATTCTCTCAGGTTGTAAGCTGGGATACTCACAGCACACATCTTATTTGTTTCCCATCCTTCAGGGATTACATTCCGTGCCTGATGTCCAGTGTACTGAAAACCATTGTTTCATATATTTTGTCTGGTTTGAGGTTGTTACATGCAGGAGGGTTAGAGGGTAAATATGCTCCCTATTACTCCATCTTATCCAGAAGTAAAATAAGAAAAAAAAAATATATGTAAGTATAAACACACATACACATACATATGTATGTAAATAATGTATATAAATCATATCCTAAAGATTTGGAACAAGAAGAAAATTCAGCTATCAATTTTGTTTACTCACTGCAGACTAAGATGAACATTGTAGACTGGAGCATATTATGGGAGCAGGGCAACCTGTAGAATTGGTCAGGAACTAGAAATGTCAGGACCTGCATTCTAACCCATTTTTGTCAGTAATTATCTGTGTAACATTTTATCAAAGCAGTGAAGGCCTTTGTGAAATCTGCAAGAATAGGGATAATGATATGATTTACCTCACTGGCTTGCTTAAGGAGTTAAAATGTGGTATGAGTCATACAAAGTGCTTGTGCAGCCACAGAGCTTCTATTTTAAGGGCTTTCTTAAATGTTTAGGTACCATCACAAACTAGCTAAGTTAGAAATTTTCATATCGCAAAATCTAAAAGTTCATCTTATGAGTTTAGACATTTTTATTCGCAGAGCAAACGCAACAATGTGAACCTCACATTTTAAAGTATATAATGGCACAATAAAATGCATAGATATAATTTTAGTTCATAATCCTCAACCTATAGGCAATAAACTATGTTATCAGTTTGTTAAAAAAAATACCACAGGAAGTAGTTCTTCAGTACATTTTCCCAACGATAGGATTAATCCATAATAAATTCTGCTACTACTCCTAGTAATGGCAACTTTATGTAACCTTCTTAAACATTATTCACATTTGCACTCAAGTATACCAACTGAAACCCTAAGTGGCTGTTCTGACAACGCATCAGCAATGCGCTTAGCCTGAGCTACATCCATTAGGAGTGATGTGAAGGAGAAGGAAAGCGTTGGACTCTATGATATTTAATGTCTTTACCAATAGAAAAGCTCTATAATTCGTGGAATTCGATTTTTTAATTAAAAATTGGTTCTCTCTTTACACTTAATTGCCAAAACAGTGTTTACAAATACTTTCATCTTGCCCCAGATTGGCCAATGAGGTAGAAGGTTAAACAACCAATTCATCACGTTTTGATTTAAAATGTGTCCATATCATTCTTCCCCAACCTCAAGTATATTTTAATAATCCATTTATTATAACCTCACGTATGGATTCAAGAATAAATAGAGCATTTATTTGCCTTCCAGTTGCATATGAATAAATTAATGTTTTATTAAAGAAAAAAAGCCATGAAAATCAGTTTTCCATCTGCACTCTTTTATTTGTTGCAATACTTTTTATAACAGCTAAGATTTGGATGCACCCTAAGTGTTCATCAACAGATGAATGGATAAAGAAAATGTGGTTCACATACAAAATGGAGTACTATTCAGCCATAAAAGAGAATGAGATCCTGTCACTTGCAACATGGATGGAACTGGAAATCATTATTTAAGTGAATTAGGCCAGGCATAGAAAGACCAACATTGCATGTTCTCATTTATTTATGGGATCTAAAAATCAAAACAATGGAACTCATGGATACACAGAGTAGAAGGATGGTTAGTAGAGGCTGAAAAAAGTGGTAGACAGCTGGGATAATGGTGGGGCAGAGGTGGGGATAGGTTAATGGGTTTAAAAAAAAACAGAAATAGAAAGAATGAGTAAGACTTACTATATGATAGCACAATAGGGTGACTATAGTCAATACAAACTTAATTGCATATTTTAAAATAACTTAAAGAGTGTAATTAGAGTGTTTGTATCACAAAGGATAAATGTTGAGGGGATGGATATTCCCCATTCTCCATGATGTGTTTATTTCACAGTGCATGCCTGTATCAAAACATTTCATGTACTCCATAAATATATACACCTAGTATGTACAAAAAAATTCAAAAAAAAATAGATTTCCCATCAAATATTCTTTCAGAGACGATGTGTACAAAGATCCAGAATTATTGGTCAGTCTAGGCAAACAGAATATCAAATAGCCTAGTATGATTTTCTCCTCTGCTAAATAATACTGGGAAGGCAGGAAGGTGGGCTTCTCTATGGATTGAAGTTAAGAGAAGTGTCAGGAGTTTAGTCCAAGCATGACAACTTACTAGTACTGTCTACTTGAAGAAATTAACTCTTACAACCTTATCTTTGTCTCATCTATAAAACTGAGGGAGCAGGTTAAAAAAAATCTTGTATGTAGGCCAGGCGCGGTGGCTCAAGCCTGTAATCCCAGCACTTTGGGAGGCCGAGATGGGCGGATCACGAGTTCAGGAGATTGAGACCACCCTGGCTAACATGGTGAAACCCCGTCTCTACTAAAAAAAAAAAAAAAAAAAACTAGCTGGGCGAGGTGGCGGGCGCCTGTAGTCCCAGCTACTCGGGAGGCTGGGGCAGGAGAATGGCCTAAACCCAGGAGGCGGAGCTTGCAGTGAGCTGAGATCTGGCCACTGCACTCCAGCCTGGGCAACAGAGCGAGACTCTGTCTCAAAAAAAAATAAATAAATAAAAAATAAATAAATAAAAAATCGTATATGTTAATACATGACTTATTCCACTCCATGTCTCTATTACAATGAAAGATCATACACAGTCTGGATGAAAATATGTTAAATTTACTATGATCTTTCACAGTAATAGAGACACGGGGTAGAATATATCATGTACCAGTACTAACTACTATCAAAGTATGTTAAGTTTATGCCGTAATAATTACTCTTAGGAAACAATCAAGATTTACAGTGATTTCCTAAGGTGAATTTGGACAAAAATATTGAGATAATACCACTCACCAGTGTCACTCTTTTATAGAGATAAGCCTTCAATGTCACATTAACTACTCTATTTTTAATATTAGAATTTTGAAGTTTTTAAGCATCAGAATCTTCAGCTTTCTCAAATGAAGAATGGCAATTATATGTTATTTTCTTTTTTAATTTGAAGACAAAATTTGGGAAATTATTACGCTTTTACTTTTATATTACAAAAAGGTGTTACTTGCAACTAGCATCTACATATCTAAATAACATTTAAAGACTAAGTTCTCTGCAACAATAAAAAGTACTTTAGATTTTAGTAAGTTGACTGTTAGATGGTTGCTCTCTGGCAGAAGTTTAAATATATACATTTAGAGATATTTTTACATCTAGCAATCAGTAAATATCTCTTTTTCTTGCACTTTGCGTTTAATAATTTAAAATAAAAAGTTTAACAGATGATAAATATCAAATCAAAAAAGGTCAACAAATCTTAATAATCTCAAAATATACAAGAAGGGTAAAGTAATGCATAAACCAATACAGAATACATTTGTCTGCACATTTTTGCATAAATTTAAAAAGCATATAATTTTGTAATTTTAATTTTATAGAGCATTCCCTAAAATATTTTTTATTTTATTTAAAAATGAGTTTACTTTGAAATAAGATTAAGTCTGAAAATCAGTACAAAAGATTGATGGTGATGATGTATCAATATAATTTGATGCATCCGTTTTGCTGTCTTGCAAAAAGTGCAGTGAGCAATGGGCTGTCTGTACTTTCAATACAGATGTAGTATTCTGAGAAGAGATGATTTGTTAAGAGCGGATTTAAGACAGAGAGTGTATTCATTCTTTCAAAAACAACAAAAATGAGAAGATGGAAATTCATTTATGTTATAGTAATGCTGAATCAGTATATTTTCAACTTGCCCTGATGTGGAAGAAATATACCATCTCATTAGTCCCTGGTAGGCAGGTGGTATGTGGAATATGAAGACCATAGCATCATTGCTTTTATATAATTGGTTTATTGAATCCAAATGGTGGTTCCATGCATTATCAAATAACCACTGCTTCAATATTAGTCCTTGGAACTGTCTCCATAACGTTAATTCCAATCCTTTGCTGTCTTAGTGTGTATGTAAACCTTAATGAGACATGTTCCAGTTAATAGCATATATTCAACTTTGGGTAATCTATGGAAATTTGGCCCCATGGTCATAAACCTGTGATCAGAATGGCAGATTTAATAAGCATCATATAAATGCTAACTTTTCTTGGAGTGAACAGCTTTCAGTTTACGTTCCAAAAGCGATTAGATGAGATGATAATACACAATGATATTTATACCTAGAGCAGTTCAAAATTTAGAAAAGGAATTAGTGATCTTCAGTTATTTTTTTTTTAATAAATTGAAAAGATGTTCTGTAAAACATAATAGAGTCACAGGAAATTAAAGGCGTATCAGTAAAAACTTTTAGAAAAAGAGGAATGATAGAGAAAAACAGCTATGACTTCTCAATATTTTGGGGAAATAAGTTTAGGATGATGTTTCATTCAGGTATTAATGACACAAATAAAGGATAACTCTGTGTAAGAAGTAGTGTTTATATCTGGTTGTAAATTTAGTTAAAAACATAATCACAATTTACAAAAACTGTAATTACAAATTACAAAGAAAAATAGGCAGACAATCTTGTATTGACATCCTCTTGCATCTTGTTACCTACCAATTTTCTGTTCCATTACAAAATTCAATACTAAAATTTCATAGCTAACATTCAATATTAATTTCAACATTAAAATTTATCAAAATGATTAAAAACAGTCAATTAGAAAAAGCAATACACCAAAAATAATGGTAGTATTTCCAGGCTTCTACTGTGTTGTATTAACCATCATATGGGGGAAGAAAAAGGCTGTAAATTTTGGGTAGGCCACTTGGCTCTGGATTCCAGGACTATGGAAAAGCCAGTGAAGGTAAACTAAGAAGCATTTCCTGTTTTATAAACATCAGCAGAGGACCAAAAAAAGGGATCCCAGATATGTTTTCAAGTAACAAAAAGCATTTTACAAATGCATTTTACATTAACAAAGTGCAATTTTGTCTTTTACATCTGAACAAAAGTTCTGTCATTTTTAAAAAATAAAGTAGGGTCACAGCTTTATAATCATTTTCTCACCTAAAACCCCACGATTATTAACACAGATCAAACTGCAGTTTTGGAAGAGAGTCTTTGACTGGGGAAGCTACTGAACAGTGATGAATGGCCACGGCTAATTCACCGTCCGGAAATTGACGGAGGACTGTGTTTCACGGAGGGAGAAAGGGGCCTCCCAGAGGCTCTGAGGCTGCAGGTCTTCAGCCAGGTGATAGCACTGCACCCACTGTGTGCACCCTGATGGCAACAGCAGGCAAGTCCACAGTCGCCGTGACAGAGACAGCCACAGCTGCCAATCAGAAGACTCACTCTTTCTGGCTTCCATGGACTGTGTTTTGCACATAGAGCTCACTGTTTAGAGCTGTCTTAGCACTCTTCTTTTTTTGAGACTTTTGACTCATTTTCTTTGCGTAACTTTCTCTGTTGATAGATGCGTATGGCTATGGCAGTGACGCAAAGCAAAATAAATATCACAACTGCTATCACGCCTAGGGAGGGAAAAGAAAAAACATCACAATTTTTTTCTTTTTCTTTTTTCTTTTTAGAGAGAGGGTCTCACTGTGTCACCCACACTGGAGTGCAGCGGCATAGCTAACTGTAGCCTCGACCCTCCCAAGTAGCTGAGACTATAGGCCGCTTCACCACGTTCAGCTACTTTTTTTTTTTTTTAAACAATTATTCTTTGTAGAGATGGGGTGTTGTAGAGATGCTATGTTGCCCGGGCTGGTCTCAAACTCCTGGGCTAAAGTGATCCTCTCACCTTGGCCTCCCAAATTGTTGGGATTACAAGTGTGAGTTACCGTGCCTGGCCTCAATGTCAGAATATAAATGGTGATTTTTGCTCCAATCAGAGGCTTTGAAGACATCATTGCTTTTTAAGTTTGGTTAAAATAAACCAACCATCTATTATATTATAAACTGAAAACATCAAAACTCAGAAATGCTAACGCCAAGTAATTTTATGACATTTAGCATACTTCTGCGCTACTGTGACTTTTGGATGTGGCTGTGTTAGGCTTTTCCCCTATAGGTATATGATGATTGGGTTTCAGATAATGCTTTCAGATTTAAAAGAAGACATACATGTCTCTAAGATCACGTGCATCCTTCAGTTAACAAGTGGGAAATTTTAAATCATTTAAAAAGTATAGTGTGTTTAGCATCATCATAGATCATTAAATGTTATTGTTAGTACAGTGAAATGGGTACATTTTAATAAAATTGTTTTCAAATACTTTTATGATGCTATACTTTTGAAACGCAGTAGTGTAGCATATAGGTAATCAATCCCTATTACCAAAAATAATGGAGGCAGATTTATTATTATTTTTTTACCTGGAATGTGGATTATTTGAAACAGGTGGGTGAAATGTTTTAAAATATTGAATCCATTAGCAGTGCCCATGATTCTCGACTCTAGCTGCACACTAAGTCAGTAAATCAGAATAAATGAATGGAAGGCCTGGATATCAGTATCTTTACAAATTGTTTCAGGCTTTAATTCAGAGCCAGAGTGCTAAAGCGTGAAGCCATGCCACAGAATGCTGTTTACTGAAGCAATCATATTAGTGACAAATGAAAGTAAAATCTATGCTAAAAGAAATAAATACATATAAAGACAAGCTTCTGAAGGTAATCAGAATATGTCACCCCCAAATATGCCTTTTTGACAAATATTTTGAGGTAAAGGCAATTAAGAAGCAGCCAATGGAGGAAGAGCTCTCTAGATCCGCCCCTCCTTTCACCTAAAGACAGGATGTAAATTCTCTTTTACCGGAGACCATTCTTACCAGCTCAGGGATGTCAGCAGAAGCATGTACAAACACACTTACTCCATTAGTTTCTTCCCATATATTTATCTTCCCATGGTTTCTTGCCTTTGGAAGCCTAAAATTGCTTTCCATTGTCCTGTCATTTCTCCACGAATGTATTGTTGAAGATGAGCCAGAGTTCTAAGCCACCGCGCTTTGATTTTCACTGAGATTTCTCCCACATGCTGTGGGCTGCATGCCTTAGTAAACTTGCTTGTTTTTCTCTTGTTAATCAGAGGTCTGTCCCAACTACAAACTTACGAGTGATGAGGAGAAATTATATTTCCTCCCCCATGCTTTTACTGCCTACATAGTACATTTAAAGTACTTCACAAAAATATTAGTTTATACCTTCAGCCAGTCCATATTAGAAAATGCAAACTGCCTTTGGGAAAGCCCAGGGGAAGCCTTCCAGACTCCTTTTCATCCCCTCCTTCAGAAACCAAGTAAGAATTTATCAGGGGAAGGGAACACTGCTAAGATGTTTCTCTACATTTACTCAGTCAATCTTGCCAGTGATACTTGACCACAAGCAATATAATACAATTCCAAAGATAAGAGCTGGTTCTATTATCAACTTGCCCATTTCCTTATCACCAAAAGCTGGGCACTATCCCTGACATTGTGTAAATGTCTGTAGGCCTTGGAAACCTAGTCTGAAAATGTTCGGCATGTTGAAATTGCATTTGCATTGCAATGAAAAAAATCTCCTAAAAAAGGCAGGATTGATTTAGGATTGGATTGTATTTAAAATTGAACACGCAAGTATACCTTTTAGATATGCATTATTGACCACATTCCCACTGGAAACTTTAAAAACAGTTTTTGTTCACCAGGTCATGTATTTTTAATTTACACCTCACTGATTTCTAAGAGAAAAAGAATTGAGATAGTGATGGAAATGTAAATATCCCCAACTCAAATTTAGTCAGAACTTTATTGTGTCGAAACTGTTTTCTGTCATTTTGGAGGAAACAAACACACCTAGCTTACTTTTGTATGTGTTATAGAGATTCTGCAGAATAAGAATACAATCAACATTGCAATAATTCGGCCGGGCGTGGTGGCTCACACCTGTAATCCCAGCACTTTAGGAGGCTGAGGCAGGCAGATCACGAGGTCAGGAGATAGAGACCATCCTGGCTAACACGGTGAAACCCCGTCTCTACTAAAAATACAAAAAATTAGCCGGACGTGGTGGCGGGCACCTGTAGTCCTAGCTACTCGGGAGGCTGAGTCAGGAGAATGGCGTGAACCCGGGAGGTGGAGCTTACAGTGAGCCAAGATCACGCCACTGCACTCCAGCCTGGGTAACAAAGCAAGACTCCATCTCAAAAAAAAAAAAAAACTTTCAATAATTCACAAGGAAAGGTGAATGCTTATTTTTTGCACCAGTTCTAAATAAATTATATTTTAGAAAAAAAGTTTTCATTGCCTAAACATACTTTTAAACTGTGCTTAATTTTACTTTTCTTCAGTTAAAAATAACCACAAAACATTCTTAGCCTATTAGATTAGTTCTTTCCAAAGTATGATTAAAAGTGAAACATACAATGGCTACTGCTGTAAATGTCCTTAATGACAGGGAATTGTACACTTTAAAATAATAATGCATTTTAAATAATGTGTGCATTTAAAACTTCTTAAATAAGTGAAACATTGTTATGGGAGTATCTAAATCATGCCATTTGTCATTAAAGGAAAGTACCATGAAGTGTGTGCTCTGATAATTAGCTGAGGTTTCCATTGCTTTGAACACAATTACTTCAGGTCCGTCCAGCAGTTGCCATTACCTTGACAAATATCCCATATGTCCTAGGGAATACAGCTATTTTCAAATTCATTATTAGTTTTGTAACTGTTCTTCAAAAAAAATTGTTTCAGCAGAATTCTTACACACTGAGCATCCCCAGGGAAGCTGAAATCAGCAGATACTGCCTCAGAAAATCAACGAAGGCGGGGCACGGTGGCCATGGTTTTGCTCTCAGCACTTTGGGATGCTGAGATGGGCAGATCACTTGAGGCCAGGAGTTCGAGACCAGCACGGCCAATATGGAGAAACCCTGTCTCTACCAAAAACACAACAAATTCGCCAGGCACAGTGGCGCACACCTGTCATCCTAACTACTCGGGAGACTGAGGCAGGAGAATCGCTTGAACCCGGGAGGCGGAGGTTGCAGGGAATGGCGATCTCAGGCCACTGCACTCCAGCCTGGGTGACAGCGGGAGACTCCTGTCTCAAATAGAAAAAAACAAAAAACAGAAAAGCACAAAGCAATACATAGCACCCCTGTGACCTCACCATTGAGCGTTGATTCTTACATATATTTCCCATTGTGCTAAGTAATGCATCAGTATCTAAAGCGATAATGACAAACAACAGGTCATTCAGGGCCTTGTTACCTCCGATGACCGCAGAGTCTGTTCTGTCTGCATTCACCAAGGGCTCTCCCTCATCCGCTGGTCCAGAACGACCTACAACGGGGAAAGGGAGAAAGATGATTAGCTTGATTTAATCACGCCACAATTCACACATATCAACTTTTGTCAATTAAAAGTGAATTAAAATAAGAACATCACAAAAATATATTTTAGAAAAGGAAAAAAGGGAGGATGACAGAGACAGAGAAAAGAAGGCTTTTGAGAAATTCACAAACATTTGAGAGAAGCGCAGTTTCGGGTGCGCTGGGGTGGAAGGCCACACACCTGCGCCCCCCGCGAGTCGGGGAGCCAGTTCCCGAGCCGGGGAGCCGGACGCCGCCCCCGCCGCGCAGCGGGTCACTGGGGCCACGTGGCCGCGCACAGTGACCCGGGAGGGGCCGCCGGGGCGCAGCGCCGCCTTCAGGGGAGCAGCGCGGCCAAAGCGCACCGCTGAGAGGCAGCCAGTGAAGCCGCTCGCCGCTGCCCGCCGTGTGTCCGGGTCCGCGCCGGCGGCCTCTGAGGACAGAAGGGGGACACACAGTTAGGGCGCAGCGGCGGAGATGGGGCGCAGAGGCACCCCGCATTTGCAAGACAGCGACCCTCGAAAGTCCCTCCAAACCCCTTGTTCCTTCACTCCAGGAGAGGTCACCCTGAATCTTTACTTTTGGCAACTATTTCCATTGTCAGGGTTATGATAACAGATGTGTTCAAGTCCAGATGGCTGGCTCTCTGCAAGTGCCAGAACTTCATAGGAAAGCAGTTACATGGCATACATTTAAGAAATCCTCTGCCATTTAATTTTTAAAATATAGCACTAAAATAAAATTTTAATGGGACTCAGCCAATAATCCCGAGATTACAGAAAAACGACTCTTGGAGGGCAGAGCTCTGCAAATCCTTTCTGGTTTTGCTTATTATATCATATTATAGTTGCTATTTTGTATGATGACTTTCATATTATCTAAATAAACTATCTTTTGTCATCAGATAATATCCCTCTTTATCTCATTTAAGATTCGATTATATTCCAATCTTAAATTCAATCTTATCTGAAAGTAGTGCTGCATTTCTTAAATTTATCAGCTGTTGCCTGCTGGTTTCTGGCAGGCCCCTTCATGTTCAATATTGTAAGAGCATTTAACTGTTATTTTTAAACCTCGTTTGACAGAATTTAGTCCATTCGTCTTTAGAGTAATAACCACTATATCTGATTTTATTCTTTTTTATCTTACACTATTTACTTCGCATGATTTGTTTCATCTTTTTTCCTTTTATTTTGCTGGTTTAATCAGTTTCCTTCTTATTTCCTGCTTTCCCTTTTGTGAGTTTCAGAGCTCAACTTCCCTAGCCCTCACAATCAGAATTATTCCTTTACACGGTTACATGAAAACAAGTTCCTCTTTTTCCAACTTTCCCCCACTCCCAATAGTGAGATGATCGATTGCACGGGTTCTTTCTCCCAACCCTCCCACCCCACCGCGGGGTCCCCACAACAGATCTTCCCTGAATGGGAGGCTTGGGAAATTCTTCTTTCTTTCTTCTCTCACTTTTACCTTTTTACCTTTCTTTCTTTGGTTTTACTCTAGTACAGTTAGATCCTGACCAGAATGACAATTTCTCTTACACTTGTATTTTTCTGTTTCCAGTTCAAGGATCTTTACATAATTTATTTTTTTCCAAGAAAGAACTTTGACAGGATTGACGAAGACCCTCCCCATGACCAGATGTTGGTCAGGCTACTCTAAGCTCTCGGCTCAACCAGCCTGACCTTTGGTCTTTCATCGGCCAGCTTACCTAGAATCCTGCCAATCTGATTTTAACCCAAATCTCCCACCGTCAATATCGGATCACCCTCAATGTCTAATCACCACCTTTCTCATCCCTCTCCTCACCCGACAGGTGATATCTGACTACCCTGGCCTGGCTTCACCAAGAATCCTGGTAAGTCAGTTTGGCAAGAATTACTCTCTCTTATTTTGTAATTTTTCACTCAGACGCCCCACCCCAGCCACTCTGTTCAAGTATCAATATATTGATAACTTAGAACAGAGTGTTTTGAGTAACTTTCTTTGTAAAATTAGTGGCTTCTCTATTAGCCAACTTGTTGGTCTATTTTACTATGTTAAAGAAAGCACTTCCTATATAATTCCAAATTTAAATATAAAAGTGTAGTTTTGGTATAATTACTAAGTGATGTGAGAGTGGCAAAAAATTTATAGCAGAACCAATCCTAAAATATAGTTGTTCAAAGTATAAAGTGTTTTATTAATCTTTGATGATTATCTCTACCTCCAAGGACAGGCAAAATGAATATTTATAATTTTCTGAGATCAGTTGCTTCTTACTATATACTTCATTGCTGAATTTGAATGTAGATTTTTATACCATAAGTTACATGCCTTTGAATATACCATCCTTGAATGAAAACATTAACACCTTCAATTTCATGTTCTCCTTTTTTTGGAAGGAAACAAAGATGTATATAATAAATATTATTCTACTTTTTGATCCTCTTAATATTAAAGTGTTCATTTTCTTAATTGATTTACATAAGATGGGTATTTTTCTTTAAAAAAAGATTATTTTCCTCAGTTCCTTTATTAAATGTAAAGCTAACTGTGCTTTTACAACAGGTTATAAAAGACAGTATGATAGACAATTACTGTAACTTTCTACCTTGCGTAATAGATATTTATGAATATGCCTCCCCATTCCTGTCAGATACTAGAGTCATAAAGGATGGAAACAACAGGTAAAGCAGGGCTTGAGACAGAATTAAAACTGTATTCATCTGCTGTAATAAGATAAACAGTTTTTTTCTCTTTTTTTCAACTCAAATGTAGTTTTAGCATTGAATGACGGTCTCTGGAGTTGATGTTGATTAATACATACATAATCTGTGAACTTAGTGTCAGCTTTGATAATATTTCACTTTTCAAGAAGGGTTAGAAAAATACCGTGATTCATTATGCATGATTGCCAAGTGAGAGGTTAAGTGTGGAGGTATTTTTCCAGGAACGCCCTTGCACATCTCACAGGCAGCACTTACTCATGATTATATGTACACTCAGGCAAGAGTACAGTTTGCACCTTGATTGTCACTCACTGTGAAATTATTATTCAAGTAAGACAAGGAGCTTCCTTCAGCATGATGAATGCTGCCAGGGTTTGTGACATGACACTTGCGTTTTTTGGAAAAAAGCCCTTTCTTCTACTTACCTAAAACCTTTCCCAATATGAGAGATTTGACGGCGTTGAATTCTGTCCCTGAGGACAAGATGACTTGTTTCTTTGCACTCTGGTTAACCTATTAGATGTCCCATGAGAAGCAAACATCAACAGAAAGTACAATTTTAATGATAAGGAAGCAAAGGAAGATGAGGAAAGGAAAGATGAAAATAAATCACTTTTAAGTATCACTACAAAAGTTCAAGGAGCCACCTTCAAATAATTAATCATTTAGAAGGGGAAGCTATTTTATAGCAATTCCTATGATGCCATCAGCTACCACTGTATCTATGATCTACCCACTTGCTGGCTTTACTCTTCTTCATAATGGAAGGATCTATAATGGGCAGAGTCCATGAAAAAGATGGAAGCAGCTGTTTTAAACTTAAATACGTACTCATTCTGTGGAGAAAATTTCAAACATAAAAGCAAGCATTGTTGTCCTCTGTGCAGATTAAAAGTATATTTTCCTTCCAATGCCGATGACAATGTGTAATTTACTTCGTCTGTTGTGACTCAGGTCTATTTTCTTACTTATTCCCATTTTAATGACTATGTTGTGTGCTTTTAAACCGTGTTTTTAAGTTGCTAAAGTATTTGTTCTTTTATAATCAGAATAAGGCAAGTTCCCACTGCAGTATCAATGAATAGATTCCACCAGTAGTCACTATAATAAACTAGAAAACATTCCCCTACTGAGTAAAGTAAAACAAATAAAGATATTTTGATATTTTAAATAGTAAAATATTAGTAATACCTTTGACAGAATTATATTGCTAAACAAACAAAACAAAGCAATACAGAATAAACCACCACCTCCTCTCCCCCAGATCCTGGCCGTATTTGGCTTCTTTTTCTTGACTCACGGAAGAGCAGCACTGAATGGGTTGCTCTTTTATTAATATCTATTATCAAATTTTTGCATTAGATTACTTGTTCTCAAAATAATAATATTAGTCAGTCTGACTTTTGAATTTTTGGGATTACCTCTACCACGACCACTGCGTCTTCTCTGTTAATTTTCACTTGGTGAAGTTGCCCATCAGCCATGTTTTTAAAATCAAAGGCAAATGCATCAGGATTTTGATGTCTATCTAGCTTGTACCTAATCTGCAAACTTCCTAAAAAGAAAAATAAATGGCATTTAAAATTAAAGTGGTATTTTATAAAACTCTTGATACAGATTCTAGAGCACTTTTATTATTATTTACTTACAGCACTTTTGAATCTATTTAGCATCAATTTAGATGCACCCAATAGTCATCTTTCCTGGAACAGTAATTACTTAAGTGCTATTCCAGTGCCAGACTCTGGGTCCAATGATGCTATTTTAAAAGTCAAGACTAAATGTGTTGTTAACAAGCAGTCTCTCTTCATTTTTAAATGAAAAGGTTTAAATTATGCATATGAGCTCAGAACTCAGATCTAAATTCATTATGACTTTGATATTTATTTTATGAAATGATGAAACTCCATGCAACATTGTATCAACATTCAGTTCCTGTAATTATAACTTCTAATAAGACTCATTTTAATGTATTACTGATATGTGGATAAAGATTTTTTATAGCCAGAATTATTTTAAGTCACCTGCCATAATCCAAAAATGAGGAAGAGAAAAGGTTTTGTCAGGAGACAAGGTTTCCAAAATATCTACATCATCTAATACACATACCCCTCTCCTACACAGATGTACCCTCATTATCTATAATTCTCTTGCAGCTTATACTAAGATCCTGTCAATCAGATATATATATACATACACACACTTGAGGTGGAGTCTCTCTCTGTCGCCCAGGCTGGAGTGCAGTGGTGCGATCTCAGCTCACTGCAAGCTTCACCTCCCTGGTTCACGCCATTCTCCTGCCTCAGCGTCCCAAGTAGCTGGGACTACAGGCGCTCGTCACCACGCCTGGCTAATTTTTTGTATTTTTAGTAGAGACAGGGTTTCACAGTGTTAGCCAGGATGGTCTCGATCTCCTGACCTCGTGATCCGCCCGCCTTGGCCTCCCAAAGTGCTGGGATTACAGGCGTGAGCCACCGCGTCCGGCCTAATCAGAGATTTTGTAGATTTTTTTCTAGACATTAAATTTTTGTGCTGTGTATCTAACAAACTTAAAGCTTGGTCTTCTTGTTCAACTGTGAAAGCCTTGGAATGCCTCAATTACCACTGTTTGAGAGGCTGCCACTATACTTTTCTTCTATAAAAGTGATATAACTAGTTTTTCAGTCACTGATGAGATAGAGAACAGCTGTACTTATCTGTTGCTTAAAGGAATTGGCTTTTATATAGCTGTACTATAACATCCACATAAATGCTCCTCTATTATGCTTAGAATGAGGAGGGAATGTATGTCATGTATCTAGATAGCTTATTTCAAAATGAACTGCAAAACCAATTTGAGTCATCATGTAC
The DNA here is from genome assembly GCF_037993035.2 of Macaca fascicularis. Lineage (NCBI taxonomy): Eukaryota > Metazoa > Chordata > Mammalia > Primates > Cercopithecidae > Macaca > Macaca fascicularis. The sequence goes on along the minus strand of NC_088389.1, from coordinate 125,635,337 downwards.
TATTAAAGGCATCCTATCAATAATAAGAATATAATGGCATATCAACTCCATAAAATTATCAAACATGTGAGAAAAGCATCTTAATTTAATCTTGAAATGCTAGCTTTCATAATAACCATTAAGGAAGGCACTGAAAAACCAAAGACATTGGAAGGCATGCAGTTTTCTTTCATCATTTGTAGTTTGAATGCTGAAAAGACCCATGCCATTACAGTCCTATTTTTCTAATTCAGGGTTCTCTTTTTCTTTACACAAAAGATATTCACCATTGTTGGCGAGGATAACTGAAAGGTATTCCTCATAGAAAGAGCTCACATACAGCAATAAGCTCGGAGTTTGTGTGGTTCGGAAGCTCAGCGTGATCATTTCTCTGGTCAATGTTACATCTCTGTGTAACGAAGAAGCGAGGGAGCTGGAGTTTTCACTTAAAGTGTAATGTTCTTGAAAATGATATGTCATTGAGGAGCCAGTTTGAAAATATGCGGAAATCTCTGAAATGATAAATACATTTTTGTTATGTTAACAAAATGTAAGTCCAACAGTCTTGTGTTAAGTACGTTTAGAGAATGAGACCAAACCTTAAATATCCTGGGAGATGAAATAATAGTGAAATGCTTTCCTGTTTTATTTTTTATTTTTCACTTTAAAAATTTTTTTAAAAACTGCAGTTTGAAGAAAAAGTAGCAAACTCCAATATACTCATAACCCAGAATTGACTAATATTTAATAGAGATTTTATTTAATTCTCCAAATCATCCTCATCTCATATTTACATATGATTTATTCTCCAGAATAAATATATAATTTAAAGGTAACTTATCTCATCTTTGGGTTCCAATATTTTCCCAAATCATTCATTTTTAAACATCTTTATTCAGATATAATCCATATGCCATGTAATACACCCAATTACAGTGTAAAATTCTATGTCTTTTAGTATATTCGCAGGCATGTGCAAACATTGCCACGATCAATTTCAGAGTATTTTCACTCCTCCCGACCTTCTTATTCCCTCATACAAAACCCTCCATATCCACTAGCAGTCATTCTCTGTTTCTCTCCAACATCCCAGCCTATGCAACTACTAATTTACTTTCTGTCTCTGCAGAGGTTCCTATTCGGGAGGTTTCATATCAGTGGAATCATATAATGTGTGGTCTTTTTAATCTGGCCTCTCACTTAGCATGATATTTTCAAGGTTCGTCCATCTTGTAGCATATATCAGAATTTTATTCCTTTTTATTGGTGAATAATATTTCATTGGATGTAAATAATAATGGATGTGCCACATTTTGTGGATCTATTTAACAGTTGATAGACATTTGGGTTGTTTCTACTTTTTGACTATTATAAATAATGCTTCCGTGAAAATTCACATGTAAGTTTTTCTATGGACACGTTTTTATTTTTCTTAGGTATATATACCTAGGAGTAAAATTGTGTAATCTTATGATAACAACAACTTTAAGATTTTGAGGGAAAAAAAAAAAAAGATTTTGAGGAACTGCCATATTTTTTCCAAACTAGCTATACCATTTTACATTCCAAACAGCAATTAGGAGGGTTTTAATATCTCCACATCCTCACCAACATTTGTTATTATCTTTCTTTCAAATTACAGCTACACTTGTCTGTGTGAAGAGGTATTTCATTGTGACTTTGATTGTGTTTCTCTACTGGCTAATGTTGCCAACTATTTTTTCATGATTTTATTGGCCATTCACACATATTTGCTGAAGAAATACCTCTTTATAAGCTTTACCTACTATTTAATTGGGTTAAATTTCTTTTTATTCAGTTTTTTTTTTTTTTTTTTGAGGCGGAGTCTCGCTCTGTCACCCAGGTGGGAGTGCAGTGGTGCAATCAGCTCACTGCAAGCTCTGCCTCCCGGGTTCACGCCATTCTCCTGCCTCAGCCTCCTGACTAGCTGGGACTACAGGAGCCTGCTACCACGCCCGGCTAATTTGTTTTTTTAGTAGAGATGGCATTTTCACTGTGTTAGCCAGGATGGTCTCGATCTCTGTCCTCATGATCTGCCCGCCTCGGCCTCCCAAAGTGCTGGGATTACAGGCGTGAGCCACCGCGCCCAGCTTCTTATTCAGTTGTAAAAGCTGTTTAAATAATTTGAATACTAGACTCTTTTAAGATACATGATTTGCAATAATTTCTTCCATTCTATGGGTTATCTACTCTTTCATTCTCCCATGTTTTAAGAGTTTTATAGTTTTAGTTCTTACATCGAGGTCTACTTGGCACATTTTTATGTATGTGTGAGATAGAAGTCTAATTTCATTCATTTGCATGTGCATGTATATTCAGTTGTCTCAGAGACTATTTCTTCCCATTGGGTTGTCCTGGCACTCTTGTAAAATCCATTGACCATAAACGGTGAGGTATCTATCTGGAATTTCAGTTTTATCCCACTGAGCTATCTGTTTAGTCTTAGGCCAGTTATATACTGCTTTGCAGTAAGTTTGGTAATTGGGAAGTGTGAATCTATCAAATTTCTTCTTTTTCAAGATTGTTTTGGCTATTCTGCATCACTTAAATTTTCATATGAAATCAACTTGTCAATTTCAGGAAAGAAGCCAGCTGGGATATTGACTCAAACTGTACTGAATCTGTATATTAATGTAGAGAACACTGGTATTTTATTTATATTAATTATTCAATCCATGACATGAAATATCTCTCCATTTATTTATCCTTAATTTCTTTCCATGCTTTATAGTTTTCAGTGTGTTTTCCATTTCTTTTGTTAAATGTATTGCTATGTATGTTATTATTTTTGATGCTACTGTAAATAAAATTCTTATTGATTTTATTTTCAGATGATTCATAGCTAATGTATAGAAATACAATTCATTTTGTATATTGTTCCTGTATTCTGCAATTTTGCTGAACTTGGTTTTAGTTTTAATAGTTTTAAGTAGATTCTTTGGGATTTTTTTATATAAAAAAATCGCACCATCTCAAATAGAGATAGTTTTATTTCCTTTCTAATTTGGATCTTTTTTTCTTTCTTTTTTCTTTTTTCATTTTCTTGCCTAATCAGCCTGGCCTGAACCTCTAGTACAATGCTGAATAGAAGTAGTGAGACATACATTCTTCTCTTGTTCTTGATCTTAGGAAAAAAACATTCAGTCTTTATAATCAAATATAATAATTTTAGCTATGAGTTTTTCAAAAATGCCATTTGTTAGATTGAGGAAGTTATCTTCTATAATTACTTTCTTGAATTTAAACAAAAATTCATGAAAGGATGTTGGATTTTATCAAATGACTTTTCTGTATCAGTAGAGATTATCATGTGTTTCTGTCCTTTATTCTTAGATATAGTGTATTATATTAATTGATTTTCAGCTATTAAAACAACTTTCCATTTCTGGGATAATTTCCACTTTGTCTTGATGTATAGTCATTTTTATATGTGACTGGATTTGCTTTGGTAATATTCTGTTTAGGGTCTTCACATCTATCTGCTTAAATGATATTGGTCTATAGATTTAAAATATATATACTGATATATCTATGTCTGGCTTTGGTATTAGGGAAATACTGACCTTACAGAATAAGTTGAAAAATGCTCCTTTCTCTTTTATGTTTTGGAAGAGTTTTGAAGAATTAATACTTTTTATTTAAATACTTGATAGATTTTTAAATAGTCGATATATTCTGATAGTTGATAGCATCAATTGTTTGAAACCATCTGGACCTGGGCTTTACTTTGTGTGGTATTTTAATATTATTAAGACATTCCTTTTATTGTTACAGGCCTATTTATATTTTCTCCTCCTTCTTGAAAGAGAAGTAGTAGTTTGCATTAATTTTGTAGTTAGTGTCATCCTAGAAATTTGTCCATTTTATCTAAGTTATGTAATTTCTTTTCAACATAGTTGTTTATATTCCCTTGCAATCCATGTTATTTCTGTAAGGTTGGTAGTAATATCACTCTTTCATATGGCTTTCTAGTAATCTGAATCATCTCTTCTATTCTTGGTCAGTTGTACTAAAGGTTTGCCAATTTTGTTAACAATTTTAAAGGACTGACTTTTGGTTTGGTTAATTTTTTCTGTCACTTTTATATTATCCATTTGAGAAATTTCTCTTATTTTACTTATTATTTCCTGCTTCCTCCTTACATTAGATTTAGTTTGCTCTTCTTTTTTCAGTGTCTTACAGTGGCAGGTCAGGTTTTTTTTTGGGAACCATTTTTCTTTTTAAATATTGATGTTTACAGCTTTAAAATTCCCTCTAAACCCTGCTTTAGCTGTGTTACTATATGTTTTAGAAATGTTGTATTTTTGCTTTCATTTATCTCAAAGCCTTTTCTAATTTCCCTTTTGATTTTGGAGTGTATAATTTCCACATATTGTGATATTCTACAATTTCCTTCTATTATTAATTTCATCCCATTGTGTTTATAAAAGACCCTTCATATGATTTCAATCCTTTTAAATGTGTTGAGGTTTGATTTACAGGTAGCATGTTGTCTAACCTAGAATATGTTCCATGAACACTTGAGAAGAATATACATTCTGCTATTGTTAAGTGGCGTGTTCTACAGATGTGTGCTAGAATGACTGCGTTAGCTTTTTCAACTCTATTTTCTTGGTAATCTTCTGAGTAATTATTCTATCATTTATTGAAAGTGAAGTATTGAATCCTCCAGCTTATTCCTGGTTTGTCTGTTTCTCTTTTCAGTTCTGTCAGGTATTCTTTATGTAATTTGGGGTTATATTATTAACTACTTATAAATTTGTAGTCATTATATCTTTTTGAGGGAATTAACTTTTTATCATTATAAAAGTTTCTCTATTTCTAGTAGCACCTTTTGTTTTAGAGTTTATTTTTTGTGATATTAACTATAGTCCCTTTAGCTCTCTAGGGTTACTCTTTGCATTGTACATGTTTTCCCTTCTTTTACTTTCAACTAAATTACCCTTTTCAATCTAAACTGTATCTCCTCAAACAGCCTTAGTTAGATTTCTTTTGTTATCCATTCTGACAGTATCTGTCTTTTGATTGGATTACTCAGGCGATGACGTTTAATATTATTACTGATACAGTTGGATTTACATCTGCCACTTTCTTTTTCTTTTTCTATATGTTTCATTGTTTTCTTTTCACTTTCATTCTTGATTTATTATTTTGTATTGGTGCATAGTGTGGAATGTAACATTTTAATTTCTTTCTTGATTTCACTATACTTTGGGGTAAAATGTATGTAATATATAATTTGCCACTTAACCATTTAAAATGTGAAATCTAGTAGCATTAAGTAAATTCACAATGTTGTGCAATTATCACCTCTTTTGATTTCCAAAATTTTTCATCACCCCAAAGATAAACTCTGTATTCATTAAGCAATAACTCTCCATTGCTCCCTCATCTCAGCTGCTGGTATCCTTGAATCTACTTTGTTTCTACAAATTTGTCTACTGATATCTAGTAAACACGGAGTCATATAATATCTGCCCTCTTGTGTCTGGCTTATTTCACTTAGCATAATATCTTCTAGGTTCATCAATGCTGTATCATGTATAGGAATCTCATTCCTTTTAATGGCTGAACATATACCAGTATATGCATACACTACATTTTTTTTAAATCAATTCATGTGTTGTACCAGTATATGCATACACTACATTTTTAAAAATCAATTCATGTGTTGATGGACACTTGTATTATTTCCACTACTGTGATTAGTGCTACTATGAACATTTGTATAAAAGTATCTGCTTGAGTTGTTTTCAATTGTTTTGGTTATATATGTACAAGTGGAAATGCTGGGTTCGAAGGTAGTTCTGTTTAACTATTTTGAGTTAACTCTAAATCAATTTCGACAGTGGCTGTGGCATTTACATTCCCATCAGTAACAAAAGGGATTTCCAATTTCTCTATGTTCTTGCCCAAACTTGTTATTTTCTGTTGTTGTTGTTTTTTTATAGTCAATCTAGTAGGTCTGAAGAGGCAGCTCATTATACTTTTGGTTTGCATTTCCTTAATAACTAAAGACGTTGAGTATCATCCTTCCATGTGATTATTGACTCTCTGTATATCTTTTTGGAGAAATGTCTCATCAAATCCTTTGTCCAATTAGACTGTTTTTCTCTTTGTTGTTAAGTTGTGGAAGTTATTAACATATTCTAGATCAGATATAATTTGCAAATATTTTATCACATTCTGTGGGTTGTCTTTTTACTCTCTTGATAGTGCTCTTTGATACACAGAAGTTGTTAATTTTGATAAAGTCCAAATAATCTATTTTTGTTGTTGTTGTTGCCTGTGCTTTTGGTGTGATCTTTAAAAAACCACTACCAAATCCAAGATCATGAAGATCTGCCTATATATCTTCTCCTAAAAATTGTTTTAGTTTTAGCTTTTAGATTTAAAACTTTGATTCATTTTGAGTTAATTTTGGTAAGGGTCTAACTTCAATCTTTGCATGTGAATACCCACTTTTCCTATGTTTATGTTGAATAGACTGTTATTTTCCAATTGAGTGATCTTGACAAAGACTATGTTAAACATCAATTGACTGTATGTATGAAGGTTTATTTCTGGCCTCTCGGTTCCATTCCATTGATTTACAGGTTTATCCTCATTCAGTGCCACACTGTTTTGAATAATGCAGTTTATAGTGAGTTTTGAAGTCAAGAAGGGTGAATTCTCCAACTTTGTTCTTTTGTAAAATTGTTTTGCCTATTCTGGGCTTTTTCAAATTTTATATAAATATTGGGATGGGCTTTTCCATTTGTACAAAAAGTGCTCTGGGGATTTTGATAAGAATTAGATTAAATCTGCATATTGCTTTGGGTTGTATTGTCATTTTAATAATATTAAGTCTTCCAATTCATGAATATGGAATGTCTTTCTATCTATTTATGTCTTTCTTTCATCTCTTTCAACAACGTTTTACAGTTTTCAGTGTCCAAGTCTTTCACTTTCTTGGTTAAGTTTATTTCTAAGTTTTTTACTCTTTTTGATGATATTGCAAATGAATTGTTTCCTTAATCTCATTTTCAGATTTTTCATTGCTAGTGTAGAGAAATACAACCAAATTTTTGGTGTTAATTTTGTATTCTGCAACTTTGCTGAACTTATTTATTTTTTCTTAACAGTTTTTATTTTCTGAAGAGTTTTCTACATATAAGATAATGTAATCTGAGAGAGAGAGAGATAGCCCTTCTATTCAAATTTGGATGCCTTTTATTTCTTCTTCTTGCTTAATGACTTTAGCTGAAACTTCCAGTACTATAACAAATAGAGGTGGTAAAACTGGGCATACTTGTCGTGTTTCTTATTTTAGGGACGAGGCTTTCACCACTGAGTATGATGTTAGTTGTAGGTTTTTGATATATGGCCTTTATCATATTGAGAAAGTTCCCTTCTATTCCTAGTTTATTGATTTTTTTTTTCAATCATGAAAGGTTACTGGAGTTTGTTAAATTTTTTTTCAGCAACAATTAAGATAAATCATGTTTTTTTTCCCCTCGTTCTATTAATCTTGTGTAATACATTGACTGATTTTCATTTGTTGAACCACTCCTGAAATTGTGGGATAAATCCTACTAGGTTTTGGTATATAAGCCTTTTAATATACTTCACGACAATGTTTTATTTTCTTTAGTGATTGCTCTAAGCTTGCATTATACATATCTTATCAATAATCTGCTTCGGGTTTACACTAACTTAATACAAGTGAGATTTAGAAAAGTTATTTCTACATAGCTCTATTTATTCTCTTTTGGAACTATTTTTATGCATACCAAACCCATTATTATTTTACATAATTTATTCTCTTTTAAAAAAATCTGAGAAAGGAAAAAAAGAGCAAGTAAGTATTTATAGACTGTCTATAAACGCTCTTATTTACCATTTCTGGTTCTCTTTCTTTGTTCCTCTGACTCATGTTACCATTTGGTGTCATTCCTTATTTCAGTACAGTCTTGCTCCCATCTGTCTCCTCTGTGCTGTTTTTTGTAATATATTTCTATAGGCCCGACAATGAAAATATATACATTATATATTTGTATATTCTCTATTATAGTTTTATACATTGCTTTTTAAAAGTTAAGCACTGAAAATGATAAGAAATATGACATTATACTTTATCTTATAATTACCTGTACACTTACCTTTATTAGTGCTATTTGTTTTTTGTGTGTAGATTCATATTATTATCTGGTTCCTTCAGCCTGAAGGAATGTTCTTTGTTATTTCCTCTAATGCAGGCTGATAGCAGTGAACTCTCTACTTGTTGTAAGTAGGAATATATTTTACTATCTTTTTAAATTTTTAGTTTTTATGAATACCTAATAGTTGTACGTATTTATGGGGTAGAGGTAATATTTTGATACAAGCAAACAATGTGTAATGATCAAATCAGGGTAACTGAGATATCCATCACCTTAAACATTTATTTCTTTTTGTTAGGAACATTCCAGTTCCACTCCTCTAGTTATTTTGAAATATACAATATATTATTGTTAACTATAGTCATCCTGTGCTACTGAACATGAAAAATGGTTTTGCTGGGTATAAGTTTCTTGATGACAATGGTTTTATCTCTTTGAATATGTTATCTCACTGTCCTGTGGCCTACATTCTTTCAGATTAGAAGTTAGCTGTTGATCCTGGCATTTCCTTGTATATATGATTTTTCTCCTACTGCTTTTAAAATTTCCTTCTTGACTTTGGCTTTCAAAGTTTTTAATAAGATGTGTCTGGATATAAACTTCTTTGTGTCATCTGTATTTCACTGAGCTTCTGTATCTTAGATTCATGATTTGTATTAATTTGGGGATGTTTTCAACCATTATTTTTCAAATAATTTTTCTTTTTTTTTGAGACGGAGTCTCGCGCTGTGTCACCCAGGCTGGAGTGCAGTGGCGCGATCTCGGCTCACTGCAAGCTCCGCCTCCCAGGTTCACGCCATTCTCCTGCCTCAGCCTCCGAGTAGCTGGGACTACAGGCGCCCGCCACCACGCCCGGCTAGTTTTTTGTATTTTTAGTAGAGACGGGGTTTCACCATGTTAGCCAGGATGGTCTCGATCTCCTGACCTCGTGATCCACCCGCCTCGGCCTCCCAAAGTGCTGGGATTACAGGCGTGAGCCACCGCGCCCGGCCTATTTTTCAAATACTTTTTCTGTTCCTTTGTCTCTCTCCTGGTATTTTCAGTTACGTATATGTTGGTGTGCTTAGTTATGTGTGATATTTCTATGATGCTCTGTTTTTTTTTTCATTATTATTTCTCTGTATTCTTCAGGATACATAATCTCTATTGATCTTGCTTCAAGTTTGCTGATTCTTTTTTTCTTTTCTCTGTTAAACTTCCCTGGTTTAACTCATTACTCTCTTCGAGTTATCAACATTCTCTTAATTGCTTACTACCAATATCTTCATACGACTATGCTTAAACTTATCCATGGTCTGTTCCAAATAGAAATCAGTTCACTTGGGGAGGGCTACCAAGCTGTGTATTTTCATGGCCTCCCTCTACCTCTTGGTTAAATCTGCCTCACTGCTCTGAAGCTGTAGGGAGTGAGAGTGGCCTGCTCCTTTGTAGTAAAACCGTTGCTTACAAGTAGGGCGCAGGGTGGGAAAGCTAACTTCTTGCCTTGCCTCTCCTGGTGTAGAAACAGTTCCTTACAAGCAAGCTGGAGTGAGGGCAATTGGGACACAGTGTTTTCCAGCTGCCACACCTGAAGACCGTATGTCCTGGAAGGAGGAGTTGGCTTAGGAAGGAAGCCTCAGACTCCTCAGCTGTTTCTGCGTGGACAGAGCTGCTGTCCCACAAAACTGGGGATGATAAGAAATGGTGGCGCCCAATCTTGGGAAGTGCAGTGTCTCTGGAGTAGGGCCTGGGTGGAGAGGAAACCTTTGGCTTCTTGGCTACATCCATACAGAGTGGAGCTTCCGTCACACTGAGCTAGGGATGGGGAGGTGCAGGGAGAGGGGCTTGGCTTAAATGCCTCAAACTCTCACTGTTATTACTGATTGATAAATGTTTCTTCATTTGATGTATTTCCTTAGGACATTTTCTAGAGACTTTCAATAGTTGTTTTTTAAAATAATAATTTTTACCAGTTATGCCTGTTTCGTATGAGAGAGGGTTTACAGAGCTCCTTACGTGGCCAGCCTGGAAATGCCAGAGTACCATGTTTTTTATTTGAATTTTACCTCGTCTTTAAAAATCGATTTGCTGTGTAGGAAGCATGAAACAGAGCTCCTGCAGTAGCTGGAGAAAAGGTGATTTGAAGATCAACCCTCCGTCAAGGTGAGAATTTAGAAATGTTCTTTTATGCCAAAGATGTTTCTCAAATTTACTGTTTGGATATAAAGGCTAATCCAAAGTGGTGTCTACAGTATTCTGAGAGAGAAAAGTTGAAGGGCTTTCAGCTGCTCTTAAAACACTTTATGAAAGGTTGACATTTTAATTTTATATCAAGTTAATTCCAAAAATGTTTGTAGTATACACATACATACACACATACACACACACCCCAAATATACCTGTAAATAAAAAGAAGATGTTGGGAGATGATCATTGTCTTGGAATACTACTCCACTCTTTCCATTTCCATAAAATATAAAGAATTTACTGAAAATCCAGATCATTCTTATTAGATCAAGTAATCTAACTATAACAAATGCCCCAGCCACTGGAGGACCATTTTCCATTTACTTACAATACAATGTCTATGCTTAAGATAATTTTGGGTTATAAAATAACATTCAAATTTCACTTAGCAAACGTGGATTGGGAATGCTTTAGAAATCAGCACTTGTGCTCGTGAAGGAGTGGTTACTCCTGATGTTGGCTTTCAGATATAAAAAGGGCTCTGTATTTGTACCAGAGCTATGCGATTTGTTAGCACAGAGATCTTCAGGACTAACAAAAGACATATGCAAGACCTTTTGAAAATTTAAATGACTTCTAGATAATGAATTCTCAAAATTCTTTTGAAAGTCACACAATTTTTATAGTGATTAAAGCCTGTTTTGCTGCCAAAAATAATATGTGTAACAGGCCAGAGACACTTAAAAACACAATTATATTTTACCTCTTATAACTGAATATTCTAATAGGTTTCATAAAAGTATTATAAATATATTAAATAAGTCAGTGCAGGGTACTTAATACTAAAATCAGTCCCTTTTTTCTTTTCTTTTCTTTTTCCAACATGGAGTCTCACTCTGTCGCCCAGGATGGAGTGCAGTGGTGCAATCTCGGCTCACTGCAACCTCTGCCTCCTGGGTTCAAGCAATTCTCCTGCCTCAGCTTCCCGAGTAGCTGGGATGCCCGGCTAATATTTGTATTTTTAGTAGGGACGGGGCTTTACCATGTTGGCCAGGCTGGTCTTGAATTCCTGACCTCGTGATCTGCCTGCCTCGGCCTCCCGAAGTGCTGGGATTCCAGGCGTGAGCCACCACGCCCAGCCCTGTTCTTCTTCTCAAAACATGACTGTACCTGAGCAGCAGCTGTGTGATGCCCACTGCACTCCTCTAAGAAGAGTCAGACAGCACAGAGCAAGGTGTCTGAGTGATCCTGTCAATGGCATGTCAATATTTAGTTAAATACGATTTCCCCCTCCTAGTTAATACGCTTGTTTTATTAAAAAGGACATTTCTATAAAGGCCTTTTGAATCACTTCAAGTCATTCTCAGAAGGAACAATGGCTAAGAGGATTGCTCAAGCCTAGGAGTTCAAGTCCAGCCGGGGCAACAGACAGGCTTGAATAGCAAGAAGTTGTCTCTAAAAATTAAAAACAAAAATAACAATGATGCTTTACTGATGTCAAAATTAGAACAGTACAAGGACAGAGTTGTGAAAACCAAATTATTTTGAGAGGATTAGCATTGAACAGATGCTAGGGGTCATCCAGAGATCTTCTAAGAAAGAAATCCAGAGAGGACTGATAGCCTTAAGTTTTCAAAAACAGTCATACCCCTTCTAAATTCCATAGAGGAATTTGGTACAGAAATTATTCCATTTCAAATAATTCAATCTTATCCTTTCTGTATAGTATCAAATGCCATAAGCGTTCTTCATATTATGTAAGTTTCATGTACTTGCCCTATAACCTGCTCCTTGGTCACACTTACCATTGGAGCAGAATGGCCCATCATATGCTGAGAAGGCACAGTCACAGGCGACCCCTCTGCGTTTCTCTCTGCATCTCCCTCCATTGCGACACAAGTGTCCATAGGTGCTGCAGTGTCCTGCACACCCAGGCTCCACTCCTGGCGTCACTGTGGCTCTTTCTTCCAGGTCCAGGGCCACCCCGTTCAACTGCAGAGACCGGATGCATCCTAGAAAGCCTCTCTGTCTGGAGGCCGTTCCACCTACAATGGAAACACTGCAAATAGAAACGTGTTCCTTGGTATTTTATTCAGGATTTTATGTCCATGTCAAACTCAGGCCTTATGGAGAGTGGCAATAATCACAATGTGTCCACAAATTTTGTGAACATGCACGATTTTGAAAATAAAACTGTTATGAGATATCACGAAGCTTTAAATGACATTGAATAAAACATTTATTCACATAACTTTCAAATATGGTGAGTCTGGCAAATAGTCCATCTAAAAACATTTCTTTTACTTCAGGTAAGAAAGAATTTCACTTTAGTTCCTTTACAAAGAACAAAATACATAATATAAACCACATCAAACATTATTTTACTTTCTTTATCAATAAGAATGTGCATTATAATGGTTAGGTATGAACTTTCAAGTTTTTCACAATAATAAAAATATATATGGATACATTTCTTACTTGGATGGACTCTAAAAATAAAGTGTGAAGGGAAATGGAGAAGCAAAGGAGGGGAAGTTGGAAGGGGTGACACCATGCCTCAGGATCTCCTCCTCTCAGGAGGATATAGTGCTAAACAGTAATTGAATACTGCATGCATGCATATTTTGTCATGTCAAACTGGAATGCTGAATAAACCATTTAGAGAGGTTTACAACACTTGTGTAGTGACACACACCATTATGAAGGCAACAATTCTCAATGTTAGGAGCATGGAAATTACCTAGAGTTTCTGGAAAATGCAAATTGAATACTGCATGCATGCATATTTTGTCATGTCAAACTTGAATGCTGAAGAAACCATTTAGAGAGGTTTATAACACTTGTGTAGTGACAAACACCATTATGAAGGCTACAATTCTCAATGTTAGGAGTACAGAAATTAGAGTTTCTGGAAAATGCAGAGTTTTGAGCCTCCTCTCAGAGATTTCAATTCAGTAGGCCTAAGGTGGGGGCCCCAAATCACCCAGCTTTGTGGGTGATTCTGAAGCCAGTGATTCAATCACCGCAGTGAATGCTGATTCTAGGTGAATTGTATGCTAATTGTGTTTCTAGGCTTTCCTTTAATTAATCTCCAAGATTACAAGTGAGAAAATCAAGTTCTTGGTTCGACCCCTCCGGGTATTCCTCCTAGTTTGACTGGTTTCATGTCCTTTGAAAAAGCCTCATTGCACCTTAATGGAAGAGCTAACCATGCTTGAAGCTAGGTTTTAGGAAGTCATGGTATAACACCCCCATCCACATCCACATCCATACATGGGTTCATTGTGTAGCATTTAGTACCTGGAAGTTGTATCTACCCTCCCCTGTAAATTAGGTTGTATGATAATTTGTGATTTAGTCCAGTTTTAATTAGATTGCATCCTTATTTGCTTTAAAATGCATAAGAAATGAACAAGTGAGAGCTTTAATCTGTGTTAGAATAGTTTCAAAAGCAATATAGCAAAATATATTTTTCCCAAGGGGAACAATAAACAACAGTGATAAAACAGTAATTAGGCAAACTAAAGGAAAGCCTTCCAGAGCTATCACCTTTAAATAAATGGAGTGCGAGAACAGACGAGCACGACCGGGTTATAAACAAGGAGCCTGTGATGAGAGAGCCCCAGAGGTTAGGACAGCTGTGAGGAAAACCAGGAGTGGGCTCCTGGAAGCCTGGCCCCAGGGAGCTGCGTGGTGCTGCTTCCGCTCAGCGGGTATCCTGCGATCTGGTTTTGAGTGGACCCTGGAGGACTTCTGTCCCAATTACAAGCTCTGTAACTACACCGAGAAGTGAAACTGAAGAAATAGATAAAAATGTCTAATGATCACACTAATAGTGTTGATAAAACATAGCTGTCACATATACCAATCCTCTATAATATGAATGGTTCAAGTTTGGGGGTCGGCTATCCTGGGATCCCTCTCATCAGCTGGTTACTCCACCTCTTTGAGGCTTGGCTATCTCATCTGTAAACAGATGACAATACCTAAACACTGATACCTAAACATTGAGACACTGCAGGGCCTGGTGGCTCACACCTGTAATCCCAGCACTTTGGGAGGCGGAGCGGGTGGATCACGAGGTCAAGAGATCGTGACCAGCTGGGCCAACATGGTGAAACTGTGTCTCTACTAAAAATACAAAAATTAGCCAGGCGTGGTGGCATCTGAGCCTGTAGTCCCAACTACTCAGGAGGCTGAGGCAGGAGAATCGCTTGCACCCGGGAGGCGGAGGTTTCAGTGAGCTGAGATCGCGTCACTGCACTCCAGCCTGGGCGACACAGCGAGACTCTGTCTGAAAACAAAAACAAAAACAAGAAATGTCAAATCAGAAGCACACAGCAAGCTCCTGGAACCTACCAGGTTATCAGCAAATAGTACCAACAGCAGTAGTAGTTGCTGTCGGCAATTGTTGCTCTCAGTACGTTATAGTTCTTATTTTCTTTTGGACCTTCTCTGGACTCACACTAAATTCAGTTATAAACCACCAGCACTCACCAATGAAGAGCTGGCTGTTGAGCTGTAAACGAACGTGCCCATCAGCAGGGGCAGGCTGCATCTTCTGAGGAAGCTGATCGACTTGAAGAGACGCTCCTTTAACATTTCTCTCTGCCCTCACGTGGTGCCACCGATTGTCATTAAAGGGAGTGGGTGACTGCACCGTGACCTCACAAGGTCCATTCCCCACATCAAAGGAAAAGGTCACTTCTGTGGGAGCTAGAAATATTAGATATGAATATTGCTCAAGCAAATTCACAGGGAAGAAAACTGAGTCTTGTGCAGACACAGGAAAACATGAAGACGTGCTCAGGATGGAAGGAGACAATGACAGCGATGCAGAAAAACGTGACTGTGAGTTGGGGAAGGGGCTGGGGGCAGAATAAATCTGTATCCTGGAGGAAAAAATAAAACAGAGCGGATTTTAACATATTTATCCTCAGAGTTCACAATTCACCTTGGTAAGTCCTAAATAGTAGAGCTATGTACCCATAGCTGGAATACCCACAGCTATGCACCCATAGCTAGAATACCAAATAGTATTTGTTTTTGAGGTTTCAGTAATTTTATGTACAAACGGCTCAAAGTCTCATCTAATTCTATAACCACTGAATGTGAATTCTGACAGTCATAAATTCAGCTTTGGGTACACGAAAAACAGTATGTCTGGTCAAATATTTCTGGAATTCAGTGAACAACGTGATGAGTTTGGTTTAAAGCTCTGGCTCTGCTGTCCTGTACTCTAGGGAAGGCATGACATTTTAATGGATTATTACGTGCTTCATGCTTCATTGTTTTATTTTCTCTTAAAAATGATTACTGGCTGGGTGTGGCAATTCACGCCCAGCACTTTGGGAACCTGAGGCAGGCAGATCACTTGAGACCAGGAGTTGAAGACCAGCCTGGTCGATGTGGCAAAACCACATCTCTACCAAAAATACAAAAATTAGCTGGGCATGGTGGTGCACGCCTATAGTCCCAGCTACTCAGGAGACTGAGGCAGGAGAACTGCTTGAACCTAGGAGGCTGAGGTTGCAGTGAGCCAAGATAGTACCACTGCGCTCCAGCCTGGGCGACACAGCAAAACCCTCTCTCTCCCCCTCTCTTTCAAAAAAAAAAAAAAAAAAAAAAACACCTAAAATCATAGAAGTTTAGTGTTTTATAAGGAAATACAAAGTAAGAATGAAATAACTAACATTTTGTTGAGTTGAAGCTTTTATTGCTAAATAATGGGTACCCTGTGACTTGTCCAGAGCAGGCAGCTTACCCCGCAGCTCAATCCTGATGAAGTCTGTGATTCCCAGGTTCTCCATAAACACCCCGGAGGAAACTGTGGTCTTAAAAAAGAAACACACGTCAGCAGTGAGTTCTCCGTGGAAAGCAGGGAAATGAAGGTATGAAGTCTCAGTGTTGAAGGAAGCTGAATTCCAAAATGACTCTGTTTACAATAGAGAAAACGACAAAAGGAAAAAAAGTCATGAAACAAAAATAACAGTTACATTTGATACTTACAGGATTATGATTGCTAAATACATTAATAATCTATATGAGCCTTCACTGGGCGTTCTGAGCATCCATGTCATACACTGATGACATCAAGAGCTAAATGGTGATTATGTTGAGGATTAGAATTCTGTGTCCAGAGAAGGCCAAGCAAAAGACAGGCAAAAGCAGTGAGGCCAGTTAAGAGATCGTGCAGCAACACAATGGGGACAGGGTCAAGCTCAGAACCACCTCAAAGGTATGGCCAACAGAACTTACTGAAGAACTGGAGAAGATGTGAGAGGAAGGGTGGAGTCTGAGGTGACTTCGGGGTTTTCGGTCTAACTGGGAGGGGAAAGAATTCTGAAGCAGCAGGTTGGAGCAGCAGCTCAGTTTGGGACATGTTAAATTGAGATCTCTATCAGGCATCCAAGTGGAGATTTGAAGGAGGTAGTTGGATAAATGACTCTAGAAACCAGAACACAGACTCTTGCTTTCTGTCTGTCTTGCGCACACACACAGACACACACAGACACAGAGACACACACACACACACACACACAGACACACACAGAGACACACACACAGACACACACAGACACACAGACACACACACACACACAGAGACACACACACACACAGAGACACACACACACACAGACACACACGCACAGACACACACACAGACACACACACACACAGACACACACACACACACACAGACACACACACAGACACACACAGACACACAGACACACACACACAGACACACACACACACAGACACACACACAGACACACACACACACACAGACACACACGCACAGACACACACAGACACACAGACACACACACAGACACACACACACAACTGTCTTAATTCCTTTCATAGAAAGAACAACCAAGAACACGAAGCAGCTGATTTGTTCCTTTCTGTCCAAAACCCAACCCAGGATTGCACATCACACGGATTCCTCAGGCCTCTTTAGTGTCCTTCATTCTGGAACAGTGTGTCAGTCTTTTCTTATCTTTTGTGTTCTTTTGACTTTTTGGTATTTTTCAGTTGATTTGCAGAATGTTCCTCAACTTGGATTTGTCTGACATACTCATGAGCGGATTCATGTTGTACATTTTTGCCAAAATACTGCAGAAGGGCCGCTGTGTTCTCCTCCGTGTGTCGCGGCAGCAGCCAGCAATGCTCACCAGCCCCATCACCTGTCCTATTAGTTTCAACTGCCTTGTAAAGTGGCATTTGTCGAGTTTCTCCAACATGAAGTTATTATTTTTCTCTTTGTAATTCATGTATTTTTGACACTTTAAGGTTACAGAAACACAACTTTACCCAGTTTAGAATTTTTTCACCCAATGGTTTTATAATATATTGATGGTTCCTGACTGAATTTTTATTCTGATGGCTGCCAGTGGTGATTTTCTAAGCTCTGTCATTCCTTCCACATTAATTGGTTGACATGCCTCTGTTAGAAATAGCTTTTCTTGGCCAGGTACGGTGGCTCACACCTGTAATCCCAGCACCTTGGGAGGCCGAGGCGGGTGGATCACGAGGTCAGGAGATCGAGACCATCCTGGCTAACACAGTGAAATCCCATCTCTACTAAAAATACAAGAAATTAGCTGGGCGTGGTGGCGGGCACCTGTAGTCCCAGCTACTCGGGAGGCTGAGACAGGAGAATGGCATGAACCCGGGAGGCAGAGCTTGCAGTGAGCCCAGATCGTATCACTGCACTCCAGCCTGAGTAACAGAGCGAGACTCCATCTCAAAACAAAAACAAAACAAAAACAAAAACAAAACAAACAAGAAATAGCTTTTCTCTTGATCTTTCACTAATTTATTTGTGTATTTACCCATTTGTTTATTCACATCACTCTTGGATTCCTATTCTATTCAATGGCTTATAATCTATAACTTATTTTGATGCTTAAGTTGTCTGAAATGTGGCAGCTCCTTTAGGCTGACATCCATGTCTTTTTGAGCTTTTTTTTTCCCTTTTGTCATAACAAAATGATCCGGACTCATCTTAAATTTTCTCTGCCACATTTCTGGAATCAGCCATTTCTTCAAGGAGTTGTAGTTTCTTTTTTAGCAGAGAATGATAGAAAATGGTGTTTAGAAGCCCAGATCTGCACGCTAGATATTTACTAGGGTGTCATTGCTTCTAGCCCTCTCAATAGTTAGCTAGGAAATATGTGTACTTGTATCACACACATACACACACGCACACACTCTCTTCTATGTGTATTCTATAGCAGTCAACTAGGAAATATGTGTGTTTGTATATCTCTCACACACACACACTCTCTCTTCTATGTGTATTCTATAGTTATCTATTATGTATATTAAAATCCATGAGTTCATGTGGATACCTCCGTTTTTAACCCAGCACTACAGGTTCATTACAGTCTTCCTCCTTCCCACATGTATAACTCTTTCCTCAGTGAGAAGGTCAGCTCCTACTCTCCTCACTGTATTTACATCTTTGCTCATTCCCCAGTGTGGAACCAAGCTTCTAACCCAGTGGTAATTTCCTTGACCCCATCCCTGCAGATCCCCTAGTCCCAGCTGCCCCAAAAGAAGAGAAAAGAATCAATAAATGTTACATTAAAGAATAACAGAGATGAAGATAAGGAAAGGAAAAGAGAAAGGAAGAGGAAGCTACAAGTTTTACAGAAGGGAATATTTTCTTTTTCTTTCTTCATTAATTAATTAGTTTATTTATTTTAGAGATGAGGTCTCGCTTTGTCACCCAGGCTGGAGTGCAGTGGCATGATCACAGCTCACTGCCACCTCACATTCCTGAGCTCAAGAGATCATCTCACCTAAGCCTTCCTAGTTGCTGGGACTACAGGCCACCATGCCCAGCTAATTTTTAGGGTTTTTTTGTAAGAGAGGGGGTCTCACCATCTTGTCCAGGCTTGTCTTGAACTCCTAGGCTCAAGCAATCCTCCCACCTCAGCCTCCCAAAGTGAGAAGGGAATATTTCAAATATCACACTTGCTCTTCTCCATACTTTCAGAAGTCTTGTTGAAAGGAGGATATATACTGAGGGTGAATGACATATCCTGAAGAGTCTCACAAATACAGCCACAGTTGGAGAGAAATGAAGGGCTGAGGTAAATTTCCAGAGAGAAAATAATCTAGAAAATGTTTTTTAGAAGTACAGAGTACCAACAAGCCAGTGTTTGATGTCAGAGTATCAATACACAGGGGAAAAAGCTACAAATTTCCAGGGGTTATTACTGAACTGTGGGAGGCATCTGAAGCCTATGGATATGCCCTCCATGCTGCAGTGTGATGCCTGGCACAGGACATTTAATAATTCTTGAAGATAAAACAGCACAAACAATGGCCAGTAAATCAGATACAACTCAACAGATCCCTCCCTCACCAACTTGAGCTCTTACATTATGGGAAAAAATATTGATAGGATGACCAACTCTAGTCCTGCTATTACAGTTCAGAAAGGACAAGAAGTATGTGTCTGATTGTGAAGAGATGAATATCGAGAAGAATTCAACTCTATTACATATAAATGAATTAAATGTCTGGACAGACCTGCTAGACGGACCTGTAGTGTAGACTTACACTACAAGTATAAACAATGTTTAAAAAAGCACAGAAACAGTGTAAACATACTAAGAAAGAAAGAAAGGAAGAGAAAGAAAGAAAGAAAGAAGAAAGGAAAGGAAGAAAGAAAAGAAAGAAAAAGAAAGAAAGAGAAAAGAGAGGGAGGGAGTGGGGAAGGAAGGAAGGAAGGGAGGGAAGGAGGGAGGGAGGGAGGGAGGGAGGGAGGGAAGGAGGGAAAAAGCCGGACTGAATGGGAGGGAGGAAGGGATGGAAACAGGGAGGGAGGGAGGGAAAGAAGGAGGGAGGGAGGGAGGAAGGAAGGAGCCATCTGAATGGGAGGGAAGAAGGAAATTAAGAGAGAACACAAGGAAAGAAAAATTTCATACAAGTTTCACAGTATGGGAATAATGTAAAAACCAATTCAGTAAAATAAGAGCTAAAATATGAGATAATTTAAAAATAAAAGATGATTTTTAAGGAAAAAAATCAAAGACCCAAACAAAATCACAGAGGTAACAGATAAATTGGAAATATCTAGAAATAGAGAACACAGCTGATAACAAATTACTGACATTGGGAAAAAGCTTAGGATAATCACATTGAATGCATAGGAGAAGGACAAAGAGATAAAAGCCATTGGAAGAAACAGAAAAAATGTATGGGGACAGGGGGGCAGGCAAAGGAAACAAGTCAACAGTCCCAGATGCAGAGAATCCAAGAAATGAAACAAAGTATTCAAAGCATAATAAAAACCTTTTTTTCTTAAAAGATAACAGAATGTTTTGGTCAAAATAAGCATATTTCATTTTGGAAAAAATTAACAGAATAATTAACACTAAGGCATATTTCAGATAAGTTTTTGACATGAAGGATAACATATCTGTCAAGAGCTGTGAAGAGTCTGAAATTTCACCCTACTAGCTTGCCACAGATTAATGGATGCTGATAGAAAACACAAAATTTCTGGGTCAGAGTTAAAGAATTTTATTGCTCACAGCACAGTATGCAGCATGAGCATCAGAATATTTGCACTGGTTCCCCTCATCTCCAAATTTCACAGGACGACATGATCCATTGGCCCAGGTGGATGCCACACACACAGTGGGTAGGTCTGCATCTCAGACGAGGAACCCCCGGATAAGGGTCCGGGACTCCCTGATCAAGCAGCAGACAAGCCAGTGCCCCACCTCTCTGGGGAGTGAGTACACATTGATAGTGATGCTGTGTTCTCTATGAACTACTTAGCTGCCTACAAGACTGGCTACAGAAACTGCTTGGTATTAGGGGATGGAGATGCCACATCGTCTGGCACACTTGGCAGGAACGTACAGAGATGCTCAGGCTCCTTGTTGAACTACCTCTCTCAGCAGTAGCCTCCACACATTGAGGTAGAGCAGGAAATAAAAATACATTCAGTCTCAGACTTCTCCATGGCAATGTATGATGCTAGTAGATAGGAAACACTATTACGATTTTTCTCAAGGAAAGAAGATTTTTCCTAGCTTAGTTGTGGTTCATGTGCTAGGCAGTAGGTAGATCCTACAGGTGTGAAAGAACCCTGAGCTCATAGCGCCACTGAGGTGGGGGAGGGAGGACGTGGCCATCCATGGAAGCCACCCATGAATGAAAATGCTGCAGTTAATACACACTCAGTGCCATGTGATGTAAAACAGTATGTACAGAGGTCAGAAAACAGAGCATGTGATCCAATAATTTCCTACCACTACAGTTGGTCTGCAGAGTATAAGGGCAATGAATAAATATCCCTTAGCATTCAGAAAATACTTCATCTCATGATTGTTCTAGAAGAAATACAATAAATTGATAATAAATCCAGCCAACCAAGTAGTAAGTTAAAACAAAGATGATTGAGTCTCTATAAACTAATGCTTCAGTAAGGAAACACAGATCTTCAGCACTGACTGTGCCTTTATGGTATGTGTGCTTTCCTGATATTCACCCCGGTCCTGCTACTGCCACTATTTTCTCTCTGGTCAGAATAAGGGCATCTGTCTACCCCTTTATAACCAAAAAAAATGTTATCATGAAAAGAAAGCTTTTTCTTGCCGCTACTTACTATCTCCGTGGCAGAGCAGCGGCCCCAGTGTATAAGTTGCTTCGGAATGCGGATGGCCTGCGTCCATCATCACAATCTGAGTGACTGGCAGGTGCTCCTTTTGGGAAAGGACTATTGTGTCACTGGCCCTAAAAAACAATCACCGAAACTCTTAAAATTATTCTCATTAACATACAGGCAAAATTAACTCTGACCTCTTATCACAATTTGAAACCAACATCATAGAGCTTAACAGAATACTTAATATTTTCAATATTTTGAGAGCACAGAGACTACCATGAGTCTAAATCAGGGACGGGCAAACATTTTGTATAAAGGAACATACAGTAAGCTATCTTAGCTCAGCAGGCCATGCAGCTTCTCACAGCAACTACCCAACTCTGCCACCAAAGTGTGAAAGCAGCCACAGACAGAGATAGGCATGGCTGGGCTGCAGTAAAAATTTATGGACATGAAATTTGAATTTCATACAAGTTTTATATGCCATAAAATATTCTTCTTTTTATTTTTCAACCTTTTAAAAATGTAAAGAAAATATTCTTAGCTCACTGCCATGCAAAAATAGACTAGTGGTCTGGCTTTCACCCAAAGCAAGAGGTTATCACTTCCTGACCCGTTTGCCAATTCCTGATCTAAATGATTACAGAGAAGAAAGGGGACAAATCAAGAAGGGTGGTCATTTTCTAAGCATGGGATAATATTATATTAATATTTGCAAGATCATTAAGCATATAACTTCCCTTCTAAAATTGTCTTAGAATAATATCTAAATGATTATTCATTACAAATAAAAATAGTAACACTGGATTTAGATATTCATTTTGCAGAATATTAATTTATCACTTTTTTAAAGTCCTTTTATGATTGCTGGGTATTTCTTCCCTTGTTAACTTTGTAAATGGAAAATGAATCCCACAGATTCAAAACCAAATACATACAATACCCTTATAAGTAATACATGGACTAATGAGTGTGAAAGTGGTCTGTGAAACGCTGCTCCCAGTAGTTCAGGCAACAAACACAGGCTGGGCGCAGTGGCTCACGCTTGTAATCCCAATACTTTGGGAGACTGAGGTGGGCAGACTGCTTGAGCTCTGGAGTTCGAAACCAGCCTGGGCAACATAGTGAGCCCCATCTCTACAAAAAAATACAAAAATTAGCTGGGTATGATGGTGCACACCTGTAGTCCCAGGTACATGGGAGGCTGAGGTGGGAGGATCTCTTGAGCCTGGGAGGTAGAGGCTGTAGTCAGCCATGTTTGCACCACTGCATTCCAGCCTGGGTGACAAAGTGAGACCCTGTCTCAAAAAATACAAAAAAACAAATAACAAAAAACCCCAAACACTTAGTGCTTTTACTTTTTGTTGAACAGGCATCTTCCTGGGAATTGAGGACACAGAGTAAAAGATATAGTCTCTGCCTTCTGAAAGCACACAGCCTACTGAATACCATGAGTATTAATTATGTGACTGGGAAAATAAATGCCCATGTCTGGGTCCAATACAAAGAGACCTGCAGGATCCCCCAGGAGAACCTGGGGTCCTGGTCTTAGCTATGCCACTAAATTTGTCTCTGGCCAAAATAAAGACATTGGTCTACTCTTTTGCAAAAGTATTTTATTATATGTATGTATATAAATATATATGTAATAAATACTTGGCCAATAATAAATATTGCATATATGCATATATAATAAAATGCTTATATTTATATACTTTTGGTTATATTTTACTACATATATGTCTCAACTGCATGTATATTCTGATTTACAGACAAAACACTCTTAGTCCAGTTACTCATTACGATATAGAAACTACAGAATCTAGTAAATACTGTATTTTTTAAATTGCCTAGTTCCCAAACCTTCTTTTCTATGCATTTGTGGCAAAAGATCACAATAACTAGTATTTCATCATTGCAACACTTTTGTATTTTCAAAATAAGGCTTTCTGAATTAAAAAAATTAAATTGGCATGCCAGAGTTGTACATATATTGGGGGCACATGCGCTATTTCGATACCAGAATACAATGCATAATGATCAAATCAGGGTCACTGGGATGCCCATCACTTTGAGCATTTATCCTTTGTGGTGGGAACATTACAATCCTCCTCTAGCTATTTTGAAATATCCAATAAATTACGGTTAACTATAATTTCCCTAGTTCTATCGAATACTAGAACTTCTTTTATTTAACTGGACTTTTGTGCCCATTAATCAACTTCTTTTATAAAATACTTTAGGTATCCAAGTTTCAAATTGGAAAAGATAAAACTAAAATAAAATGGCTATATTATTTAAGATTATTCCCTGAAAAAATCCACTTAATGGTAAAGAAAGCTTATTTCTAAAATTTGGACTAAAACCCCATTGCCTTACCTAGTTAAGATTCTGTTATTCCTTTTTATGCAAAGCACAGAATATGGATTCTCTAAAGGCATCATCATTCAGCTTTAGAGTGGACTGATTGATGGTAGACGAGCTAGAAATATGTCTCCTGCTGAATGAGGTAGGTCTAGGAAATTTTTTATTAATGTGGTAGCCATTAAAAATTACCATTTCAACTTCTGTGATCATTTTAGCAAGATAGTCTAGTAGAGAAAATGCGATTTTATTAGTTATTTATGGAGGATGCTTGAATTTTAAAAGATCTACTTTACATGAGCTGCAACTTTCATTCCATTTTTAATACTGACTGTGCAAAATACTGAGAATGTGTAAGTGAAATTCACAGTGCACTTCAGTTTAATTAGGGCAGATACTATAATAAAGTCTTGTTTTTTCAGTTGTTTTGGAAAGTTTGGTGTTTTCAGTCTGAGCATAAAGATGGCCAGTGTTTTTCACCAGTTTCTTATTGTTACAGGCAGATTCCCAACCTTTGGAGATCAAAATAGAATACTCAGGATTTGTCATAGTGATCAGACTTCCTCACAACTTCCTAATTAATAGGGATATCTCATTTTTCTTCTTTTCTCCCTATTATTTTCTAAAGCTTATACTATAGTCTACACTTGGGAATACTGCATCATAGTACCATCATCTCTTGCAGCAGTATTAAAAATTCAGTAAGAGAACTTTCAAAGACTTTTTGCTTTTATTTTATATTTTATTAAAAATTTTATTTATTAAAAATTCCTATGGTTCTAGAAATTGTACTTTCCTAGGAAATGTGGAAACTTCTAAAAGCTACTACTTATTATTTGCCAGGGAACTTTATTTAAGGTAAAGTAGAGCCATAAATTTAGGAGGTTGCAAAGAAAGCTAAAAGGGAGAAATGTTGAGTCAACTTTTAACTTTTTTTTTTGTTTTTTGAGACAGAGTCTCACTCTGTTGCCCAGGCTGGAGTGCAGTGGTGTGATCTCGGCTCACTGCAACCTCCACCCCCCCAGGTTCAAGTGATTCTCCTGCCTCAGCCTCCTGAGTAGCTGGGATTACAGGCATACGCCACTACGCTCAGCTAATTTTTGTATTTTTAGTAGAGACAGGGTTTCACCATGTTGGTCAGGCTGGTCTCGAACTCCTGACCTCGTGATCCACCTGCCTTGGTCTCCCAAAGTGCTGGGATTACAGGTGTGAGCCACCGTGCCCAACTGTTAATGATTATTTTGGGGGAGTAGGTCAACAATAATAAAATCATCATGATCCACACCTAACCCACTGAAAAAATTTCCAGATTCTCAATTTCTGTTTAATTGCCTATCTTCTGGCCAATTCAACCTGCATTAATTACTATAGCAATACAGTATGTCTTGACAGATAACATAACTAGTTTCTTCACCTTATATTTCATCTTAAAAATTATCTTGCTTACCCTTTCATCCTTAATTTCCACATGAATTTTAAAACCAGGTTGTTGCAATCCACACAAGTAAAACACTTGGCATTTTTTTGGAATTTTGTTAAAATTACAGACTAATCTGAGAAGAATGTCAACTTTAAAAGAGGGTATCTCAACAGCAGCATTACTGATATTTTGGGCTAATTATTTTTTGTTATGGCGGGCTGTCCTGTGCACTGTAGGATGTTTAGCAGCACCCTGACTTCTAATTAATAGATACCAATATAAACAACCTTCCTCTCTGTGTGATGACAAAAAATGTCTTCAGACAATGCCAAATGTCCCCTGAGGGTCAAAATCACCCCTGATTGAGAACTACTGCTTTAAGATACTGAGTCATACTATTCACGACAGTAGTGAGTCAATCCATTCATTTGGCTGTCCTTAATTCTCTTGAATAAGTTTTGTAATTTTTTCCATAAAAGTACTGCAGTTATTCCACAGAACTTTACATTTTTGTTAATACTGCAAATAAAATTTTTCTAGGTGTGTAATGGTAATTATTTTATGATTTTATAGAAATTCAACTAATTCCTCAATACTGACTGACCATAAATGCAGCAAACTTACTGAACTCTTATTTTTCCTGATATTTCTTTCTATTATTTTGGATTTTCTATGTAGGCAATCATGTTATCTACAATATCTGCCAGCTTTGTTTCTTTTCCAAACTTTTGATCACTTACATGTATTTTATTTCCTCTTGTGTCTTTAACTGACACATGAATGAAGTTTAAAAAAGTATATATTTGTTATTGATTACAATTAAGAATATAGTTTGCATCACGACAATTCTATAAAATTTGTTGATTCCATACATTTGCAAAATTTTTTATACCTACTCAACAATAATGTATAATATTCTATAAAAATAATTTTTCTTTACTAAACGATATATGGCTGCTACATCAAGTTTGTTAATTATAATATTAAAATATTCTTACCTGCTTCACTTACTCATTCCCAAAAATGTTATGTTAAATTATTCCACTGTTTTGGGTGTCACTTTGCCTTTGCATATTTGTTACTTCTTTATTTATATATATATATACGTATATATACATGTGTATACACACACATATATAAAGAATATATGTTAGTATATATATAAAGTGTGTGTATATATATATAAAGAAGTACATGTATATATACACATACACACTTTCTTTTTTTTTTTGAGATGGAGTCTCGCTCTGTTACCCAGGCTGGAGTGCAGTGGTGTGATCTCGGCTTACAGGCGCCTGCCACCATGCCTGGCTAATTTTTTTTTGTATTTTTAGTAGAGATGAGATTTCACCTGTGTTAGCCAGGATGGTCTCCATCTTCTGACCTCGTGATCTGCCCGCCTCAGCCTCCCAAAGTGCTGGGATTACAGGCATGAGCCACCGCACCCTGCCACTTCTTTATATATTTTAAACAATCTGATGATGCACACAAGTGTAGTGAGTTCTTTCTAGTGTGTTTATCTCAGCATTAGAGTTCAAGTTTACCCTTAACAACGCTTTTCGTCTTTTTCTGATATAACACAGCTATATCTGCTTTCTTTTCATTTGTATTTACTTGGTAAACATTTTCCATTCTTTTAGTTTCAACTTCACTGAGTGCTTATATTTTATCTTTTGTAATCAAACTATAGCTTCTTTAAAAATCCAATATGATAAAATCTAATGTCTGGTTTTTAAATGAACAGAGTTTACTCATATTTATTATGATTATTTGTACACTTGTATGCATTTAAACCATCTTCTTTTATGCTTTTTGTTTGTGGTTATTTTTAAAGACTCTAAGATAATCACAGAAAAGTCCTATTTAAATTCTTAAGTAAAATAATATTACAATTACATGTGTCATTATATTAGCCAAACAACTTGTGGATTTTTGCAGACAGTTGAATTATATGTTATATGTATATTTCAGAAAATATATTGGTCTATTTGAACATAGTCCACTATACATTTATACACATATACTGACTTGCAGCATAGTTCAATATTTTAAATCATTATAATGCCTTTTAAATATATTTGTTTTTATAATAAATCATTGGCATGTTATAGTTATTTGATAGACTATTCTTACTGTGCCTGAGGAACTGTCTGATCATAAACTTTTTTTAAGTAATATGCTTTAGATGAGTTGCTGATTACAGGGACAACTTATGGAAAAATCGTGTTTATATTAACAATACTACTGGCTCCATTGGCAGACATACGCCTGAAGAGACTTAAAATAGCTTTCACTTTACTTTCATTCCCGAATACTATTTTTATCATAAACTTTCCACCAGGAAAACCTTACTAGGCACTTCAGTAACAGAAAAGAAGTAATAAAGACTAAGATTTAGGTTCTTATGTCTACACCTTAATCTAAATTATTACAATTATAAATCTTTTTATTTTATGAGACTGGTAAATTCCATTTTTATAAACTGAAAAATCAATTTTATTTGAAAAATTAAAATAGAAATTGTAATTTCCCACCCCCACCCCCACACACACCCCCACATTTACAAAACATAGTCGGCAAGAGTTGGGATAGGATTTGAGAATGCTTATGGTCTTACTGTTGGATAGACCTGTCTACTGGAAGCTGCAAAGTAAATAAAATAAGGTCAAAAAGCAAATAACTCCACAATGCTCCCTTCTGAATGTAGGAGGGGAGTTAATTTTTAAAACCTGCTTCTCTCCTAAATTTTTTTCCAAATGAAAGCCCAGGTCTTCAGTCACACCAGTGCAGCCGTTTACAGCGCTGAAGTGACATGGCTAAGGGTATCAGAGGACCTGCACCCAACTCAGTTTCTCCCACCCCTCTCCTCAAACTCAGTTCATGGGAGGGTCACTCAACACAGGTGGCTCCAAGTGATACGTTCCTCTGGTTACTGCCCTAAGCATATGTGAAGTCTACAATAAAGTGTGCACTTAATACTAACAGAAGGTTCTGTAACAAAAAAACGGTTGACCAGTCTGGCCAATAGTGAAACCCTGTCTCTACTAAAAATACAAAAATTAGCCGGGCGTGGCGCGCGGGTGTAATCCCAGCTACTCCGGAAGCTGAGGCACGAGAATCGCTTGAATTCGGGAGGCGCAGGTTGCAGTGAGTCGAGATTGCGCCACTGCACTCCTGCCTGGGTGACAGAGCGAGACTCCATCTCAAAACAAAAACAAAACAAAACGGTTAACATTATTCTAACTAAGTTATAAAGCCACTAGCATATTTGCCATTCTGTCTTTCTTGCAATAACCTGCCAATGCTCTCCTCTCTGACCTGTAGAGAATGGGGGTGGGAACAGACCAATGAGCTGGAGGTCTTCTGAACAGCCAGGAGCTGGAGGGCTGGAGCCCTCACAGGCAGGAGCCCCTTGTGGAATGGAGAAAATGAAAATTTCTAGGATTGTTAAAGATGTCTGTTAAAAGATTTGAAGGTGGCTGTTTGTCTCATTACAGAGCCCAAAGCTAACACACATCATCACATTATCATACCAGACACTTTAAAATGTACATCATACAAAATATTGTACAAAACCATTTTAACTGATGGGAAATTATTTCACACCTGAAACTTACCGGTGGCTAGATTTGAAACTATGGATCAGATCTGTTACTGTTACTCACTGCACTAAAACTGCATTCATTTTTAAGTAACAGAAAGTTATATTAGGATTGTACATCAAAATATTGAAAAAGAGTGTCTCATAAATCTATTATCATTTTGTAATTCTGAACTTGAGGAAGATTAAAAATAATATCCATGTAAATGTATAGTATGTATTCTATAGAAAGCTCCAGTAGATTAAAGTGAGTTTTCCCAATTTCACAATATTTTTTAAAGTGATGCAAAGTAGACTTTTTATGCCAAATAAAAAAGTGGATTACCATGTAGGCCAAACAATCAACTCAATTTTCAGGAATCAAATTACTGCTTAGATGAGCTATTTTACGTCCAAATCAATTATACTGACACCTGGATTGACACTTGGATTTTTTTTGAGGTGGAGTCTTGCTCTGTCACCCAGGCTGGAGTGCAGTGGCGTGATATCGGCTCACTGCAACCTCCACCTCCCCGGTTAAGCAATTCTCCTGTCTCAGCCTGAGTAGCTGGGACTACAGGCACACACCGCCACACCCAGCTAATTTTTGTATTTTCAGTGGAGACGGGGTTTTGCCGCAGTGGCCAGACTGTTCTCAACCTCCTGACCTCAGGTGATCCACCCGCCTTGGCCTCCCCAAAGTGCTGTGATTACAGGTGTGAGCCACAGTGCCTGGCTTAAGTTTTTTTCTAAAGCATGTACTCTACATGATCTAGTTGTTTTATGACAATGCTTTTTAAGTTGCTGACATAAACCCAAAGATTGAAAACGTTTACATATTACAAATTAAAAGAAAACCAAAATGCATTTCAAGAATAACCTCAAAAAGAACTTCTGAAAAAGAGGCACTGCAATCTACATGAGAAATGTTTTTCTGCTCAAAAGAAAGCATACAATGTAACTTTCAAACTCCTGAAATTCTATGTTAGTTGTTTCAAAGTGTGGTCTACAGAACACTTGGTGCTTGAAGCTTTGCTATTGCACTAAAGAAGATGTCAATGAGTGTGGGAAATTGTTGCTTCTACAAAATAAACAGTCCTTTTACGCAGGACCTCTCAGAGTTTATGGTGTTAATATTAACGCTAATTTCTAAAAGAATGATAGAATATGCAGCATTATATCCCAAATCAATTTAAGACAAAGATTTGGAGGAATTTGCTTTTTGAATTGCCACATGAATACTAGGTTAATTAATTAACTAAACTAAACTTCCCAGAGAATGATACTTGATTTCCAGTGAGTGGAAAACTTACCAGCTGTTTCTATTTTAGGAAAAATAAAAAACACATTATATAGTATTCACAATGAACTAGTAAATCTTCTGTCATAAAATTTAGTCCTTAGATTAACTGATCATATTTCATCAAAACTTGTATTTCAGCTTGCTTGAACATACTTTAATCTAGTTACCTTATTGTATCAGTTTGTCTGACATTTAATTAACTATGCATAATTAAAGAATAAAAACCACATTTTTGTACAGGGAAATCATATGGAAATCACCATTCATTCCGGCCAGCATCACAGTTGCAGTAATACTGAGAATCAATGCAGTTCCCCTCTAATCCACAAGTACACTTTTGAGCATCAGGCAGAGAACCTCCCCAGTAAGTGTGTGTTTCATTGGTTCTTCCAACCCACCAGCTCAGTGGGGTTCCATCTGAAAGACAAGCATGAGAAAGATGACATCTACTTTGTCCCTCACTACCACCCTCCCCATGTAACTCCCTTTACTCCCAGGTGTAAAGTATGTGTGCGTGAGAGACAGAGAGAAGATGAGACTACACTTAAAAACTTATATTTTACCTCTGAAACAAAGATGTTTCTTTAAGCATGCTAACCAATGTTTCCCCCCCAATATTTCAATATCCAGGCTTAAATGATTCCCATCTATTTTTCTTCTATTAGAAATCAGTCAGTTGCATGTGATGTATACTTTCTATAGAAATAACATTCAAAAAACATTCACCATTAAAATAAATATCAGAGTAATTTGCACACTAAAGATAAGATGTATTTGAAATTATGAAATGTTCATTGAGAAAGTTTAATATTATACAAAGACACTGATTTATCTCATCCCATCTTTTTTGCTACCTGTATATTACACATTTGGAAAGATGTGGTACTCTCTTTCAGGACTTATGAATTTTTGGAGGTATTTGTTTTTTTTTGCATTGGATGTCCTGACTCTATTTGGAAGTTAAGGAATGACATTGATAGGCTTTTCTCATCTCTGAGGTTAGAGGTTTCTTATGCAAAGAAACAAAGTGCCCTGGGTCAACTACAGCTCTGACGAGTGCACCTCCTCCTCAGCACTGACAAGGATTAAATGATAGAGCCAGACACTAACTTAGATCTACAGAACTGCATGTTAGGACAAGGGATGCTGCCAGGGGTTGCGCAGGGTTGGGGGAAGATTGGGGTGATGGACTGCTTATCACAGTAAAGTTAGGATAATTTAAAAAGCAGGTGTCAGGCCACCTATCTTAAAAAAGGAAGGGGGTCAGGAGCCACATGTTGCAGTCGTCACAAATTAGGGCATGAGGAAAATGAAACTGGATAAACTCAACCAGTTTTTTAAACATGCTTGGTCATTTGGTGCTGTTTTTCAAATTTCAATAGGTTGTTACCATTGGAATATGAATTGAGATCTGGAACTTAGCTTCCACCTTACTGTTTATTACAACTCAATTATAACTCATTCATAGATAAGATCTCTGCATTCATGACCACCACCGCTATCCACCACCTGCCCCTCTGCCAAAAAAAAAAAAAAAAAAAAGCAATCTGGGAAAATTTAAAGGGGAATTAGTATTCAGGAATCTTTTTAAAATATGCTAACAGCTTATCACTACAAAGTAACAGATATTTCAAAAATTAATATACTCTTCTTAGAATGCCACTTTAAAAATTATCAACTTCACCATTAAACTCTCGCAGATTAAAGAGCAAAACACTCATTCTATCCTAATGTACAAATGTAAATTTACATCTAAATCTCCCATATTTCCCATAAAGTAGTAAAAATATATTTTTTAGAAACAGTAACAAAAAGATGTAAGGGGGGAACTTCTAGACTGATAAAAGATCTTGTAGACTTGTCTATCCCTGCTATTTCCACCAAGGATAATGATACATTCTGGAAATAATACAGAAGACAACCGAAGAGGATTCTGAAAGGTAGAAAGAGGAAGGTTAGGACCCCGGGACTGGAAAATACAGTAACATAACTTTTAAAAAAATGCTGAATCAGCTCAAGAATAGAGTGAAAATACAGAGGACAGAATCACTGAACTTTAGGACCCATCAATAGGCTTTATCTAACCTGACCAAAAAAGAGAAAACAGACTGAATATAAAAAGAACTGAGCCATAGGGTCCTATCAGACAATATCAGAATCTCAAAAAGAGAGAAGAAAGTGTGCTGAAAGAGTACCAAAAAAATACTGGCTATAAACTTCCCACATAAGGTAAAACATATTAACCCACAGATTTAAGAAGCTATGTAAGTCCAAAAAAGGTTAAACCCAAAAATATCCACACCAAGATCTATCATAATTGAACTTACTGGAAACAAAACAAAAAAATCTTGAAAGCAGCCTGAGAGAAGAACACATTACCTGTAAAAGAACCCTAATTTGAATGATAGTAGATTACTCATCTGAAATTATAGAACCAGAAGGAATGGCATAATTTTTTCAGGGCTGATAGAAAAGAATTGTCAACTATAAATTCTATATCCAGAGAAACTATCCTTCAAGAATAAAATGGAAATAAAACCTTTTTAACACAAAAGAAAACTAAAATAATTTGTCGCTAGCAGACATTCCCTAAAGAATGGCTAAAGGAGGTTTTTCAAAAGGGAAAGAAATTATAACGAAGGATTCTTGGAACATCAGGAAAAAAATGAAAAGAGAAGAAATATGGGTAAATGTAATAGACTATCCTTATCATTAATTTTTGAAATGACATATGATAATTGACACAAAAATTGTAATACCATATGATACTCAAGACAATGATATATAGAAGTGGGGAAGATAAAGGACCCAAATAGAAATAAGGATTCCATATTTCATTATACGAGTGAAAATATTTAAGTTGACTGTGATAAGTCACATATGTACACTATAATATCAAGCAATCAGTAAGAAGATTATAAAAATTAAATGTAAATGGTTAAAATATAACAAAAGTTAGACATTGGCAAAGTGAACTGAAAAAAAATAACACAACTAGAAATTTATAAGAAACTCACTTCGAAATAAACATAGGTAGGTTAAAAGCAAAAGGATGGAAAAAATACTCTCCAAAATTAACTTTGAGAGAAAGCAGAATGGTTATCTCATAAAACAAACTTCAGATCAAAAATACTAGAAGCAAACAGGGACATTACATAATGATTTGTTTTAAAAAAAAACAGTCACCAGGAAGACATAAATGCATATGTAAGAAACAATCGACCCTTAAAAAATGAAGCAAAAATTGAGACTTCCGGGTTTCCAATCTGACATGACTCTAAGTGTCTGGAAGTCATCACTCCCATTCTCACAACAAGAGAAAAGCTGAACTAACTAAAAATAAACAATTCTTCTTAGATCCATTAGAGAGTTAAAGTCATAGGGCAAACATTACTCCTAAAGCTGCAGAGACAAGTGAAAACAGGATCACAGCTAATGGAGCCAAAGCAGATGGTGGAGTCTGGAAAAAGCACTTACAATGTAATTGAGCAATTGGTGGATACCAAGCAAGGACAAGCTACAGAGATTAAAAACTCCTAGAGTGGGGGATAAGCCTCAGAGGGTCAACACACCTTCATGAGTTTTATCTCCAGGAAGAGCCCCAGCAAGTTCTCAGAATAAAGATAGGAAAAGAATGCTCCTATGTCTCCAGCAGGGGGAGGGAAGGAGTAAACATTTTTGAAATAAGGGCAGAACATTATGTTCTCCTTAACAACATTCTAATCCCCCCAAAAACTAGCTTACTAGAGCCTAAACCACCTAGGGGAGTGGAAATACCCCGCACCAGCCCCCTCTACCCTTCTTTTCCCACCCAAGGGAAGGGGAAGGAAGCTGAGAAGCACTCGGAAGCTCACAGTCCAGGAAGACAGGTTCTCTACAAGACTGACATAATCATAAGAGTATAGGATGCTTTGGCCGGGCACGGTGGCTCAGGCCTGTAATCCCAGCACTCTAGGAGGCCGAGGTGGGGGGATCATGAGGTCAGGAGATGGAGACCATCCTGGTTAACACGGTGAAACCCCATCTCTACTAAAAATAACAAAAAATTAGCCGGGTGTGGTGGCGGGCACCTGTAGTCCCAGCTATTCGGGAGGCTGAGGCAGGAGAATGGTATGAACCCGGGAGGCAGAGCTTGCAGTGAGACGAGATCGCGCCACTGCACTCCAGCCTGGGCGACAGAGCGAGATTCCGTCTCAAAAAAAAAAAAAAAAAAAGAATATAGGATGCTTCTCCCCTCCTCACACCTTACCATCACATCAGTAAGTTACCTGTATAGTAACAGGAGACTAAAAATGAAAAAGCTGTCAATTTTAGACCCTATTTAAGACAGAGTCTCTAGGGAAACTCAAATAAAACGGAAGAAAGAAAAATAAAAGAATCTTAGTGGAAAATTTAGCCTGTGACACCACAGTTATACATAGAGCAAACACAGCCTACCTACTAACCAGATAAACATAAAACCTTACTTTAAAGGCCTCCTTACCTCAGTTCCTTTGCCAATACAACATGTCTGGCTTTCAACAGAAAATTGCAAGGTATGCTAAAGCCAAACAATACAATCTTATGACACAAATCAAGCAAACATGCAGATATAACAGATTTTGAAATATCGGGTAAGGAATTTGAAATAATAATCAATATGCTAAGGGCTCTATGTTGAAAAAGTGAGGGCAACATGCAAGAACAGATAGGTATTATAAACAAAGATATGAAATCTCTCAGAAAGACTGGGAAGTGGTGAGGAAAGAATCAGTGAGTTTGAAGAGATGTCAATAAAAATTTTCCATTAAACACAAAGATAAAAAGAATGAAAAATGAAACTTAATATCCAAAACCCACTGGACAATT
The DNA here is from genome assembly GCF_037993035.2 of Macaca fascicularis. Classification (NCBI taxonomy): domain Eukaryota; kingdom Metazoa; phylum Chordata; class Mammalia; order Primates; family Cercopithecidae; genus Macaca; species Macaca fascicularis. Next base: position 125,599,877 of record NC_088389.1, on the reverse strand, counting down.
TTTTTCTTTTTTGAGACAGAGTCTCACTCTGTCGCCCAGACTAGAGTGCAGTGGGACGATCTCGGCTCACTGCAAGTGCCACCTCCCGGGTTCACATCATTCTCCTGCCTTGGCCTCCCGAGTAGCTGGGACTACAGGCGCCCGCCACCACGCCCAGCTAATTTTTTGTATTTTTACAAAAAATACAGAGACGGGTTTTCACCATGTTAGCTAGGATGGTATCGATCTCCTGACCTCATGATCCGCCCGCCTCGGCCTCCCAAAGTGCTGAGATTACAGGCATGATCCACTGCGCCCAGCCCTGTTGGACAATTTCAAACGGTGTAACCTATGTAACCCATAATGGAAATACCAAAAATAGAAGGGAGTGAGAACCAGAATATTTAAAATAATGACAGTTGAGAATGTTTCAAAATTAATGACAGACATGAAACCATAGGTTCAGGAATTTCAGCAAACACCAAGCAGGTTACCTAGGAATCTCATATTCAAAATGCAAAAAATCAAAGACTTTCTTAAAATTAAAATATTTTAAAAATAAAATATTGAAATAAACCAGAGTAAAATAAAATACCTATATAGGAGCAAGAATGAGAATTATGTCAGATTTCTCTTAAGAAACCATGCAAGCAAGAAGAAAGTGAAGTAAAATATTTAAACTGTTGAGAGAAAACACACACTAATATAGAATTCTATATCCAGTAAAATTATCCTAAATAGTAAAGTAGAAGTAAAGACTGTCTTAGACAAATAGAAATTGAGGAAATCTTTCTCCAGTAGACCTACCTGGTAAGTCGTGTTAATAGAAGTTCCTCAGAGAAGAGATAAACAATAAAGGTCAAAAACTCAGAAATACATAAAAAGGTAGGAGCATTAGAGAAGAAATAAATAAATTTAAAATAAAATCTAGTGTCTTCTTCTTAATTGATGTAATAGGTAACAGTTAGTTCTAAATAATACTAACTGTATTAGGTGATTATGGCTTATGAATAAGTAAAATGAATGATAGCAATGTAATACAAAATAAGACAGAAGGATTGGAAATACTGTGTTATAAAGTACCAGCACCATTAATGAAGTGGAATATTGTAATTTGAAAGTAGATTGTTATAATTTATATTTCATACTCAAAGGCTACCACTAAAACAATTACAAAGAAATGTAATTAATATTCTCAGAGAAGTGAGGATACAGAATCATATAAAATGCTCAATTAAAACAAAAAAATATGAGAGAGGAATTCAGGAAAAAAAGAAGAAACAAGGGCAACAAATAAAAAAGAGTTACAGTATGTCAAATATTAATCCAAGTACCAATAATCACTTTAAATGTAAACAGTCTGAATATGCCAATTAAGACAGAGGCTGTCAGAGTGAACAGCAACAACAACAACAAAAACCTTGATCCACCTATATGTTGTCTACTGAAATCCTCCTTAAATATAAAATAGCAAGTAGATTTAAAGAGCTAGAGAAAGATATACCATACTAACACTAACCAAAAGAAAGCCAGAGTATCTAAATTAATTTTAGACAAAGCCAACTGCAGAGCAAGGAAAATTATCAGAGATGAAAAAGGGCATTACACGATAATAAAGGGGTTAATATAACAAGAAGATATAATAATACTGTGTATATATCTAGCAACAGAAGAGTCAAAATATATTAGGGGAAAACTATAGAACTGCAAGGACAGAGAGACACATCCATTACTACCACTGGAGACTTCAACACCCCTCTATGAGTAAGTGACAGACTTAGCAGGAAGAAAATCATTAAGGATAGATTTGAACTGACCAGCACCATCAGTCAACTGGATCTAACTGAATACTTTAGAATTCAATTAGTGTTACAGAATACTTTATTCAGACACCGCAGAATACACACTGCTCTCAAAGACAAATGCACAATTCATTAAGTTAAATCACATTCTAGGCCACAGAACACTTTACCAAATTTAAAAGAATAGAAATCATAAAAGGTATGTTCCTGAATCACAATGAAATTAAACTAATAATAGCAGAAAGAGAACTGAAATATCCTCAAATACCAAAAAATTTAAAAACACATTTCTAAATAACAAAACATGGTGAAAGAGAAAGTTTCAAGAGAAAAAAAAAATTTTAACTAAGCCAGTAATTAATAACCTTCTCAAACAGAAGGTACCAAGCCTAGATGATTCACTGGTGAATTCTATCAACACTGGAGAAATAAATGATACCAATTTTCCACAATCTGTTGCAGAAAAAAGAAGCAGAGTGACTATTTCTTAACTCATTCCATGGGCCAGCATTACCCTAATACCCAAACCAGCAAAACCTTACAAAAAAGTAAACTGCAAACAAATTTCTCTCCTGAACATGGATGAAGAAATCCTTAAAAAATATTAGCAAATTGAACCCAACAATGTCTAAAAATAAATACCACAACCAAGTGGGATTTACTCTATATATGCCTTTAACATTTAAAAATTAACTAATATAGTCCATCAGATCAACAAGCTAAAGAATAAAAATCATATGCTTTTAGTACTTTCTGCTCAATTTTTATGTAAACTTAAAATTGCTCAAAAATATAAAGCCTATTAATATAAGAAAACTGATGGAGCGGAATGGAAAAATAAACAGATCCACAATTATAGTACAGATTTCAAAATGTCTCTCTTAGCAACTGATAGAACTACTGGACAAAAAGTCAGGAAGGACATAGAAGATCTGAACAACATAATCAACCAACAGGATCTCATTGAAATACATACAGAATACTCAACTTAAGAATAGCAGAATATACCTTTTTTTCAAATGTCCATGAGACATTTAGAAGACAGACCATATCCCGGGGAACAAAACAAACCTCGACATATTTAAAAGAACTAAAATCACACAAAGTATATTCTCTAAGCATAATGGAATCAAACTGGAAATCAATACCAGAAAGACAAAACGGAAATCTCCAAACACTTAGAAATTTTTAAAAATACACTTCTAAATAAGCTATAGGTCAAAGAATATGCTTCAGAGAAATTTATTAAAATACCTAAATGAAAATGAAACTACATGAAAAACTAAATGAAAATGAGAATACAACTTATCAAAATATGTGAAATGTAGGTAAAACTGTGTTGATAGGGAAAATTTAGCAGTAAATGCTTACATTAGGAAAGAAGAAAGCCCTAAAGCCAATAATGTAAGTTCTTACCTCTAGAAACTAGAAAATAAAATAAAATTAACTCATACAAGCTGAAGGAAGGAGATAACAAAGAGCAGATGTCAATAAAATTTGAAACAGAAAAATAAGAGAAAATCATGAAATGAAAATCTAGTTCTAAAAAACAGTAAGACTGAAAAACTATCAAGACTGACAGATTAAAAAAGATGAGACAAACTACGAATATGAGAAATTTAAGTGGCTATCACTACAGATGCTGCAGACATCAAACGAATAATAAGAAAATACTATAAATAATTCCACACAAATCAACTTGACAATTTAGATTAATGGACAAATTTCTGAAAAAGTACAAACTACCACAATTCACCTAACATGAAATAGGTAATTTAAGTAATTATAACTCTTAAGAAAATTGAATTCATAATTTAAAATGACTGAAAAAAAAAATCTCTTGGCCCAGATGGTTTTACTGGAGAATTTTTTTTTTTTTTTGAGATGAAGTCTCGTTCTGTTGCCCAGGCTGGAGTGCAGTGGTGTGATTACAACCTCTGCCTCCCAAGTTTAAGCGATTCTCCTGCCTCAGCTTCCTGAGTAGTTGGGATTATAGGCATGCGCCGCCCCACCCAGCTGATTTTTGTATTTTTAGTGGAGACGCGGTTTCACCATGTTGGCCAGGTGGGTCTCGAACTCCTGCCCTCAAGTGATCCATCTGCCTTAGCCTCCCAAAGTGCTGGGATCACAGGTGTGAGCCACCCTGCCGGGCCTTACTGCAGAATTCTACCAAATGTTTAAAGAAAAATTAAAGTTGATTTTACATAATCTCTTCCAGAAAACAGGAGACTAGAGAATGCTACCAAATTTACTTTATGTAGGCAGTATTGTCCTGATACTGAAACCAGATAAAGACAATATGAGAAAAGAAAACTGCATATCAATATCTCTTATGAATGTGAATGCAAAAATATTCAATAAAATATTAACAAACCAAACATATTTGAAATGTATTTTTTGAATTATAAATTATGGCCAATAGGAGTTGCTCTAGTTATGCAAAGCTGATTCAGTATGTCAACAGACAAAAGAAGAAATACAATATTTTAATACCAACTGACACAGAAAAGACATTTGACAAAAATCCAATGTCCTTTCAAAATAAAACCTGTCAGCCAACCAGGAATAAAAGGGAACTACCTCAACATAACGTGGGAAAAAAGAATGAATGCTTTTCCCCTAAGACAGGAAGCAAGGCAAGGATGTCTGCCCTCATCACTCTAGTTCAACCTAGTACTGAAAATGTAGGTATTACAGTAAAGCAAGAAAAATAAATTAACTCCATACAGATTGACAAGGAAGAAATAAAGCTGACTCTACTTGCAGATGACATAATTTCCCATATAGAAAATCTCAAGGAATCTAAAAAAAATTAAGTTCAAAAAAGTAAGAGGATATAAGATTAGTATGGAACAGTTAATTACATTTCTATATTCTAACAACAAACATATGTAAACAGAAATTTAAAGCACAACAGCACTTACAATCAATCAAGAAACTAAATAAATGCCTAAGCATACTTATAAAACATATAATCTCTGGATGCTAAAAATTACAAAATGCTGAGGCAAGAAATCAAAGATCCAAATAAAGGGAAAGATATCTCATGTTCATGGATTGGAAGACTCAAAATAGTAAAACACCAATTTTCCCTACATTGAGCTATTATGTTTAATGTCACGCCCATAAAAATTCTAGCAAGACATTTGTAGACATTTGTAGACATAAACAAATTTATTATAAAATTTATACAGAATGAGGAAAGTTGCAGACTTACTTAAAAGAATCTTGAAAAAGAAGAATAAAGCAGGAGGAATAAGTCAACCCTGCTATACAGGTACTATGTTCAAGTCAGGGTGATATTGGTGGAGGGATACAAATTAATGAAACAGATAAAGAATGCAGAAACAGACCCACCACACAAGTAAGTTCAACCAATTTTTTTTTTTTTTTTTTTTTTTTTTTGAGACGGAGTCTTGCTCTGTCACCCAGGCTGGAGTGCAGTGGCCGGATCTCAGCTCACTGCAAGCTCCGCCTCCCGGGTTTACGCCATTCTCCTGCCTCAGCCTCCCGAGTAACACGGTGAAACCCCGTCTCTACTAAAAATACAAAGTTCAACCAATTTTTAACACTATTTAAAATGTAATCAATGCAGGAAGGAAAGCCTTTTCAACAAATGGTTCCGGAGCAACTGAACATTCATAGTCAGAGAGAGTGAGAGAGAATCAACTCTCACAGCTTATATAAAGTGTGTCCCAAAATAGGGCATGGAATTAAAAGTAAAAGGTAAAACTATAAAACTTTTAGGAAAAAATTTCAAAAATCTTTGGAATTGGAATTTAGGGTTAGGTAAAGAATTTTTAGAATTGACATGATGTGTACAATCCGTAAAAGGAAAACATGATAAACTGAACCTCATCAAAATTAAAACTTTTGAAAAAATATTTGCAAATCACATATCCAACACAGGGCTAGTATCTAGAATATATAAAGAACTGAAAATTCAACAGTAACAAAACAAACAAATCCAAATGATTCAATTAGAAAATGGAACAACAAAAACACATTCACAGACATCTATCTCACTGAAAAGGATATACATATGGCAAATAAGCATATAAAACATGCTCAATATTATTAGACATCAGGGAGACACAAATTAAAACCACAATAAAGATATTACTACACACTTATCAGAATAGCTAAAATAAAAAATGGTCGTAACACCAAATGCTGATGAGGATGTGGAGGAAATGAAATCCTCATACACTGTTGGTGGGAATGGTACAAGCATTCTAGAAGACAATTTGGTAGCTTTTTATAAAGCTAAGTATGCAATTACCATATGACCCACCAATTGCACTTTGGGGCATTAATTCCAGAGAAATGAAAACTTATGTTCATACAAACCTGTATACAATGTTCATAGAAACTTTATTCATAATAGCCCCAAACTGTAAACAAACAACCCAGATGCCCTTCAATGAGTGAATAAACTCTGGTATATCCATGCCACCAATTACTAATCAGCAATGAAAAGGAACAAATTACTGACATACACAATTATGCAAATGAATCTACAAGAGATTACATAGAATGAAAAAACTCAATCACAAAGAGTACATACTATATAATTTCGTTTACATAACATTCTTGAAATTTAAAAAAATCCATAGAAATGAAGAACACATTAGTGGTTATTAACAAGCAATAGGAGGAATTCTTTTTTTTTGAGACATATTCTCGCTCTGTCACCCAGGCTGGAGTGCAGTGGTGGGATCTCGGCTCACTGCAAGCTCCACCTCCCGGGTTCACAACATTCTCCTGCCTCAGCCTCCCAAGTAGCTTGCACTACAGGCGCCACCACCACGCCTGGCTAATTTTTTGTATTTTTAGTAGAGACAGGGTTTCCACCGTGTTAGCCAGGATGATCTCGATCTCCTGACCTCGTGATCCACCTGCCTCAGTCTCCCAAAGTGCTAGGATTACAGGCTTGAGCCACCGCGCCTGGCCAGTAGGAGGAATTCTTGTGCTGATGGAAATACTGTGTATCTTGACTGTATGGATGTCAAGATTCTGGCTCTGATATTGCACTACACTATACTTCTACAAGATGTCACCTTGGGGTGGGGGAACTGCTTAACGGTTACTTGGGTTCTCTCTTTTACTTCTCACAAGTGTATGTAAATCTACAATTATCTCAAAAAAAATTTTTTTTGAAATATATTATCTTTTCAAAAGAGGAGAAATAGGGAAATTACCACTGACGGGAGTAGAATATTCCATTTCTTGTGTTATTTTAGCCCCTAGCCCAGTAGTTTCCAAAAGATTACCTGGTGATTTTTTTAAAACAATGCCAAATCCAAGGCTACACTTCATTCAATAACAACGAACTAACAAACAATTAAGTTTTGGAATGCCAACTTTAAAAAACTGGAGAACTGGGAAGGAGAGTTTCTTACTTACTGAACTTATGTAAGCTATCTCATTTATAAAAGAAACCCCATGAGATCAGTACTACAGGATCCATTTCATCAAAGAGGAAACAGAGTCTGAGAAAGATTAAGGAATGGCCAAAATTTCCATAGCTGCTAAGTGACAGACTTAGCATTTGAACTTCAAACTTGGAATGCAACGAGACCTTTGCTCTTTCTACTAAACCAAATTGGCTGGCAGGCATCCAAAAGAGAGAGGGATCACCCCGGGAAGGGAGGTCTAGCACAGTGGGTAAGATTTAAGAGTGTGAGGGCCGGGCGTGGTGGCTCACGCCTGTAATCCCAGCACTTTTGGAGGCTGAGGCAGGCGGATCACCTGAGGTCAGGAGTTCAAGAACATCCTGACCAACACGGTGAAACCTCGTCTCTACTAAAAATACAAACATTAGCCGGGCGTGGCGGCACACGCCTGTATTCCCAGCTATTACGGAGGCTGAGGTAGGAGAATGGCTTGAATCCAGGATGGGGGCGGGGGGCGTTGCAGTGAGCAAAGATCGTGACACTGCACTTCAGCCTGGGCGACAGAGAGGCGAATCCAGGCAGAGGAAATGGTCTGGCATATTCCAGGGGCTGACTGGCCAGGACGGATTAGGGAAGGCAATGCAGGTATGGGTTAGTGGATCAGCGCAAACCACCTTCATATGACACTCATACACCACTTTCAACTTAACAAAAGATTTTGTATTGAAAATTTAAGAGTGAAATTAAAGTGGCTTTATTATGCTACCGACATACACTGTTTTTGTTTGTTTTTTTAAGACAAGGTGTTGCTTTGCTGCCCAAGCTGGAGGGCAGTGAAGCAATCACAGCTCACTGCAGAGTTTCCAAAACATTACTTCCATTTATGAAGATTAAGGTATACATTTCTCAAGACATAATTTCAAAAAAATGAGACACCCACTGAAAAAAGTTTTTAATAACACTAGTAATTATTTCACCCTAGACCACAGTGAGAGTAGCGGGGCTCAGGAAAGGCATACTCAGATAATCTAAAGGAAGGAAACAAACGTTCCAGGTAGATTCAGAGGAAGACTTTTGAGAAGAGTAAGGAGGTTACTGGTTCCCACTGGTCTTCATGAAGAACTCTGCTATACCCAACCTGCCCTACAGCCATTATCCCCTCAGTGTGAATGGAAAGCTAAGTCATAAGTTATTAGCAAAATTTCCCTGAATTACAAAAGGACAAGTCACTCACTAATCCTGCATATGAACGCTCAACGTCTCTCAGCGGTCAAGAAGGCGCTCAATTGCTCTTTTGCCCAATCAAGAGCGGGAAGAGAAGGAGCGAGCGGTCAGGCCTTTGAACTACGCGCCACGGGAGTGACCCTGGCCTTTTCTCCCTGGAAAGGCATCTCGCAGCCCGAGCGCCGCGCCCCGGCCCCACGCGCCCCCGTAGCCTCCAGCCGGGGCGCTTACCTCGTGAGTCCGGGCGCCGCGCGGTCCCGCAGCGCAGAGCCAGCCGCTGCTCGCAGCGCTCCGCCAGGCTCACCGCGGCCCGCAGCTGCCCCGCGCCCGCCGCGTACGCGAAGGACACAGCCGAGCGCGGGTGGCCGCTGGGGGCACCTCGGACGGTCACCGCGTCGGGGCCGCCGTGCCGCACCACGGTCCACGCGGCGTCTGCTGAGCAGAAACAGGCAAATGAGAGGCATCACTGGGCGGCAGAGGCCAGCAGCAAGGGGCAAAGCAGACGCGTCTTTTATGTGCATACACTTTTAACTGAAATTTGCATTACTGCATGTTTGCTCCGATTTGAGGAGTTGGACCTGTGTAACAATGTACTGAGCCAGAACTCAGACTCTAAGAGAAAGCATATGGGGAGAACTGCTGGCCAAACTTTTGTGACGTCATGCCTAAAAGTGTACATGTAAGCAATGACTCTTTAGTTGTTAAAACCATTTTTTACATCAACACAAGCATGGGGCCAAACTGTCTGGATCTTTATCTTTCTAAACTCATCTGCATTTTCCTCATCTGTATGTGCCTCTATTTCTTTCATTATCAAATAAATTTATAAAAGATACATATTGGGACGATGTGACGCACATACTCACGGGTATAATAGGAAGCAGCTCTATTAAAATAAAGTGGTTTAATTGTGTCAGCTTCTCCATCAGTGACCAAGCCCAGAGGAATCAGAGGCCTTGAGCTTCTAACAGCACTTTCCAGGCGGTGACTCTGGGCATCTGACTGCCTGCTGACATCATTTCTGATGTATCTCTGTCACTTGATTACTTATATTGTTTTGATGAAATAAAAACAGAACGACTCCATATCTCATAAGGGAAGAAGTGCATCTTGAGTTCTTCAGTGTTCCCAACAATGGACCTCCCACCACACTCGAAGTCACTTTAATCCTATGCTGGTGCTGTCTGGTCCTTTAACCTCTAGTAAGATGTATTTAGAATAATGGACATTTTACATAAAAATTTTCCAAACTGGAGAGACTAAGAAAGAGTCATATGAGGATTTTTTTAAGAACTACGAAACGAAACAATGTAATATATTTTACCTTGATAAATCACCCTTCCAGCCCTTCACATCTCAGGATGTTTAATGGCTTGGCTGCTAACTATGCATAAGACAAATTTCACAGCCCTACTGTTACTTTACACACGCCTAACAATAACAACAACAGAGATCAGAGGAACGGACAAGAAAACCAGCCATGCTACTGAAATATCTCTTTCGTCACAAAACCCATGGAGAGCAAAGGTGTGGTATGTACAAATGAGCCACAAGTTCAGAAAAAATCTGCAAATTTAAATAATGAATGCAATTTTCAATTAAATTATCACTCCGCTCACTGTACTCACCAAAGGAGGCTCTATGGTAATTTCAGTTCCATGGGTTCTTCCTTTAATATTGCTCTATTTTTTTATTTTAAAATTTTTATTTTTTTTATTTATTTTTGAGACAGAGTCTCGCTCTATCGCCCAGGCTGGAGTGCAGTAGTGCTGTCTCGGCTCACTGCAACCTCCACCTCCTGGGTTCAAGCAGTTTTCCTGTCTCAGCCTCTCATGTAGCTGGGACTACAGGCACACACCACCACACTGGGCTAATTTTTATATTTTTTTAGTAGAGATGGAGTTTCACCATGTTGAAACTGTTGGCCAAGCTGGTCTTGAAATCCCTACCTCAGGTGATCCACCTGCCTCAGCCTCCCAAAGTGCTGGGATTACAGGTGTGAGCCACTGCGCCCGGCCTCATTTTAGAATTTTTATAATCTAGTGTTACTCTGTGCACATCACCTACTCTCACCTTCAGAGTTTTCCTATCAACTGAATCAAATATAGAAAAACCTATGGAACACTAAGTTGAGCATTGAAGATGATCAATCACATGCCATTTTTGGCCATGTGTTCATGATTTGTTGTACGGTGGGAGAGAAATGATGGTCCGGAGTAGTTCACATAGGCTGGTGGGCAGTATGATAGATTTGCAGTCACAAATGGTTAAGATGTAGTCATAGAAATGTCCTCAGTACTGAGAAGGGAACTGTTGAGAATACATCTATAAAACTGTTTTTCTGAAGAGCAGAATAGTAACCAGGGACATTATAGAATATGCATTTGTGTTTATAAAATTCCACTTGACTCACTTCTTATAATATCAATAGTAAAAGACCCAAAGAAGGACACAGACCATTGCCGTTCCCCTAATTGCTCACAATTTATTTCAACAGATTATAAGCACATTGGAACTGGAAAGATTTCAAAGAGCATCTAACATAACCCCCATATTTTTCTTTTTCTTTTTTATTAGAGATAGGGTCTCCCTCTGTTGCCCAGCCTGGAGTACAGTGGCACCTTCACAGTTTACTGCAGCCTCGACCTCCAGGGCTCAAGTGAATTGGACCTGAGTAGATTAATTATAACAGTGGCTAAATGTGGAAAGGGGTTCAGAGGTGTGGCTGAGTCAGAACACACTGGAGGCTGTCTCATTGGCCCAGGAGGAGGGTAACTGCAATAAGTTGATCCCTGTTCCACTCCTGTTGCTCAAATAAATATCTGACTTTGAAAATTAAGCTAATTTAACTTCATGATTTTGATTGGAATTAGCAGTACAGATGTTTCTCAACTTATGATGAAGTTGCATCTGGATAAACATTATAAATTAAAAATGCATTTGAATACATGTGACCTACTGAACCTAGCTCAACCTGGCCTAACTTAAATGTGCTCAGAACACTTAAATTGGCCTACAGTTGGGCAAAATCATTTAACACAATGCCTATTTTATAATAAAGTGTTGAATATCTCATTTATTAACTACTGTACTGAGAGTAAAAAATATATATAATAATAATGGTTGCGGCCAGGCGTGGTGGCTCACGCCTGTAATCCCAGCACTTTGGGAGGCCGAGGCAGGTGGATTATGAGGTCAGGAGATTGAGACCATCCTGGCTAACATGGTGAAACCCCATCTCTACTAAAAAGACTAAAAATTAGCCGGGCATGGTGACAAGTGCCTGTAGTCCCAGCTACCGGGGAGGCCGAGGCAGGAGAATCGCTTGAACCCAGGAGGTGGAGGTTGCAGTGAGCCGAGATCGTGCCACTGTACTCCAGCCAGGGCGACAGAGCGAGACTGTCTCAGAATAATAATAATAATACTTGTATGGGTACTTGAAATCGGGATGCATATGTTTTCACATAGTAAAGTCACAATATTTTAAGTAGAACCATTGTAAATGGGGATTGTCTGCACTTAAATAATAAAATTTACTCAATATATCATATGAAATCCCCAGCATCTGGTATACCCATTCCAAATGCCCCAGAAGAAAAAAGAAAATAAGATCCACTGTGTTCTGTTGTCAGGATCATACATATTAAGATCTCTTTTTGGAGAACTGACCTCTTCATTTGTCTGAGAAAGTTTATTTCTTTACTCTTCAAGGAGAAGGTTTTGTTTTGTTTTTTCTCTCTTTCACACTTTAAGTATCTCACTCCATTATTCTTGCTGGCATGATTTCTGAAGAGAAGTTGCTATAATACTTATCTCCTCTGTAGGTAAGGTGCTTTCTTCCTCTATTTTTAAGTTTACGTTTACCTGGGCCAGGTGTGGTGGCTCACGCCTGTAATCTCAGTACTTTTGGGAGGCTGAGGTGGGTGGATCACCTGAGGTCGGGAGTTCGAGACCAGCCTGACCAACACGGAGAAACCCTGTCTCTTAATAAAAATACAAAATTAGCCTGGCGTGGTGGCACATGCCTGTAATCCCAGCTACTCTGGAGGCTGAGGCAGAAGAATCACTTGAACCCAGGAGGTGGAGGTTGTGGTGAGCCAAGTTCGTGCCATTGCACTCCAGCCTGGGCAACAAGAGTGAAACTCCATCTCAAAATAAACAAATAAATAAATAAACAAATAACTAACTAACTAACTAAATAAATTAATTAATTAATTTTACTTTTACCTTTGAATTCTATAGTTTGAAAATATATGCCTGGTATAGTTTTGGGGGCCTTTCTCCTTCTTTAGTGTTCTCTGAACTTCCTGGATTTGTGGTTTGGTGTCTGATATTAATTTGTGGGAATTCTCAGTCATTATTGCTTCAAATATACTTCTGTTCCTTTCTTTCTTTTCCTAGAATTCTCTTCACATGTATGTTACACCTTTTGTAGTTGTGCCACTGTACTCAGATATTATGTTCTGGGTTTTTTTTTTTTTTGAGGGGGGGTTCAGTCTTTTTTCTCTTTGCTTTTCAGTTTTGGAAGTTTCTATTGAGGTATCTCCAAGCTTAGGGGATTCTTTCCACAGCTGTGCCTGGTCTACTAATAAACCCATCAAAGGCATTTTTCATTTCTGTTATGCTGTTTTTGATCTCTAGCACTCCTTTTTGCTTGTTAGAATTTCCATCTCGCTGCTTACATCGTTCATCTGGTCTTGCATGCTATCTACTTTATCCATTATGGTTTTTTCCATATTAATTATAGTTGTTTAAAGTCCTGGTCTAATAATTAATAATTCCAACATCCTTGCCATATCTAAGTCAGTTTTTTTGTTTTTTTGAGATGGAACCTTGCTCTGTCGCCCAGGCTGGAGTGCAGTGGCGCGATCTCTGCTCACTGCAAGCTCCACCTCCTGGGTTCACGACATTCTCCAGTCTCAGCCTCCCGAGTAGCTGGGACTACAGGCACCTGCCACCACACGTGGCTAATTTTTTTGTATTCTTACTAGAGACGGGGTTTCGCCGTGTTAGCCAAGATAGTCTGGATCTCCTGACCTCATGATCCACCCGTCTCGGCCTCCCACAGGCGTGAGCCACTGGGACCAGCCCTGAGTCTGTTTTTAATGTTTGCTTTGTCTCTTCAAAGTATGTTTTCTGCCTTGAAATTTTTTCTTTTTTTTTTTTTTAGAGACAAGGTCTTTGTTGCCCAGGCTAGAGTGCAGTTGTGTGACCATGGCTCACTGTAGTCTCCAACTCCCAGGCTCAAGCGATACTCCCACCTCAGCCTCCCAAGTAGCTGGCACTACAGATACATGCCACCATGCCTGTTTTGTTTTTTTGTAGAGGTGAGGGTCTCACTGTGTTGCCCAGGCTGGTCTCAAACTAGTCTCAGGCTGTCTTCCCTCCTCAGCTTCTCAAAGTGATGGGATTACAGGTCCAGCTGAAATTTTTTCTTGATAGCCAGATGTGATATACCAGGGAAAAGTAACTGCTGTAAAGAGGTCTGCAGTACTACAAGTAACATGTGTTGGAAGGCGAAAGGCTCTGTAGTCCTGTGATTAGGTCTGAGTCCTTTAGGGAGCCTGTGCCTCTGGGCTGTGACCTTCGCAAGAGCTTCTCAGCCCTCCCTCCCATCACCACCCTTACATGGGACAGGATGGCCAGAGGTGGGTAATTTCCTTCCTCCAGGCATGTTAGGCTCTGAAAACAAAACAAAACACCAGTAGCTTAGGTGAAATATTTGCCCTTGAGGAAAGACGTTGTTCAGAAGAACAGAAAGCTCTGGTGTACTTCAGGACGGTTCCTTTTCACCTCCCCCTTCTGGAAGCATGAGGAGATTTTTCTCCAGCATTCACTGTGAGAACCTGGTCAAGCTTCTAGGTGTACAACTCACAGAAGTGTGGGGACCCTTCCCTGACTGGGTCTTCCTGGAGTTTTTAACTCTCAGACATGCCCACATTGAGCATCCAGCAATTCGTCAATTAAGTTTAGGTTTTCCTACCTTGACGACGGTTTCTCCGAAGGTTTCCGCTTGTGGAAGAAAGTTGTCATTCTATATATAAGCCTGCCTGTCTCTCCGATTTTGCAGGGCAGCGGTTTGTTCTGTGACCTCACTTCTCTGCTGCATCTAAAAAATTTTGTTGATTTTTCAATTTGCTTGGCTTTTTACTTGTTCTTAAGACAGAGTGCCTACTTCCAAGCTCTGAAGCAACTGCTTTTTGAAGGCTATTACCATACATACATTTCAAGCTAGTAGAGTAGTAGTTTGACATTGTGCATTTTATAATCATTATTGCTTCATTTGAACAACTAGAGAATATATTACTGGCTACAGAGCAATGCAGTATCTAAAGGTAACCTTTTCTAGGGGAGAAAAGAGACTAGAGTTTAGTGATTCCTCTATTGTTAGCTAGATTTTGTCAGGAGATACATCCCTAACCAACTTTTCTGAGCCTTGGTTTCCTCATCTTAAAATGATGACAACCAAGGTCCTTCCTGGTTGTGACTTTGGTTGAGTCTTTTGATATCCACCAAGACCATTTTTATGGGATTTCTCACTTTGGTTTGATTGTCTGAGTCGGGGGATTTTGGAGGTAATTGATGTCTCCTGGCAGAACATCTGTGTTTCTTTATCTTCAGCACATTGCTGCGCAGGTGGCTCTGAAACTTCTGAACGTCCCCTGTAAAGTTTTAATATTTTTTGGCAGTCTTTGCTAAGACACTTTAAATGACCATGTAATTTCAGTTATCTGTTCCTTTTTCCTTGGTGCTTGCTGATCCACTTGGTTATTGTCCAAATTTATGAAACTTTTGAAATTGTTGTGCTTTGGTCAGCACAACAAATGAGAACAGTTCCACTTTCCAGAGAGTTGGAAGAGCTAGGTGACAACACATTTCTGTGAAAATGTAACTATTTAAAAGGCATTCTAGTGCAATCTTCTATAATCAAGCTGTGTTCATTTCTTTCTTTCTTTCTTTCTTTTTTTTTTTTTTTTTGAGATGGAGTCTCACTCTGTCACCAGGCTGGTGTGCAATGGCACGATCTCGGCTCACTGCAACCTCTGCCTCTTGGGTTCAAGGGATTCTCTTTCCTCAGCCTCCCAAGTAGCTGGGACTACAGGTGCGGGCGCCACCACACCCAGCTAATTTTTGTATTTTTAGTAGAGATGGGGTTTCACCATTTTGGCCAGGATGGTCTCGATCTCTTGACCTCGTGATCCGCCCGCCTAGGCCTCCCAAAGTGCTGGAATTACAGGCGTGAGCCACCACGCCCAGCCCAAGCTGTGTTCATTTCTAATAATATCTAAAGCACAAGAAATAACCAACTTTCCTTGGTTATGAAAAAATTATATGCCATAAAAATCATTAAATTATTTAAGATGCACATAAAACACTGACATATCTATATACGTTATTTCTTAGCACTTTTAAAGACCTCTGTTTTTTCCAAATATAGAAAGCATGTAAATCACCGAATCAGAGGTTTATATTTTATCATGATGCACATGAACAGATGTATTATGAGGAGTGCAGGAGCTAGAGAGATGCCCTGGCAAAGCATTAAATCTTGCCTATAATCCAACCCAGGCAAACAAGAAATACAAGAAAATTTTGTTGACAACAAAATTAACAAATACATATTTAATGCTTCTACTTAGCAAGTACACACTATCAAACTGCATGTTTTCATAATGCTGCCAACTAGGTAAATTTCTCCTTGGTCTGTTCTGATATATGCATCTAATGATGATCAACATACCTGTCATATTGCAGTACACAAGAAATGGTCCCAGGGGGCCACTTCCATCTGCATCAATATAGTAAAGCCCGGACGGGTTCCCTCGGTGCTTGTGGGCCTCACAAGACTGCTCGTAGAGAGCTGTAGGAGAACACCAGCCATAAGAACCAGAAAAAATATCTCCAGATGTTGAGTCAGTGTCCAAAGGTTTGCATTTCTGAATTACAGACATGTGATACATATGACCCAACATCATTTTATAGTGTATGACAGTATATTCGATGAGATGGAAGAAAATGACATTCTAAAAATTAAATCTATTTCTATTAACAAAGGAGAAGAAAATTACCTAGTCAAAATACACTTAAATGTTGGATGTTGTTAGATGCTGAATAAATATTCGGTCACAGTATATTTCTATTTTGAGGAAGAAGGAAAGATTGTGTTGGTGTTCAAAAACGAAGATGTGCTTACAGTGGGACTATGATACCATCTTCAATAGACAATCTTTTGGCGATGTCTAGAGGCTGTACTTTCTCTACATCAATGTTTTCTTTTGCTTTTAGGCAGGAAACCCTGCAAACTCTGAAGCACAGTGTAAAAGACTTGAAGAGATATGAGAGGAAAACTTTGTGAATCTGAATCTGAATTCTGTGTGCTATTCAAGCATGGTTCTTTTCAAAGTCGTGGCAACTATACCTCAGAAGTAAACTGTAATTAAGGAAGAAACCCTCATTCTACCTGTAATAACTGAATACCTGAGCATATTAGTTTTAAACTGCCTAAATAATCTGGTATTTTCCAATAAACATTCTGTACAGTTTTTCTTAAGCTATGCAGCAGTTATAACCTTTGCTTCCTTTAAAACAACCTATGTATAAGCATTTTAAAGAGATAAATAGAATTTATAAGCCATCAACTTCTCTTCATTAAAAAATAATTAAAGTTGATTTAAAAAGAAACTTCCCTATTTTGCAAGTGACAATTCAAGATAACTGAAATTCAAAACAGGAGAGAAACTGTTTTGAAAGATATCCCTATGTAATGTAAATTTACTCGTGACACAATTGAATATTTTCATTCGTGCAAGTAAATGTTTTACCAAGAACAAGGTATAGAATTAATATCTGCAGGAGATGGGAATTGTTAATCTTTATTTTTTTCCACTTATGGCATATTGATTTAAATACATATATCTGTAAATGGTAGGATTCACTCAAATTAATAACAATGGTTAGATATAGGGTACAGGCTAGGTTTGGAATGGGGACAAATATTGAGGAGAGTGACTAGAACTTGTGCTTCATGTGAACTGTTTGGCTTTTTAAATGATAATGTATACATGTGTTAACATATAGTATATATTAATTGTATATAATAGATTTTAATTGTATGATTAATTATATATAATTATAGACAATTATATATAATTAATTAGTTGTATATAATTGATACATGTTATACAATTAGAAATACAAAATAACCTATTCGGCTAGGTGTGGCAGTCTAGTCTCACAGTCAATGACTGTAGGCTTGGCAAAGTTCTACCTTTAGCTGGGACAACAGTCAACTCAATTATTAGATTAGACTGATACCTGAAATACTTTTTCAATCTCCTGATACTTTTCCCTCAGAAGTTTTTGAAGTTATATTTTCATTGCAGTGAATAAACACGTACTAACGTAACTCATTCATTAATTGCAACATTAAATGCAATCAGATGATGTTGAGTGTGGTGGTGGATATGAAGTTGTTAGGTAACACACAGGATTATGCTTCTGCTTTTAGGTAAGATACTATGCCTGGAGGATGAAAGATACACAGAAGTACAAGATGTGGTCCCTGCACCAACTCTATGACCTTATCAAGACATGCAGCCTCTGGTGTGAGAGGCCACTCAACTCCTAAAAATGTGTCATGGTGGTCGGGCCCGGTGGCTCACGCCTGTAATCCCAGCACTTTGGGAGGCCAAGGCAGGTGGATCATGAGGTCAGGAGATCGAGACCATCCTGGCTAACACAGTGAAACCCCGTCTCTACTAAAAATACAAAAAATTAGCCGGGCGTGGTGGCGGGCACCTGTAGTCCCAACTACTTGGTAGGCTGAGGCAGGAGAATGGCGTGAACCCCGGAGGCAGAGCTTGCAGTGAGCCGAGATCACACCACTGCGCTCCAGCCTGGGCGACAGAGCAATACTCCATCTCAAAAAAAAAGAAAAGAAAATGTGTCACAGCTTTATAAACAGGGACCCTTCTAGTACAAAAGTCATACTTCATGCTTCAATCTGTGAGAGTCACTCCTGGACTGTCTCCTCTTTTGCCCAGATCCTTTGCAGAACCTCAGGGCTGGGAGCGCAGAATTCTCATTGCGTGTGTGAAGTGAGGTTTCAAGGCTCCATGCCCTGCCTTTCTCCTATGGTTTTTGTGAAAATCAGATGTCTCATGGAAGAGTTCTTAAAAGTTTCAAGTAGGACCTCAGGATGAGAAAGTGGAACTGAGGGCTTTGCATCTTGCTCTGTCTCCTTGAAGACCCAGGGATGGGCGAAATATTCCTCAGAAGTTGCTCAGAGATATCAGTAGAGATAAACAGAAAGAAAACTTTAAAAGTTAAAAACAAATAGAAAAAAATAGGCTTTTGAGGATTCTGTGATGTTCTAATTGTAACAAATTAGAGGTCAATACAATGGCATGGCCTTTGAAATTTATAAAGGGTGATTCTTCAGTCAAGACAGATGATTTTTAATACGGCAGAGGCAGTTGACAGGTGTTAGAATATGTCATCCCTTAGACATTGTTCTTACACTTAAATGTCTACCAGAAGCATGTGGAAGGTTGGTTACAACAGACTCGGGCCACCATCTCCAGCGATTCTGATTTAGTAGGTTTGGGTGAGGCCTGAGAGTCTTTACTTGTAACAGGTTCCCAGGGACTATGGGTGCTGCTGGTGCATGGACCACCAATCAGGCATCCTGGAGCCAAGGCTGTGGAGCCAACCTCCTTAGCTCAACTCCTCATCCGGCCACAAACTAGCTGGGGGCCAAGTTACTTAACCTCTTTCTGTCCTCAACTCTGCAATGAAGATAATGAGTACTTTCTTCCCGGAGCTGCTTTAGGGTTAAATGAGTTAATATATGCAAAGCAATATCAAAGGGCCAGCATAAGTACTCAATACATTAATACTTTTACAATTATTCATTTTACAATCACCACCACCAAAGAAAATCACAGTCATTGGAAGAGACCTTAAAGGTCCTCTAGTTTCTAGCTGATACCCAATTACCTCTTCAGAAATTTTACCATGTTGCAATCCCATGATGGTATCATCCCAGTGATTGTTAACAAATCTTTAAATACCTTAAATGTAACATTGACAGCGGGCAAGGGGTTGTTTTCCCCCCTTTCTTTGACTGAAAAGATTCTCAGAATTAAAAGTATGGCCCAACTCAAGTAATGGAACAAGCTGTTACATCATGCATTTTGAATTTAATTTAGTTTCTACCTTTTACTATATCTGATTCTCCTAGACGTACTTCCCCATTGCTTGCCAGCTTCTTTTTTCAATCCTATTCGTACCATGTATTTCTGTGCACTGTCTCAGCACCCTTGTATTAAATAAGGTGGATTAAAAATAAACTAGAAATGGAGTGCTGAAATATCTTTTCTGATATATTTCCATGATTGCAAATATGCAGCTACATATAAACAACTAATCAAGATGAAAGGACAAAGACATGCTGACAGAAACGCGAGGGAGGCATGAGGCTTACAGGAATGACAGGTCTCGCCCGTGTAGCCTGTGCCCAGACAGTCACAGGAGAAGGTGTCCCACGACTGGGAACACGCGCCCCCATGCTCACAGTAGCTGGGCAAGCACCTAAAAGAAAACAGATACAACTGCTGTTTCCCTTTTCTGATCATCAGAAAATAAATGTCTTACCAAAACCAGGTTAATGTGAAAGAACAGCATACGCAAGATAACCCCACATGACGTGATTACTGGGTCTACCATCAAGGTTCTCTAAATATAGTGACAAACTTTGGATGAATATATCCATTAGCATGCAGCTGATTATTAGGTATCTGTGACAACTGAATTGTCAACACATTTCTTTTTTTGTCCCAAGTGACACAATAACTTGACATGTGGCTAGCAAAACCAATTACATACATAAAACTATGAAATACGGCATGCTGCATTACTACATTGTGGTCATTGTTAAAAGAAAGAGGGGGAAACAGGGAGGAAGATATGGAGGGGAGGAGAAAGAAACAGGAACAGCTTCAGTCACATAGTGACAGAGGTCCAGAAATTTTGAAGAACATTTAATTTAGGTCATCTTGTTGCCTTTTAGATTTGGAATAAGCAGTCGGCTGTTGCTTTTTAAGCAACCTTAACACTGGTAATATGTCAAATGACCCAAAGCAATCTACAAATTCAATACAATTCTTATTAAAATCCCAAAGCCTTTTTTTGCAGAAAACAAAAATCCATCCTAAAATTCACAGGGAATCTCAAGGGACCCTGAACTAGCCAAAACAATCTTGAAAAAGAACAGTTGGAGGTCTCGCACTTTCAGAATTCTCAGGAATCTGCTGCCACCCACTATCATATTGGGGGCCTAGTCTGCCTGCCTCTCAGGATTGTTAGGGGAACAGGGAGCAGGGGACACTATGGCAACTGACCAGCAGCTGACACAGAGTGGAGGCTTCACCAAGAGGAAGCGTGACCTTCTGGAAGCCTGGCCTGAATACCAAGACCCACCTCCGCCTCGAGCAGGGTTGGATCTCAGCCTCCGCCCGCTGTCTCCCACTGCTGAGCACATAGCTAAGGACCTGGTAAAGAGTGAAGATTCTAAAGGACACTGACCTTCCGGGCTGTGAGGGACACCCTCGTCCATGCTGGAGCAGCACAGGGGGTGAGTGCCCGCCCAAGTGCCCCTCCCCATGGGACCGAGAGAAGTAGCAGAAGAGGGGCTGGGAGGTTGTGACAGGCCTCCTGGCTGTGATGGGAGGATGACCAGCAGAGAACTGGGGTATGAAGTTGACAGAAAGCCCCAGGGGCCTGTATTTGGCCTCCCGAGAGATCCTTTGAGGGGAACCTGAGGGGCTGGGAAGAAGAATCCGCAGCATTCCCTACCCTCTCCATGCCCCCAGCCCCCGATCCTGGCTCTCTGGCAGTGCACCACCAGCTCAGGGCCAAGACTTCCACTGATTACATGGTGTTAATGAGCATTTAGTCTGCATTCAGAGAAGAGTTAGGGGCCATCAGAATCACAACTTTTCAAGTATTTCAAAGGCCAAGGCATGGAAAAGCCTGTGTGAACTGATCAGAAGTGGGGGAGTTGGAGTGACAGGCGAGGATGGCTGGGTTGGGAGCCCACCCCCATACATTTTTTAAAAAGCAGCTGTTCCTCTTCCCCCACATCCTTCTCCCCCTCCTCCCCTTCTTTCTTAATGGAGCATCTTAAGATCATACGTGACTTGAAGATTCCACAAATTTTAAAAAACATTAAAAACCACTGCTGTTTGGTATCAACAGGGAGAGAATTTTAGTTCAAAATATTTTGAAATAAAAACTATTTAAGTGATCTAGAGACTATCAACAAGCATACACTGTTTTTCTTCAACTAAACACAACATCAATTATGAAAAATTTACATGTAGTACAAATAATAGAGGAAGTAGCTAGCATGCAGAAGGCCAACACAGGGGAAGATGGCAGAGGGAGGGCAGGACTAGGGTGAGCGGCCTGGTCAGCACAGCCAGGTAAGGAGGTGATGGAGGCCTCCCTGCTCAGGGAGCCCCAGCTGGAATGCAGTAGGACCCAATTGGAAGCTCTGCCATGTGGTATACAGAGCAAATCTTAAGAGTACAGGAGTGTGATGTAAGAGGTGATGTAAGAAGTTAAAACCTATCCTGGCCGGGCGCGGTGGCTCACGCCTGTAATCCCAGCACTTTGGGAGGCAGAGGCAGGCAGATCACGAGGTCAGGAGATCGAGACCATCCTGGCTAACAGGGTGAAACCCCATCTCTACTAAAAATACAAAAAATTAGCTGGATATGGTGGCAGGCACCTGTAGTCCCAGCTACTCAGGAGGCCAAGGCAGGATAATGGCGTGTACCCGGGAGGCAGAGCTTGTAGTGAGCTGAGATGGCGCCACTGCACTCCAGCCTGGACGACAGAATGAGACTCCGTCTCAAACAAACAAACAAAAAAACCTATCCAAACATAAACATCCGTTATTTGTGATTCTGTCAATCCAAAGTGCCCATTGCTATTTTTTGCATAGCTTACAATTTTGACTAAAAAAGATAACTTCATACCCTATATCTGTCTCTAAGTAGGATTTTTAGGTCTGGTATTTGAATAACATGTTTCTACTTTGCAAATTAGTGATATGGTTTGGCTGTGTCCCCACCCAAATCTCATCTTGAATTGTAGTTCTCATAATTCCCACATGTCATGGGAGGGAACCTGTGGGAGGTAACTGAATCATGCCGGCAGGTCTTTCTCACACTGTTCTTGTGATAATGAATAAGTCTCACGAGATCTGATAGTTTTATAAAGGGGAGTTTCCCTGCACAGGTTCTCTTGCCTGCCACCATGTAAGATGTGTCTTGCTTCCCCTTCACCTTCTGCTATCATTGTGAGGCCTCCCTAGCCATGTGGAACTGTGAATCCACGAAGCCTTTTTCCTTTATAAATTACCCAGTCTTGGGTATGTCTTTATTAACAGCATGAGAACAGACTAATACAATTAGAGCTTTTTTTTTTTTTTTTTTTTTTTTTTTGTTAACAACAAAGAAAGGCTAATAGATGCTTACAGGCCTGTTTTTAGGATACTTAAAAGTGAATTTTCAGGATTTCAAAACTGAACATAAAGGGAACAGCAAAGGTCTTTAATTTTAACTCTGTAGAATATCATTTTGTGTCCCCAAAGTTTTCTAATTTTATTGCTTTATAAAATTCAGGTTTTCAAAATAATCTCAGAGGAGCTAGTCTTCTATGTTACTGACTTTGGGAATGAAATAGTGAATAGCCTTCATTTGTAGCCCTATTTGAAAATAATTTAAAAGTGCTTTCTTAAAACCCTTATCTGCAGTGATTATTGTACACATCATGGCTGAAGTTTAAGTGTGGCTCACACATACATGCTCACTTGAGCATGTTTACAATAACTTTGGGGTACAATTTGGAGATCTTTTTAAAATGTGGGATCTTAGAGACCAAGTTAGGCACCAATGTAACTCTTGGGACTTTAAGGTTAAAACGAAACAGCCTATAACAGTAAAAACAATAGTTTTGTACTTTGGGAGCTACATGCACAAAGCAGGCAACGTGGATCATCTCTGAGAAAAGGCAGCCTTACGATACATATCTCATAACAGATATACTGCAAATGGATCATATTTTGTGAGTAATTAATAAGATATCAAAATAATGTCATGCAAGTGGAGAAAATCACACTTGCGTCACAGCTGAGCTGACAGCTCTTGTCACTCACAGTGTGGGCACATGGGACATTTCCCCTTAACCCAGACAGAACTGAGCTCCCTGGCTAGTTAGCTGAGCAACGTGGGATTATATTAAGTGAGCAAATGGCCAGAAACCTTCCCAACTACCCTCCCCACTACAGAGTGGGGTTCTGGAGCTGGTGTTGAGATGTAAATGCAGTCCCAGCTGTGTGTCAAGAATTTGAATCTCAAGAGTGAGAGGTACTTGACAAATTCTTACACTTCATACATATACTCCTCATCTTTTAATTAATCCATTTTTCCTACAAATCAGCAGAATGTTCACAGGGGGAAATTATTTCGTGCTGAATAAAGTTCATATGAATGAACTTTTCATTTACTAGAAATTATGTTTTTTTAGTATGTCACTATGAGTTATAAATTAAAACCTGTTTAGCCAGAGATGATGATTTTGCAGTTAATGTTTAAAACAGAATTGACTAACAGAATTGACTCCATGAAGAAGGCAGGTTTTGAAAGTTCTACCAGGTGTAGATATAACTTTAAATTTTTAAATATGTAGCACTTATTTATTCACTGAAAGTAAATACCAAATGTACTACGGCAAATTGTATGTAGAAATACTGTTTTTCCAGGTGTGACCCGGGGATTCTTCTCAGCCAAAATCATTGTAAAATTATGGCGCAACTAGTGTAACTGTGGTTGTAATACTTATTTTAATTAAATGTTTTTCTTGTTTAACCTTCTCCATATTTCACTGAGTATGTCCTTTGGCACATATCTTCATCCATCTTTATGATTCAAACTTTTCTAGGAGAAATTACTTTTTATTTTCTCTGTTGGAAAAATGTCATCCAACTGACGGGTGTGTGGTTGTGAAAGCGAGCTTGATAACTATTAGCTGAGCAACTTGGGATCATATTAAGATAAAATCCATAAGGTGTATGTCTTCTAATACAATACTATCATTTGAAAAATTTATTCCATTAGCGATGCAGTTTTCTTTCTTTTTTTTTTTTTTTTTGAGATGGAGTCTCGCTTTGTCCCCCAGGCTGGAGGGCAGTGGTGCAATCTCGGCTCACAGCAAGCTCCGCCTCCCGGGTTCACGCCATTCTCCTGCCTCAGCCTCCTGAGTAGCTGGGAATACAGGCGCCACCACCACGTCCGGCTAATTTTTTGTATTTTTTTTAGTAGAGACGGGGTTTCACCATGTTTGCCAGGATGGTCTCGATCTCCTGACCTCGTGATCCGCCCGCCTGGGCCTCCCAAAGTGCTGGGATTACAGGCCACCCGCCACCATATCCTGCTATTTTTTTTTTTTTTTTTTTTTGTATTTTTAGTACAGACGGGGTTTCACCACGTTAACCAGGATGAAGCTGATCTCCTGATCTCGTGATCCACCCGCCTCCGCCTCCCAGAGTGCTGGGATTACAGGCGTGAGCCACTGTGCCCAGCCAAGATGCAGTTTTCTAATCCTCATAGTAATTATGACTATTTCATTCCCTCTGGAAAGAAAGATAACAACAACAACAACAACAAAGAGAACAGAATGCCTTTTTCCAGCTGTCTACATTTGCTTTCTTCAACTTTGAAAACAGGTAAGCTAAAGTGACCTAGGATGGCCCTTACCTGTCTGTGATGCCGCAGGAGTCTATCTGGAGGTCCCTGAACCTCCCCAGCGCCCCCTGCTGTACTGAGATGGGATCCACCGCTTTGTCACCAATGGTGATGAGCCTCAGGCAGCCCTGAAACCCTCCCACGGGGCTTTTACATCCAGAGCCAGAGCTGTTCTCCAGGCAGCCTGAATATGGAGACAAAAATAGGACAAAAGCAATAACTATGACAAAACTATTCCACAGTATTTACTATATGAAGACTGCTGCTACCCCTTGTTTATGGATATCGGTATGATGTGATGAGCTTCACCATTCATTAGAGAGGTGAAAAGGGGCAAGGTTAGAACTGATCAAATTTAAGATAATACCTGGAATTCAGAATAAGAAATTATGGGGGAAAATTCAGATTTAAAATTCCTATAACAGGAATTATTGCCCAACCAACTGAAAAGAGGTTTGGCTTCTTTTGTGAAATCTCATCTAAGAAATAATCATGCATTTTAGCATCACGTAGTGTAAGTAAAAAAAATGAAAGTGGAGTTTAAATTAAAATAAATGAACTCACAGCCCACATTTTATTTAGGATATACTGGATTTATGAAGTGTGAAAAATGCTACATAAAAATATAATTGTGTACTACCATTTATCTAAAACATGTTAAATATCTACCCTATAGGTGTTTTTGTGTGTTATGATGTATGTGCCTTTGGGAGTATGTAAAAACAATTTTTTTTTTTATACTGACTGGGTGGAAACACCTGGATTTGCTTTTCTAGTAACACTTTCTTTGGTATTAGGTGCTTTAGTCAAATATATAACCAAAGATTAAATTCTAATGGTAACAACAACACGAAAAGTAACAGGACCTAACACATTGTTAGGGTACATAAGGATAAAAATTTGCAGTCCGGAATGTTCCATGAATAGAAAGAAATAAAATAGACATTTGATTTTTCCAATATTAGAAGTTAAATATGAGAAGTTTCACCATAACCATCAGTTAATATCACCTAAATTACAAATGGCAATGCTTATGACATCATTTCCTTTTACTATCTGGGCTTGTTTTGTGAAACAAGAACAATACTTATAAGAAGTAGTGGTTAGTGCCTGACTTTGACTTAAGCAGTATTACTCCACACCAGTCCAAGCATATAGGAAAGCAGTGTCTTGAACTTACTGCCAACCTCTGAGTTACAATATATAACCTAATAATGGAACTCTAATTCAAAGTTTGAAAAATAAGGAAAAGGATGAAAGTACACACTCTAGTTAAAGAAAGAGAACATAATAATTGTAAAATGTCTTTTTATTTAAAGACAACTGTTTGTAGAGTCATATTAATTCAGAATAAAATTATAAGGCATTTGTCTAAGTCAGGAGTCTGCAAAGGTTTTCTGTAAAATGCCAGAGAGTAAACATTTTCGGTTTTGTGGGTCACACCTGGTCTGTGTTGCATATCCTTCTTGTTATAACCCTTTAAAAATACAAAGCAATTATTCATTTGGACTAATATAATATGCCATGGACCATGATTTGTCTACCTCTGATCTAAATGAATACTTAATTTTAACATACAAATATGAGAGAGGCACCTCATTTCATAATGGTGTAATGCCAATGACAACAAAAATTTAATAATTAATTTAATTGCACATTATGAAATTATAGCTTTTGAAAAATTTTATCCTTTGCCTTATTTTAAAAAATAAGCTGGCTTATATTGATTCTGTAAGCATTGTTTCTTTCAAACTTGTGAGATATAATTTCTTATTTTCTTTCCCAATCATTCAAATATTAGGTATTAAACCTAATATTTAGGTTTAATAAATATTAGGCATGACACTTTGAGTCCATGCAAATATCCTTTTCTCCAAAGATTATAGTAAATGTAGAGCAATATTTATCACCAGAGGATTGTGTTTTCTTTGGTGTTCTTCCTTTATTAAAATGAAAAAAAAAATGAAGTACAGAATTAGTACTTGTGTTTTTCACTGACTGATCTCTCTTTGACCTTATATTGTTAATGACTAGTACAATTTCAAAAAATAGTCAATGAAGATTCCTCTTACTGGAATCAATGAAGTACCTCTCAATGCCTGTACTCTTATTTCCTCTCTAAAAGTCTCCAAAAAAAAGAAATGTTGTGTTTAGATTTCTATTTTAATAACTGAAGCTTTATCTCTTTAACAGTTTAATATTTTTTGCTTTCGATTCCTAAAGTAAAAGTCTCCCTCATATTTAAGACTTCTTTTTAGATTATCTAAACTTTATATATAACCTCACAGAGACTTGGAAGTTTAACATTTAACATCATATTTTTTAAAAGCTTGAAGACTAAAATCTTTTATATTTTTAAAAAAGAAATATAAGTTTAAATGGTAGAGCAGAACCTTCTGAAGAATGGGAACTCTGAAGAGAGTGAACTTTGTATAATTCTACTGCATTTCACTAATCATTAAGAAATAAACACTTTAGGTTAAGTATTAGGAGGATTATTAATTCAATAAATATTTTCAAGTAATGAATTATAGGAATATCAACAGTTCTGCTAATCTTTCTTTCACCAAGTAGTATTTCCTGACACATAAATATATTTATTTATTTTTTTGAGACGGAGTCTCGCACTGTCGCCCAGGCTGGAGTGCAGTGGTGTGATCTCAGCTCACTGCAAGCTCCACCTCCCAGCTTCACGCCATTCTCCTTCCTCGGCCTCCCGAGTAGCTGGAACTACAGGTGTCCGCCACCAGGCCTGGCTATTTTTTTTTTTTTTAGCAGAGACGGGGTTTCACCGTGTTAGCCAGGGTGGTCTTGATCTCCTGACCTCGTGATCCGCCTGCCACAGCCTCCCAAAGTGCTGGGATTACAGGCGTGAGCCACTGCGCACTACCAAGTTATTCTTAAATAAAATAAATTCGATAACTCTATTAGAAAAAAAAAAAACTAAAATAAATCCAGGTGACCCCCAAAAAAGTTAAGAAACTTTCAGGACAAATTCTCATCATAAAGTATTGCATATTTTTAGATACGAAATCGAACAAATAAAGATATTAAGACCCATGAAAATTTTAGCCCGGTTATTTTCATTTGTGTAAGCATATGAGGTTGGCAAGAAAATTGTCCCTGTGTGTTACTGCAGTGACAAACTTCAATGCCACAAGTTGCCACAAGTTCTCGGTCTAACAACTTCCTATAAGAAGGATGTGAGGACTGGTGACACAACAGTCAATTTTGTATTCTCAATATGGAAGGAAGTATGGCATTGAATAGCAGAAAGATTCCATAAAGGTGAGTTTAAAATAATTTGACCTTCAGCCAATCTCTGTTTCAGGTATGAATGCAAAAAATGCAGGCTATATGCACAACATGCAACCGTACAGAGTGGTGCCTGAAAAACACTTCAAAAAGATGAAATCTCAGACTAGAAAAAAAAAAAACGGACAAATGACAGTACAGAAGATAAGTCTTCATCTCCGAATTAAACTTTCTCTTTCTTTTGAGACGGAGTATAGATCTGTTGCCAGGTTGGAGTGCAGTGGCGCCATCTTGGCTCACTGCAACCTCCACCTCCCGGGTTCCAGCGATTCTCCTGCCTCAGCTTCCCTAGTAGCTAGGACTAAATGCGCCCGCCACCATGCCCAGCTTATCTTTGTATTTTTAGTAGAGACAGGGTTTCACCATGTTGGCCAGGCTGGTCTTGAACTACTAACCTCAGATGATCCACCTGCCTTGGCCTCCCAAAGTGCTG
Organism: Macaca fascicularis; assembly: GCF_037993035.2. NCBI lineage: Eukaryota > Metazoa > Chordata > Mammalia > Primates > Cercopithecidae > Macaca > Macaca fascicularis. The sequence goes on along the minus strand of NC_088389.1, from coordinate 125,570,917 downwards.
GGATTACAGGCGTGAGCCACCGTGCCTGGCCTAAACTTTCTATTAAAATAAATCTAGTGAGATCCAGAAATCCGCCCATGATTTGTTCCAAGTCTCTCTCAAGGTTTCTTTGGTACAAATAACATTTTCCATTTATTTGGCATCAGGAAATTGGTGGGTTTTCTTCTTCTTCCTTCTTCCTTCTCATTTTTCTTCTCCTTCTTCCTTTGTTCATATTAACCTGGTTACCCATGGGTAGAGTCAGCAGAGCAACATTAAATTGAAAAAAAAAAAAAAAAGATGTCCCCATACGATGGCCTGGGAATGGAGACAAGTGACTCAAAAGCAGAAAGCCGGTCCCAAAACGTCAAACTTCTGCAGTCTCAGCTTCGGGTGAGGAAGGCAGCGCTCACTCAGGGAAAGAGCCAAAGGAAGAAACAGTGCAGCTCTTGCCCCAGTCATTGTCCTAAGGCCAGGTCATTGTCCTAAGGCCAGATGACCTGCAAATTGGGGACACACCACGGCATGCAGCAGCTGGGCTGAAGGATGCTGTTCCCAGTGGGTTTCTGCAGGGGACGTTCTGATTCCCTTAGCTGACGAATATGATCCTAGGTTTCCTTATGATTATGAGAAAGTAATGAAGCGCCAAAGAGAGGAATGACAGACACAGCAGGAGCTAGAAATACGAAAGGAAATAGAAGAAAGGGAAAAGAGACCTAAAAACAGGCAGAAAGCTAGGGGGGTTCTGATCAAGGTGACCAGATCCAGATTCTGATGAAGATGAAGATTAGGAAAGAGAGGAGGAAAAGAAGTAGGGCGGAGCTGCCATTGCCCCACCCACTTTTCTGGTAGAGAGTCACCCCGAGATTTTCCTTATGAAGAGGATTCAAGACCTCAATCACGGGCTTCCAAAGCTGCCATTCCTCCCCTAGTGAAGGAGGAACAGGACAGACCGAGATCTCCAAACCGGCCTAGTAGCTCCTTCCTCTCTAACGTGGTGGGAACGGTGGCGCACAACCTCATGCAGAAGCGCGGCTTCCGGGAAGGCCAGGGCCTCAGGGAGCACCAGCAGGGGCTGCGCGCCGCCTTTCCGGTGGGGAAGACCAGCAAACCTGGCGGTAAGATCATCATGGGCGACGCCGCGGAGAAAGATGCATTGAAGAATCAGGTACAAATCCACTGACTGAAATAATTGAGTCCTACCAACGGGGTCCTACTAAGGGGCATAGTTGGTGCAGGGAAGGTGGATGAAGACTTGGAAGTTGAAACCAGGGAAGAATGTGTGATGACATATTTTTCAGTTCATACGGTTTCCTATGAGACATAGCATCATTAAGGATAAAATAAGTAAAACTGAAAAGAGTATAGTTAATCTAGTTTTAATAATGAGTTCGTTTTGTTATGTTTCTTTTTCTTTTCCATTGTCAATTTATATTGGCTCAGAGAAAACAGGCTTGATGGATGAAGTCCACGGTATTTTCCAATTTTGTCATGAAAAATATGGCAAAGTTGGGAATTGTGTGATATGTGAACTTCTTGGTGCCCCTGATGATGAAGCAGTACAGACATTTTTAGAATTTGAGAGCTGAGTCAGCAATTAAAGCTGTTGTTCGCTTGAATAGAAGGTATTTTGGTGGACAGGTGGCAAGAGGATGTTTTTACAATTTGGACAAATTCAGGGTCTTTGACTTGGTGGAACAAGTTTGATTTTAAGAACTAGAGCATGAGTCATCTCCGGTGACCCTTAAATGACCAGCAGGCTAAGAAAAGAAGGAAAAAGGTCACAGCCTTCACGGCTGTTGGATACTGAGACTGTTGGAAAGACTTCCAAGGTATACAGTGACTGATCCCTTTTCATTTTGTGGTTTTTAAATATTGTATAAAAATCCAAATCCTTTTAAATAAATAAATAACATGTGGCCGGGCGCGGTGGCTCAAGCCTGTAACCCCAGCACTTTGGGAGGCCCAGGCGGGCGGATCACGAGGTCAGGAGATCGAGACCATCTTGGCTAACCAGGTGAAACCCCGTCTCTACTAAAAAATACAAAAAAATTAGCCGGGCGTGGTGGCGGCGCCTGTAGTCCCAGCTGCTCGGGAGGCTGAGGCAGGAGAATGGCGTAAACCCGGGAGGCGGAGCTTGCAGTGAGCTGAGATCCGGCCACTGCACTCCAGCCTGGGCGACAGAGCGAGACTTCGTCTCAAAAAAAAAATAAAATAAATAAATAAATAAATAAATAAATAACATGCACAGCTGACTAGTTTCAATCATTGGCGGATATTATACTGTAGGAATGAAGTTAGTGTCTGCAGCTGTACATATTCAGGCCATTCTAACTATATAAGCTAGTTAGGAAGAAAATACTGTGGATTTTATCCATCAAGCCTGTTTTCTCCAGGCCAATATAAAACAAATGGAAAGGAAAAAGAAACATAATAAAACGAACTCCTTATTAAAACTGGATTAAGGGATTAGTTTTAATCTTTTCAGTTTCACTTATTTGATTCTTAGTGATGCTATGTGTCATAGGAAACCATATGAACAGAAATGTCCCAAGAATTAAATTTGCTAAGAAAACAGAAAAGGGCTTATTAGTCTCTTTCAATGCACTGCACAGCATTCAAGAATAATTTGGGTCTTTAAATAACTAAAATCAGTAATGAATACTAGCTGAACCAAAGGCTGTTTCTATGTGAAGAAATGATCTATTTTGGGTTTATATGCATCAGTAAAATTTTTTTTTTTTTTTTTTTTTTTTTTGAGACGGAGTCTCGCTCTGTCGCCCAGGCTGGAGTGCAGTGGCGCAATCTCGGCTCACTGCAAGCTCCGCCTCCCGGGTTCACGCCATTCTCCGGCCTCAGCCTCCCGAGTAGCTGGGACTACAGGCGCCCGCCACTGCGCCCGGCTAATTTTTTCTATTTTTAGTAGAGACGGGGTTTCACCATGGTCTCGATCTCCTGACCTTGTGATCCGCCCGCCTCGGCCTTCCAAAGTGCTGGGATTACAGGCGTGAGCCACCGCGCCCAGCCTGCATCAGTAAAATTTAACCACCAGCTTATGCTATTAAATATAGTGGTTAGAGCTGGTGTTTCCCAAAGTTTACTATACAGATGGGTAAATAAAGTTTCAAAAGCACACAAAAGGAATGCAAAATTCACTGGAAAAACTAGGTATGTAAGAATATTTTAAAAACTAAATTTTAGGCTGTGCATGGTGACTCATGCCTGTAATCCCAGCAATTTGGGAGGCTGAGGTGGGTGGATCACCTCAGACCAGCCTGAACAACATGGCAAAACTCTGTCTCTACAAAATCTGAAGAAAAACAACAACAACAAAAATTAGCTGGGTGTGGTGGTGCAGGCCTGTAGTCCCAGCTACTCTGGAGGCTGAGGTGGAAGAAGTGCTTGAGCCTGGAGAGGCAGAGGCTGCAGTGAGCTGTGATTGCTCCACTGCACTCCAGCCTGGGCAACAGAGTGACTCCCTGTCTAAAAAAAACAAAACAAACACCACCCTCCTAAATTTTATAAAGCAAATCTAAAAGCCCAAATGAAAATTGCCTAACAATAGCAAAATGGGGCAGTAGAACTGATAAAATGTGGTATATTCATGTAACAATATATACATTCTTTTGGAAAAATTATTAGTAATATTTTTCTAACTGTACATATATTATCTATTTCACATTAAAAATGAACAAAATTATGATATGAGTAAAAACTCAAAAGCATTTCTAACATTAGCATGTATATATTTATGGAAATGTATTCTTGGATAATGGGACGTTATAAAATCTCACCTGGAGAATTTCAACCATAAAGGTGATACTATATTTATACTTCGATAAATCATTTTCTGTAATCAACTTTATTTAGTATCACTTAAAAAATGAATGGTACTTTCATTCTTATCCCTTTTAGTGCTTCCTAAATATTTTACTTTTGAAATGACAGGTCTTAGATATACTGGCTTGTTTTTTGTTATAAAATCTGTCATCTATAGCAAATGTTTTAATACAATTTTGGGCACATATGCACACCTCGGAATATGAGGAAAGAAAACAATCAGAAACTTTGCAGATTGACATTGTCTGTTTTCACAGTTGCTCTGTGGAAAGTTTGCTGTGAAGGACTGCCAGAGTTTAGAAAATAAGATTTATAATTTCCATGCTGACAGCCAATTTTAGGGATGAATTTTACTTTCATATTGTGCTGTCTCCAACATAATTTTAAAAGGATTCTGGAAAAAAAAATAGTAAAATGCAAAACTATACTAATACTCTCAGGAAGCACCTCAAGCATTGATTAGCAAATGTATCTTATTATTTACAGTTAAATGACATTTCTAATGACCAAGGACTTTCTGCGTAAACATCCCTGGGGAGAAGATTTATTGCACCCTTCTGTGACCTCCCCACTCTGACTGCCTTCTCTTAGGCTGCAGTGTCTCTTGGTTGTACTCAGTCATTGACTGAGCTGGCAAATATTCTGTTTATCATTGTCTAGGAAAGGCTGATGTGCTCCCCGACTTAGTAAAATGTTTCATCGCATCATTACTGGGCAATAAAAATAAGCTGAAATAACCGACTGAGTTAAACTATTAGTCACTTTGGGCAAAACATGGCCTTTCTTCGTGAGGCACATCAGTGAGATGCTCCAGAGGAGCCAAGGCTCCGGGGACACCTGTGTGGTGCCGTAAAACCAGCACATAAAGCAGTGAAAAAGGTAACGGCACTCATTTAGCATTGTTACAATTCCACTGGGCACGGTGATGAAGGGAAGCTCCATAAAGGCCGGTCTATTTAAAACTGGTTCCCGAGTGTGATCCTGTGGCCTATCTGGAAGACATGCATTTCAGTCCTTAATTCGCAGTCTTTTTTCAACAACCCTATGAAACAAAAGGTATCCAGCATGGTGACTATAGGGAATGATACTGTTTTATTTACCCGAAATTTGGAAAGACAGTAGATTTTAAATATCTTCACTCCCCTCTGCCACCAACATGGTAACTATTTGAGGTGTGCCGGATGTGTTAATTAACTTGACTGTGGTAATCAGAACACAGTGTATACCTATATCAAATCATAATGTAGTATACCTTGAATATATAGAATTTTTATTTGTCAAATAAGTATTTAAAATTTTTTTAAAAAGGGATTTATGGCAGAGTAGCAGCAGTGGGTGGTAAGGCCTGGGTCAAGCTCAGCCCCAGGTGGGAGGTGGGGTCAGGGAGGAACCCAGTAAGCAGCTCTGGCCTTGCAGGTGTAACACTCTAGGCCTCTGTCTTCCCAAGGCATATTCCCCGTGTGTTGTCCCAGTGTCTTCCCTCTGTGTGTGTCTCTGCACCTACATTTCCCTTTTTTATAAGGACACTGGTCATACTGGATTGGGGCTCACCTTAATGACCTCATTTTAACTTGATTACCTCTGCAAAGATCCTATCTCCAAACAAGGTCACATTCTGGGGTTCATATGAATTTGAGGGAAAACAATTCAATTCATAATATCATCTCTGAAATAAGGACAACTTTACTTAGGCATATACAGTTTGGGTTGTGGTTGCAGGGTATCTATTTCAAATGGGTTGTGGGCTCTTCTCATACTTTCAGGTCAAAGGGGACTCTGGAATCCATAGTGTATGTATGTATGTATGCATGTACGCATGTATGATTATGGATCAGCTTTCCCATTTCTGTCACTGTGTCCCTATATGGTTCATGATCATGTAGTTATTTTAGCTCCAAGGCCACACACAATCCAAACAAAACAAAACACAGAAACTGTGTTGGCTATTTTGACTTTCTGTTGAAACTATTCTCTTTGTGTGTGTGTATATATATACACACACACACATATATATATATAAGTTTAGTTTTTCAAGTGATTCTCCTGCCTCAGCCTACCAAGTAGCTGGGATTACAAGCACCTGCCATCATGCCCGGCTAATTTTTTTTGTTTTTTTGTATTTTTGTAGAGACAGGGTTTCACTATGTTGGCCAGGCTTGTCTTCAACTCCTAACCTCAGGTGATCCGTCTGCCTCAGCCTCCCAAAGTGCTGGGATTACAGGTGTGAGCCACCGCGCCTGGCCATATATATATATATATATATATCTTTTTCAGGGCCATATATATTCTCAGGGTGTGTTTGAGAAAACCTTTTTTTTTTTTTTTTTGGCCATTGTCCAAGGGTTCAGAACTGAATGGGAACATGTGTAAATGGATGTGATGGAGGCTGGAATGTGTATCAGCTTTTCATCATCACTGTAACAAATCACTAAAACATTCTCTTACTATCTCTCACTTTAGAAGTGTGGGAGGGCTGGACTGATGACCTTGCTTATAGTCTTACAAGGAGAAAATCCAGGTGCTCTTGGGCTCTTTATGAAGGCTCTAGGGGAGAATGTGTGTCCAAGCAAATGCAGGTTAGAGCAGAATTCACCTTCTTGTAGTTGTAGGAGTGAGGTCCCAGTTCATCACCGGCTGGTAGTTGGGGCCTCTCAGCAGCGTCAGGCTGCCTGCCTCGCTCTTCATGGTGCCCAGTTCATTTTCTAAACCAGCAACGCTGCAGAGAGACATTCTCCTGCTTCCAGTTTCTCTGGCTTCCCCTCACCCACACCTCTCTTCTGTGTCTCTTCTGCCTCCAACCAGAGTCAAAATCTCTTAGGTGCTCATGTGATTACACTGAGCCCACTGCATGAATCATGATCATCTCCTGTCTTAAAGTCTGCAACCTTAATTACCTCTGCAAAATCCCTTATGTGATGTAACATATTCACAGTTTTCAGGGATTAGGGCATCTTGGAGAGTCATTCTTGCTGCCACAAAATATTCCTCATTCCTTCATGAAATGTTGTTTGCTTTCATATATTTGTCTCTAGAGAAGCATCAGGTATTTTCTCAACATCCCTTCATGTTAAAAACCCTCAACAAATGAGGCATTGGAGGAACATACTTCAACATAATAAGAGCCACCTATGACAAACCCACAGCCAGCATCATACTGAATGGGCAAAAGATGTGAAGCATTCCCCTTGAAAACTGGGACAAGACAGGGATACCCTCTCTCATTATTCCTACCCAACATAGTACTGATGTCCTAGCCAGAGCAATCAGGCAAGAGAAAGAAATAAGAGGCATCTAAATGGGAGGAGAGGAGGTCAAACTGTCGCTGTTTGCAGATTATATGATTCTATACCTACAAAACCCCAACATCTCTGCCCAAAAGCTTCTTGATCTGATAATCTCAGTAAAGTTTCAGGATACAAAATTAATGTACAAATATTAGTAGCATTCCTATATGCCAACAACATGCAAGCTGAGAGCCAAATCAAGAATGTAATCCTATTCGCAATTACCACAAAAAGAATAAAATACCTAGGAATACAGCTAACCAGGGAAGTGAATGATCTCTACAACAAGAATTACAAAACACTGCTCAAAGAAATCATAGATGACATACAAATGGAAAAACATTCCATAATCATGGATAGGAATAATAAATGTGGTTTTTAACCATATTGGGCCACACTGCCCAAAGCAATTTATAGTTTCAATGCTATTCCTATCCAATTACCAATGGCATTCTTCACAGAACCAGTAAAAACTATTTTAAAATTAATATAGAACCAAAAAAGAGCCTGAATAGCCAAGGGAATCCAAGGCAAAAAGAACAAATCTGGAGGCATTACGTAACCCAACTTCAACCTCTACTACAAGGTTATAGTAACCAAAATAGCATAGTACTGGTACAAAAACAGACACACAGACCAATGGAACGAAATAGAGAGCCCAGAAATAGTGCCACAAACTTACAACCATTTGATCTTTGACAAAGTCGACAAAAACATGCAATAGGGAAAGGACTCCCTATTCAATAAACGGTGCTGGGATAACTGGCTAACCATAAGCAGTTCCTGGATCTCTTCCTTACACCATATACAAAAATCAACTCAAGATGGATTAAAGAGTAAAATGTAAAACCTGTCAGGTGCAGTGGCTCATGCCTATAATCCCAACACTTTGGGAGGGTGAGGTGGGAGGACAGCTTGAGTCTCAGAGTTTGAGACAAGCCTGGCAACATAGCAAGACCTCATCTCTACAAATAATAATAATTATTATTATTAGTTGAGTCTGGTGGCACGCGCTGGTAGTCCTGGCTAATCAGGAGGCTGAGGCAGGGGAATCTCTTAAGCCTGGGAGGTTGAGGCTGCGTCGTGCCATTGCACTCCAGCCTGAGCAACAGGTGAGACCCTGTCTCAAAAAAAAAAGTAAAGCCTATAACTATAAAAACTCTGGAAGATAACCTAGCAAATACAGGAAATAGCATTTTGGACACAGGCCAAAGCAAAGATTTCATGACAAAGACACCGAAAGCAATTGCAACAAAAACAAAAGTTGACAAATGGGACCTAATTAAACTAAAGGGCTTCTGCACAGCAAAAGAAACTATCAACAGAGTAAACAGACAACCTACTGGAAGAAAATATCCACAGATTATACATCTGACAAAGGTCCAATATCTGGAATCTATAAGGAACTTAAATTAACAAGTAAGAAAAAAAACTACCCCATTAAAAAACGGGCAAAGGATGTGAACACTTTTCGAAAGACATACATGTGGCCAACAAGCATATGAAAAACTCCTCAGCATCACTAGTTATGAGATAAATGCAGATCAAAACCACAATGAGATGCCATCTCACACCAGTCAGAATGGCTATTATTTAAAAGGCAAAAAATAACAGGTGCCGGTAAAGCTGTGGAGAAAAGGGAGTGCTTATACACTGCTGGAGGGTTATACATTAGCTCAGCCATTGCAGCAAGCAGTTTGGTGATTTCTCAAAGAACTTAAAGCAGAGCTACCACTCAAACCAGCAACCCCATTGAGTACACACCCAAAGGAATAATAATCCTTCTACCTTAAAGACACATAGATGTGTATGTTCATTCACAATAGCAATGACATAGAATCAACCTAAATACCCATCAACGGTAGCATAAAGAAAATGTAGTACATATATACCATGGAATACTATGTAGCCATAAAATAGGATGAGATAATGTCCTTTGTAGCAACATGGATGGAGTTGGAGGCCATTATCCAAAGTGAACTAACACAGGAACAGAAAACCAAATACCATGTATTCTGACTTATGAGTGGGAGCTTAATATTGAGTACATATGGACACAAAGAAGGAAAGAAAAGACACCACAACCTACTTGAGGGTGGAGGGTGGGAGGAGGGTGAAGATCGAAAAACTACCTACTGGGTACTATGCTCATTACCTGGGTGATGAAATAATCTGTGCACCAAGCCCCCATTACATGCAATTTACCTGTGTAACACACCTGCACATGTATACCTCTGAACCTAAAATAAGTTTAAAAAAAAGAGAAGCATCACGTATTTTCTGAAGGAAATGGGAATATATATGAATATACATTGTCAAAGACTATAATGTTTGAGATTTTCTATTGCTTATTTCAGTAGTTTCTGGACCTATTTCATCTGGGCTAGCAGTTGTGAAAACAAAGTAGTGTGGATCAAACTCTTGTCATCTGTTTCTGTCATGCAGATTTTAGCCCTCATCCTAAAGGAGGGACAGATTTTAGTCCCATCCTAATAAAAAAAAAACCTCTGTTCTGTTTACTGTTTTACTCTACTTGGTTTGGAAAAATTTTGTTGAGATAATTGTCTATACCACATATGGCTGAGAGCAGGTATAGGAGGTATCTTGGTACTCATACTTGGAAACCCTGAATTTGGCATCATCCTCAGCACATGAAATTTCTCAGATCACTAACGACCTTGGACAAGTGATTATTCCTTAAGCTAACTTCGCTCTTCTGAAAAGGTTGGCAGGCATGGCTACATTTTTCTGAGGACTCCTTATGTTATCATCCACTCAAGATAAATCAAGGCATTAACTAATTCTAAAAATCTTGACCTGGTGCAGTGGCTTATGCCTGTAATCCCAGAACTTTGGGAGGCCGACGTGGGCGGATCACAAAGTCAGGGGATTGAGACCATCCTGGCTAACATGGTGAAAACCCCGTCTCTACTAAAAATACAAAAAATTAGCCAGGTGTGGTGGCGGCGCCTGTAGTCCCAGCTACTCGGGAGGCTGAGGCAGGAGAATGGCATGAACCCACGAGGCAGAGCTCGCAGTGAGCCGAGATTGCGCCACTGCACTCCAGCCTGGGCGACAGAGCGAGACTCTATCTCAAAAAAATAAATTAATAAATTTAAAAAAAATAAAAATCTTAAGCTCTTCAGGTTTACTTTGTGTCTGCTTAGAGGAAAAAGCATCCAACTAGAGATATAAATGTATCCATTAATAAAAGGTAATGGAGGCACAAAAGTTGATTTGAGCTAACAGTGATTCATCAATCACTGCTGAAGCAGCTTCAAATGGGAACTGGTTCAGGGACCCTTTCAAGGGAACGAAAAGGGCCAGCTTCTGTTAGGTAAATATAGGAGTTGTAGTTATACAATTGCCTTACTTGGTTGATCCTGCTGGAAAGTCTCTAGTTATATAAGTTAATTGGTGGCTTCTGATTGGTTAGCCTTAAGTTTGACCTTTTTTTTTTTTTTAAGCCATTTACAAGAAATAGCTCAAGTTAAAAGTTTTGCTTATATTGGTAAATCAAGCAAAGTTAAGACCACTTACAAGGCTTTGTCTGGTCAGAGATTCCTCAGGCCATTTTAATTTTCTTAAATAATTTAAATACACACTGTGTGCCAGAGGCAGCTCAGTGAAGTCTTTGAATGTCTGTGACTGTATATTTGGAAAAGTACATATTCTTTGTGAAACACCACAAATACTGATGAGGTAAAATGCAGTGTATAGGACTGTATGTATATAGCAAGTCTTCTATTACTAGATCTATATTTCTGTTTACATACAATTTTTATTACTAAGAAAGGTTGAATATATTTACCTTTCCAGTAAGAATTACAAGTAATTAAGCTACCTCCGTAACACCTCAGTGTTTAGGTACAGTGCAAAGTGGCTCTCTATATCTGTGTCCAGCATGGAATTTCTTACCTAGTTGAAAACTCTCTTACTTGAGAATAAGTTTTCTTATCATATATGTGGTGATATGGGATGATAACAGAATGCTTTAAAGTACAGGCATCCATGCCCCCATGTGACAAGTTTTCTCACATGATTATTTCTCTTAACTGTGATTTCCAGATATATAAGCCTCATCTTTGGGCTCACAGGAGCATTCTAGAATACAGAGCAGGGTTTTGCTGTTATTCCTAGTGGTTCTTTTAATTTAAAAAAAATCCAAACTTCCTTTATAATCAAAAGATCCACTTGTTTCCATTTCTTTAGCTTATGAGTTCTCATAGTCAGTTTGGGCTGCTATTAACAGAATCCCATGAACTGAGTGGCCTACACAACAAACAGTTATTTCTGTCAGTTCTGGATGCTGGAAAGTCTAAGTCTGAGACAAAGCAGATGCAGTGTCTGCTTCACAGACCACAGTCTTCTCCTTATAACTTTCCATGGCAGGAGAGGCACGGGAGTTCTCGTGGGCCTCTCTTATAAGGGCACTAATTCCATTCATGAGGGCTCCACCCTCCTGACTTAATTACCCTCCAAAGCCTCCTGACACCATGACTTTGGGGCTCAGGATTTCAACATATGAATCTGGGTGGGAGGAAGCAAACATTCAGTACTTTGTACCGGTGTAACACCAATTATACTGGATTCATTTAATATGCTTGTCTCCTATTAATTAATATTTATTATTGTCAATGTTTTGAAAGTACTTCATAATCAGTATATTTCCCATTACTCCTCCATATAAAAAATATTTATCCATCTATCTATAAACTGAGCTGTCTACTAATGATTCAGTAGTATATATTTAGATATAGACTTAAATATATAAGTAATATTTTATGTAAGCCAATGACTTTAGACAATATCATTTGTTTTGTTTTTACAAGTTAGCTGTTAGAAGTATAAATGGATTTATCTGTTGTAGAGATATGATTATGATATTGACATTTGAAAGTTTCCACTTATTTACTATGTATAGCTCAAATATATTTTCTTTTAATGTTAGATGAAAATATCAAGTTATTTAAACAGGAAGTAAACTTTCTGCAGATACTTATTTTTGTATTGGGAAGAAAAATTGATTAAATGTTTCCTTTTTACAAACTCAAAAAGTATTAATTTCATGGCTAGAGATAAATTATTTCTCAGTATTAACTTGGTTTAAATTTGACTAGAGACTCAAAATGCAAAGCAATAAAGATAAAAAGTGGTTCCACTGCCAATGTCATTCAATTGCGTTCTCTTACCTCCAAAATAATAGGTGTCACCTGAATCAATGAGCACAGCCACCAGGGGCTGAACAGCGGTGTCATCGTCCACCACCACATTCATATGGCTCCACTTAGCAGATAAGGACACAGAGTGCCAATGCCCATCGTTTAATCCAGCACCTGGAGGAAATAAAATCAGTTAGAGACAACTCTAAATTATGATCTCTGTAAACACTTGAAAACAATTTGATTCAGATCACTGAATAAGTCAGAGAAGAGTGGTATTTACATGTTGATGTATCACCAAAAAAAAAATTAACCACCTATCTTTAAAAATTTCATTTATTATGAAAATAATACATGAATAAAAATATTACTCTTTCTGAAGAATCACTATAATAAATTCTGATAATCTGCTTAAAGTACCTAGAATTTAATTATCAAATATATACATTAGAAGCCTTTACAATGGGATAAAAACAACACAGTTTGGTTCAATCTTTAAATGCAAAACTTACTTGCTTCACTGAATCTAACAAAAATATTTTACAAGAATGAAGAAAGTGAGTTGATAAAAAATGTCAAGAATGATTGTGAAAAGCTTTTCTTAGAAAAAGTTGACACATAATAATTGTACATACTTATGGGATGCAACAGGATTTGAAATGGGGGGAAAGATCACTGGATGTCTGGCTTACTGCACCCATTAATTAAGGTAAACCCTGCTTTCACTGTCTGAGCTATTTTACAGCCCTGTAAATTGTAGAAAACTGATAGTAATGCAAAATGACTTGTACCCATAGAAATGCAAATGACTTGTGCCTGGGGGGGTGCAGTTGGTTACTGGACCATTTCATTTCTGTCTGTAATTCATTTTGGCATTTCTTACCTGCCTGTATGTGTAGTACTTTGAATTCTCCTCTGAACTGACTATAACATCTTACTGGTTTCTTCATTGATTAATTAAAATCTTTAACATATATTCGTGTTTCTGAATTAACACATTATGATTATAGACATAATCATACTGTCTTTTAAAAGTTATTATTTGCTGGGCATGGTGGCTCACGCCTGTAATCCCAGCAATTGGCGAGGCTGAGGGGGGCGGATCACCTGAGGTCGGGAGTTTGAGACCAGCCTGGCTAACATGGTGAAATCCCATCTCTACTAAAAAACAAAAAATTAGCTTGGTGTGGTGGCATGTGCCTATAGTCCCAGTCACTTCAGAGGCTGAGGCACAAGAATCACTTGAACCCGGGAGGCAGAGGTTGCAGTGAGCTGAGATCACACCATTGTACTCCAGCCTGGGTGACAGAGTGAGATGCTGTCTCAAAAAAATAAAATAAAATAATAAAATAAAATAAAATAAAACATATTTAATATTTGATAAAAAATGCTTAGGAAAGAACTGGAGGTGTACTTTATATATGTACAGTATTTTTATATATTTACATTCACATCCACATTATTTTATGATTCTTAGTAGTAATTATGAAATTAATCTTGTGAAATAATTTGGTAACATAATGAATTGTCTTTGATGGCAAATTTAAATGTTAAGGTATTTAAAATCACTAGAGGTATTCTGTGTTTTCTTTTACTTGGTAATATGTCAAAGATACATGCCAATAAATGGTCTAAAAATAAGATTAGCTTCAAGAGGCCTATTAAATTAACATTGCACTGAAGTTTAAAATTACACAAAGATCAAAACTATTTCAGAAGTTACATATATCATAATAAACTTTAGACTAATAGAAATTTTCCTATAAAGTTAACATTTTACTTGATAGTCTTAGGAAACCTGTAAATTATTAAAATGACTGTGCTTGATTTATTTTTCTTCCTAACATGCATTTATGTGAAGTTAGTATATTATTAGCATTTCAAATGTAGTACTTCTTAAAAATTAAAAATTAACATTAAACTTTTAGCTTTCCATTTTAATCTTCAATGATGTATGAAACAAGCAGAAGTAATAATAAAGTGTAAGGAAATAAATTATTCTTTAAAATCAACCAAGAATCCGGATATCTTCAATGTAAAACTAGGCACTGTCTAAACACAGTCTCGAGGATTATATGATTCGGCAGGTCTCTGTGCCTTTTACTTTCTTTGAATTCTTTTTTTTTTTTTTTTTTTTTTTTTTTTTGTGAGATGGAGTCTCGCTGTGTCGCCCAGGCTGGAGTGCGGTCTCAGCTCACTGCAAGCTCCGCCTCCCGGGTTCCCACCATTCTCCTGCCTCAGCCTCCTGAGTAGCTGGGACTACAGGTGCCCGCCACCAAGCCTGGCTAAGTTTTTGTGTTTTTAGTAGAGACGGGTTTCACCATGTTAGCCAGGATGGTCTCGATCTCCTGACCTTGTGATCTGCTCGCCTCGGCCTCCCAAAGTTCTGGGATTACAGGCGTGAGCCACCACGCTTGGCCCCTTCTTTGAATACTTTTATCATCCTGTGAATTGTAGAATATTGAAAGCAGGCAAATGATTATTGTCCACAGACATGCAAATGAATTTCGTCTGGTAGAAACACAATTGATCTTCCTGGTTCCTCTACCCCATCCCATGGAATAAGCCAGTTTTACATGATGCACAAAATCATTGCAGCTTACTGCTTATATATCTTTGATTCTTTGAACCTGTTGTAACATCTTACTGATTCCCTCATAAACTAATGAGTTAAACAAAATCTTTGACATGTTCTTTTTATAACTGCAAAAAGTGCCCTCTTTAAGAATATCTTTTGACAAATAAAAGCAGATCTTTGTGTAATTGTTTTCATGTCTATCATCCACATTTGTTTCCTTTTTGTTTTCTATTAGGTTGTATTTGGCCTTTGGCCATAGTTTATGCACAAGAAAATCAGATACAGTGGAATCTATATTTTAATGAGAAGTTATTAAATTAATTGCCCACAACATAGATATTATTTTAAACACATTTGAGTATGAAGATGATCTCTGCGTTAACAACTACAACATTTTAACTGCAGAGGCAAAATATCACACTCACAAAGCCATGAGCTAAAGCAAAATCCTGATGAGATTTAAGAACTTTAATTATATTTAATTCTAGTTATTGTGCAACCCAGAACTGGACGAAGTGCTTGCTCAGCACCTCATTGAATCCAGAATATATGCAACTCATCAGCAGTAAAGCTGAACCAACTACTGTAGGAAAAAAATTGAGGGCGGTCTTTGAAATGGGGAAAAGAGATTACTGGTTGTGGAAAGATTAGCTGACATTACAGGATTGTAAACCATCATCTTGGACTGGGTTACTTTACAGCTGTGTAGTGACAGAAGTTAACTTGCAGAACATTGATAATAATGCAAATAATGCTTGTCCACAGAGATGCAAAGTGTGTACAGGGAAGGGATTTGCCTTTCCCTGTGGATATTGACAAATTCTGCTAGGTTTGCATCTCAGCATCTCCTTTCTGGCTATAAATGTGTGGTACTTCTTTAAACTGGCCTTACTGGTGTAAGGGTAAACACAAACTAAACCAAACAAACAAAAACTTTGTTAGTGCTAAAAGGGATACACACTTTCACTCACTTTTTTTCCTTACAGCATTTCTTTCAGAAAACTTGTAATTGTACATCTTTAAAATCTTAAAACAAACAAACAAAAACAACAACAACAAAAAACCTTATTTAGCCTCTTTCTTGTTTCCAGAAGTGTTTTTCTTCAGGACCTTGGAGACATTTCTTTGAAATGTAAACATCAAGAAAGGTAGTGCTCCTAACTCCTTATCTCCCTGGGATTTTAACATAGGTGCCTGGCTCCACTTGTCAAAGAGACATGAAGGAGTTTAGTTTTCCTGTGTATAAAGGAGTGTGCCTCCCCAGTTACCAGGTGAATATAAGATGGGCTGTGTAGCAAAATGGTGCTGTCAAGTCCTCTTACTTGAGGACAAGTTGTCCTTTATCTTTAGAACATGTATGTAATGGGTTGTATCTGTCTGGCTATATAAATGGATGAAATTTGTCTTTGCAATCACATTAGCGATTGCCTGAAATGTGCATCATAGTCTGGCTTAATGCTTATTCTGTAATAAGACTATTTACTTTCTACCTTGGGAAACTGATTCACTATGTTGGTAGGCGATTTTATCTTATTTCCCTAACACTGGTTCTCTCATTAATTAATGAGTTAAAGAAAATCTCTGACATATGTTCATTCTGTATCTGTGTGTGGGTTATAATTTTAACCTTTCTTGGAAAAAAATCTTATTCGTGAAGAAACGGAAAATAGGTTTGCATTTGTAAACGATAAAAAAATATACATTCCCTCTGAATATCTGTTTTATCTCCCCTAAAACACCTGTGTGAGGTGGCCACAGATTCTAATACCCAGGGCTTGCCTGATTGTTCCAGAAGTACTGAGATAAGGTCCCGCCCTCTGAATTTCTTCACAGGTCTTGCTTTCATACCACAACATTTAACAGCAGTGTAGTCACACGTGCCTCTTACAGTCAAAAGGAATCTTTTTTTGAGCATGATAATCCCCTGGTCTCAAGCGGAAGTCAGCCTCTTCATCTATGCCTTCTTCTTTTTCAGATCACGCTATCTTTTTTTTTTTTATTTTTAAAGCCCCCATTTGGTTCTGATGCCAGTTTAGGCACAATGTCAATTTAGGACCCAGCGCTCCTCCCGTGTGCAAATCCAGTCATCACAATCCAGCAGCTCTGTAGTTAACAAACGTGCCCACATCGGACTGCACGTGAGATTAGTTCCCATCTACTGTTACTCAGTCCGGCCTCGTGGGATTTGAGCCCCTAACCTAGCAGGGATGGCAAAGCATTTGCCCAACAAAAACAAGCCGTGATGGAGAGTGGGGATGAGAGGCCTGTGTGTGGGGTGGGCATTGTGCTAATAAAATCAGACTTCCTTCCTATTGTTCTCCCTGCAAAGGAGGTCTGAGGTTTACCATTTCACAAGTGAAAACAGCTGAGGCTCAGGAGGCTTGCTGATTTGCATTTCAGAAGGGCAGTAAGTGGAGGAGCTGAGATTCTTCCAGGGTGCTAGGCTATCCCAGAAAACTAATCGGCCATCAAAAAAGAGTAAGAACTCTTGGTATTTGCCAGCATCTTTCACTATAAGGTGATAGTTATCAATTGCCTACTGTGTGTAGAATATTTGTGCACAGACCCTAAGAGGAGAGGCGGGGTGGAGAAGGGAAAGAAGTGAGGACAGGAGAGGAACATGCCCCGGGTGTTGTCTGTTCCATGAGGTCCTGACCCTAGTTCTTTGGGATGGAGGCTGGTATATGTTTGTCAGGAAATGGAGCTTAAGGGTATTACATATTTTCCTTGTACATGGGAAGGTACATTTGCAGAAATATGCATTTCATATTTCTCATATATAGTCATTTTGGTCAAAAGAACACTTTAGTGACGGCTGTGTGTGCCACACAGGAACAGTCTAAAAGGAAACAGCAATCTCTTCCTCTAGTGGGGGCATCGAGCATCTCACTGCCTCATTCACTCATTACCAAATGATTTCCATGTGGATATGTCAGGTTTATGGGAATACAACTGTTACCTGCTGTGACATTCTTTGGTGACTGTCCCGGCTGGAAGAGACTCAGTTTGAGCTTGCCATCCTTAAGAAAGAGGACGAAACTCCCTGAACCACGTTGAAGTTCGCCGAAAAGCAAATGTCCTGCTCTGTTCCACGTTCGAAATTGGAAAGTGACAGACACTTTGTCCTCCCCAGAGTTGGCCGGCAGAGCCAGGTAACTCCTGGAGCTCAGAAAAGTCACAGGGACAGTCTGTGGCTGTGGACATGAGAATGACACATTTCCCTACAAATAAAACAAAAGAGCACATTGAACAGCCTTACAGGTGGTGCTTCTATCTAATTAAAGTCAGATTTTACAAAGACGTACAAGGCTTTTTATCAATCCAGGATTTTATAAATTAGTCTGCCTGCTAAAGCCGAAATCTATGAATGACATTTATCTTCTCTTTCAGCATAAGTATTATTATAATTGGGCAGACGTCCATGTGGCTTTCTGTGTGTATGTGAGAAATTCTCCACTTCTCTACTTCTTCAGCATTAGTAAAGGAGTCTCAATATAATTTTAGTTCAATAGGAGTTTAATCTGTGCGAACTATTTTCCAGGCCCTGTGCTAGCCCTGAGGATACAGCAAATAACAGGACATTTTCATACTCTGTCTTTCTCCTGAGCAACATTTGGTCTTCCCTACACAATCCTCAAAATCTCCTTTGAACCAGCTATTTTACTAGTCCCCTCATTAGTTAATGAATTGACTAAATCTTTGACACATGCTTATTTGATATTTGCATGGGTCATATTTTTAGCTGTTGGAAAATTATATTTGACAGTCTTTCAAATGGTTTTCAGATCTAATAGTTACATACAATGTTTGCGTGTAGTATTTTTAGCATGAAAACATTGATTTTTATATAGTCAATTATGTCTCTATTGTATTTTACAGCTTCTGAGTTTCCAATCTTTGTTAAGAAAGTTTCATACTACCCTAGGTCCTACAATCTCATAGATTTTCTTTAAGATTGTTGTGGTTTGTTTCTCCTCCTCCTTAATTTACATATTCTTAGTGTGCATAAGATACTGATCATGCTTATTTTCTGCCTTATGGACACTTGTTTGTTCCGGCAGAATTTCTGAAATAATCCCTGTTCCACCGAATTGAGCCACATTCCTTATTACTAATAACTTTGCACATAAACTGGGATCTTTCTGAGATCTCAACTTTGTTTTTACTTCTCTATTCCTATCCACTACCATACTGATTCTAGCATAGCAGCTTTTAGTATGTTTTAATATCTGGTAAGTCAACATCTTACCGGGCTTTTTAATGTTTTTGTTTTGCTTTGTTTGGCTGGTGAAAGGAATAAGCAATTCTTGGGCATTATTCACACATAGGAATTTCAGTTCCAGAGAAAAACCCCAGCAATTCTGATTTTACTTGGAATTTCCATGGATTTATTTATATTAACATACTATAGATGATTTTAGAAAAAGAATGTTACTGGAGCAAGACATAATATAGGGTAGTGGCTCTCAAACCTAGCTAAACAGTTGAATCGCCAGATGCAGATGCAGACCAATTAAAATCCCAATATCTGGGGGTGGATCCAGGTAACTGTATCTTTTGAATCTCCTCTGGTGACTCCAAGATAAAGCCAAGTTTAAGAACCACACTGATCCAGCAGTAAAACAATTTTCAAAACGGAATCATGTTTAAAAAAAACTCTGCCACAACGTACTTTAGAAATGGATATAATTCAGTTATCATTTTATTATAATCTTTAATACACATTATAACTGCATACATCAATCAGAACATTTCTTTCTGACTATTTTTGTAATTCTGCTGAATGGGAAATAGTTTTCATTACAAGAAAACGTTTGCAGAAGAAAATTTAAAAAGAAAACATTTGCTGTAACGAATTGAATACCAAAAGCTTACGAGTAATTGGCGCTGATCCGTAGTACACATTTACTCACTGGACTATTACATGTTATCTTTTTATCAGCTGCATATTTCTTGCCCTCATCATTTACGCGGGTAGCTGCCTGCTACATACAACAGAGGCAGGGCTTCTTGCCACAGAGGCGTGCTTGGTAGTCGACGGAATGAATTCTGGCAATTGATTTTGCCAATAAAATATAGTTTTAAACGTTTTCCTTTTATGTATTGGAACAACTATTTTCCTGTTTTCATACAGAACACATAAAATTGTAGTAATTCTGAAAATGGAATTCCCATAAATAACATTATATATCCATACGCACAATTTGGAATGAAATGTCTTTTTGTTTTTGTGTGAACCTTACACATTTAAATAACCTCATTCAATGTAATTAGTAAATAGTTTTCTTGAGGATGATATCCAGAACCCAGAAATACCAGTGTAACTGTGGTTCTCCTTATTGGCTACACTCAATTAATAATTCCATCAGTGAACCCATCAGTAATTCAGAATAACATGAAATGTGTATGAAAACCTGTGTCTGTTTTCCTCAAATAGTCTTGTCTCCTTGTGTCATAAGGCCCAACTCACTCGTATTCACCTCAATGACAGTATATTTGGAAATAGCCTCATAGAAGTTAGGGTGAGGAGGAGGGATTCTTCTGAACACCAAGGACTGGCAGATAACAGGTAGCTTAATGTTCAGAATGTGTTAGGTTAGGCTTCTTGACACGGATGCCCATTGGCCAAACCCATCTTTGCATCTGTATCTGAGTAATGCATCTCCAATAAAGCCAACTTCAATAACCGGGTCTTTTTTCTTTTTCCAGCTGAGCAGCACTTAAATGTCAGTTTCTCCACGGACAGAAACTTTAGGTAGGGGGCTGTTCCACTGATCTCCTTCCTCTTTTCATTTCTTTTTCATCTTGTCAGAGGAAGCTGTGCTCTGTGGAGTCTTGTTATCACTGTTCCCTCTGGTGTTTCCTTTTTCATGTATCTTGATGGTATTTTTCATTTTTATGATCTCAGCATGGTGCTGTTCATAGTAGAACTTAAGACTTCAAACCCATCTTTGCTTTTTTTTTTCTCCTTTACCTTCTTGGAAAGTCCATGGGCTTCACAGCCGTTTTTCCCTTTTTCTCACGCTAACCTAAGTGATGTATTCATCGTGTGGCCTGGTGACAGAGTCAGAGATGTTTTTCAGGTGTTGGTCCTGCAACCCATGAGCCAACTCCTCCAGCACAAAACAGGAAAGAAAACATTTTTACAACAATACGAATGAATATTCTCATGGTGTGCTTCTGAGAGACACTGACAACTAAACAGGAGCTTTCCCTTTAACCCCAGCTTAGATATTTCAAACTTTAAACATTGAAAGAAGTTTATTAACTGATTTGGAAGTATTTCCAGTTGACTAGGGAATAGATCATTAGGGATTGCCATTGCAAAATAATTGGTCTCCTGTGAATAATAACACCAAAAATACGTGAGACGTATGCATTCTGATTTCCATGTAAAAATAGAAAGTTATTTTATTTCATATAAAAATGAAACAACTATGTCCCAAGAGGCATATTTACTTTATAACTTTTTATGCATAATAAAAAATTACAGTATTAGGCTGGGTATGGTGGCTTATGCCTGTAATCCCAGCATTTTGGGAGGCCGAAGCGAGTGTATTGTCTGAGCCCAGGAGTTCGAGACCAGCCTGGCCAATGTGGCGAAACCTCGTCTCTACTAAAAGAAATTAGCCAGGCATGGTGGCACACACCTGTAGTCCCAGCTACTCGGAAGGCTGAGGCAGAAGAATGGCTTGAACCCAGGAGGCAGAGGTTGCAATGAGCCAATATTGTACCACTGCACTCTAGCCTGGGCAACAGAGCAAGACTGCATCTCGAAGAAAAAAAAAAAAAAAAAAAAAAAGATGGCCGGGCACAGTGGCTCACGCCTGTAATTCCAGCATTTTGGGAGGCCGAGGTGGACAGATCACCTAAGATCAGGAGTTCGTTACCAGCCTGGCCAACATGGCGAAACCCCATCTCTACTAAAAGTACAAAAATTAGCTGGGCATGGTGGCGGGCACCTGTAATCCCAGCTACTCAGGAGGCTGAGGCAGGAGAATTGCTTGAACCCGGGAGGCAGAGGTTGCAGTGAGCTGAGATTGTGCCACTGCACTCCAGCCTGGGAGACAAGAGGGAGACTCTGTCTCAAAAAATAAAAATAAAAAATAAAAATAAATTACTATATTAAATGGGCAGCTGTTAAAGTAAGAGTTGATTCTTAAAATATTATATGAAATGGAGACTTCACATGAATAATTTTTAAATGCAAATGATAAAATGTCCTTTTTTCTTTCCTTCCCATTAGGCTTCCTTACCATCATGAGGATCTGTGGTTTGTGTTTCTTGGCTAATTCGGCAACATCCACTCCATTATAATACAGATTTTCTAAACAGCCATGAAAGCTTTTACGTGTGAATGCCCGTGCTCTTCCAGGTGTCGGAACTCCCCCAAAGCTGATCTTAGAAAGAAAAATGACATAAATAACATTGTTTAGTGATTTTCAGATTACGTGTTTAAAGCATCTATAATAGCTCTAGTACTGTCACAGATCCATTCCCATTATCTTATATTTCCATGCTTGCTAATTCCAAATGAAGTGTTCTGTCATAGTGGCAGCTGTTAATACCTTCATTTCTGGCACCAGACAGTTCTGAACAAACTTAAAGGAAGAAGTCAACACACATTTTCTACCACATCGAACATTTTTCAGCCATGTAGTAAATGTTGTTTTGTGGGTCAGAGGATCTCTTTTGCAATACTCAGCTCTGACACTGGAGTACCAATGTGGCCATAGACAATACATAAAGAAAGAGAATATGTTCCAATAAAACTTTCTCTTTTGAACAAAAACAGGCTTTTAATTTTTTTATTAAAAAATGGCCAAACTTGGCCTGATGCCAACCTGTGCATTAGATATTATCTTCTGCTATTACATGGTTAAAGTAATAAAACTGAATAATCTGATATAGGACTAGTATCTTCAGTTTAATATTATATGCCAAAGTCACTTAAACATCATAGTTTTTCTGGTTTGTTCTGATCCTTCATACACTTTAAGGTGTCCTGTGAAGGACGGGAAGAACAGATGCTATTTAACAGTGTAGCTTAGATACATATGGGCAATGGGTTGCAAAAAGAATGACTGCCTTAAAAAAATCAGGAAATTGTTTATATGTGAGCTTCTGACTTTCTTGTTATTTAATATATCTATTGGTATATATCTTGTTAACTTCTCAAAGTGATCCTAGATAACGCTATGTTGGTTAGGATTGCACCAAGACAAGAAAAAAATCCCCCAGGAATCTGCATAGTCAAACAACAAGTGTAATATACCAGATGAAATTTCAAATGAAATGTATTCAAATGAATACATTTAATAACATTGCTTGCTGCTTTGTTATTTCTTCATTTGTAGATTTCCTAAACCTAACACTGACTGTTTACTTCCTTTCAAGGTGGAAAAGATGATCTATAATAATAAATTGACCTATTAGAAGGCATAAACAGTTTCATAGCACCAGGACAGACATACCTATTACTATTAGTCAACTTAGTTATGAATAACTATAAAATGGCATTTCTCTATGCAGTTAGCTTATTTTTCAGGTTATATTTAATTTAAACTATATATCTATAAGAACCTCAAAATTAAGATCCAAGTAACTGGATTCTCCCTTTGCTTGGAAATGATGAGTGTGTTTGTCCACAGTGAAGTTGACCTGTGTGTCGAGTAGCTCAATGAGGACAGAATGCCAGTGCTGGTCGTCCAGCAGGCTGCCCAGGGTGAGGGTCACAGGAGCAATAGTGGTAGGCAGCTTAGCATTGCCTTAAAGGAGAGGGAAAAAAACACTCAGTTATTTCTGTTCAAAATCATGGCTTCCCTTTTTTAGTTGAGCATCACAGTTTGCATCCAACTTTCCATCTTACAGAGTTGTTTTCTCACTTTCTCCTTATCTTGAACACAACATCCTTACACTGTTTTTATTTCTTTAAGTTCAATTCTACACTTCGTTGAAATTTTTCTTAGTAATTTATTTTTTCTATTATTCATGACATTTATATTTACACTGCAAATATTTTCTTTCTTAGAACCTCATTATCAGCATTATCTCATAATTTTATAATGATCCATTCTTGTTTTTATGATATGTGTAATCGTATATTACATATATATTATACACATATATGGTGATCTTCTTGCATAGTCTGTCACAATATAGGCTGTTTACAGAAATCATACTTAGGATATGTACATATTACATGCATCTGTTAGTAATGCTCTTAAACTTTCATTTACATTTGTTCATTGCAGTTCTACTTTGTGCTTACTGTCCCAGAGTAACTATCACTTGTGTATTTTTTTTTTCTTAAAAGTGTTCTGGTTTAGATGATGAATTATACGGTCATTTTATCTAACTATGAAAAGACTGAGTACCAACAAATGTACTTTCATGTAAACAGATTTTTTTAAACTACCGGTATAAAAGTTCAAGTATTTTTTTACCTGAATTAAGAAAAAAGACAAGTTTTCCTTTAATTAATTCCAGAGTAATGTGATTTCCATGTTGTCCTTCTCTGTGAAGTAGAATTCCATTGCTCTGTATGGCTTTAAATTTCAAAGAAATAACGTCCCTTACTGGTTTTAAAGGTTTTTTATCAAGTTTGTACAGCAGAGCACTTTGTCCATCAAAATAAACCACCTCAGATTCTAGGAAAGAGGATATTAAAAAGAAATTCTAAATATAAATATGCCATACAGTAGCACACTGAAAATGTGTGCATCAATATGCCACACCACACACACATAGACACACATTGCATTTCTAATCCATTCATTGAAGGAAACAACTGACAATAATATATTTTCTGTTGGCATCATGAGTTGATATACGTAATACCCACTGTTAGATTTTTCTAACATTTTCTCAAACTTCATCAGTGAGAAATGCTTTTATTAATCTACTCCCAATGGCTCTTATCTTTAAGATAAAAGCAGCCCATTTCTTCGCATTCTATTTGATTAAAAACAATCAGGAAAGAAGTTGTATTTTACTACATAAAGTCTTTATTTTAAGGTCATTATTTTATTTTTTTTATTACACTTTAAGTTCTAGGGTACATGTGCACAACGTGCTGGTTTGTTACATATGTATACATGCGCCATGTTGGTGGGCTGTACCTATTGACTCGTCTTTTACATTAGGTGTATCTCCTAATGCTATCCCTCTCCCCACCCCACAACAGGCCCCAGTGTGTGATGTCCCCCTTCCTGTGTCCAAGTGTTCTCATTGTTCAGTTCCCACCTATGAGTGAGAACATGCAGCGTTTGATTTTTTGTTCTTGCGATAGTTTGCTGAGAATGATGGTTTCCAGCTTCATCCATGTCCCTACAAAGGACATAAACTCAATCCTTTTTTATGGTTGCATAGTATTCCATGATGTATATGTGCCACATTTTCTTAATCCAGTCTATCATATATTAAATATCAGTGTCACTCAATTTAAATACCTTTATTCATTCCCAGTAGCTTTGGCTTCTCTTGATTCTTACACATGTACCTACTTTACTAAAGATTTTGTCTGTTTGTAAAGATACAGAAACACACACATATCATACTTATTAAATACTGCTTTAGACATGTAGTAAATGAATTTTAAATGAGATGACATGTAATATTTTTCTCAACCCTCGGCTAACAGTACTGCTAATGAGAACTGCAATGCGTCAACTTGGCTAGGCCATGGTAAACAGTTTTTGGTTAAATACTAGATGTTGCTGTGCAGGTATTTTTTAGAGGTAATCAATAATAAATCAGTAGACATTGAGTAAAGCAGGTTAAACTCCATAATGTGGGTGGGCCTCATCCAATCAGTTGAAGGCTGTAAAAGAAAGAAACATGAAGTTCTCTAGGGAGGAAGGAATTTTGCCTCCAGACTACCTTTGGACTCCAGCTGCAATATCAACTCTTACTTAGGACTTGCCAGTCCCTACAATCAAGTAAGCCAATTCCTTAAATAACTCTCTCTCTCTCTCTCTACACACACACACACACACACACACACACACACACCCACACCCACCCCACACACATCCTGTTGGTTCTGTTTCTCTGGAGAGCCCTGACGGATAAAGGCACAGAGGTTTTGTTTTCCTGGATGCTTTGTTGAGAGAGCATGGCCTTAACACCTCTGGTTTGCTTCTTCCTGCTGTAGCTTGTCAGAACTCCAATGCTGCCACACTCTCTCAGCACTCTGTCAGGTCTTATAATTCACTATAAATGTCACATATGTTCAGCTCATCAAAAAACAAGTTGTTTTATTTTATCAGTAATAAAAAATAATATTTGATATTTGTCAAAATTACCCAGAAAATCTTTTTCAAAAGTAAAAAGAAAAATAAGCAATTGTCCTTTGAAACATATATTTATTTAATAAATGATGCATGAAAATCCAGTGAGATATGAAACTATTTGAAGCTGACTAGCTGATGTCATTCAAGTCAATAAGATGGCATTATTTGTTTAATTATATTTAATTTCAAAAAAATATTACTAGTATTTTTTGCATGGCTATCCATTTCATTCACATTATCTGAACTATATATAATAAACTGCACTTCAAGAATTGTCCATTTTATGTATCATTTAAAAATTTAGAAGTTTGATTTGCTCACATTGGGCTAATGTACTCATATGGAATTAATGTATCAAGTGCATGATGAATAAACACATTCTGAGTAAATTGTGTGTAAACTAAACAATTATTCCTTGTTATATAACTTATTATACATTCATGAAAAAAACAAAACTCTGTCAAATGTAAATGAAGATATCTAAGATTATTATTCCATGGCCATAAACTAAGGGAAACTTGAAAAAGATTGACTACAGACTTCCACATTTTTAGCAATGCCCTAATACTTCAGTTTTTATCATGTCTTTATTTGTTGCTTAAAGAAAATGCTAATATTTGAGCTATTTTTTTCAGTTGACTACAAAAAAAGTTTTCTTCCCAAAAAGGTTTTTTCTGGATTACTGCAACCTATACGTTTCTTTTTTCATTCTATGTTTACTATTACTCTCCAACAGCGGTATTGATCTTCTAAGGCATGTGAAGTGTATTTCCTGGAATGTTTCCCTCAGGCAAATAGAATAGTAAAAAAATATCAACTAAAAGAGACATAAAGCAATGACCTTGAAATTCTTTTGTCCTTTAGCTGATACCTTGATTTTCTCTTCATTGTAACTGCTAGTGCTTGTATCTAGAAATAATATAGCTCATTATGCATATTTCAAAATAAAAACAGAAGAATGAATTGCAAATTCAAACTTCCTAAAAAGTATAAAACACTCAACTATGATTTATGAAGTCAATACATAAAAATATGAAACAAAAAACGATGTTTGGGATGGAAAGCATTGAGTTCAGTAAGTCAACACTAATGAGCTCGCCAAGATCAGCACTGGAGAGGGACAACTCCCACATAGTCCCTCTTGAATAAGATCCTCCCACTGGAGAAGCAAAATTTCAAGTCTTGGTGCTTAGAAGTAATGCCAAAAGGTAAACTCTTTTCCCACTTTCCACAAAAGTCATACTTTTAGCATTTTAAAACACTTGCAAGAGCAAAGAAAAGTTCTCCCAACTGGTCAGGTGCAGTGGCTCATGCCTGTAATGCCAACGCTTTGGGAGGCTGACGCGGGCAGATCACTTGAGCCCAAGAGTTGGAGACCAGCCTGGGCAGCATGGCAAGATTGGTTACACTTGCCTATGGTCCCAGCTACTTGGAAGGGTGAGGTCAGAGGATTGCTTGAGCCCGGGAGGTTGAGGCTGCTGCAAGCAGTGATTGTGCCACGCACTCCAACCTGGGCAACAAAGCAAGACTCCGTCTCAAGAAAAAAACAGTTCTCCTACCTAGCCACAATCAATACAAATATTCCCCTACAATATATATTTGAATAAAACACTAAAATAAAATAATTCCAGTAACACATTTAATATAATCTTTTATCAGAAACCTGTTGGAAAAAATCCTTTGTATGAAATTCAATTGTATAAATAGGAAATGTAGTGGGATAATGGAAAAATGTCACTTATTTTGTTTACAGTAAAATCCAACGTTCCTCAAAGTTTTCAGAATAAAAGACTTGCCATTCAAAATGAATCAAGAAAACTTAGCTTGTGGTTCAAAGTAGGAAGTGCTTTTCTAATTTTATATGAATTTAGTTTAAAATTATTAGCTTTATTAATTAAGATTATAGTTGTGACTGCTGAATCTCTATCAGTATTAGCAATGTGAACCCAACACGTTAGTTTGTCACCATTAGATCAGGAGCTACATTTCCTGTTCCATCCTGGGTAAGTTACATAGCCTCTCTGTGCCTCAGTTTCCTCATATGTGAAGTGAGAACACATACACTCCTCTCTCACAAGGTTGTTGTGAGGGTTAAATGAGTTAATATTTGTACTTTACAACAGTGCTGGGCATATGGGGTGCCCTCAGTGGACATCTGCCTCATTATTATTGTCAGGGCACTGGGCAGAGAAAAGAGGTAGAAATTAGTTTAAAATAGCACATAAGCGATTTATAGGAAAGTAGACACCTTAAAATGATAGCAGATTTAAGTTCTGAAGGACCTAGGAAATCTTCAGTTTCCATTAGGAAGAAGAGATTTGCAACCATTCATCCACAGTTACACAGCTCCTTCTCTGCCAGCCAGCTTGTTCCTGGGCTGACTCACTTCAATCAATCTTACTCAGAAGTATTAATATGTCTGTCTCATTTTCTTGTGTTAGAGGACCATGAGGGTTTTAAAATGATACTTGAAGATTATTGGTGCAATTATAATGTCTTCGCCACGCTTCCTCAAAGAATACTGGAACTGCTAAGGACAGATATATTCACAAAGTTCCCAAATGCTAATTCTTGTAAGATAAAGAACTTTGTCATACAAAATATTCACATGTCTAGGAAGAACTGTGTCAGAAGTAATTTTGCTAAAATGTGTTATGTCCTAATTCATACAGCTAATATTCACTGAGGGCCTTCCATATGCTTGGTGAAAGATAAAAATGCAAAAGGCAATGAATTACTTTCAAGGAGCCCACAGTATAGAAAAGAGGACATATAATCCTGAAATATGATTGTTTCTGCCACATTCACTGTAATGCTTCTGTAAACAGGCATCTGGTCCAGAATGATTTCTAAGAAACGATAAGGAAGGAGTCTACCTGCTTTAGACTCCTGCAAAGTATGAAGTCTCTGAAAAGCTAACATGAGTAATTTTGAGTTGCCATTTCCTTTATTTCCTTACACTATGTTTTAGATTCACATTTTACTTTTGTTAGAAACGCACTCTGTTGCCCATGCTGTAGTGCAGTGGTCCCTTCATAGCTCACTGCAGCCTTGACCTCCTGGGATCGAGTGATCCTCCAGCCTCAGCCTCCCAAGTAGCTGGGACTACAGGCATGCACTACAATGCCTGGCTAATTTTTTAATTTTTTTCTAGAGATGGGGTCTCACTATGATGCCAAGGCTGGTCTGGAATTCCTGGGCTTAAGCAATCTGCCTGCCTCAGCTTCGCAAAGCGTGGGATTACAGGCATGAGCCACCCCGCCTGGCCTACTTTCACATTTTCCACACACAGAATGTACTCTTAACTCTGGCTTCTCATTACTACTTTTCTGCTTCTCACTGTCATTCGAAGCACAGGCATGCCATCCCCATCCTACCTTGTACCGCCTTTTCAGGAGAAACACATCAACATTGAGAGGAAAATATTGTTTGAAAACAGCAAGATTCTATAGGGTGCAAACACTGATGTCTTACAAAACAACAACACTATTCCACAGAAATTTTCTTAAAGTGTTCTATCAGCCACCCTCATTCAGATCGACTAGGAGTGATCGCTCGGAGACTTTAGAACGTGAGCCTCAACCAGACCAGGAATCAGGATTTCTGTGGGTGAGACCCAGGGGTTTGCATATTTAATAAGTGAACTAGGTAGCTGTGAGGCACGAAGGCTTCAGGATGATTTATCAGGGATAATGGGCAAATTACAGTTTACTCTCTAAATAAATTGAATATTAATTCCAACATGGGGCCAGGCGCAGTGGCTCACACTATAATCCCAGCACTTTGGGAGGCAAAGGTGGGTGCATCATTTGAGGTTAGGAGTTCAAGAACAGCCTGGCCAACATGGTAAAACCCCATCTACTAAAAATACAAAAAAAATCAGCTGGGTGTGGTGGTGCATGCCTGTAATCTCAGCTACTCAGGAGGCTGAGGTGGGGGAACAGCTTGAACCCAGGAGGCAGAGGTTGCAGTGAGCCAAGATCACACCACTGCACTCCAGCCTGGGCGACAGAGAGAGACTCCCTCTCAAAAACAAAACAAAGAACTCCACAATTCCAATATGGAAACATAAATATCATTTTCACAGTTATAATTTATATTCAATAAATTTAAGGTTACAGTTCAATGAGTTTTAACAAATATATATACCTAAGTTATTGCCAAAAAATCAAGGTATAGGCAATTTCATATCAACTCACTAATTGCCATTTGTATCAAACCCCCAACACTGTCACCCAGACCCAGACCCAGGAAACCAGTGATCTGCATTCTGCAACTACAGGTTAGTTCTGTCAGTTCCAAAATTTCATAGAATTGTATAATGTGTACGTATTCTTTTGTGTCTGGGTTCCTTTGCTAACTGTAATGTTTCTGAGATACATGCACGCTGTTGCATATATCAACAGTCTGTTATTTCTTATAGCTTGGGGTATTCAACTGCTTGACAACTTGTTTATCCATTTACCTGCTGATAGACATTTGGACTGTTTCCAGGTTTAAACTTTATAAATAAGCTGCTAGGAATATTCACACATACATCTTTGTGTTGACATATGCATTCATTTCTCGCAGGTAAATACATGGGAGTGGAATTGCTGAGTTATATGTTAAGTGTATATTTAGCTTAGAAGAATGCCAAATTGTCTTCCAAAGTGATAGCATCATTTTCACATTTCCCACCAGCAATGTATGAGAATTCCATAGCTTTGCCAAACACTTGGTGTTTTCACTCTTTGTAATTCTAGCCATTCTGCTAGGTGTATAGTGGTTTCTCATTGTGATTTTTTTTTTTTTCTCTAAAGACTAGTGATGATTCTTTTTAATATAATAATAAGTTAGAATAGGTGTATTGGGATTCTGTAGATCAATTTGGGGAGGATAAGAATACTGAATCCTGCAATCGGTGAATACACAAAGCTTTCCTAGGAAATACTTGCCTTTATTCACTCACATACATTCTTTCCTTCTGGGCATAGTAAGAGGAACTCAGGGAAAACGTGCCTTGGTTCTACATTCTCAGTAAAGGCCTTGATCTCTCTCTTTAATTTTCATGCATGATCTCTCCTCTCTTTCTTTTCTTTCCTCTCTCTTTTCTCCTTCTCCCATTTCCTGGTAAAGATAAACAGTCGACTACACAGAGTCTGGAATCCTCTGTGAGTAGGTTCACATTCCAGTTCTTCAACTTACTTATTTCTGATGGACATGGATTTACTTTTTCATCTTATTTTGGGTTTCTATTTATTTTACTTTTTTATTAAAACATTTTCTCTTTTTTTTTTTTTGAGACAGGGTCTCACTCTGTCGCCCAGGCTGGAGTGCAGTGGCATGATCTTGGCTCACTGCAGCCTTGACCTCCCTGGGACCAAGCGATCCTCACACCTCAGCCTACTGAGTAGCTGGGACTACAGGCACACACCACCATGTCCAGATAATTTTTGTATTTTTTGTAGAGATGGAGTTTTTGCTATGTTGCCCCCAGGCTAGGCAATCAAGCAATCTGCCTGCCTTGGCCTCCTAAAGTGCTGGGATTACAGGCATGAGCCACTGTGACCAGCTTTATTTACTTTTTAAAAATATTTGTTGAAATTTAATTAGCACTTTAGTATTTTACAGAAAAATTTTCCAAAATATTAAGTACATTGTATTATAAACACATTATTATATGAAAAAATCACATATACTTTGTTTTCTTCAATACATTTCCCATGGCATTAAAAGAAATGCAGTTATATTTTCAGTTAGGACAAGCAAACATTCAGAAGACCACACTTCCTACCAAGGACAAGTAGAAAATGTGTATCAAATAAAGTTTAAATAATCTTCTTGAAAGTTTTAAAGATCTTCTAGGACGGCCAGGACTCGAGAATGTAAAGACCTTAGAAGAAAAGCTCAGAATACTCTTTCTGCTTTTACTTTTGAAGCACCGGTCAACTCCCAAGGAGCAATGGACAAGAGACAAGGTGGCCAAGCAGAAAGTGAACAGGACAGCTATGAGGCTGGGTCACGAAGTAGGGTTGCTGTAGACTCATCATAATTAGGAGTCAGATGGCAGAATTCAGAGATTTTCAAAGAAACATTTTGGTAAAAGCCCTCAAATCCCAGTTGGGACAACTGAAGCACTGGACTCCAGATGTAAGATATCAACTAGGCCTCATGGGGACTGAGGCGCTGCACTGAGTCAGCTAAATGCTTATTTGAATTAAGATCTGTGCCTCATCTAGAAGCCTATCGGAGGCTGCAGTGGGGATTCTCTGGGGGATCATTTTGTCTTCTCTAGCCTCTACAGATTTTCATCCAAAATGTCTAGAATTCAGCCAAAATTATCAAGACATGAAAACAGAAACAAGACAAAAACGAGACAATGGAAAAGATCAAGAGATAATCCAGATATTGAAGTTAACTAAAACTCTTTAAAATAACTGTGATTAATATTTCCAAGAAAATAGACAGCAAGATAAGGAATTTCACTAGAATAGATCAATAGAAATTGCAAAACTGAAAATTGCAGTAACTAAAATTAATAACTCATTGGTATATTTAACCATAGACTGGCCATAGCAGAAGATCTGATTAGTAGTATAGAAGATAAAGCAGTATGCAATGTCTAGACTGCAGCGTAAATAGAAAGGATGAAAGAGGAGAGGGAGAGAGAGAGGAAGGGGGAGGGGGTAGAGAGAGAGAAAGAAAGAAAATAAGTTACAAACATCTCAGACAGATGTAATTGGAGTCTCAGAAAGGAGGAAAGGAAATGCGAGACAGAGGCAATGTTTTGAAGAAATAACAGTGAAGAATTACCCAATCTAATAATCAATTCATAGAAAAAGGAAATTTAGTGAAATCCAAAGAGGACAAATTCAATGAAAACTAAAATAGCCACATAAAGGTAAAACTGCTGAAAATCAAAGACAAAGAATAAATTCTCAAAGGTAACCAGAAGAAAAATACACATTTCCCTTATAGGACAAAAATCAATTGCCTATTGACTTCTTAATAAACATCATGAAAACAATAGAAATTTGTGGCCGGGCGCGGTGGCTCAAGCCTGTAATCCCAGCACTTTGGGAGGCCGAGGCGGGCGGATCACAAGGTCAGGAGATCGAGACCACAGTGAAACCCCGTCTCTACTAAAAATACAAAAAATTAGCCGGGCGCGGTGGCGGGCGCCTGTATTCCCAGCTACTCAGGAGGCTGAGGCAGGAGAATGGTGGGAACCCGGGAGGCGGAGCTTGCAGTGAGCCGAGATCGCGCCACTGCACTCCAGCCTGGGCAATAGCGTGAGACTCCGTCTCAAAAAAAAAAAAAAGAAAAAAGAAAGAAAACAATAGAAATTTGTAAAAGGCCAAAAGAAAATAACTATAGACCATATTCTCCAGCAAGCTGAAATAGCCTTCAAAAATTCATATAAAATAAAGACAATTTTCAAGCAAACAAAAGCTATATGACAATTTATTACCAGTAGAACTGGGCTAAGACAAATATTAAAAGGAGTCTTTGTAGCTGAAAGAATTTGATTCAGAAAGAGCATGAAAATGCAGAGAAGGTAAATATGTGAGTAAATTCAAGTGAATACTGATTGCAAAAAAATTATAATATTAAATTTTGTGATTTAAAAATAAAAAATACATACACGTATGTATGAAACTAAAATGTGTCAAGATAGCACAAGGTCGGAGGGGTTTAACTAACATAAGTTGTACTTAAATCCTAGTATTGTTTGGAAAGTGATAAAAGTAGTAGTTCAAGTACCTAGGGGAACAAAATTAAAACAGGAAGCAATAGCGGAAAAACTGGAAAAATTAAACTTGATTAACTCAAAAGAAGAGGAGAGAAAGAGGAGTATAAAACAAGTGAACCAAATATAAAACAGAGAGTAACATGTCATCTACAATTTCACATATGTCAGTAATTACACCTAATATAAGTGGACTAAATATACCAACTAAAACTCAATGATTTCCAGACTGGGTTTAAATAATTAAGAAAGAGTCCTTATATATGAAGACAAAAAGTTTGAAAGGAAAGAATGGAAAAGATATTCCATGAAAACACTAATCAAAAGAAATCTGGTATAGCTATACAGTACTATCATCAGAGAATGCAGACTTACAGGCAGGAGGCATTATTAGAAATAAATAAGGATATTTCATAATTACAAAAAATCAATTTTAAGGAAGATAAAACAATTTCCAATCTATATGCATTTAATGAAACAGCTTCAAAATATGTAAAGTATGTATCTCTCTTCATTTATACTGGAATTCATAGTTAAGGCATGCTTATATCAGGGTAATGGTAGACACAGAGGAGGACAGTGGATACACCGTAAACTCAACTCTGCCTACCATTAGCCAAAGCAAGTCACGTGGCCGGCTCAAAAATCAGGGGGCAGGGAAGCATACGCCACTCACAGGCGCTGGCAAGGGACAGGTGCAGAATTGGTGCCAGTGATGCAAACTAGCACAGCATGTATATGTAAAAAGTGATAGAACAATTAAAGGAACTTCAGAGAGGTAGGTAGCTCTAACTTCATTATCACACCAATGAAGCAATACAAACTTGGACCATCTCAGGAGTTATGAAAATTTCCCATGTCTCAAATTCTAACCAATGACAGGTAAAATTTTCAAAGGGAGAAAATAAAATTTGCTCCTTTTGTCCAGTCACTATTAATTTTGTTTTATTGGAAACCTCCACTTGCCATCTGTTGTTCCTACAGAAAACAGTACAGCACTCAGTTAATCCATATGAAACTGCTAATATTCAACTGTATTTGATCTACAAAATTGGCAAATATATGGTTCAACCTAATTAGTGAAGCTAGAATGATGAATAAGAAGAGGACTGATTGGTAATACATAAGACAGAGTCTGAATGACATATAAAACTATTTGAAGACTAAGTGATAAGAAAATGTAACAGAAAATGCATGAATAAAGAATTACCTATGAGTAATAAAAAATTATTTTCACTTGGGACATTATAAAAGAAATCTTCAAGAAAAGAACAGTTTAGAATTCTGTTAATTATCTGGGCTGTACTCCAAGTATTAACATTTTAGAAAAGAATCCACCACTCCCAGACGCCCTCCCCCACCAAATTTTCCACCATTAAGGGACAAAAAAAGTGGCAAACCAAGCTCTTCTTGGTTATTTATACAGTCAACCTTCAATACTTTTTACTTCATGAGTTATTGCCATGACTTACAAAGGAATAGAAGCCCAATCTCAACGTAACAGAAACGTGAATCAGACAAAAGCCATGTTTGAGTATTACCCAGTGAAAATACTAAAACAGTAGCATGGAGTGGGATGTGAGCCCTTAAAATCTGCGCTAGTGGACTGGGAATTAAAGAGATGGAAAGGACACTAACCACTTGAGAAAACAACAGGAAGAGGACTGTTCTAGTTTTTCATTAATATCAAAGAAAGTGGAGTGATTTAAAGAACTCTGAAGTTGAGGATAATTAAAGGTGGCACGATAAAAAGGAGGAAGGCACAGAATCAAAAACTAAATGTTTACATACAATACAATGAGGCTTGATGCCGTCTCTCTGAAAGGAGAAAAGAAGCTGCTGCCATCAATCAATATAGCAATATAGCAAAACAAGTATCAATATAATCATCCTTTATAAAACCTGAGCAGTTATTACCCATCAAGAACATGGAATTGATAGTCAGAGGACTGGAGTCCTCTCCCTGTCTCTGGTATTATTTGTAGCTCCTGCACTGCCGGACCTTGGTGTCTTCTCAGATTGCTCACTTGGAATATCTGGGTGTTAATAACTGCCTTTCTACTACATAAAGATGCATCGAATATCAGATGGAAGAATGGAAACATAACTGTAAAATCTTATATTTGCTATTTTTACTAGAGTTATGACAATTTTTAATACTACAATTTATAACAATATAATCTCCAAGATACCTGCCTTGCCTGGATGGCTAGTATAAGAGAGAAATAAATATCTGAAATTTGGATTCATTATTTGGATTTTGTAATCATCTATCAGACTTTTTTCTGAATTGCTTCATTCATTCATTCACTCAATGCAAAGCTATGGGGCACTTAGTATGTTCCTGGCTCTGTATTAGTTGCTGATGTTACAGCAATGAATGTGCCTTACCTTGGTGTAGCCTGAAGTCTAATGAGGAAAAAGGAAATCAGGCCTCTAATAAGACAGATACGGATACATTATAAAAAGTGACTATAGCACATGAAGGCATACTATAGGCTTCCTGGGAAGTTATAATGAGGAACCAAATTTAGAGTGACGGCCTAGGAACCGTCATTTAAACTAAGATCCAAAGGAGGAGGAGTAAACAGTCAGTTGAGAACACGGGGAAGGAGCATTTCAAGCAGGGGAGACCACAGGCATAAAGGCTTTGAGTCAGTAAGAAGCTTGATACAATTGACAGTGGACAGGTAGCAGGTGATGGCAGCAAGAGGTGCCACTGGAGAGTTATCCAGGGACAAGCTCCTCCAGGCCTTGCTGGGAGTCTGGATGTTATTTTAGGAACAATGGAAAGCCACTGATGGTATTAAACAGGGACATAATTGTATTAGTTCAGCATTTTTAAAAGGTAACTTGAGTTGCAGTGTGGAGAATATAATGTAGTATGTCAGCTATGAGCAGATACAGAATGACCTAAACTTGGAAGGCAATTTCCATATTCCATGGGACACCAAGTTTAGATTAAGTCGGTAGTAGAGCTGGAGAGAGCTGAAATCAGGCAAGGTGTAATGTGGAGGGAAGAATACAGAATTTCGTGATTCACTGGACATGGAGGGCAAGGGAGATAGATGCGTCAAGGACTCATAGGGTTCTGGCAAAAGAATCTGGGAGTTCCCTTTTGTTCTTGAGAGATGCCCTCAAAGGCCTGGGCAGGCAGTAGAGCATAGGGAATTTATTTTTCTAAGGGCTCTGGGAACCAATCCTAGTGTCTTGGGTGTGGCTTTAAGCATGTTTGAACAATCGGATGTGCATGTTTTTCCTAGGAATCATCCTGATTATTGTGTGGACTAAAAACTGGAAAGGTCAAGACCAGAGATGAACAGCTGATTTAGGAGGCTGGTGCTCATTTAGGCTAAGCTGGAGGGAAAGACAGAAATTCAAAACATTTAGGAGACAGAATCGGGTTTCAGTCAATAGGTGGCTGTTGGTATCGTTTTATAAGATGGAAGACAATGGAAAATGAGAAGATAGACAACTGAGTTTTAAGTGTTCACAGAGCCAGTGAAGAGAGGTTGGTACCAGAGGTTGGAGCTGGGCTGCAGATACATATTTGAAAGTTATCAGCCAGCGTGTAAATGCTACTGAAAACTCATGGAAGTGGATAAAAGGCTCAGAGAGAGCTTGGGAGCAGGATAGAAGACCTAGAACCAATCTGTGGATAATGTTAGCCTTTAAGGAGTGGCAAGAAGAGTAGCATGCAAAGGTGCATGGAAAAACAGGTGTCAAGAAGGGCCCAAGGCCATCTGTGCTCATGGCTTTATTCTGCACTTGAGCAGCAACTCTGGGAGAACCTACAACCGATCCCCAGGCTATAAGTGGAAATAGAGGTACATTCATAGACTAAGCCAGGAGTCTGTGACAACACATACAGTTTAAAGGAATAATGAATCTATCATTGCAAATGAAGTGTAGAAAAGCTAATAAAACTACGGCTGGGCAGTCCCAGCTATTCAGGAGGCTGAGGTGGGAGGATCCATGGGGCCCAGGGGTGCGCTATGATGATCAGGTGTCTGAACAAATTTTAGCATCAAATGGTGATCTCTCCAAGCGGAGGACCACCAGGTTGCTTAAGGAGGCGTGAACTAGCCCAGCTCCCAAATGAAGCAGGTGAAGGCTCCCGAGCTGATCAGCAGCGGGACTGTGCCTGTAGCCACTGCACTCCAGCCTGGGCAGCACAGTGAGAACTTGCCTCTCAAAATACAAAGAAATAAACTGATAAATACATAACTAGATAAATGGGAAGAGATGCTGCATGGCAGGGATATTATAAGTCATTATAAGCAATGTTCTAGAAAACAAACAGGGCAGTGGAAATGCAAATGAAAATACTGAAACTACCATTATTAACATAAGTCCTAAAGGATTGTATTACTGTCAACAATAAAAATAAAATGACCATACTTGAACAATTATTCTTCTAAGGCACAAAAGACAATGTAGATGTCCACTTGTTCTAAATAATTACTTTTAGTTAGTTAGCAATGGTCATATATTATCTGTCTGCATGTTTGGGTTTTTTTTACTAGTAATCCCTTATGGCCAACAGCATGTTTACAGAAGTTAATGGTGCCAGCAGATTGCATGGCAGCTGCATCGCCCACTGGCCCTTCCTGGAATCAGGCATGGCGCTTTGATCTTCCTGGTACCAACCTCCAGCCCAAGGAACTGCAGTAATATCTCTTCATGAAGGAACATCAAGTTAATGGCAAATCCCATCAAAGAGCATGTTCTACTCTGAAGTCAGTAAACCTGAAGTTGTTTCAGAGTAATGAGAGGAGAAGGTAATTTCATAGCATCAAAGAGAAATTCTAAATATCAGACATCTTAGCCATTGAAACAGACAGCACAGTTATAGGCCCCAGAAAAAAAACAGGGATGGAAGGAAATGAACAATAAGTGGAAGAAAAAAGACTGTTGGTAAAGCAACACCATTATATTTAGCCCTGTAGAAGTGTAAACACTAAAAAACAGAGGCAGACTTAGGAAATGAACTGGGTTGTACACGGGTTAAGTAATAAAATGGAAAAATAGTATCCGAGACATTAAATGCTGCATGAATGACAGATGTTGTTATCATGCTTTAGAAAATTAATACTCTGCAGGGCTAAAGCTGTGACTAGGCAGAGAACGGGAGTGACTGTGTGTAAATGGTGTGATATGAACGTCCGGCCTGACCCAAGTTGAAGCCACTTAAGACATTTCCATCCAGGCTACTCTTTGACTTGTTCTCCAGTTTTATACAAGGGTATTTTTAAATTTTATTCCATTTTGACAATAATTTTGAAGCATTTTTATGATAATGTAAAGAAAGAATACAAGTATGCTCTAGAACATCAAGTGGCAACTGTGTCACTGAGTACCACCAAATAATTTCACTGCCTGCTTTTTGTTTGCATTATATTCATGTCAGCTCCATCCTTTCCACTTTTATAACAAGGAATAGATGAGAAAAGAGGCTGACTAAACACAGGCTCCCACCAACTGAAGATCAAGTGAAGCGACAGCATGCTGTGCAAAAGAGGACGTTAGTAGAGAAAAACACAGAGAACTAAGAGATTGCGAGAAATCACCCCACTGCCCCCAGTACCACTCCTGTTTTCCCAGACAGGGTGTCATCTCAGCTTCAGAAAAATAGCATCATCTGTTGTTAGTTTGAATTGTATTAGTTTGATTAGATGTCTACCACATTGCAAGCACTTTGCTAAACTCTGGGAATCTAAAGACAAATAAGTTTCAGTTCAGGTCCACCTCTAAATTCGACTATAAAAGACAGTAACTGAAGTCCATATTGTCATGGGAAGACACTAGAAGCTTTCCATAAAAACCAGTTCCACTTGCCCAGCTATTTAAAAAGACAGAAAAAGTCAAGTTCAACATTTCATGCTGACATTGGCTTTCACAGTTTGGCTTTGACAGAATCTCATGCTGACCTTGATTTCACACAGGGAATAAAGGCCACTTACTATATGCACATCCGTACACTTCGATCCGCATCCCAATCCTACCCCTGGGGTTCCAGGCTAAAGGGAGAAAGCGCAGGAACCTGGCTTCAAAGGGAGGCTGGAGTCTGTAGTGCACCACACTGTCTGCATTTGTGTTTCCTGGAAAACCCTAGGAGAAAACAGAGAAAGGGATCAATGTATCTGCAGGATGTACCATCTTCATGTTGTCACCTCTCATGGCAATGAGCAATGTACGCTCGCTTTGCTAATATGCAAAAAGCTGCTGTTTTAAAGGAAACACTGCTAATGGTTAACAAGGATGTGACAACCTCTCCAGTCCCTGGATTAGTCACCACTGTCTAAGTTTTCTTTATTTACAAGGTAGTTTAAATTTCATCCACACCATTACAATGACTATAAACATGGCGACCTCCATGAAGTTCACTTTTCAAAAATGCTATCCCACAAATTCCTCCCTAATCAAGTGGTAAAGATGCTCACAAAAAGCCACATGACATGGCAGGGCAATCAAGCACCATGGTCACACGCAAAGGAGCAGCAGTGAGAATCCTGGAATCTGCAGTGAGATAGTTGGAAGGGACCTAGACGTGATTCCAGCCCCACACTCTTAATTTATAAATGAGAAACTACAGTCTAGGAAGAAGAAAGGACTCTCTGGAGGTAGGACAGCTATCACAGAGTGTGACAGGATTACATCTGGCTTTTATTTCAACGGCAGCATTCATTCCATGTTATCAGGCTGAATCCACTTCACAGCGAACTCAGCTGCACGCACCTGTGGCCTGCTTCCCGGGAGCGTCAAGAGGAGCACACTGCCACTATCTGCTCCAGGGCAAAGGGGCGTGCTTTCACTCTTCACTCCATCTTGCTATCTGAACATAGGGAAGGATCAGAGTGCAAGCAAACAAAGTTGTTTTAGATATTTTTTTCATTGTTTTCAGATTTTTAAGAATATGGCATGTGTGAGAACAAGGAAAGGGTTAATGCTCTTGTGCTATCACCTAACATGACTGGGGCACATAGTTAATATCTATGTATGGCACAGGCCAGCAGTTAGTTCAACCAAGAATCAAGAATGTTTCCTACCTAATTATTTTACTTTACTAAAGAATGTACCAGGCTTAGGGCCGGGCACATTGCCTCATGCCTGTAATCCCTGCACTTTGGGGGCTGAGTCGGGCGGATCATGAGGTCAGGAGATCTAGACCATCCTGGCTGACACAGTGAAACCCTGTCTCTACTAAAAATACAAAAAAAGTCAGCCGGGTGTGGTGGCGGGCGTCTGTAGTCCCAGCTACTCACGAGGCTGAGGCAGGAGAATGGTGTGAACCTGGGAGGTGGAGCTTGCAGTGAGCCGAGATTGCACCACTGCACTCCAGCCTGGGCGACAGTGTGAGACTCCATCAGAAAAGGAAAGGAAAGGAGAGGGGAGGGGAGAGGAGGGGAAGGGAGGGCAGAGGAGGGGAGGGGAGGGCAGGGCAGGGGAGGGGAGGGCAGGGGAGGGGAGGGGAGAGGAGAGGGAAAGAAAAAGAAAAGGAAAGGAAAGAAAAGAACAAAAACAAAAACAAAAAACAATGTACCAGGTTTAACAACAAAACAAAGAGAATGAAGATCAGCCTGCCTAGTATCAGACCACCAATGGGTCTCCCTGTGTAAAAACACACGGAAATAAAAATATAGAAAATGCCTTAGTGAATGTGATCAATTTCAAATGCTAGTGTAGATGTCAGAGTTGGTAATAGTTCATCTATTACTAATTCATGCCAATTCCGAGACAATCATTTCCCTTTTTTTTTTTTTTTGAGACAGGGTCTCACTTTGTCTTCCAGGCTGGAATGCAGTGGCACGGTCTTGGCTCACTGCAACCTCTGCCTCCCAGATTCAAGCAATTCTCATGCCTCAGCCTCCCCAGTAGCTGGCATTACAGGAGCACGCCATGACACCTGGCTAATTTTTGTATTTTTAGTAGAGACGGGGTTTCACCATGTTGGCCAGGCTGGTTTCAAACTCCCAGCCTCAAGTAACTTGCCCACCTGGGCCTCCCAAAATGCTGGGATTACAGTCATTGAGCCACCATGCCCAGCCAGAGATAATCATTTCACTTTTGTTCCAACTAAAGGGTCATGTACATCAACATTTTTTGAGTTAACAATCGCTATACCAACTTCAGGTAAAATATTTGCATACCCTCTGCACTCACAACCTTCTGTCTGGACAGCCCAG
Source organism: Macaca fascicularis (assembly GCF_037993035.2). Lineage (NCBI taxonomy): Eukaryota > Metazoa > Chordata > Mammalia > Primates > Cercopithecidae > Macaca > Macaca fascicularis. Next base: position 125,528,862 of record NC_088389.1, on the reverse strand, counting down.
GCTGACCTATATAAAAGAAGCCATATCCCAGCTCCACCACCTCCACCACCTCAAGCCCTGTTACTCTCTGCTGCAAGCTGCAGTTTCTTCATCAGTAACATTGATCTTGAAGGATTGGAGCACTGATTGAGATAACACCTGGAAATCAATCAGCCTACCACCTGTGTGGAGGTGGCTGCTGCGACTGTGACCCAGGCTGGCCATTGTTGGCATGGTTGGTAGAGATGGTTGATCCATCAGACTCTGAATCCTTTTATTTGGGTTCTAATTTGAGTTTAACATCTAAGACATACAGCCAAGCTAATACAGGAACATCAGATCCTATGAGCATTTTGACTCCAATGTTAAAATTCAGTTGCAGAATTAAAATCACATTTTTTCATAGCTGAATAAACTTTGTAAACTTCAGTAAAAACAATACAATAAAAACCTTTCAAAGGAACCCTACCAAAACAGAATTTTTTTCACCTTTATATGCCAAATGTTATTTCTTTCTCAATTTGTTTCAAAGTATAAACTCTGGAAAATATACTTCTGAGTGATGTGATAATAGCATCAAGTAGCAAAATAAAATTTAATGTCAATTTTTGCTTAATTAAAATAGATTAACATTTAAGCAACTCTAAATAGACATTATCTAATCGTTTATGAATAAGGCAGATGAGAAACATACTCTTTGCAACTTCAGAGATATCAATAAAAAATCAAACATTTATTACATATGACTAAAATATATATATATATATATATTTTTTTTTTTTTTTTGAGACGGAGTCTCGCTCTGTCGCCCAGGCTGGAGTGCACTGGCCGGATCTCAGCTCACTGCAAGCTCCGCCTCCCGGGTTTACGCCATTCTCCTGCCTCAGCCTCCCGAGTAGCTGGGACTACAGGCGCCCGCCACCTCGCCCGGCTAAGTTTTTGTATTTTTTTTAGTAGAGACGGGGTTTCACCGTGTCAGCCAGGATGGTCTCGATCTCCTGACCTCGTGATCCGCCCGTCTCGGCCTCCCAAAGTGCTGGGATTACAGGCTTGAGCCACCGCGCCCAGCCTAAAATATATTTAAAAGTATATATAATCACATTAATGCATTTGAAATTTGAGAAATCACATTATTAATGTCTTATATAGAATTATAACCAGCTTTATGAGATACCAACCAAATGAACCATTGTTCTTTAAAGATAGAGGAATTAAAGAGAATACATTTTGGGCAGGAAAGAGTTATACTAGCATTTCACTGTCATAACATTCAGGGCTTATTATTGAAATAACCTTATCTGTAACAATAAAATAATGTGTGTCTTAAAAATATGCAGTGAAGTCTCTTATTCATTATATTCAAAGTTTGCTTTGAGAGTTTCCAGAGCAGACATGAATTCACGGGTGAGCACATGACCACTACGGATAGAAAGAATGGCGAACACAAAGACCTATTCCTGCTTTGTTTTATTAAGGTGGAAAAACGAAGCTTCCAGAAGGATAAGCCAGCTCTTACAGAAATATGCAACCTTGAACAATTCTGCAGAGGCTTACATCTTCATTTCAGACTAAATAACAAAAGTTACAGCTCTGTGGAGAGGGTACAGAGAATGGTTTTTGGAAGCCATAGTCCTTCAAATTCTTTTCTGTCTTAGCAGGCATGTGACCTTGGGAGAAATGATCATCTTTCTTTGTAAAGTAGAAAAATTACATCTATCTGGCAATCTTGGTAAGAATTAAACTAGTTAATGTATATAATGTATTTGTAAAATTATAAATCATTTATTTTTTTACAGCATTCCTCTGAAAGTTGTGTGTGTGTGTGTGGTGTGTTCATGTATGAAAGCTCCATCTTACTGAAAGTCACTTAAGTTTGATGTGGATTCTCTGTCTTTGACGGCATTCTAGCTAAGGATTATATTAAGTAATCAAAAATGAATATTTTCAGATAAAATGATCAGTTTCCCTAGGTATACATGAAAGTGACTGAAACCTGTGGCTTGGAGTCCACTCACATGCTGGAAATAGGTTTCATAAATAATTTAGGAATTAATGACATCACTGAAAAATTTTCAACACTCTACTTTGATTTTTAGCGGTCACATGAGCTAAATCTAACAGTCACGGTCAGTGATGCTGCTCATGTGATATCCTGGTCTGCAAAATGTTAAGCACATGGATACTTGTGGTTGAGTATGAAATACCCAGATTGACAGCCATCAGCAGAAAAAAATCTGTCAATGTTTAAGACTCATCAACAATTATTTTTAAGAAGACTGTTAGAAATTTATTTTTCCAAATTTGTCATTTTGCAGTTTCTGTTTTAGTGGATTTTTATCAAATCTTTATTTTAAATTACAAGATACTGAATTTTAAGATAAGCATTAAATCTCTACTATGCATAGGGCCACCACTGTCCTGTGCAATTTCACGCCTCAATTCAGTTAGTGCTCACAAAGATGTTAGAAAAGCTTGTCTAAAAGAAATAGATTCTTCAGCAGCTTCAGTTTATTATTAGTTTCCCAAACACTCAAATGTACTACAAGAGATTCTTATTTTAATATGCTGTTATTATTTTAAGCTGTCTGTGTGTGGGGTAAGAAAGTGCCCGTGAGTCCTTGAGTTCTAATTTTGTTTCCTTAATGGCCAGACTGTGCTGATACTGGACACAAATTTTAGTGTTTGTAATCTCAGCTTCTTTATAAGTAACATGGGAATAATACTAACTGCTTTGCCCAATCATAGCTTGTTGGAAGATGTTTCTGTAGGTGAGTTGAAAATTCTAAGGAACTATACAAATGAAAGATATTAAGCTGCTCCCTGTAATGCCTGTTAACAAGATTATTTGATTAAGACACTTTGTTAATTATAAGTGTTGTATGAAGAAATTGTATTAACTCTAAGTATAGAGCATTAATAATATAATTACCATGACATATGCCCTAATATTTTATGAAGCAATTAAAATGTTTCTATAGATTATTAAAAATTAGCATATTATCTTTATCACCTTAGTATGACTAGTACAATTCTATTTATGCAAAGAGTTAATCAGTAAAAAGCAAAATGAAAGATATAAAACAATATGATATGTAAGTGTAAATATGTGTGAACAAAAGAATTATAATTTTTAAAAGAATATGTACAAATAAAACATATTGGACTGGGGAAATGTGAATCATGTATAAAAAATATAATTAATGAATGAATGAACACCAAGGCAAGAGCAGGGCCTTATGCAGACCAGACTGATCGTTCCTTAATGATTTCCCACCGAGGAAGGTGACTCATGGAAACCTTGGCATCTGATGTCTAAATACAATAAATAAACAAAAAAGTGGCTCCAGCACGTGGACCCAGTGCCTGCTGAAGAGCTGTTAACTTCCGCTGCTGCCCCCTCAACCTCCTCTGTTCTCAGGATGCCCCTGGGTGAAGAAAGGACTCGCGGCAAGTGGGACCTGGGGCTGCCACAGAGCCCTCCCATGGACACACACAGGACTGTGAGGCCATGGCTCCAGCAGGATGCTGGCTCCTGCGATTGTCAAAGACTTCAGCTCAGTTGTGGAGTTTCCCGTAAGTCATCAAAGATACATCATATGATGAACACAGGCTGCAAGGCTAGAGAGACCTGGGTCTGAGACCAAGTCCCAGCATGTACTGGTTCTGTGACTGCGGGTAAGATACTCAAACACGCAGAGCCTTCTCCTCTGAACACTGGGGAGAATGATGATCGGGACTCACAAGAGTGTCACGTATCTCTTTTTTTTTTTTTTTTTTTTTGAGACGGAGTCTGGCTCTGTCACCCAGGCTGGAGTGCAGTGGCGCGATCTCGGCTCACTGCAAGCTCCGCCTCCCGGGTTTACGCCATTCTCCTGCCTCAGCCTCCCGAGTAGCTGGGACTACAGGCGCCCGCCACCTCGCCCAGCTAGTTTTTTTGTATTTTTTAGTAGAGACGGGGTTTCACCGTGTTAGCCAGGATGGTCTCGATCTCCTGACCTCGTGATCCGCCCGTCTCGGCCTCCCAAAGTGCTGGGATTACAGGGAGTCTCACGTATCTCTAAAGCTCTTAGCATAGGACTAGCATGTGGTAAATAATCAATTAGTAGGAAACATTGCTTATTGCTATCTGTTAATACTAAGTGATATTTCCCCTTACTCATTCTCACAATGCTACTCTTTGAAAGCCAGGATGAATCTATGGACCTTCTCCTGTGATTCTCAGCCGGACTCAACTTAATCCCTTAAGTCTACATCCCCTCACTAGCAGATGACATTAGGCAAGGATGATACTGCTTTTGTCCCTGCTATTTTCAGAAGATGACAGATAATGGTGTAACATTCATAACTGCTTCTTATCTAAATTAGGATCGATAAGTGCCTATGTGAACAGTTGCACTTAATTATTTTAAAGTGCTCATGAATGCATTATTAGTATTTTACTAACCATTAGAATACAATGTTTGTTAACACAAATAAGTGTGACTCTGCCTTTTTCTAGCATTATTAAATGAACTGAAGTAGGAATTAAGAAATGTGGGTGATGGCTCCAGCTTTTTCATTAATTAGCTGTGAGAGCAATGGTATGTCACCTGAGGCTTCACGTTAGCTGGAAAGCACGCTACAAAGGACTATGGTGCCGGGCGCAGTGGCTCACGCCTGTAATCCCAGCACTTTGGGAGGCTGAGGCCGGTGGATCACCTGAGGGCAGGAGTTCGAGACCAGCCTGACCAATATGGTGACACCCCATCTCTACTAAAAAAACAAAAATACAAAATTTAGCCGAGCATGGTGGCGTGCCGCTGTAGTCCCAGCTACTCAGGAGGCTGAGGCAGGAGAATCACTTGAACCGGGGAGGTGGAGGTTGCAGTGAGCTGAGATTGCGCCATTGCACTCCAGCCTGGGTGACAGAGTGAGACTCCATCTCAAAAAAAAAAAAAAAAGAATACTGTGGAATGTAAAGTTTTCTCTAGCACTAAAAAAGCATGGCCTGAAATAGTGAGTTTAGACAAAAATAATTGTTAGAGGGAAAATCAATGAATAATTAATGACAGCAAGAGTACTTTTCTGAAAAAAATGTATGTGCATATACACTTATGCATATCTTTAATTAAATATATATAATCATTGAAAAATGAAACACTGCAAATATATTTGTACATTGATACTTGAGCATCCTATCATTTTTTAAATAAAAATGAATTAATTTACCATGTTTGAATCATAAGTCAAAAAGAGAAAAACAAAGTGTAGTGCATGTTTAAGAAAGACAAATAAATGTTTCCTTGTGTTTGCTCACTACTGGTAACTGTGAGGAAATGATCATTCAGAAACATAAAGCAATCCAAAATATGAATCAAGATTAACTTAAATGAAAATTTTAAAATAATCCAGATAATGAGGAGAGCAGAACTGGCCACTTAGCTCTCTGTATATAGTGCATATAACTAAACATATCGCAGCTTAACAGGGCTTCTTACTGAGATATTGCTATTGACTTTAAATGATCACATTAAATGTTACAATACCTTTTTTAAAAGCAGGTAATTCATCTAACTTGTCATTTGACTTGGATCTGGGACAAATTTCCTGTGTGAGATCGATCAGCATGTCTTCTTGCTCTCAGGATTCCTTATTATAATTATAAACCTTTGTGCTTTATAAAAGTTCAGGGTATTATGCTGGTGCCATCTCTGGTTTCTCAGAGACTTTCAACAACCAGCCTAGTTCTGGGACATGGTAGGCACCGTTGTAAAACCAGGAATTCTTCAAGGAGAATAAATGTCTGCTGTGTTGAATTTTATGTTAGGTTCCCCAAGATCTGCACCTTTTTCTCAACCCTCCCAGTATTTACCAGTGTTTAATGCATAGTTGGTTCCAGGCAAATACTGGTGCATTGACTTGATTGTTAGAGTTAGTCTTCCTAATGCTATATTCTATCCAGTCTCTCTAAACCCAGCTCCTCGTTTCGCCATGAGGAGCCGCACCTGTCTTCCTTTGCCTGGGTGACTCAGAGATGCCCACTCCATCTTCATCTCTGGACTCACCACAAGTAATTACTTAGTACTTCCCACCAACTGCAGAGCAATTTACTTAATTGGAATGTTTTCACACTTTTTCATCCCTCAGAATCAACCTGCACAGATGAAAAAATTAGCTAGGGAATCACTATTATTAAATCAACGATCTAATCAGCTTTTGTTATTCTAACTGAAAACTGTAATCATTTGTTTGTTTGACATATTTACTCTCTGACCATCAGATAAATTCACTTATTTTGTCCATTTTAACTATGATCAAATATATATTTTTTCACATAAGAATCTGTGAGCATTAAACTGGATGTTCCATATGACCTTATCCCTGAATATTAGATGTTGGATATGCACATACAAATGGTTATGATTGTTATGATCAGTGTGGCATTATGGAAAATAGTTCATAGTCTTGATAGTCTGAGAATCGCTATGATGATAGTTTCAAAAACATTTAGGATACTTGTTCGCTATTTTTAATTTTAGTTTTTAGCAACAAAAATCATTTAAAAGCAAACAAAATTATTTCACCATAGTTTTACATTTGTAATCATTTATAATATGTTCTAAGAGAAAGCCATCTCTACCTACAAAATATCTACTGCATAAGATGCAATTTTATATCTCTGTGTCTCTCTCACACAAGATCCATCAATGAACAATACTGCCAGCATTGAGAATAAGAATACTGAATGAGTCAGGCCCAGGTTGAGTATTTTCTGTCACTATGAGGCAGTCACATCCTCCTATTTGGTTAGGATCTGCAAACAGAGTAACTAGACTCAAAAGGTGCCACCTGCCTAGAATAACATTAGTATTAGATAATAGGACTTGCTCGTAGCTTATCTGGCAGTGCACTAAAAATTCTGTGTCTATGAATCTGTAAAACAGCAGCAACAACATGAGGTACATGGAAGTTCAATGTCCTAGGGTCAAAGTTGCGCTTTGAAACTGCCTTTGCACAAATTCTAACAGTGACATTGAAACTGCCTTTGCACAAATTCTAACAGTGACAAAATTCTGGCAGTGGGGAGACCTGATCTAGTTAACTCCCCTCTTGCCCTTGACCTTCAAGCTGCCTTTAATCATTCCTGGCCTTAGGCAAGCCAACTGTGGGAGACCTTTAGTCTATAGTTTAAATGATAATAGCCCTTCCCCAAAACTAAAGCTAATGACAGACCACCAGGCTAGGAGAATAGAGGAGCCTAAATTCTGCTAAAATGTAGACATAAATGATTGCTAGCCATTTGTCCAGAGGTCACGAGATATGCAACTTCCTCATTAATTCCAGCAGATAACATCAGTATCGTAGAATCTAAGATTAGCCTTTTGAGGTATCTTTTCAGGTTTTTTGCATGTCTGACTACCGATGGCTCCACCTGGACCCGCCAACCGCTCCTGTGGCCCCACCCAGAAGTAACTCGGTATGCAGGAGAATCATTTCCCACACCCTATGATTATACCCCCAACCAATCAGCAGCAAGCATGCATTGCCTAGCCACCCCCAGCCCTTCACCCAAACTACCTTTGAAAAACGCCTAACCTATGAGCCTTCGATGAGACTGACTTGACTAATAACTTCATCTCTAAAGTGGTGTGGCCAACCTTGAGTTAATTTAAACTCTTTCTTTACTGCAAATACGCAAATACCATGGTTTTTTGTTTTGTTTTTTTTTTTTTTTTTTCAGCCAGCAAGAAGAACCCATTGGGCAGTTACACAATCAGAAGAGCTACTGTGGCTTGTAGAAAGCCTGGCATACACAGAACAACAGAATCCAACAAGACAACAGGAGAATAACCAGTAGGTCTACAGTCAGGGCCTAGGTTCTGAGTAAGCACACCACTAGCAATTCCTTTATTCTCCAGATGGAAAGAGTAGAATAGTTTACCACAGTTATGAATACATGTGGGGAGACAATAGGTCCTTAAAGGGTTTGAAAGGCTTTTCAGCTTCTTCTGTTACAGTAGTTAGACATGAGCAGAGAAGAAGAGGACCCCTCAACCCCAGGAATTTCAGGCAAACATCAGGTGATGGTCAGGCAGTTGTTACACTGTCTCTCTAAAATAGTAATTTTATTTTATTTCCCACAATGCCAGGGAAAGGCAGTCTCGCAGTAGATACAAACACCTGAAACTGGTGATCAGAAGCTTCCCGATATGATCTCAGGAGCTGGGTGAGTGGCTCAAGCATGCACACTAAGAGGCAAAACGGCAGAGTTTAACTGGTATATGACCTCCTTCTAGGAACATGCATACAATTCCAGTGAACACACTATGCCTATGTCCCCTCCCAAGTGCTGACAGGCCACTGTGCATGTGGAATGCCAATGTATAAAACCCCAAGTCGGGAGGCTGAGGCAGGAGAATGGCGGGAACCCGGGAGGCGGGGCTTGCAGTGAGCTGAGATCTGGCAACTGCACTCCAGCCTGGGCGACAGAGCGAGACTCCGTCTCAAAAAAAAAAAAACCCAGTCAAAGGGCAAACTGTGCACTTGAATCTCTCAGGTCGCCAGCTTGGCCCTCTTCCAAATGTACTTGACTTCCTTTGGTTCCTGCTCTGAACCTTTTTAATAAACATTCACTCCTTCTCTGAGTCTCTGCCTCAGTCTCTCCCTCTGCCTTAAGCTCCTCGGTTGAATTCCTTCTTCTGACGTAGCAAGAACTGAGGTTGTTGCAGACCTGTACAGATCTGCCACTGCTAACATGACCCCAGTAAAGGTGCCAGTGATGTTTGATGTAACATCTCAGTGAGAGGCTTCACCTTTTCAGAACAGGCAGGGATCCCCTGACTGCAATTCCCAACCAACCCCCAAAACTGGCAAACTTGATTTTTAATGATGGGTGGCTTAATTTGTAAAACAGGCTGACTCTAGGATGGGACTGTTTTTTACTGGCCAGTCATAAATGTCCCAAATACTTGAGTTCAGTTTGACACTATTGCTATTTACCTAGGGATATTTTATATGCTTAGGAAGCTTAAAATTTGTAGCAAAGTTACATTTTCTTCTTATCACATGCAAGGTGTCAGCAGCTATCAATGATTCATCTGCATATTGAATCAGCATGAAACTCTAAGGTGAGGAAAATTACTTTAAGTTCTCCTGAACAGTAAATATCCAGAGAATACAGTAGGTGAATCTCTGAATCTTGAGGAATCCATTGCCACAAATACTGAAAGCTGCCATAGGTAAATGTAAAGACGAACCCTGATTTCTCATTTAAAGGTACAGAAAAAAGCCTGGACAAAAGTCTAATGCAGAAAAATATGTAGTTAACATAGGTATTGTAATTAAAATAGTAGCAAGGTCAGGTAGCACAAGCACAGGTACCAGAAGAATCACAAACATATTTATTTCTATAAGATCCTGTACAAATCCATGTACAGGTCCACCTTCCCTGTCAAATTTTCCTTCCTTTTTCACAGGTAACACAGAAGTATTACAAAGTGAATGCCCCTTATTACAGCTCATTTTCCTAATTAAAAAATGTATAGATTCTATTTCTTATAATTGAGCTATTCCCTGTTGTAAGCTATTTAATTATAGGACTGATATATTTTACTAAAATATTTGTTACTGGGATTCAGAAAAATGGATCTACTTCTTGTGAATTTCTTGATCTATTCCAGTGTAAGGTGAGATTGCCACTCCCAACTGTCCCTATTGGTTTCAGAAGGCACATCTTTACCATATCAGGTGCCTTGTCTCCCAGGGCTCCAAAATAATTTCACCTAGAATACAGAATGGGTGGCGGGCATTAGTTTACACAGTGAGTCCCTTTCCAACAAATATAGCTAGATGCATCAGGAGACTAGATAAAAGCATGCTTCTTTTACAAAGGATCTATTTGCAGAGTAATTTCAGAGCAGCAAGAACAGACACAAGGTTGTCCAGAGATACCCAAAACATTAAAACAAAAAAAAAAGGTCAGAAGAAATTACAGAATACATGGCTCCAGGGTTCTCTCTCTCTCTCTCTCTCTCTCTCTCACACACACACACACACACACACACACACACACACACAAAAGGAACACGAAAAGATTAAGATGGGGAAAAGAAACAGACACATAAAAGTCTCTGCTTCCCAACTCAAAGGTTTCCTCATTATGTCAGTTTTGCCCACTAGTTTGCACCGTTTGCCAATTATTTCTCATCTAGTTTCTCAGGAGAAAAATCTCCTAGAGAAGATAATAAAGCTTCAGACTCAGGTTGAATCCTTTGCATCTTCCTTAATTTCTTCAGCATCCCCTTTTTGAATATCCTGGTTTCTTACAACAGTGATACATCAACTTTCCATTAGGGCATTCCTTTTTATTTGTTGTTGGCTCCCAATAAAGTCTGTCTCCTCTGTGAACTGGGCAGCTAACACTGCAGCCTTAAGTTCTTCCCCACATTTTCCCAAAATGGATTGCTGGCACCAACTGCCCGCCCTTGCCATCTAACTATTTTTTCTCCTGACAATTGCTGGCAGGGAAATTCCTGGCAACAAGGCCGCTATAAAAGGTAGAGGACCAAGGATATATTCTGATCTTCCCTTGGATTGAGCCCCCCAAATTTAGAAACTGCTTCAGTGCACTGCTGATGAAAAGCAACAGGGACACACCTGCCTCTTGAGTGCGTTATTGTAGCACTGCTAGAGGTCACCATACGCAGAGAGGCTCCAAGGACTGCCACCAGCAGTCCCTCACACTGAGTTATGGAAAGAGGTGGATGGCTGGTTTCCTGAGGCCCCCTGATGAGGGGCTTACAATTTGGCCTCTATCACACCTGTTCCACTAGTTGAGCGAGTCAGCCAGAGGCAACACATCACACAGCAGCCAGTTTCTATCCTCATGTGTGTAGCTATATGTTGACAAAATGCTGCAGAGCACTTCTGCAAATTTGTGTGAATCTTCCCAGAGCAATAGAAAAAAAATCTCTTAAGTATATCAATGTGGGGGAAGGCAATATGGATTCTGGCGTTTGTGTCACTGCAGTTGCAAAGGAATAGGGCTGATTTTCAGCATGAAATGAAAAATAAGTTGGTTTGTACGGCACTGTAGTTTCAGTCCCTGTTATGCCATAGTAGTCTGACTCCCTCCATTTTTTCTAAGTTTTTAAGGCAACTAACCATTCAGCAACCCAAAACCTTTATTCTAGGATACAATCTCTTACCAAATTCTCACTGACTCTTTGATCTTTCTTCTGAATAATTTATAGATCCTTAGTTATGTTTTGCATATTCAGTTTAGAGGGAATCACAGAGATGGGATCAGAACTAAGACATCCAATATCAGGATATTCTAATAAAGCTAACAATTTGCTCCTTCTAAAAGGAATTCATCCCAGGTTTCCAATTCATCCAAGAGACCATTACCTCCCTCCTCTGAGATCCCAGATTGAGCAAAGAAGGGTGAAGAGAAGCAGAGGAAACAAAAGGAATGACAGCAGAGAAGGAATCAGAAGCCGGAGGAAGAAAAAGAGCTTTCAGTTTCTTATTCTATTCTTTCAGTTTCTAAATTCATTCTTTTTGGTTGTTCTTTTGTTTATTCCTGAATACTTCATCTCAGGAATATAAATTATCCATTTATTTGGGATTTTTTTTTCCTTCAAATCTCCGTGCATACACTAATTTGTCGGCTGGGCATGGTGGCTCATGCCTGTAATCCCAGCACTTTGGGAGGCCGAGGTGGGCAGATCACGAGGTCAGGAGATCGAGACCATCCTGGCTAACACGGTGAAACCCCGTCTCCACTAAAAACACACAAAAAAATTAGCCGGGCATGGTGGCAGGCACCTGTAGTTCCAGCTACTCGGGAGGCTGAGGCAGGAGAATGGCGTGAACCCGGGAGGCAGAACTTGTAGTGAGCCGAGATCACGCCACTGCACTCCAGCCTGGGCTACAGAGCGAGACTCCATCTCAAAAAAAAAAAAGAGCCTTTCTCTGGCCATTGCAAAGCAGAATTTTCACAAGTTTACCCATTCTAAACATAACAGAGTGAAATAACCCTTCTTTTTTTTTTTTTTTTTGAGACACCGCGCCCGGCCGAAATAACCCTTCTAAGAGAGAGACCTGCCAGTAACATTCTGGACTTCCTTTATTTTTCTGCCATTAAAACCTATGCTGAATCATAGGGGACCTGTGAGCCCATATTACACATTTTGCTCAACAATAACTCCAAATTTGTAGTAAGGGTTTGAAATTTTCCCTAGGAACCCAATCCTGCTGAGCCAAAGTAGATAATGGGAGAGTTTTAAGCAAATAGTCGGGGTCTCTTACCTAATCCAAGAGGCCACATTTTATGTTAAAGTGTGTTTTATCACAATAAAATGACTTTTTAAGAAGGTGGCCACAAATCTTCCCACAAATTGACCCAATAGAAGCACCCACTCAAGAAGTCCCATCCTCATCACCAAATCGTAGGGGGGGGAAATCAATACTCAAAGAAACATGCCAATTCATAAACACAGAATCAGTTGATTTTATTATTGGGCAAAACAAATACCCTGAATGTATGCAGATAGGCAGCAAGTGGCTACAAAGCTGTCATGAATATTCAGCTCCATTTATATGGAATTAATGTTGCAGTTACACATCATCCTACCTTCAGAAAATAGTCAGCAGATGTTCAGTTTGCACCAGTAATTACAGTGAGCTTACTCTGATGTTCTGTTTTACATATTTCTGTATCAGGCTTGCTCTGGTGTTAAGTTCCTCAGAATTCTCTATCAGGATCTATGGTTGTCCCAATAGGGCATTAGTACCTATGATTAGTCACATCTTTCAATATTCCTCAGGAAGGCTACATTGAACGGAGGTTCAGTTTCCCCACTGCATGAATCCTCCGGGTTCAGCTGGGTGAGCTTTTCATGTGAGCACTCACCCTCCCACAGCGATTATGCAAAAACCAAACCTCTTAACATCATACCTCTGTAAGTGACATGATTATTTAAAATGAAGTGACTGTTAATTAAAATCATATTCATACAGAGTTTCTATTTGCTGAAAATTTAAAGTTTGGTGGGGGTTTATAACTTTAAATGTCTCTCATTTGTTCTGAATGTAATAATTTGCTTAATTTTATGTATTTCTTGGAACTTATTTAATCAATTAGTACCGTGTCTGAGTATGTAAAGAGTATGCTAATGACATTTTAGAGGAAATCAAATAGACTAAGAAATGAAAGAGATGCTTCAATACTGTGAATATTGATGACAAAGAAGAAAGATAAGTAATCAGAGAGAAAAAAAGGGAAAATGCCTTGGACTAAAAAACACAAATACCAGAGGCATATAAGCCATATTTAACTAGGTTAGGTAATATGTGAGTTTACAGAACTTATTTTAAATATTGTTCCTATATTCAGTCATTTCACCTGGCACAAACATGCCTTTTGTACTAAAGCAAGATGGTTTCCTTCACATCTCCACTTCTGGGTTATAATCAATGTGTCACCTTTTTTTCAATAAATACGGTTGGCCCTCTGTATCGAAAGTCTCTACAAGGCTGACTGTGGGACTTAAATATGAGCAGATTCTGGTATCCGAGGGTGTCCTGGAACCAATCCCTTGCAGGGAGATGACTGTAAATGTTTTTGAGATTGAGAATATTAATTGTGTTTGCAATATGTGCTTAAAATGTGAACAAGGAAATGTATTAACATCTTCATTGACCATTAAATTTTGCTCGATTAGCATATGCCATGTCTCATCTAACTAATTTGAAATAAGTTCAGATCACAAGAAAAAAGGAAAATTGGTTAAAAGAACAAGACCTGTCTTGAACAAATACTCCATTTCCCCAGTAATAATACTGCAGTTACAATCTATCTCAAATCACTTTAAATTGGCCCAAGTGCCAATTGCTAAAAATTTAATCATTTCCCAATCAGGAATGATGCATTATCAACTAAATCTCAAACCAGCTATAATTCTCCCCAAACCCAGTTTTGAGAACTTCAGTTTGGGTTTTTCCTAACAGGATGACTGTTCATTTCAATGGTGAGAAACAATCCAGAAACAGTGAATGATAATTCTCCCCATTCAAAATTTTCTTATCAAATTAGAATTTTTAAATATATCTTAGACTATGTTAATAAGGGAAATACGTTTATTATCACAGAAGTTTGATATTTTTATATAAAATAATGAGCATTTATAAGAAGTATCAATTTTGCATTTAGAAAAAAAATACTAATTTAAATAGAATCCAGCCATATATATCTGAAATTTGTTGAAATCAAATGGCTAACCTCCACCGAGCTATGTTTTCAAGCTGTTTTAGAAGTTTCAGTAAATAAATTAAAATGCTTTTCTTGGCATTTAAATGAGTCGGCAATATTGCTAAACCAAAATGACGATAGCTGTGTAATTAACAATAAATTCAAGATGAACGCTCACTATGCATGCAAAGTTCAATGTTGAGCTGGAGAGAAAAGAAAAATAAATACAGATCTGAAAAGCAAACTGAAGTAAGCACGAGGCATTCTGTCCTTGTTTCTGCCCTGTCAGGTGTAGGGCACATCCTCAGGAATCCAGAAAGCTGAGACCCCAGGGTGCCTGATTTTCCCCAGGAGATCAATTCCCGGAAAGATGTTCAGCTGACTCCCAAAGGAATAGAAATAAAATGTACCCAACTAAGTAATTAAACAAAAAAGCTCCCATTTTTAATATGTCAGTTTGTGTTTTATTATATGGAAATAAATGTGTTGCTTTTTCATTTGTTTCCATCAGTGCACAATTGTAAGTCTACATTTTGAGGACTTTCTGTTTGTTTCCTTTTATTGTTTGTCTCTTTTTAAGCTGAGAATAACAAAGAAAAAACAAAACATGGTTCTTAGGCTTACAAGTCAGATAATTCTTGTTGACATACAAAATAAATGTATTACTCAACCAACAAAGTATGATCACATATACATTCTTTTTTTTTTCTTTTTTTTGAGATGGAGTCTTGCTCTGTTGCCCAAGCTGGAGTGCAGTGGTGCAATCTCAGCTCACCACAACCTCTGCCTCCTGGGTTCAAGAGATTCTCCTGCCTCAGCCTCCCATGGAGCTAGGATTACAGGCACGCGCCACTATGCCCAGCTAATTATTGTATTTTTAGTGGAGACAGGGTTTCACCATGTTGGCCAGGCTGGTCTTGAACTCCTGACCTCATGATCCGCCCACCTTGGCCTCCCAAAGTGCTGGGATTACAGGTGTGAGCCACCGTGCTAAGCACATAAACATTCTTGGTTAGAAAACTGAAATAAGGCCAGGCGCGGTGGCTCACACCTGTAATCTCAGCACTCTGGGAGGCTGAGGCAGGTGGATCACGAGGTCAGGAGACTGAGACCAGTCTGGCTAACACAGTGAAACCCCATCTCTACGAAAAAAGTACAAAAAATCAGCTGGGTGTGACTGCAGGTGCCTGTAGTCCCAGCTACTCAGGAGGCTGAGGCAGGAGAATGGCCTGAACCCAGGAGGTGGAACTTGGAGTGAGTGGACATCGTGCCACTGCACTCCAGCATGGGCGACAGAGCGAGACTCCGTCTCAAAAAAAAAAAAAAAGAAAACTGAAATAAAAGTTAAGCTAAAAAATGATAGCCACTCTTTCACTGGACCCCAAAAGTAACCACTCTTGAAGGTTTATTGTGATCATCTTTTCTTAGTCTGTATTTTCTTTTAGAACAGCCTGTTCATCTTTAGCCACACTGTGTTGCTCTCTCACCCATTTCCCCAAGCGTGTTATGTGGTCGCTGTCCCCCATGACACTCAGGCATGCCAGCGAAGCCTAGGACGGGGGCAGCTTTGTACAGACCTTCCCCCTTGGCTCTGGGTCTGTGTGTGCTCCTGGCACTTCCTCCCTCCTTAACCTGGGATCCTACTCCGGAATTTGAAGCTTGGAGACTGGTTCTCTCCAACTTACGGGTGAGGGGGCAGGGGTGTTTAATTAAATGGCTTGTGCCAGGTTCCTTCCATCTGGTCTGCCCTTATCTCAACCAGTGTTGGTGCCTTCAGGCTGCGAAGATCCTCGCCAGCCCAGTGCGACCCCTGAGAAAGCTGGCCTGGGCCCTTAACTGCACACCACCCTTCCCTCACCTACAGCTGTTTTCTCCTGCCCAGAGAAGGGAGTGGGAGACACAGACAGAGACAGAAAGAGATAGAGAGAGAGCGAGAACAAGAGGGAAAGACAGAAAGAGAGATGTGCTATGATTTAGATTCTGAATTAGGATTGACCAAGGGGACCACACAGGGTTCTCAGCCTCTTTCAAGGCCCACGTGTCCCTCAGAAGACACTTCGTCACCCTAACTTCAATCTTTCGTTTGCTAAATTACTTCGTTTTGCTAGACATCTCTAGCAAAACGATGTCATTCTCTCTGGGTGTGAGTCTCTTTATCTCTAGGTTTGAATCTTCTGATTGATTTTTCTCTCACCTTCTCCTTCAAAACAGAATCACCAAAATATCCATTTCATGATTTTTTTTTAAAACCAACTCTTCCTGATTGGTTCAGGATGTGCTTCTACTATACGAAAACTTTTAAATCACCTCTATACACTGCCTCTCCCTTCTTTCCTTGTGCTCACCTACATTGGGAGACTTGGTTTAATATCATCTCCTACACCCCGTATTTTGCATTCTTTTCTCTAAGAGAGTGTCCATGGACACTGGATTAGCAGCCGTTCTGAATTAAAGCCACCGCGCCTCGACTCAGCTTCAAGCCACACTAATTCTGGATCTCCCACTGATGGTGATATTCACTATATAACTGCAGTTTCATTCACAGATGCCAAAAGAAGGTTTGGCCTGGAGCTGTGTACAAATTTACTGTTCTAAATTTGAGACAGAGGGTTTGATGATAAGATGAAAGTATGGAAGAAGACAGTGCTGAATTTTTGAAATTGTGACTTCCACAGAGTCCAAAATGTGTGGCTGCTCTATGTTTGGGATAAAATACGTAATTAGCTCTTATACATAAATAACTCTCAGAGGCATTCATTCTATCTTTATTTAGCCCATGTCAGTATGAGTAAACAGTGATGTTTACACACGTTGCCTGCTACGCCTCCATTTTCCCATATGTCTTCATGAAAATTAAATGTGATAAATGTAAAACATTTCAGAGAGTGCTTCACACGTAAGCATTCACTCAATACGTTTCCTCTCTTTTTTCTCCTTTTCTGTGTGAATTCTCTTTCCATTCCAAGTCTGGCTGGATGAAGATTATCTTCAGAAAATGGGACTTGGAGCTATAATGTCACTGAACTCAAATACAATTTGAAGAAAAAAAAATTTCCTTTGCTATTTTAGGTAAAGCAATAGAATCATGTCTTGAAGCTGCAGGTGGATCTGAAGCTTGTCTGAGAGCAGGTGGGGGCAACCATGTCAGATGGATGGTCAGTTTGTGTGAACGGGACCTGTCCAAACACTCCACTGTTATTAGTATCTCCCAGGAGCCCCGCCTGCATGACGCCTTTTTTCTGGTTACAAATCTCTTAGTAGATTTATTCTCCCTTACATATCTTTCCAAAGGGATTTTATGGCCTTCACAGTTACCTTTCTGCCATTTAACACTATAGCTTTAAAATAATTATTTGTATCACTTATCCAAAATATATGTTGTTACTTCAATATCTTAAGCTTTGAACTCGCAGGTCTAAGACTGAAACCCACGGCCTACACTGGCTCCTTCTAAAAGTGAATGATTGCATTCTGTTCCATCTTCACGTACAATTCACAGAGACAATGTAGCTCCCCATGACAATGGCCGAAGTACATGAAATATTACTGTTTACAAACAAATGGCCTCGCATGGAGGGGATAATGGTAGACAAAGAGAAGCATTTGGGTGAATGGTTTATATAGATAACATAGCAAATTTTGTTCAGAGAATAATTTACTGGTGGATTAATTTCAAAAGGAATCTATTTTCTGCAAATATTTATTCTGAAGTTATGTGTTGAGGTTTATTAATCATTAATATGGCACAAAAGAACGTTGAAAACAGTAGACGTGTCTGGCTAGGTGTCAGGCACTCTGCCTTAGTCTGCTGAGGCTGCCGTAACAAAATGCTGCAGACTAGGAGGTTTAAATAACAGGTACTTATTCTCACACCGCTCTGGAGGCTGGGAAGGCCAAGACCAGGGTGCCGGATGAGGGCTTTCTTCCTGGCTTGCAGACGACCACTTTCCTACTGTGTCCTCACATAGCAGTGCTCTCTCTCTCTTCCTCTCCCTCTCTTCCTATAGACCACCATCCTACAGGATTCGGGTCCCGCTCTTATGACCTTATTTAACCTTAATTACCTCCTGAAAGGCCCTGTCTTCAGACACACTCACATTCAGGGTTAAGGTTTCAACATATAAATTCTGGAGGAACAGAATTCTGTCCATACAGCACCGCATGTGAATGATTTTTCTGAGAAAAATATCAGAACAGACAAAAACTAAATACTGTGTCTATAAAAATAAATATCAAAATCTGTTTCTCAGTGCAAACTTTCTAAAGTTAGGCTTCAGAAAAGAATCACTTTCCCATTAAAAATGGTCATTAATGTTGGTTAATACTCTTGAAAACCAATTTTACCCAATTTGATTTACTGAAGGCAATTTTGAGATAAAATCTCATCCATCTGAGTAATAAACTAGAAGCAAATAAATGTAAGTGAAAAGCTAATTCAGCTTTTACAAATTGAAAGGTAATATAAACTGTCTCTTACTGATCAAAGTGGTACCTATGTATTTTACTGGTACATATGTGCCAGAACAATACATATATGTATTACATGTCTATCACAACTCTATTTTCACTCCAGCCATGACTTTCACAGGGGCTAATTGCATTTTACATTTTTATACACTACGATGTACTTCTCATCAAAATTAGGAAACAATCTACTAAATCCTCAAGTCTATACCAAGAATTCCAAATTGTTCTGAGAAATCTTTTAGTTGATATTATTTTCAAATATCAGAATCTTCAGCAGCCATTTAACAATGATCCTCATAAGTTGTGAGTAATTTTAGTCTGAATCACCATCAAATGAAGGATGAGAGCGCTGCCTGTTTCAGCCGCACTGCAAATGCGATCAGGCTGCCTGAATCACAGCCACAGCACGGCTGACTAACCTGCCATGTTCGATATTCCAAGCAGCACGCCCAGCAAAGAGGTTTTAAATTTACTTCTAAAATAATGCTGGCTCTACCTTGGGGTAGTTTAAAAAATTACAGATACATGGAAAAATGCCAATATACGACGACACCTGGTAGAGATAATGTTTTTAATGAAATGCAGAGGAACGGGCTACAGTGCCAGTCTCAGTTATGTGACACTACATGTCGACTTTCTAACACATCAGAAAATGGTGCATGTTGATTATTTCTATTGATCTTATTATTTCTGTTAGGAACGTAACCATAAACAGCTGGCATGCATTTTTTCTTCTATTTCTATAGATCGTCTATCTTTCTATCTATATATAATCTACCTATTTATCTATACGTATCTATCTATCT
This sequence comes from Macaca fascicularis, assembly GCF_037993035.2. Classification (NCBI taxonomy): domain Eukaryota; kingdom Metazoa; phylum Chordata; class Mammalia; order Primates; family Cercopithecidae; genus Macaca; species Macaca fascicularis. The sequence goes on along the minus strand of NC_088389.1, from coordinate 125,509,377 downwards.
ATCAATCAATCATCTATACATAGTAACTTTCCTTCTTAGAGTGAACCACGTGGAATTTCCAAGTCTTCTTTCCCCTACTCCTGGATGCCTTCGGCACCTCCCTCCAGGAAAGAGAAATATAAAGCTACTGCTTCTGCTTTTCCCACACTCACTAATTTTAAACCTTTTACAATTTGACTTTCTTCCTCATACTTCTGATGCTGATGTTACACTGATCACCAAGATCACTCCAAAAAGTCTGACCCTTTTCTTCAGTTCTCAGCCTCCACTGCCCTTGGTTTACAAGACCCCCAAAGCTCTGAGCACTCCCTCTCGGGTTCCATCTCCCACACCCTTCCTATGTGTTTGCTGATTTCAGTCACAATGAACCTTTTTATTCCCCCAAATCCCTCAAGCTTGTCCCTGTTTCCAAGGCTTTGTTCTTCCTGTCCCTTATGACATAATCTTCCTCCCCCAGATCTTCTCTGTCTGGCTCCTTCTACCACTCAATTTTCAGACTGAGTATTGCTTCTTCAGTGTGACTTTCTCTGTTCCCTCCCCCTAAGATTACTGTCCCTTCAAGCCCCCATCCATTCACTCTACATGATGACTCCTTTTATAATTGCTGTTGTTAATAGTACTTCTCATGTTCAAGTATTATGTTATTTGAATGGTTGTTTATGGACCATCTCTCACCACCATCTTCTCCCACGGTATGCTCTGAACCCCCAATGCCTAGCACAATGCCTGGTACCTTGTGGGTTATAAGAAAATACATGATTAAACTAAGGTTCAAAAAATTGTAGCTGATAATCTTCCATCTTTGTCTCCCAGATGTGGTTACTTATTAAACCAAATGAATATCTAACTGGAATTCTAGATGGTGTGTGGATGATTCAGAACTGACTCTTCTAAATATTTCTCCCCTATACCTCAGAATGCTTAGACGGTCATATTTATAACTCTGGAGTACATTTTTGAGTTTCTAAATAGATGTAAAAATTGGAATTCTGAGATTCTGGAATCAAAGGGTACTTGGGACCTCTTTACCAAAGCCGGCTCCTCGCTAGCACCTCCCACCACAATAATCCCATAAGGCAGTTATTCTTCACCATTTTACAGATTAGCAAGTGAGCTCACAAAGGTTCCTCCAGGCTGACTTCTCCTATGATTCAATTTTCAGATCAGATGCCACCTTTCAGTATGACCGGCTCAAGAGTTCAGCAGCCCGTCAAGGACAGAGCTGGATTCTCACCCACATCTGCCTAACCTCCTGTTTTAAGATAAAATCACTCAGAAGATCTTGGGGGTTAATAATAAAGACTCTGGAACCACTTACTAAAGGTGGGACTTTGGACAAAAATCCTTCAGTGCCTCAGTTTCCTCATCCATAAAATTATGATAATAGTATATATTTCAGAGTGACATTGTGAGGAACAGTGCCTGACACATAGTAAACACAAAGTGTTTATTATCATTATTTTTAATTACTTACATATTTTTTATTGTTTTAGACACAGGGTCTCATTCTGTAACCCAGGCTGGAGTGCAGCAGCACAATCATAGCTCGGCACAGCCTTGGGCTCCGGGGCTCAAGTTATCCTCCCACATTAGCCTCCTGAGTAGCTGGGACTACAGGCGCATGCCACTATGCCCAGCTAATTTTAATTTTTTGTTGTTGATGTTGAGATGAGGTCTTGCTATGTTGCCCTGGTTGGTCTGAAACTCCTGACCTCGGAGTTTGAGACCAGCCTGGCCAATATGGTGAAACCACATCTCTACTAAATATACAAAAATTAGCCGGGCGTGATGGTGGGCACCTGTAGTCCCAGTTACTCGGGAGGCTGAGGCAGGAGAATCGCTTGAACCTGGGAGGTGGAGGTTGCAGTGAGCCGAGATCACTCCACTGCACTCCAGTCTGGGTGTCACAGGGAGACTCCGTCTCACAAAACAAAACAAATGAAACTCCTGATCTCAAGCACTCCTCCCATTCTGGTTTCTGAAAGCACTGGGACTACCGGTATGAGCCACTGCACCAGCCTATATGTTTATGTACACGAATGTGTCCTTGTAAAAATTCAAGTATCTAAATATATGGAGTAAAATGAGTAAGCCATCTTTTGCCAATCTGTCCCCTCTCCTCCCTAGAATAACCAGATCAGTGAATGCACTTTGAGTTAACATTATATTCACACATATTTTATTTCTGTACAGTGTACATGTTTTCTCCATTTTTTTTTCACTTAAATGATATATGTCGTGGACATCTCTCTATGCATTTGGGTCTCACTAATTCTTTTTAGGATCTGCATAGTTTTGGATGGTATATATTTAACATGATCTTCCTGTTCTAGATTGATAAACCTGTAGATATTAGAGAGTTGTCAATTTTCACTCTTATAAACAATGCTGCAACCCAGTAAATATGAGTAAGATTTACTCTTATTTATCTCTATTTCAGAAAAAGTTTCTAGGGATATAGTACACTCAGCAGCCCTCCATAGCCATGGGTTCCACATTCACGAATCCAACCGTGATTAAAAATAGTGGGGAAAAATGGATGGCTGTGCCTTTGTTGAATATGCACAAACATTTTTTTCTTGTCATAATTCTTTAAACAATATAGTATAACAACTATTTACACAGCATTTGCATCATATTGGGTATTACTAGTAATCTGGAGATGATTTAAGTATACAGGAGGCTGTACATAGGTCACATACAAAACTACACCATCTTATATAAGGGACTTGAGCATCCAAGAATGTTGGTATCTTTGGGGGTGGGGGACTCCTGGAATGAATCTCCCATAGATATCCAGGGATGACTGTATTTCTAGTCCACACGTTTACTCACCACTGAGTAACTTCTTTTTACCTGCACATGGAGGTGTATTTTAAGTAACCATTCAAATCAGTGATTGATGAGAATACACAGCGTATTTTTCCTTTAGGCCACAGAATCTAATTTCTGAAATGAAATTTTTTTAACTAATTGACTTTTTGCTAGCTTTAGAACAGCCCAGAGGAAATGGGATTATATTCCCAAATTCAAATCATCATCATCATCGTTTATGTTTTTGAGCACTTCCCACATACTTCATTAAGCCCTTTGTTCAGAGATGGTCACTATTTTATTGTCATGACAACCATAATCACCTTCACCCAAATTTGTCTGAAATGCAAGACTGATTCCCAAGCTTACATACAAATATTGATTTTCTTTTTCTTTTTCTTTTTCTTTTTCAGACAGAGTCTCGCTCTTTGCCCAGGCTGGAGTGCAGTCGTGGGATCTCAGCTCACTGTAACCTCTGCCTCCTGGGTTTAAGAGACTCTCCTGCCTTAGCCTCCTGAGTAGCTAGGATTACAGATGCCCGCCACCATGCCCGGCTAACTTTTCTATTTTTAGTAGAGACGGGGTTTCACCATGTTGGCCAGGCTGGTCTGGAAATACTAACCTCACATGATCTACCCGCCTCGGCCTCCCAAAATGCTGCGATTACAGGCATGAGCCACCACACCTGGCCCTGATTTTCATTACTTTTCTTTTAGATTATTTTATAGATTTTAGGTTTGAGGCTTTAGAAGGAAATTTCTTACTTTAGTATAGTAGAGCTATTTTCCTGTATTTTATTTAAAGCTTAATAATACAAATTTTAGAAGTGCAAATGTATTTTATTGTATTCTTTATCTTTTTTATTTGTAAGATAAAAGTAAAGATTTATCTCACAAATAAAAATGTTTTAAAAAAATGAGATAGCAGAAGCAATTATTTTAGCCTGCCTAGGATAATTTAAAATTGGTTCCACAGGTCTGTAAGAATAAACACAAACAATTTTCTATAGACAAATTTTAAAGTATAATTTGAAGTACATCAGAAACACAGTCATCCCCCCTTATCTGCAGTTTCGCCTTCCCTAGTTTCAGTTACCCGTGGTTCATCACAGCCTGAAAATATTAAGTGGAAGATTTCAGAAATAAACAATTCCTAAGTTTTCAATTGCTCACTATCCTGAGTAATGGGATGAAAACGCAAGTCAGCCTGCTCTGTCCCACATGGGATGTGAAGCATCCCTTTGTCCAGCACATCCATGCCCTATAAGCTCCCCACCTATTAGTCACTTAAGGAGCCATCTAGGTTATCAGGTGGGCTGCTGTGGTATCACAGTGCTTGTGTTCAAATCACTCTTATTTCCATTAATAATGGCTCCAAAGTGCACAAGTAGTGATGCTGGTGTATTGCTACAATTTTCTATTTTATTACTGGTTCTTGTTGTTCATCTCTGACTGTGCCTCATTTATAAAAACAACTTCATCACAGGTGTGTATGTATAAGAAAAAACATAGTACACATAGGATTCAGTACCGACTGCAGTTTCTGGCATCCACCAGGAATTTGGGGACTACTGCAGTCACTTTCTCTCAAAGTATCACCTCCATTTCTCACATCTGAGGTGTGTCACCATCAAAGTACTCATTGTTTTGGGCCTACAAGCCTTTTAAAGTTCATTATTAAAGTTTAAATAACCTTTGTGGCGATTCTTATCAGTTAGTGCCTTTTTCATTCATTTGTCCAAGATGTTTATTAAACGAGAACACCAGCACACCCTGGACTAGGAAGAAAGAGCGCACAGGCTGGCGCCCGGAGAGTTTACAGGACTCCTGAGCACAACCGACTCAGACGGGGTCCACAAAAGTTCAGGTCGGCGAACACGTGAACCACACAGGGAACTAGAAGAGACTACGTTGGCCCACTTCCCCATTTGCCCTGAGATGGTTCTGTGGACTTAAAGGATAACGCCTGTGCCAGAGGCAGCGGTTCAGGAGGTAAGGGTTTGTAAGATAGTGGATGGCTTTACAATGTATAGCTCTCTCCTCCAAGTACATTTCAGAGAAAAATCCTGAGCAATAAAAAATCTTGAGCAAGCTGAAAGCAATAAAAATGTACTGGAGTGTGATGAAAAGGACATTTTGTCAATTTATAATTACATTCCTAACATATAAGCTGTTTCACACTTTACAAGTTGTGCTTGCTAGGAGTCAGGTCTGTGGGTGTAGGTAATCTTTTTCTCTATACTTCTGCATAAGCCTATTTTTCTTGAAAATTTTATAGCTGTTTGTGTAGTGACTCCAAATAAAAACAGTGAAAATACACTGATCATTTTTCAACTCTAAATACTCACTTTAAATATAGCTGAAGAATGAAAGGATATAATCCTCCTATTGGTCCCTTGTTGCTAAGAAGCATTTCCGTTGCAGATTTTGAGTATTATATTCATTGAAAAAGTCTTATGCATATTTTATGGCATAATTATTTTTATTGTGGTAAGAAACTTAACATGAAATCTATCACCTGAAACAATACAGTACCATTAACTATAGGCACAGTTTTGTACAGCAGATCTCTAGAACTTGTTTAACTGAAATTTACGCCCAAAGAGATAGCAAGTGTTGGCAAGGATGTGGAAAAAAGGAAACCCTTTTGCCCCATTGGTGGGAATGTAAATGGTGCCGCTGCAATGGAAAACATTATGGCAGATCCTTGAAAGATTAAAAATAGAACTATCATACGACCCAGCAATCTTACTTTTGGGTATATACACCCCGCACCCCGCAATATGAAATGAAGATGTTGAAGAAATATTGGCTTTCCCATGTTTACTGCAGCATTATCCACAAGAGTCAAGATGTGGAAATAACCTGAATGTCCATTGATGGGTGGAATGGATAAAGAAAATACGGTAGAATTTTTAAAATCACAAGCTGAGTTGGTCTAACATCTTAATATTGGCATGTCATTTTCAGCTTGACATTCACACCTTGAAGATTCAATTAAATACAGAATAGCAATCTGCATCTTTAATATCACCTCGGTGGGGCTCAGACTTTCCTGTCACTGAACTTTTCTGTATGTCCTCAGTGCTATGAGGAGCTTAGAGGCCCAATAGTAACCTGTCCTCTGGGATTCCCTCTTCCAAGTCGGAGCAATTGGGAGAACAACAGGGGCCACTGGAACTGCTGTCAGAGTCCCGCAGCTGCAGGACAGCCATGGGGTAGATGGAGGATAGTCAGAATTCTCTGCTGCTTCCATTTCCCACAGAGCTGCTGTCCCTGTCTTCCTCCCTACAGTCAGTGCTGTGGGCTCACTTTGCAAACCACACAAGCACCAGCCTGTGAGAAACTTCCAGTAGAAAACGCTGCCACCCTGAGAAACCAGGACTTCCCAGAATCTTTCTGTCCACATGTCACCTACTTAGAAACTGAGGGAGGCAGTGCTAGATTTTGTGGTGATGGCAGGGTTGGGGGGAATGGTTTTTAAGGTGGAAGATCTAAATAAATCAGAGTTCAAGACCTGTCACAATTCCAAGTACGATGTAAATCACTCATCCCCCTTGAATTTCCCGTCTTCCTTTGCAAAATGGAGGTAATGGTGATTACTCCTAGGATCTTTTCTGAGGGAAGATGTATAGGTATCAGTAAACATAACGCACTGTGGAAAATTCAAATGATTTCCACTTCAAATACACTTTGGGATGAAGCAAGGTTGAAAGAAATTAAGGAAGACAAGGTTTTTTGTTTCTTGGTTCTTCCTCTAATAAATTCACTAAGGAGTTTGAAAGGTGATAGCAGCTGGGTGTTTCACAGCCAATAGGCCTACACATACCATAGAAACCACACAGCAAAATGTAAATTTTAAAATACGTTCCATTCTTTTTAACTTTCAGCAAGCTTAACAGAGTTCAAAATTACACTAAAACTCTCCCAGAGTTAAATGTTGTTTTTCCACTCTGGAAAAGGAAAATTAGATTGAAAAATAGAATATAAAAAAAATAGGTAATACTGGAAGAAAATGCATTGGGTTGGGGGCTCTAACTATCACACTTTGAAAAAGGAAGATGTTTTCCTACTCTGCCTTTCTAGAAGAGTTGTGTCTGGTCCTACTCAAGTCTGCAGAGGGTCAGTTTCCTGTTCACTTGCTCACAGCAGCTCGAAGTCCTTCTCAGTCCCTACTGCTAATTTCATTCATTTTCACCCCAATGTAGCATTTGTTTCTCACAGTGCTCATCAATATAAGCCACGGTTTGGCAACGGTTCAGTCTTCCTGATAGTTTATTGTGCAATATATATTTGGATGTAGGATTTAAGCCATAGATGGTATAGGAAAACAAAAACACAAACTTCAGCAGTATTTGTCTTAAATACTGTATTACATTTTAAAATACGAGTTATGAGCTGTTGGCCACATTCATTAACGTCCATGTGAAAGTACAACTAAGATGTGTGCACGGTGACTCCCTGGGGCTGCGGTTCTCAGGGTTTATTGAGCACATAATTTCTTTCAAGGTGAATATGATTTAACTTATAAAATGTTACTGTTTTTATAAAGGACAATCAGACTTCTCCGTATTATTTGGCATCACTGCAGGGTTCAGACTTTGAATGAAGGTAGAAAATTAGCCTTCAGCACACAAAGTAAAATGTCAATAATAAGAGGAAAGTGGTTACTAAAGCTAAAATCAGGAGGAAAAAAGCAGAAAGCAAAACCAAAGCAAATTCAATCCCAAAACAAGATTAAATGGGAAAATAAATTTAAAATGAAATGTTAAAATGACAAAGCAAATTATAAACAGAAAGAAATGAGTCTAGTTGAGTTCTCCAACCTCCAGCCTGGAGAAGGGCGAGGTGAGATGAAAACATTCAGCCTCCCTGCCTTCCTTCCTTCCCTCCTTCCTTCCTTCCTTCCCTCCCTCCCTCCCTCCTTCCTTCCTTCCCTCCTTCCTTCCTTCCTTCCTTCCCTCCCTCCCTCCCTCCCTCCTTCCTTCCTTCCCTCCTTCCTTCCCTCCTTCCCTGCTTCCCCTCTCCCCCTTCCTCCCCACCTCCCTGCTTCTGCCCCTTCCTCCCTTCCTCCCTTTCTTCTGGTGTGAACTGCACCAGCACCCTGCCCCTCGCCCCTCTCACCTGCATCCCTTTTTCATCCTTTCTCCCTCTCTCCTTTGGTTCTCTGTGATAGTGCTTTAGGACCAGCCACTTGGGTTCAGATTTCTTTAGACAACAGATGCCTGAGGGACTAGAAAGGAGGGACTAGAAAGGAGACTTTCACTCTGAGTCTGCTTCCTACGACTCAGAGTGAAAAGAACTTGGACCTGGAACTAAGTCTTCCGCCCCTTCTGCAAGAAAGTGCCCTGTGGTCCTTCTTAGCTGAGCAAATTCATATTCCTTTAAAAGGCAGGAAACGCATTTTGCCCAACACTAAACTTGTCCTCACTGATAAATTCCGAACCCGAGGGGAACAGCTGCGCCTGATCTTCGCTCCCACTCCCACCAAGGAGACCGAATCCACAGCGCGCCAAACATTTGGGATTAACGTTTCTGTGTGGAACCCTGAAGAGGGACACGTTCTGGGCTGGGACGGCAGCAAACCTCAGAATTCCATTCAGAGACCCACTAGCAGCCATTCCCCCAGGCCTCTCATCCCTGTCATCCCTGGACATGTCCTCAAATCCTATGCCATTGATCCTCAGGTCAATCTGTCCTTATCCGGGCTCTCCGCACTCCCATCCGCCTATGCACTCCCCACTGCTCTTCTTCCTTCCCCACAGTTTTTTTTTCTGTGCACTCTTTGACCCTCATAAGGAAGGGAAGGGAAAAGGAGGGGAGGGGAAGGGAGCGGAGGGAAGGGAGAAAGAAAGAAGAGAAGGAAGGGGGACGAGGTTGAGGGGAGGAAAGAAGTAATAAAAAAGACTAATCTTATCTCAGAATATTCTGGTGTAGCACAGAAATTGAGACTGGTTCCCCAGGTGGGCATCCCAAGGATTCTGATACAGGCCCTGCTTGTGTGACGTAAGCACATTACTGAGCCTCTCTGAAGTTGTATTTCTTCATCCCAAGTTAATTATGAAAAAGTAAACAATAGAATGAACCTAAAATTCTAAAAATCTCACCTGGTACACAATAAATGCTCGGTAATATTGGATGTCGGACACTGATCTACACCTTGATTAAAACTTAGATCTTTCTTTTGGACACCCCTGCCCTTGTAACATTCAGGAATGCAGTTTCCTCATTTCCCCTCATCTTATTTGTGGTGGGGTCTAGACACATTTTCACCAATCTCCTTTCATTTCACAACATTGCACTTCCTCACAAAAGTAACTGAACTAACACAATGAGAAAGTTCTCTCTTCTCTTAAATATAATTTGACTATAGCTACCTCTACCCTTCCTGGCCATTGTCATTTTCTAAACTCCAAGTCATTCCCTTACACTTATCACCATCTCCTCTATCCCAAAAGCCACAATATGAACGTCCTTGAGGAACATCAATAAGATCCTTTGACTTCAAGTTCCCTGATGCAAATGAGTTACAGCTGCTCCATTTCAGCCTCATTCCCACCGCCATCCTCATCACCACCTGGGATAGGGGGCATCATCTTTGAAATATTATTTAAACTCAGTGTTGACTGTACACCTCTAGATATTCCCAGATTTCTCACTCCCACACTATAGCTCATTTGACATGCTGACTCTTTCTGATTTTCTTTATCAGCCTCTCTTGATCTCACTGTCCTCTCCACATTGCCTAAACAGCACGGTACCTTTTTTTCTGCTTACTCTTTTGCCAATTTGTTAGCATTTATGTCGCCAAATCCTCAATGTCAGCATACCTACAGATACTAACTCTAGGTCAGTCTTCTCAGTTGCCTTCTCAGGTACTGCAAACAGCTGACTATTGCTGGAGAAAATCCGCCAGCTGTGCAGGTGGGGTCCCTATTCATGGTCTCCATCCTGGGGTCTGTATGCTACGAGGACAATGGTCCTCAATCTTGAATGAATGTTGGAATCATCAGGTGGATTCTTTAACATACTGCTTAGTTCCTACTCTCTTGAGGTTCGGATTTAAGTGGTCTGGACAGCGGTCCGGGCAGGTGTTTCCAGCGTAGAAATGTACTAGTACTAGTGACTCTTGTTCCCTGTCAAAATCTTTTTCCATTCCACATCCTCTATTACACACACATAAAAATTTCCTACCTTAATTCCACTTTACTCTTATCACTTTTTTGTTTGCTTATTTGTTTTTGAGACTGGCTCTTGCTTTGTCACCCAGGCTGGAGTGCACTGGCTCGATCACAGCTCACTGCAGCCTCGATCTCCCAGGCTTAAACAATCCTCTTTAATTTTCCGAGTAGTTGGGACTACAGGCACACACCACTACAACTAGGTAATTTTTGTACTTTTTGTAGAGACGGGGGTCTCACTGTGTTGCCCAGGCTGGTCTCGAACTCCTGGACTCAGGGGATCTGCTTGCCTCAGCCTACTAAAGTGTTCGGATTACCGGTATGAGCCACTGCACCAGATCCTTCATCACTCATATCACAGAGCTTGAATCTTCTGAACATCAAGTAGGTAAGAAACAACCATAAACTCCCTTTCAGAAATTTAAAATAAAGCATATGTAATTAGCTATTTTCCTCCTGTTTCAGAAAACATTATTGTTTTTCAGTGCCTTCTGTGTTCTGGATCCTTTCCCTGCTATCCCTCTGGGACCCTGCCCCTCAGCTACTCTGTGAGTTTCTGCTGTCTCCAAGCTCTCGATGGGCATGGGAGTTCTACCAGCATCCCTGGCAGTGACCATGCTCTAGTCGTTCTAGCTTCCACTTCACACCATCTTCTGCCAGTGTTATGTCCCTCTTGCTACTGCTTTCGCACTCTCTTTCTCTAAGCATCCCAACTTCTAGAGAAAGTATTCACCATTTGCTCTCTCCTTTTCATTAACTCATTTCCTCTCCTAAGTCCTCTGCAATCGGGCATCTACTCTTGCCATTGATCAATTTACTGATGACCTCAGATCTATCACTAATTTATACAGATTATTTTGGTTTCGTTTTCACAATAATCCTATAAGTATGTTCTATAGTAATACCTACTACATAGATGAAGAAACAAGGTACAAAGTGGTTAATCAGCTAGCCCAAGTTCATACAGCTAGCAAATGGTGAAGCCAGTATTTGAACCCAACCGATCTGACTCAGAATCTGCATTCTTACCTGTGTCCTGCTTTGTCTTCCAGTTCACCTGACATTTGCTTGCTCTGATGACAAAACTCTGTCCTACCTGATTTGACATTCCTAGCATTCCAGTCAGTGTTGGGTTAAATAGCTGAAGTGGGACTATTATTTCCAGAATCCATTGCTAAATGCACACAGAAGCCAGAACAGAGGGAGTGTGCTGGTGGTTTCCACTAACCATTTTCCTCTAACATATTAGCTTGGGTACCAGATCCAGCCACATTTTTGGTGCCACCACACAAGGAACTGGAGAGTAAGGATCCACAGAGGGGAAGGGATGGAGGAGATGAGAGGAAAGGAGAGAAGAAGAGAGAGAGGGCGAGGATGACCAGCCCAGTAGCCAGTGTTCTGCAGCTCTGGCAGGTAGGCCTGCCTTGATCTAAGATGTGATCCTATAGGACCTCTGGCAACCAGAAGCTCCAAACAATGCCCAAAGCAGGTATCATGAAAAAAGATTTGGGAAGGATAAGAAATGCATATTCCTGAACCTGAACTCAGAGGTAGCTACAGCTTGCTCTGCCCGGTCACAGCACACAAATGCAGTTTCCTTTCAGAAATAGTTTTCGTAAAAAATTTTGTGTCACAGCTTAAGGAATTTAGCTCAGATGAAGAAAAAAAAATCTTAGTATTAAGACTCTAAATAGAACCATAAAAGAAACCCATAGTACTTGTACATATGGAAGCTCAATGTGTGTGTTCAAAAGTCTATCGACAGCAAATTAATGAGATGTGATAGGGCTAATTTCTCTGTTTAGAGGTGTTTTAACTGTGACTTGGCAATACTGATGTGTGAGCTCTTTAGGAGAACCTAGTTTTCATTTGAGCTTGCTTAACTAATTACTGAAGTAATGAATTCATTCTGATTCAAGGGTAAACAATTCGCTGTTAATGTAAATTTATTGGCCGTTTAACTTTTTTATTATTTGGAGCAGTAAAGATGCAAAAAATATCACCAGAGTAAATCTACATTGTGTTCTTGGGATATTTTTCAGTAATTTTTGTAAACTTCCTTACAATAAATAGAAGCCGTTCCTAAATCTGAATTTATTTTTCCTTTCAGTCAGAAGTTTAGCTAATAAAACTCTTGCCAGAGTGCAGCACAATAGCTCCCTGGGGAACTCTTTCTACTGCATGAGTAATTCTTCTCTCTTGTAAAAAGAATGACATGGTGGCTTTAAAATGTACAAGGCTCTGAAAGAAAGACAAGCCATTTGATTTGAATGATTAATAAGGACATTAAGGAATACAAAATAAGAGATAGGAGTTTAAATGTAAAAAAAAATTTCTCATTTTCAGAATGCAGATCAAATCTGATTTCTCCTGGATTTTTTTCAGTTTCACAGACAAAATCCTGACTGAGGTTAAGTGCTAATGTTTTTAATGCCCATCTTTTATTATCATGCGTGACACCAAACGGCTGCTTCAGAACTAATGTCTTGACACTTGAATCTTTTCCACAGCCCCAAAGGTTATTCCACAAGGACAGCTGTGAAAGGAAGAATATGTTTCTAACGCAATAAACAAAGGATTTTATGCAAAGCCTATTTAGACAGGAATTGGAAACGTGGATGGGAGAGAAGCCACGTTGTTCAGGTCCCGCTATTTATGGGGGAGAGTTTTCCTTGAGAAATGCATGTCTCTTTATAAGCAGAAACCTCTGTAAGGTAATCCAGCCGTGACGGAACTAGATATAATATTACGCTTTAATCAAAAGGAGAGTCATTAAAGAATACAGCACTATTAATATTCTTATCCATTTTATTTTTAAAAGTATTAGGAAAATAGTCATTGTGGAGACGATTTAAGAATTCATCCATATGAAGAAATAAGACAGTGTTACCTGAGCGTCCCGATCCAGACCCCAAAAAAGGGTTCTTCGACCTTGTGCGAGAAACACATTGGGGCAAGTCCAGAAAGTGAAAGCAAGTGTATTAAGAAAGTAAAGGGATGAAAGAATGCCTCTACTCCAGAGGCAGAGCAGCAGCATGGGCTGCTCAAATAAATGTAGTTATTTCTTTATTATATGCCAAACAAGGGGTGGATTATTCATGAGTGTTGCAAGAAACGGGCAAACAATTCCCAGAACTGAGGGTTCCTCCCCACTTTAGACCACATAGCATAACTTCTGGACGTTGCCATGGCATTTGTAAACTGTCATGGCGCTGGTGGAAGTGTCTTTTGGCATGCTAATAAATTATAATTAACTTATGTTGAGCAATAAGGATGACCAGAGGTCACTCTCATCGCCATCTTGGTTTTGGTGGGATTTGGCCAGCTTCTTTACCGTATCCTGTTTTATCAGCAAGGTATTTGTGATTGTATCTTGTGCCGACCTCCTGTCTCATCCTGTGACTAAGAATACCTTAACCTCCTAGGAATGGAGCCCAGTAGGTCTCAGCCTCATTGTTCCCAGCCCCTAGGCAAGATGGTTCAAATGCTTCTGATAAAGGGACTCATATATTAGGAATTCACAATCTGAAATAAGCAATAATATTCTGAATATAAAGATAGCCTAAATGACACATGTTTTAGGCAGTGGCATATAAATATTAGATTTGTCATGAATTTATGTCATATGTATAATTTGGGGAAAATGCCTGCATAGAATCATTGTAAGACAGAATGGAAAATAATTGAGTTTCAAATACTGGCAGGGAAAAGAGTAGGCAAGCCATTGTAGCTCATGGTAATTCAGAAAGGCATCTGGAAATGGAGCCATCTCAGAAGTCATTTCCATGACAGGAGAGAAATTAGTAAATATTTCTGAGGTGGAGACCAACTGGCAAACACAGGGCTTTACTGTTGGTGAAAGGACCTAATTCAGAGGTGATGAGTGACAAATGTTTGGGGGTGATACCTGACACCAAAGGAGAGCAAGAACTGGAGAAATGGTCACGAGAGTAAAGATGCAAAACTCTAGTGACTGACTAGTAGCAGCAACTTAGAAACCGAGTCAGCAGTTGAAATGCAAAAGGAAACCATCCTAGAAGAAAGCTGGGTTCACGTTGTGGACAGAGTTGGCTGCTGCAACAGCAAAGCCATTTATTTTTATTGAGACAGCAATGAGCCGCCTTTCTTCACAAGGTTTACCCAGCACACCCACCCAAACCATGGCAGACTTGTACTGATGCATTTTCCCCTTCCAAACGCATCCTCTGGGAGAACTCTGGGAGTCCATCAATACAAAGGTTGATGAGAAAGTGGAGGACTGAGCAAAGCTAACTTACTTTGAACTTCAATAATACTTTAGAGCACAATAAAATATAAAGCTTCACATCATTGTGCTTCCTTATTGTAGATTACTTAGTAAGGAGGCCTCAACCCATTGTTCAGTCTACTTTGGACATTGTAGCTCATTGCAGCACTTTTGTGCGTGTCTGTGTTTGCACACACTCATGAAATCTTAGCATGAGAAATAGTTACACCATACGAATCTAAAAATGAAAAGAGCTTAGATAGGAACTTAATAGTCTGAACTGCAGCTGCCCCTATGGAAAACTGGTACTGCCCTCCCTTTACAGTTTTGCTGCAGAAATGGGTGATTTTAAACCTGAAAGTCAAAGTATATCTATTAGCTTGATCATATGAAATTGCTGTTTTTGTAGGTCAAGATACTTAGATATCAGCACATTCACAAAGTTCAGCCTTATAGTGCACGACTAGATTCCACCTCCACCCTGCATTTTGTAATCAAAGGGGAGGAAGCTCACAGGTATTGAGTACCTTGTATTCGGCCAGGAGTTTGTTAGGGGCTATTTTAGGAACAGCACTCAGTTACCCTTAGCCAGGTGCTGGCTGCACCACGTCACGTGATGGTCAAGGACTGATGACCCAGGACGTGAATAAGTATCATTCGTTCAACACTAAAAACGTGAAAAAAGACTCTTTAATTTACAAAACACCACCAAAATAAATATTAAAACTAGAATTTGAAGGCTCCTATTTATTTCCATTGCATTTATATCCACTAATAAATGTTACGAAGTTAGGATGACACTTAACTTGAGTGAGATACAGTTTTGTAGCCGTTGTTGTGGCTTTTTAATCTAATAAGCTCCTTCTGTGCTAAACCAAATGACCTCCCTAGCTGGGACTCCTCCTGACATCCAGGCTGTTCCTTCGCATTTGAAAGCCCATGAAAGTCTTTACCAGTACACTGATGCCCACACGTCCTGGCCACTGCCCTTCACTCTCACCTCAAGGTAAGGTCTTGAGATTCACTTTCAGGTTTTATATCAGTATACTGAGCTTTATCAATTGGCCTTCATCCTGGAGAAATTCCAATGGGAAAAAGAACTGCATTAAAATCTCTACTTATTATTTTGTTAGGTTTATTTCAATTTCTTTGTTTTTAATTGAAAAGCCATATGATTCACAAAGTTTAAACCATATCTGCTCCGTTTTGTATTTTTACCCCATTCCCGTTACCCAGAGGGGAAAAAATGCTATGATTTTTCTTACGTGTCCTTCCAGAAATATTTCATATTTACATGAGTATGAATGTATATATATTCATCGTGGGAATTTCAAATGGGAGAATATCTTATCTTATTCCTTGATTTTAGAAAAATATCTTGAAGTGCATTTACAGTAAGTACGTTTACGTCATTATTTCTCAAGGCTGCATGTTATTCCAGAGTATAAATGTACCATGACCACTGAAAGAGAACTGTACTAACATATTTACCATTCTGTTCATAAAATGTTACAGTTAATCTCTTCATGCGCATATGCATATGTTACAGTATGATTGTGGGATAAATTCCTAGAAGTGGCACTGCTGCTTAACGCAGACTATACATTGAGAGAAACTGAAAGCATCACTCTTTTTGCATTACCTCCATTCAGTACACTGCAAGTTGATCATTTTTTGGAACTTTAATTTTATAGGTAGTGCCAAATGGTTCTTCAAGAAATCATATTCATAAAAAGGCCCCAGTTCCTGATATTGAATCATTTGAGTTTTCCCTTTTCACGGGCACACATGGAACAGACCTAAAACATTCCCAGATGTGGTGAGGGATTGTGAGTAAAGATTCTGCAGCCAGACTGCTTGGGTTCAAATCCTTGTGCTACCACTAACTAGCTCTATGACTGGGGCAAATAAATAAAGCCTGTCTTTTTGCTTTCCTTGTTTTTATCTGGGAAGAATATTAGTATCTACCTCATAGAGTTGTGTGAAGATTTTAATATGTACAAAGCACAAAGAATCATGTTTAGTGCACAGTAAGCACTCAAGATACATAACGTCTTCATACTTAAATTTGTTCTTAAAACTGATTGTTTTTAACCTGAGCCTTATCTGAGCAATAACATCCACAATATTGCATGTTTGTGTACTATTTAGATTTTAAGATACTTTAAATTTAATGCATTAACTACGAAAGCATAGTTGAAAATAATGTGCGAAGCAACACAGTCTCAGTAAATGTTTTAGTTGTTCCAGTCAATTGAGTAGTACCTCACTGCTGTTTTAATTTGCATTTCTTTAACTTACAAACAAGGTTGAATATTATCTCATGAATGTTTAATTTTTTTTTTTTGAGACAGAGTCTGGCTCTGTTGCCCAGGCTGGAGTGCAGTGGCACAATCTAGGCTCACTGCAAGCTCCACCTCCCAATTCACGCTATTCTCCTGCCTCAGCCTCCTGAGTAGCTGGGACTAAAGGTGCCCACCACCACGCCCAGCTAACTTTTTGTATTTTTTAGTAGAGACGGGGTTTCACCGTGTTGGCCAGAATGGTCTCGATCTCCTGACCTTGTGATCTGCCCACCTCAGCCTCCCGAAGTTCTGGGATTACAGGCGTGAGCCACCGTGCCTGGCATTATCTCATAAATTTATAAACTATTTTTTCTTCATGTGGAATGCCTATTAATCCTTCTCAATTTTACATTGCTTTTTTTTATCTTTATCCATTGATGTGTAAGAGCACTTTATAAAAAAAATTGTGTCACATATATTAAAATATTATTTCCCATTCATAAACTGATATCTTCTGGTAAGTTTCTTTTTTTTTTTTTTTTTTTTTTGAGACGGAGTCTCGCTCTGTCGCCCAGGCTGGAGTGCAGTGGCGCGATCTCGGCTCACTGCAAGCTCCGCCTCCCGGGTTCACGCCATTCTCCTGCCTCAGCCTCCCGAGTAGCTGGGACTACAGGCGCCCACAACCGCGCCCGGCTAATTTTTTGTATTTTTAGTAGAGACGGGGTTTCACCGTGGTCTCGATCTCCTGACCTTGTGATCCGCCCGCCTCGGCCTCCCAAAGTGCTGGGATTACAGGCGTGAGCCACCGCGCCCGGCCAGGTAAGTTTCAAATAATCTAATTTATTAGTCTCTTTACTGTGGTCTTGGTTTTACATCTTGCATAGAAATACATGCCCACTCCCATATTATATATGCAAATGTCTCCCAGAATCTTCTAGAACTGTTTCTGGGGATACTTTAAAATCTTTAATTCATCTACAATCTACTTTGATGCAAGGAGTAGGGTAATGATCAGTTTTATTTATTTTTTCCTGAGGATACCTAGTTTCCCCAATACCATTTATTAATTTTTTCTTACTAATTTAAAATGCCACATCTTATATTAGCATATATATTTGAATTTGTTAACGGATACTATTTTTTCCACTGCTATTAATATCAAGCATACTAAAATCCAGAATCAACCTCTATTATATATGTTTCTTTTTTTTTTTTCGAGACACGGACTCACTCTGTCACCCAGGCTAGAGTGCAGTGGCGCAATCTCGGCTCACGGCAACCTCCACCTCCAGGGTTCAAGAGATTCTCCTGCCTCAGCATCCCAAGTAGCTGGAATTACAGGTGCCCACCACACCTGTCTAATTTCTGTATTTTCAGTAGAGACAGGGTTTCACCAACCCTGTGTCTTGAACTCCTGACCTCAGGTGATCTGCCCACCTCAGCCTCTCAAAGTGCTGGAATTACAGGTGTGAGCCACTGCACCCAGCCTCTATGTATTTTTCTAATTGGTAAGACTAACTCCTTTTACAATTTCTTTTTACCAATCGTACTACTTATCCTTTTATGAAAATTAATTTATTTTTTAAATTTGACAAATAAAATATGTATGCACTTATTGTGTACAACTTGAAGTTTTGAAACATGCATACATAATTGAATGAGTAAATCAAGCTAATTAAATATGTATTGTCTCACATACTTATTTTTGTGGTGAGAAACTAAAACTCTATTCTCAGCAATTTTCAAGGACACAATACTTTGTTATTAACTATAGTCACCATTTTGTGCAATAGATTTCTTGAACTTACTCCTCCTATATAACTGAAATTTTATATCCTTTGACCAACAGCTCCCCAACTCCCAAACTCACTAGTCCCTGGTAATAACTATTCCACCTTCTGCTTCTATGGGCTCAACATTTTTAGATTCCATATATAAGCTGGATCCTGTAGTATTGGTCTTTCTGTGCCTCGCTTATTACAGTGAACATAATGTCCTCCAGGTTCATCTATGCTTTCACAAATAAACAGGATTTTTTTTTTTTTTTGAGACAGAGTCTCGTTCTGTCACCCAGGCTGGAGTGCAGTGGCGAGATCTCGGCTCACTGCAAGCTCCGCCTTCCGGGTTCATGCCATTCTCCTGCGTCAGCCTCCCGAGTAGCTGGGACTACAGGTGCCCGCCACCACGCCCAGCTAAGTTTTTTTTTGTATTTTTAGTAGAGATGGAGTTTTACTGTGTGAGCCAGGATGGTCTCCATCTCCTGACCTCGTGATCTGCCTGCCCTGGCCTCCCAAAGTGCTGGGATTACAGGCATGAGCCACTGCGCCTGGCCAGGATTTCTTTTATTTTATGACCAAATCGCAATATATTGCATTGTGTATGTACATCACATTTTCTTTATATCCATTCATCCACAGATGGACACTTCAGTTGATTCCAAATCTTGGCTATTATGAATAATACTGCAATGAACATGCTTGTACAGATATCTAATAGACATACTGATTTAATTTCCTTTGGATACATACCCAATAGTGAGATTGCTGAATCATTTGGTAATTCTATTTTTAATTTTTTGAGGAACCTCCACACTGCTTTCCATAATGGCTATACTAATTTACATTGCCACCAACAGTATACAGGGATCCTCTTTTCTCACATCTTCATCAACACTTGTTATCTTTTGTCTCTTTGATAATAACCATTCTAACAAGTACGAGGTGATATCTCATTGTGGTTCTAACTTGCATTTCCCTGATGATTTGTGATATTGAGCATTTTTTCATATACCTGTTGGCCACACATATATCTTTCTTGAGAAACGTCTATTCAGGTCTTTTGCCCATTTTTAAAAAGCACAGTTACTTGTTTTCTTGCTATTGAGATGTCTGAGTTGCCTATGTATTTTGAATATTAACCCCTTATCAGATGTATTCTTTGAAAATATTTCCTCCCATCCCATAGGTTGTCTTTTTACTCTGCTGATTGTTTCCTACATTGTGCAGAAAATGACTTTGAAATAGACTTTGAAAAAGTCTTTAATCCATTTTGTGTTGATTTTTGCATATAGTGTGAGATAAGGGTCTAATTTCATTCTCTTGTGCATACATATCCTCATTTACCCAATACCACTTACTGAAGAGACTAAACTTTCTTCATTGTGTATTCTTGGCACCTCTGTCAAAAATCAATGGACAGTAAATGCCTGGATTTATTTCTGGGCTCTCTATTGTGTTCCATTGGTCTAAGTATGTGTCTGTTTTTATGTCAGTACCATGCCATTTTGATTGTTACAGTTCTGTAGTACATTTTGATATCAGATAGTGTGATGCCTCCAGCTTTGTTCTTTATGCTCAAGATTGCTTTGGTTATTGGAGGTATTTTGTGGTTACACACAAATTTTAGGATCGTTTTCTCTATTTATGTGGAAACTGTCATTAGAATTTTCATAGGTAATGCACTGAATCTGTAGATCACCTTGGGTATTACGAATACTTTAATAATATTAATTCTTCCAATCCATGAACATGGGATATCTTTCCATTCATTTGTGTTATCTTCAGGTTCTTGCATCAATATTTTATAGTCTACTATAAAATACTGTAAACTTCAGTGAACAAGTCTTTCACCACCTTGATTAAATTTATTCATAGGAATTTTATTTTTGATGCTATTATAAATGGGATTGTTTTCTTGATTTCAGATACTTCATTATTAGTATATTGAAACACAATTGATTTTTCTGTTGATGTGCTGCAACTTTATTGAATATATTTATTAGTTTTTTTGGGTTATTTTCTTTTGAGACAGAGTTTTGTTCTGTTACCCAGGCTGGAGTGCAGTGGCACTATCACAGCTCGCTGCAGCCTGAACCTCCTGGGCTCAGGTGATCCTCCCACCTCAGCCTCCTGGGTATCTGGGACTACAGGCACATGCCACCATGCCCAGCTAATTTTGTATTTTTTGTAGAAATGGGAGTCTTGCCATGTTGTCCAGGTCTCGAACCACTGGAGTCAAGTGATCGTCTTACCTTGGCCTCCTAAAGTGCTGAGATTACAGGCATGAGCCACCACGCCCAGCCTGAAATTTATTCATTAGTTCTAATAATGTTTTGTTGAAGTGTTTAGAGTTTTCTATATATAAGATCATGTCATCTGCAAACAGGGACAATTTAACTTCTGTTTTCTTCCAATTTGGATATTTTCTCTTTCTTTTTCTTGTCTCATTGCTCTGGATAGAACTTTCAGTACTATGTTGAAAGAAGTGGTGAGAGGGTCATCCTTGTCTTGTTTGGATCTCAGAGGAAGAGTTTTCAACTTTTCACCATTGAGTAAGATGTTAGCTGAGGGTTTGTCAAATGTGGCCTCTATTGTATTGAGGTATATTGTCCTTTTTATACCCAATATGTTGAGAGATTTTAGAGATTTTGTCAAATGCTTGTGCTGCGTCTATTGAGATAATCATGTTTTTTTGTCCTTTGTTCTATTAACATGATATGTTACATTTATAGATTTGCCTATATTGGACCATCAATTCATCCCACAGATAAATCTCACTTGACAATTGTGAATAATCTTTCTAATATGCTGTTGAATTTGGTTTGCTAAAATTTCATAGAGCTTTTTTTTGCATTTATGTTCATGAGGATATTGGCCTATAATTTTCTTTTTTTGTAGTGTACTTTCTGAGTTTGGTATCAGGGAAATGCTGGTCTTACAAAATGAATTTGAAAGTATTCCCTTCTCTTCCATTTTGTGGAAATGTTTGAGAATAATTAGTATTAGTTCTTTAAATGTCTGGTAAAATTCAGCAGTGAAGCCATCAGGGCCTAGGTCTTTATTTAATTAGAGCTTTTTACTACTGATTCAATTGTATTGCTCATTACTGGTTTGCTCAGATTTTCTTTTTTTATGGTTCAGTTTTGGCAGGTTGTATGCATCGGGAAATTTATGTACTTCTAAGTTGTCCAATTTGTTGATGTATACTTATTCAGAGTAGTCTGTTAAGATCCTTTGTATTTCTGTAATATTGATTGTAATGCTTCCTCTTTCATTTCTCATTTTGAGACTTCTTTTTTTCTTAGTCTAGCTAAAGATTTGTCTATTTTGTTTATATTTTTAAAAACCTGACTTTTAGTTTTATGGATCATTTTTATTGTTTTTCTAGTCTATATTTTATTTGTTTCTGCTCTGATCTTTATTATTTCTTTCCTTCTTTAACTTTGAGCTTAGTTTGTTCTTGTTATTCTAGTTCCTTGGGGTGTAATGTTTGGTTGTTTATTTGAGATCATTCTTCCTGGCTGAGGTAGGCCATTATTGCTATAAACTTAGAATTGCTTAGAACACTTATCCCATGTGTCTTGATATGGCATGGGTCAATTTTTGTTTGTCTAAAGACATTTTAAAATTTCCCTTAAAATTTCATCTTTGACCCACTGGTTGTTCAGGAGCATGTTGTTTAATTTCCAAGTATTTCTGAATTTTCTTTTTCTTTGAGATGGAGTCTCGCTCTGTCACCAGGCTGGAGTGCAGTGGCACGAGTTTGGCTCACTGCAATCTCCACCTCATGGGTTCAAGCGATTCCCCTGCCTCAGCCTCCAAAGTAGCTGGGACTGCAGGTGTGTACCACACCCAGCTAACTTTTGTATTTTAGAAGAGATGGGGATTCTTCATGTTGTCCAGGATGGTCTCAATCTCCTGACCTCGTGATCTGCCCACCTCGGCCTCCCAAAGTGCTGAGATTACAGGCATGAGCCACTGTGCCCGGCCAAATTCCTTGAGTAACTGATTTCTAGAATCATACCACTGTGGTCAGAAAGTATAACTGGTATGATTTCAATCTCCTTAAATTTATTAAGACTTGTTTTGTGGCCTAACATATGATCTATCCTGGAGAAAATTCTCTGTGTGCTTTTGAAAAAGGTGTCTTCTGCTGCTGTTGGATACAATGTTCAGTTCATGTCTGGTAGGTCCATTTGGTCTAACATACAGTTTAAGTCTAATTTTTCCTTACTGATTTTCTGTCTGGATGACCTGTCTATTGCTGAAAATAGGATATAAAAGTTCCCTCCTATTAAGTCCCCCGTCCCTTCAGATCTGTTAGTATTTGCCTTATATATTCAGATATTCCAACATTTGGTGCACATATATTTACAACTGTTACATTCTCTTGGTTAATTGGCCGCTTTATTTATTTATTTTTTCCTGAGATGGAGTCTTGCTCTGTTGCCCAGGCTGGAGTGCAGTGGCGCAATCTCAGCTCACTGCAACCTCTGCCTCCTGGGTTCAAGTAATTCTCTTGCCTCAGCCTCCTGAGTAGCTAGATTACAGGCCCACACCACCATGCCCGACTACTTGTTTTATATTTTTTTAGTAGAGACGGGGTTTCACCATGTTGGTAGGGCTGGTCTCGAACTCCTGACCTCATGATCCACCTGCCTTGGCCTCCCAAAGTGCTGGGATTATAGGCGTGAGCCACTGCACCCGGCCCCCTTTAGCATTATATACTGACTTTGTCTCTTGTGGCAGTTTTGGACTTAAAATCTATTTTATCTGGTATAAGTACGGCTACTTCTGTTCTTTATTGGTTTCCTTTGCATGGAATATCTTTCTTCCAACTCTTTGCTTTCAGTCGGTGTGTGTCCTTATATGTGAAGTGAGTTCCCTGTGTGTAGCATAGAGTTGGGTCTGGTTTTTATAATCCATTAAGTCACACTATATCTTTTGATTGAATAGTTAAATTTATTTACATTTAAGGTAATTGTTGCCAGGTAAGAACTGACTACAGTCATTTAGTTCATTCTTTTCTGGCTTTGTTTCCTGACTACAGCTGTTTAGTTCATTCTTTCTGGCTTTGTTTTCCTTTGCTCCTTCCTTCTCCTTCCATCTTCCTTTGTGATTAGGCAATTTTTTACAGTGGCATGCTTTGATTCGTTACTTTGCATCTTCTGTATATCTAGCAGAGGTTTTTGCTTTGTGGTTACCAGGAGGCTGACATAAAATATCTCATAGTTATAGCAAGTTTTCTTAAGTTGAAAATAACTTAACCATGATCACACATAAAAATTCAACATTTTTACCACCCAGATACACTTTAGGTATCTGATGCTTTTTATTTTGTGTAACCCTTAATGAATTATTGCAGCTTTAACTATTTTTAGTTTGTTTTAACCACTGTAATAAATATGTTACTTAAACACTACCACCACAGTTTTAAAATTTGACTTACTTTTGTACTTACTTTTACTAGTGAGTTTCAAACTTTCTTATGTTTTTGTGTCACTAATTAACATCCTTTTCTTTCAGCCCAAAGAACTTCCTTTAGCATTTCTTGTAAGACACTTCTGAGTGTAATGAACTCTCTTTTTTTTTTTTTTTTTTTTTTGAGATGGAGTGTCACTCTGTTGCTCAGGCTAGAGTGCAGCTGCGCAATCTCGGCTCACTGCAAGCTCTGCCTCCCAGGTTCACGCCATTCTCCTACCTCAGCCTCCCGAGTAGTTGGGACTACAGGTGCACACCACCACGCCTGGCTAATTTTTTGTATTTTTAGTAGAGACGGTTTCACCATGTTAGCCAGGATGGTCTCCATCTCCTGACCTCGTGATCCGCCTGCCTTGGCCTCCCAAAGTGCTGGGATTACAGGCGTGAGCCACTGTGCCCTACCAAGTAATGAACTCTTGACTTTGTGTGTGTGTCTGCAAAAGTCCTTTTCTCTTTTCTTTCTGTAGAAGAGCTTTGCTGTGTATTCTTGGTTGACAGTTTTTGTTATGTTTTGTTTTTTCCTTTCAGCACCTGAATATATCATCCCACTCTCCCCTGGCCTGTAAGGTTTCTGCTGTGAATGTCTGATTCTAGTATTAACGGAACTCCCTTACATGTGACATGCTTTGTCTTTGATGCTCTTTTGCTGCAGAATACTCTTTTTGTCCTTGAATTTTGAAAGTTTGATAATAATATGTCTTGGTGTAGTCTTGCTTGTACTGAATCTGATTAGAGACCTTCCTATGTATGAAAATGTGTATTTTTCCCCAGATTGATAAACTTTTTCTGCCTGCCTTCCTCCTGCTTTTTTCCTTCCTTCCTGTCTTCCTTTCTTCTTTGCTCTCCCCCTCCTTCCTTCTTTCTTTCGGCTACTGTTTCTCTCTCTCTCTCTCTCTCTCTCTCTCTCTCTGCAACAGAAACTTGCTCTATTAGCCAGGCTGGAGTGCAATAGCATGATTATAGTTCACTGCAACCTCAAACTCCTGGGTTCAAGCGACCCTCCCACCTCGGCCTCCCAAAGTGCTGAGATTATAGGTGTGAGCCACCACATCCAAACTATTGTTTCTTTAACTAAACTTTCTAATCCTTTGTCTCTCTATTCTCCTTTTTCAGTGTCCATACTTTTACGTTTTGTTATTTTGATAATTTCCTATAAGTTTCATAAGCGTTCATTACTTTATATTGTTTTTTCTCCTATAACTGTATAATTTCACTAAACTGTCTTTGAGTTCAGAGCCTTTCTTCTGCTTCATTGATCCTGCTGTTGACATTCTCTATTGCAATTTTCATTTCATTCATGCATTTCTCAGGTCTAGAATTTGTTAGTTTTTTGCATAATTTCAATCTTTAATTTTCTCATTTTATTCATTTAATGATTTGCTAAGTTTTGATTTATTTTTCCTTTTTTAGATAATGAACAGAAATGTATTTGTAACAGTTCTGGAGATTGGAATGCTCAAGATCAAGGTGGTGGCATCTGTGAAGGCCTTCTTGCTGTGTCATAATAAGGCAGAAGGCAACACATGGGTGAGAGAGAAACAAAAGTGGGGTCCTTTTATAAGAAACCCACTCCCTCATGATATCATAAATTTCGAGGGACACATTCAAATCACAGCAGTCCCAGTTTCAGATCTCTAGTTTTTTCCAACATTTATTTTAGATTCAGGAGGTATATATGCAGGTTTGTTACCTGGGTATACTGTGTAATGCCGAGGTTTGGGGTATGAATGATCCCTTCACCCAGGTACTAACTAAACAGTTTTTCAACCACTGTGCTACTCCCTCCCTTTCCCCGCTAGTAGTCTCTAGTGTCTATTGCTGCCATCCTTATATCCATGAGTTATCAATGTTTGGCTTCTACTTACAAGTGCAAACACGCAGTATTTGATTTTCTGTTCCTGTGTTAATTCACTTGGGATAATGGCCTCCAACTGCATCCATGGTGCTGAAAGGACATGATTTCATTATTTTTAAGGCTGCATAGTATTCCACATTTTCTTTACTCAATCCACTACCAAGAAGCACCAAGGTTGATTCCATGTCTTTGCTACTGTGAATACTGCCACGATGAACACACAAGTGCATGTGTCTTTTTGGTAGAATGAGTAGATTTCTTTTGGATATCTACCCAGCAATGGGATTCTTAGGTTGAATAGTAGTTCTCTTTTAAGTTCTTTGAGACATCTCCAAATTTTTTGCCACAGTTGCTGAACTAATTTACATTCCCATCAACAGTATATAAGTGTTCTCTTTCTCCACAGCCTCACCAGCATTTGTTGTTTTTTGACTTTTTAGTAATAGTCATTCTGACTGGTGTGAGATGGCATTTTATTGTGGTTTTCATTTGCATTTCTCTGATGATGAGTGATGTGGAATGCTTTTTTGTATGTTTATTGGCCATGTGTATGTCTTCTTTTGAGAAGTGTTTGCTCATGTCTTTTGCACATTTTTAAGTGGGGTTGTTTGCTTTTTGCTTGCCTAATTGCTTAAGTTCCTCATATATTTTGAATATTAGACTTTTGTTGGATGCATAGTTTGCAAATATTTTCTCCCTTTCTGTGGGTTGTCTGTTTACTTTGCTGATAGTTTCCTTTGCTATGCAGAAGCTCTTTATCCTAACTGGATCCCACTTGTCAATTTTTGTTTCTATTGCAATTGCTTTTAGGACTTACAAATCCTTTCCCAAGGCCAATGTCCAGAATGGTGTTCCATAGATTTTCTTCTAGGATTCTTATAGTTTGAGGTCTTACATTTAAATATTTGATCCATCTTGAGCTCAGTTTCATATATGGTAAAATGTAGGGTTCTAGCTTCATTCTTCTGCATATGGCTCACCAGTGATCTTAACACCATTTACTGAATAGTCCTTTCCATATTGCTTATGTTTGTTGACTTTGTCAAAGATTAGATGGCTGAAGGTATGCAGCTTTATTTCTGGGTTCTCTACGTTGTTCCATTGTTCTATGTGTCTGTTTTAATACCAGTACCAGACTGTTTTGGTTACTGTAACCTTACAGTTTGAAGTTGGGTAACGTGATACCTCTAGCTTTGTTCTTTTTGCTGTGGATTGCTTTGGCTATTCTGAATTATTTTTATATTTTCTTTAAGTTCACTTAGCTCTGGGGTGGTACTTTCAGATGTCAACAGTGGTTCAAATTGATGATTCTGCAGAAGAATGTCCTATTTCATCATCTTGCTGGCATCTGTACACTTGCCTTGCTTATTCTTGAATGAACATTCTTCAAAATAAAATTTTGAATTACATCATTTTATTATGGGTTAGAGAGGATTAACATCTTTACATTATTGAGTCTTCATGTCCATAAATGAGAATGTATACAGATCTCCTTATATATACCTTATAGTAATGTTTTAACCTTTTCTTTTCACGGGTAGCCTGTACATTTCTCACCCCCTCCTGCCTACCAGTGGTATTTTATGCCTTCCAAATCTATTATAAACAGTCTCTGCTTCTTTTAATTTTAACTGATAACTTACACAAACGGAGATATTTCTGATTATTAAATTAATTTCCAAAAGAAGTATTTTAAAATGTGAAATTTTTTTTTTTTTTTTTTTTTTTTGGAGATGGAGTTTCACTCTTGTTGCCGAGGCTGGAGTGCAGTAGCATGATCTCAGCTCACCGCAACCTCCGCCTCCCGGGTTCAAGTGATTCTCCTGACTCAGCCTCCCGAGTAGCTGGGATTACAGGCACCCGCTACCACACCTGGATAGTATTTTGTATTTTTAAAAGAGATGGGGTTTCAGCATGTTGGCCAGGCTGGTCTCGAACTCCTGACCTCAGGTGATTGACTTCCCAAAGTGCTGGGATTACAGGCGTGAGCCACTGCGCCGGTCCAGGTGATTTTCTTATGTGTGTTTTCAAGGATCAAATAATAATAATTTTTACTTGGTTCCTATTTTTTATGCCTCGTTTAGTCTCTTCTCTAATTGAAATACTCTTTGTATCATAGGAAAATAAGGATAGACACTAGTGAGAAGGGCCCAAAATTCTTTTTCAGGGTTACAGGAATGAAGGAATAAATAAAACTTTATTGCCACAAAATAAAGGAAACTCCAAACTCAGCCTCTCTGAGACCAAATTATAAAAAAAAGTCATACACAGAATTTGAGAATATCATAGCACCATTAAGAGGGAAGGAGGAAAAGAGATTATGAGGTATTGCATTGATAATATATTGTGACATATAAGTATTAAAACATTTTTGCATCTCTGAATAGAAACTTTAGTCAGGCCTCTCTCCTTGAACTCCTAAGAGGGAGCCAAACAAAATTTTCTTTTGCTTTTCCTACTAGATATTTTTATTTTGCCTTCTAGAAACTCATCAATTTGAAGAAACATAGTCAATATGAGTCATTTTATAAGCATCCTTGTATATGTATAAATTTAAATTTTATAGTGTTTGATACACATATTCATGTTATATTACATGTATCTATATAGATACAATCTTGTTTATGAAAACTGACATAGTATGCTATAAGTGAACAAAACTATATGAAAAAATAACAGACCATACTGCTTGACAGAAAAAGTTTTCAATAATAGAACAGTGCTGCAACAGAGATAAGAAGAAAAAATATAACCACAAAGGTCTTATGAGAGCTTATTATCTGCCAAGCACAGTTAAGCTCATTAGGTGGATAATCTTATTTTTCCTCACACAATTATGCTCATTTTATAAATGAGAAAGCTAGAACTTTGAGAAGTTAAATTACCCAACTTTACATAGTTTATAGCTGATTCTTGTTCTCAAAGGTAACTCCGTGTGACTGTGAAGCCCCAGCACAAGCTCCCATAAAAAGGGCATTTCCATTTACTATAATATTTAAGAATCCAAAAAAATTGATGTTTCAAAAGCCTACAGTTAAAAGAAAGTTGCTCAAATATTACCTAAAATAGAACAATCAGTAAAGATGAAAGAGAAAAACAAACAAACAAACATGATCACAATGAAAGGAAAAAAAAGCAGCTCACAGGAATTTTCTACAGAGATATACTCTCCAAACAAGAAAACCATTATCTAATGAATGTTCATCAGAAACTAGAATATTCACTTCTGTTCAAGCAAAACTTTCACTAATTATATAGAAGGTTATGCTTCCTATTGAGATAATTTATCACTACAGCCACAGTTTCAGTGTAGAAAAACACCCTTAGCTATCAGTATCTGGGACAGAAGTAAAACAGAGGATACTGCTTGAAAAAAAACTGCTTAGACCAGCACACTTCTCGGATTTGTCAATGTCACTGATTTAAAAATGAAAGCTAAATACCTTTTAAGACATCTGTACAATTCTAGGGTAGCTGTTTCAGAAGGTCAAATGACTCACAGCCAATGGGGAACTAGAGAGATGAGATATCTGAGGATTTGGCGGGTAAACCAGACTTTCACTGATAGGGTCCCTTTCGGTAGAGGTTCTCTTAAAAGACAGCAGCTTAAAGAAATCGCTGAGGATTTTCACTATTACAACAACAAAATGATACGGAACTGCTATACTGATTTTAAGTTTGACAAAACGACAGAACCCCTGACAAAACAGAACCACTACCGTGGAATAAATCAATTAGATTCTGGATCAGGCCCGTTATTCTTCATATCATCACAAGTGCTTTCAAAGATGTTGTCACCAGATTAAGGGCACAAACTGGGATACAGAGCTGGAAGGGCTTCTATTTAAAGAGTATGGTTATTGTACTTCACTTCCACATTTAATCATTTGATAACACCCACAGTTGCTATTTTGGATACTCTATAAAATTCCCAGGCAGTTATCCATGTAATCTAACATGAATACATGTTAAAGTCTTTTCTGCTGTTTTTCAACGCCATGTGTTTGCCCGTGGAGCTTAGAGTACTGGCACCTCGCTCAGTCACTGCAACCATGGCTTCAATCCTTCCTGACAGGTGGTACCTCTGTGTTCCTAGTTGGCATCATACCACAGAAGGCTCCTTCCACACACTAACGGGACTGGATCAGTAACATCAGACTAAAAACATTAACCTTAGGAGTCTTATTATTCTGAAAAATACAATAAAACCTTCAGAATACAGGTTTTATTATTAAAACTCGGACCCAATTAAAATTCTATAAATGAGAAAGCTAGAACTTTGAGAAGTTAGATTACCCAGCTTTACATAGTTTATAACTGATTCTTGTTCTCAAAGGTAACTCTGTGACTGTGAAGCCCCAGCACAGGCTCCCATAAAAAGGACATTTCCACTTACTAAAATATTTAAGAATCCAAAAAAATTGATTTTTCAAAAGCCTACAGTTAAAAGCAAGTTGCTCAAATATTACCAATATTACCAATAATCAGACCCAATTAAAATCAGAGAGAAGAAGTAACACAAGGCTGTGTAGATTATGCACTACTAATATAGCCCACTGACTATTTAAATAACTCATAGGATACCTTTTAAAATATATTTTCATTGTAGTAAAATATATATCCCATAAAATCTACCAGTTTAACCACTTTAAGTGTACAGTTCAGTGGCATTAAATATATTCACATTGTTGTTCAACCATCACCCACATCCAGTCCCTGAACTCTTTTCATCCTACAGCTGAAACTCAAATCTTCTGAGTAATTTGTGAAGCTGGCAATATACCATGCTGACCCTTAGTTTATGAAGAAGAAGGCCTGCGAGTATGAGAAAGATCCGTTTGCAGAGGTGTCACTTAATGTGACATTCCTGGCTAGTACAGATCCATCTCAAACAAACTTCTAAAGCTTGGGCTACTCCTCTGCTCAACTCTAAATCCACATGAAGAAATGTTTCCTATTCAACTGACACCACATCCTAGCAGGATTTTTTGTTCTTCTTTTTTCCCTACACTTTGCTTTTCAGATGGATTTTATATCTATATATCTTTATCTATATTATGTGTATACATATATATATATTACATTTTGCTTTGCAGGAGGATCATTTATGTGTGTGTATGCGTGTATATATATGCATATATATATATTTATATATTATTTAATATATATTAGATATATAGATATATATATATATTAGACTTAACTGAGAATGTTTCATAAGGACAAATGCATCACTAAGTCTCTTATTCCTTTGCTACTGTAGAAATGGAGTTAGGAAACAAGGTGAAAAAGAGCCCTTTCACCGCCAGAGACTGTTTCCTTACCTTCTTGGAAACCGTAACCCTTACAGGAATTGTGAAATAATTCAATGTGGGAGTGCTGGAAACCCAGAGCATGCAGCCTGATGCACACAGAGCTCTTCAGAAATGGTAGATGGCATTAGCTTCAAGTTTAGAAACAATGTTTCCTTTTTGCTTCCTAGTCAGGAAAAGCCCTTTTGCTTCAAGGAACTAAAGAATCTTCTCTAACTTCCTGAGTGTTCTGTGTGTGCACTTGCCTCTGCTAATGTGTAGTCTGCCTTACAAAGACAATTTGCCTGACTTCATGTTGGATGAAGGGAAGCTGTACATGAAGATGGAGAGATACAGAAGGAAACAAGCCATGATTTCAGTAACCCAGGGGCCATGACAGCCAGAGGCAGAATGAAGGCCGACTGAGACTAGATATCCGCTGACCACCTGTGGACTCAGAGGGGCAGCTGTTTGGGCTGACACCACACCTGGCAGCAGGGCTGACGTGTCCTCCAGACCTGCTCTTCCTCTGACTCACTGTGCCGATGCCCATCGCTGGCTCATGGCTTGGTAGCTACCCAGCCATGCCCTCAGCCTCCCTTTCCCCACAGTTGACAACTGTGTGTCTGGCATGCAACACACACACTCAGACTGAGAATGTTTCTGTCTCTGTGTTAACTGCAGTGTCTGCCATCCTTTCCTGCTCTCTCATAGCAGGTACCGAACCAGTCCAGACAGCTGCCGCCTCTGGGCTCAGTGGGGATCGGCAGATCTCCAACCTCTGATCTTCCTTCTGCCTCCTTCATTAATTCCATTCACATTTGCTCCAGTCAGGCCCGGAAAATAAAACAATTCGGGACAAATATACACAGGCCATGGGAGATCTACTAATGCACTTTGTCCACTGCCCCAAAACGACCCATGACAGCTGGTAGACATTTTTTAGATTTCCCAGTTAGACTGGTTCTACATTTTGGATCTCAAATTCTCAACACTGATAAAGACCAGTGAAACAAGAATTCAATTATAGCAAAATGTATGCTCTTTGTCAGAAAATTTTAAAAAACGAAGTCCAATAATATTATTCAGAGAACATTTTCTTTCTTTGCGTAAAACCTTCCTGGTGAGAAGAGACAGAAAAAAAAACCAAAATTCCATACATGGGAACAGGACATAATGACTTCCATAAGGAAACACAAAACCAGGAAGACACAGGCTGGAGGAGGGTAGGGTGGGAGGGCAGTGGGAGCTGGGTGCATGCGTGTCTGTGTGTGTGTGTTCTACGCACATTAGGGGTTAGGTTATCTAGAAGAATTCTATCAGGAAGAGATAATTTACTCAAGAAACGAATTGAGGAAGCTATCTATGCTATCTAAGTTATCTAGGAGAAAATTTCAGAGATACTGAATAGCTAGTACAAAGGATGGATTTTGCCTGACATTTTTAAAGAGCAACTAGGACAACATAGCACAAAATATTTGAAGCCACAGACAGAGAATGTGGTCGAAGTTGCTTCTTTCTTTTTATCTAAATAAGGTCAGTTCTTTATTGAAAACGACTACACTTCATATGGTGCATAAACTACGTGGCAATTTACAGCAAAAATTAAAGAAAATAAAATTATATAGATTTAAATTGGAAGCTAGTTGCAAAGGCAGAAGTGAGATGGGATGTGAAGCTGTGGCAATGGTCCAGGTGAGAGACAGTGGGCAATGGGCTGTCATGGTAATAACAGAGGTGAGGAAAAGTCATCAGACTCCACATATACTCTGAAGTTGTGACTGACACGATCTGTTGAAAGACTGAGTCGACAGGATATGCCTATGGACTGACTGTGGAGTGTGAAGGAATGGAAGTCATTGGTAACTCCAGGCATATTGGCTCAAGCCAACAGCTGGTAAATGCTGTGATATTTACTGAGAGGTGGAAGCCCAGGGGCGATAGGTTTGGTGATGGGAAGGATGTGGAGATAATAAATTTGGTTTTGGACATGTCTATTTGACATCCAAAAGAAATGAAGTCTGGTGCTCAGAGGGGAACTTGAAACCTGTGTCAGGGATGGATAATAACCTGAATACATCTAATCCCAACCAGAAGAAAATTTCACAATGAATTAAAAAGTTCTATATTTCCTTGCAGATTTAATTCTTTATTCTTTCAGAAATAACTGAAAAATCGACATGAGGGAAAGTGGCTAGTCAGTGATTGCTAATCTGGGACTATGATTAGCAGAATATTATGGTATAATCTCTCAGCATGATTCCGGGACATTTTTCTAGCATGGTTAGGCTGGATTTCCAAATATCTTTTCTCTCCGTTTTGATTCAGAATATTTGTTTTTTTTTTTTTTTTTTAATGAGCCAAATAGTTTATAAGAAAATGCAGGAAAAGGATAAAGAATGAGCTCCTTGATAGATTGTATATTCTGGTTCAAACATAATACACGCACAGATACATACAGCACAGAACACACTAACTTTAATATCCTGCGAAGAAGGTAATTTGCTGGGTTACGTACATGCATGTTAAATGGGAGCATTTATTAGAATAAGTCAGACCAAAAGAACACTTTCGCACAGAATATCTGTATAATGGAAACAGGGATTTCTGAAAAATAGCTGCAGTTTTCCAGGTGACTTTACAAGGGCAGGATGGGTGTAGATAACTGGGAGAGACTCTCCTTTTAGAAACATTCTAGGCATGAAAGGCAGTTGTGGAGACAGCCAAATAAGCTGCAAACTTCCCGATGATTTATTCACTGCTTTTCTACATTTTGTGATAGTAATAAGGAAGGTGTTAACTCTAGCCTGCTAAATATTTGAACCTGATGCATTTTGTAATCAGCAGAATAATGGTCCCCAAAGATGCCTATGTCTAACTCCTGGAAGCTGTGAATATGTTGTGTTACATGGCAAGGATAACTAACGTTGCAGATGGGAATTAAAGATGCCAATCAGTTGAGCTGGAAATAATGAGAGTGCCCTGGATTCTCCAGGTGAGCCCAATGTAATCACAGGTTTCCTTAAAAGTGGAAGAGGGAGGAAGGTGTGTTGGGTCAAAGTGATTCAATAAGAACAGGATTTAGTTTGTACTGGCTGCCTTTGAAGATACAGGAAAAGGCTCATGGACCAAGGAGTGTAGGTGCCTTCTAGAAGCTGGAGGGGCCAGTGACATTTTATTCCCCTAGTGCCTCCAGAAAGAACACAGCCCTACTGACACCTTGATTTTGGCCTGGTGAGACCAACTTTGGACTCTTCACTTCCAAAACTGTAAGTAATACATTTGTGTTGTTTTAAGCCAACAGCAGAGGTGTCGTTTCAGCTTGTAGTCATTGCTACAGCAGGACTAGGAGCTGGTACGCACTGCCGGGACTCACTCCTGCTCTGGCACTTGGGTGGCACTGTAGGCGCCCATGTTCGTGGAGGAAGTCAGCAAAGGGGGGCTCTCTCGGCTGGGCTGGCCATGTCTGCTTACAGAATGCTCCCCTCTTCCACTGCGGTAAGAACATTTGTTCTTATTAGGTCAGGTGGTTTTTTAAGGCAATTCATATTACTGCTACTACAAAAAAAAATAGTGTATGGTTCTCCCAGAAAATTATCTTTTATCTTCCCTCTTTTCTTCTGTTGTTTATTCTTTTGACCTTGTTTGAGTAATGGCATCTTTTAAAATGATGTAGCAGATGAGATTATTCACTTCAAGTGAGTCTGTGTCCTGAAATACATTTTGTTAACTGAAAGTATAATACATAATGAAGCTTGTTCTGCTACTCAGAAAAGATTCATGTAGTCCTGTTTTAAGTAACAGGGATTCTCTCTTTTGAACGGGGCTTTTACTACTCTGAAGATTCCATAAATCTGGCAGTTATTTCTAGTTTTCTTGGGTATTTCTCAACACAAACTCAGTCCAGCCCTTGAAGCAGTCAATGTGAAGCATGTAATTAGTACGAATGTGGACTAATATATTAATCTATTCAGATAATCAAATGTCAGTGATTGATACGACAGCTGCACAATCTCTTATCGAAAGCCGTGGTATCAGATTTGCTTTAGATTCAGATTCATTTCATATACTAGAAAGGTCATACTGTGTATACACCAGATATTAGTGACTAGTAATCACGTTACTATTTTTGCAATAAAACATATGAATATTCACATTAAGCAGAGTAACTAAAAAATTCAAATAGCCCCAAAGTCAGTACATTCAGGTTTTGCTGCTAAATAAATTTGTGTCTGCTTGGGGTTCGCCATTTTAATAACTTTGCTTTTAGAATTAAAAATTGCAGATAAGCAACTGTGGATCTTTAATAATAGAAAACATTAGCATAGACAATGGTAAACCCAGACCAAAAAAAAAAAAAGCCATAAAAAGATAGAAGAAGAGCATCCAAGAAATACATAAGGCTGCAGAATGAATTTTTAATGTGTCCTTAACATAAAAGCAGAAGCAACACTATCCCTAGGAGAGAGCTGGAAATGCATTCTGTTCTCCTGGTACAGGAAGGTTAATACAATGACCCTGAGGGCAGGGGAGGTAGCTGTGGTCAGGAAAAGATAATAATAATAAAGATACTAATGTGCTAGGAAAGATAATAACCTTATAAAAACATAATTTTCATTAATCAAGGGTATTAATATTTTAGGTATCAAAAATAAATCTTAAGTTATTTTAATATCATCCATTCATATCTAAAATTAATGCCTTGGTAAAGGGCAGAAACTCTAATAAGAGATGTAATTTATTGTTAAGGCAGCAATGATAAGACTGGAGGACAGCCAATATCAGCCCATCTTTTTAAGAGACAATCAATTAGTGAACTTTATTTCTAGAAAAGTAGCTTTGATAGGAAAAATACTAGACAGAAGGGACATGCCTAGTGAAGAATATGATAATTATGACTCAACTCACATTTCCCAAGAGTGTATTACTAACCTCTACCATAATTATTTGCTTATTTACTAAAAGAATGAATGAATGAATGAATGAATGAATGAACGAATGGAGAATATGTCCCTGAGGTGCTGATGTAGCAGTTCAAGAAACGCAAATCAAGATGGTTACCAGTGGCAGGGAAGGGGCGTGGGGGCTGGGGAGGAGGTGGAGATAGTTATTGGGTACAAAAAAATAGTAAGAATGAATAAGACCTAGTATTTGATAGCACAAGGTGACTATAGTCAATAATAATTTAACTGTACATTTAAAAATAACTAAAAGTGTATAATTGGATTATCTGTAACACAAAGGATAAATACTTGAGGGGATGGATCTCCCATTTTATATGATGTGATTATTACGCACTACATGCTTGTATCAAAGTACCTCTTGAATCCCATAAACGTATACACCTACTATGTACCCACAAAAAGTAAAAGTTTTTTTTAAAAAAGAAACTCAAATATCTACATTTTTATAATCCAAACTTGACAGCCTCTCTCTTTGCAATTTTAAAACTTTCAGCAAATTCCCCATATTCTCTCTCTCTCAGTCTGAACAGCCATTTCACATCTTACACCTCACTGTTTTTTGTGTATCCCATCCATTATCCATGCTTTTGTTTGTATTATTTCTGCTTTCTGAAAAATCTCCTGAATTATTTTCCAGCAACCCACATGGTAATGCTTTCTCCAAGGCCTGTCATTCTCAAGTCTCTTCGGGTCTGTGTCTCATAACTAAACACTCACGAGAACCATCTCTGGTTTGTTTTGTGGGTTCTCTTGTCAGTAGCGTTAACATTTTTTTCACCATGCAAATTCTGTATAGTTAGTCATAGAGTAGGAAATGAAGCTGTTAAATGGTTACAATTTGCCAGTCACAGTGATGCAGGATGAAGGAGATGCAAAGATAAAGCCCTATCCCCAAAAACCTTTTAGCTCAAAACAGTAGAAGGCTGAGTCCTGAACCCTCATAGCACTGCATATCATTGCTTTAGTCCAAAACAAGTCCTAGAGATGTGCAGAGCCAGGAAGGACCATTTTCGGTGTGGTTGTTCAAAAAGGGCATCCTGGGAGAGGATGAATTTCACTCATTCATTCAGGAAACATTTCCTGATGTCCTACTCCTGTTAGGCACGGTTAGGCTTTAGAGGCTGAGCTAGTTTTCCAGAACTGCTGTAACCAAGTGTCACAAACTAGGTAGCTAAAGTGATGGATGCCACACGTCCAAGAGCAAGGTGTCTGCAGGCCATGCTGCCTCTGGAGGCTCTAGGGAGGGATCTGTTCCACGCCCATCTCCTAGCTGCTGGTGCCTCCGGTGTTCTGTGGCTTGTCCATGCATTATTCCAATCCTCCCTCCTCACAGGGCTGCTTCCCTATGTGCCCTTGCACTGTGTTCCCTGTGTGTACGTCTGTCTCTGCGTCCAAAGGTCCTTCCTGATGAGGACACCAGTCATATTAGATTAGGGTCAACCCTCCTGACTACATTTTAACTTGATTACCTTTTTAAAAACCTTATATCCAATTAAGGTCACATTCTGAGGTATTGGGAGTTATGATTCCAACATACGTTTTTGGAAACCACAAGTCAACCCAGAATAGAGATGCAGGGATGAAAGGCTGAAAGCACAGCGACCGTGAAAGGAAGCTCACACTGTGAGGGGGCACCAGGAAAGTAAATCACTTGTTCCTGTGAAGCTCAACACGTTCCTACACGTGGTAAGATCATGAGAGTTGACATCTGTTATTTTAAGTGTTCTGGATTAGTAAGAACCTTAACCTTTACGCTCTTTCCCTGCAGGCTAGTAACCTTTCAGAGTAAGCGAAATTGGCAGATGGCGTTGCCTTGGCTATGGCTTCCCTCTGAGCTGTTTAACTGGATAACAAAAATGCTGACGGTACCTCCATCATTGATGTATTTTTTTTTAGGAGGAAGAAAGAGCCAAATTACAAATACGACACAGACTCTATATTAGAGTTTTCTCTTACAGCATCTCTTTTACAGGGAAACTGTCCACAACATTTTAAACATTATTAATCAATGCAGAGCAAGATTTTAAACAGATACAGGTTACTTCCAAACACTATATAATAAATAATAATAATAACTATTATTATTATTGAGACGGAGTTTCTCTCTTTTTTGCCCAGGCTGGAGTGCAATGGCGCGATCTCGGCTCACTACAACCTCTGCCTCCCGGGTTCAAGTGATTCTCCTACCTCAGCCTCCCAAGTAGCTACAAAAGTTAAACAAAAAGTGACTAACCCCGTCCAAAGAGGCACTGACATATAATCAGAAACAGAAATAATGTCACTGTTATGAGGATATTTACAGAATCCAGAGAATCTCACAGAGATCTGTAGTCTATTTACTCACTCCTGTAATCCCAGCACTTTGGGAGGCCAAGATAGGTGGATGACCTGAGCTCAGGAGTTCGAGACCAGCCTGGCCAACATGGCAAAACCCCGTCTCTACTCAAAATACAAAAAAAAAAAATTAGCCAAGTGTGGTGGTGCACGTCTGTAGTCCCAGCTATTCAGGAGGCTGAGGCCGGAGAAGTGCTTGAACCTAGGAGGCGGAGGTTGCAGTAAGCCAAGATCGTGCCACTGCACTCTAGCCTGGGCAATAAGAGTGAAACTCCATCTCAAAAACGAAACAAAACAAAACAAGAAAAACTAAATCTGGCCACTTCATAAAGGACACACGATTATTCAAGTTCAAAGTCTGTGTTCCTGTACTTGTCATACATACAGAAACTGCTCATTGATTACATTTTGAAATTTCAGTGTCTTTCAAAAATATCAGATCAAATCAGAGAAGATAAATGAATTCAACCTACCACTTTAAAATAATGCAGAGGCAATGTTAAATTACTTCATTAAGCAAACCAAGAAAAAATAAATTATGTATGATTTGTATTATTTTTTAACTTCCACACTAATGGTATTAAATACAAGATTGTCTTTCAATGCTTTCAATGAAATAGGTATCTTACTTTCACTTAGAACATTTTTTTTCAAAGTAACTCTTAAAATTCTGTTTTTCTAATAGGTTTGCAGCAATAGGTGGCAATCATTATTATTAGAAAACATACCCAGATGCTTTCTTCTCGGCGATACTGCTTCCAGTTTCTCCCACCATCACTGAACATCAGGAGGTAGCTGGTCACCCAGTCAGAGCTCCCATATCCTCCTTGGGTGGCCACAGCAGTGACCTCCATTCTCTCTCCAAGGTCAATTTGCAGCCACTGGTATTTATTTGACACAAGTGGGGTCCAGCCACCAGCTCCTTTTTTGAAACAGAAAAAGTGGGAAAATGGTAGAGGAAGAAGTTATTTAACACAGCTGTTACTAGATTAGAAAATGATACAATTATGAATATATATTAAGAAAATAATCGATTTACAGTAGAAAAAATAGAAGAATTACAGGTGGCTGGATGAACCCTAGACTGTGTTCAAATTTAGCTAGATGACCCTGACATTCCAGAATGCAGGTGTCCTACTGAGCGGAGAAAATGTTTGTTTAATGCAGGTGGCTAATACAGCATTCCTGTCCATTTTTGGAACTAGTGTATTTCATAGCCCTTGTGCAAGATTTGCCTTTTCCCAACACAAGAGACTCAATTCCAGTAGTAGGAAGTACAGTATTAAGCATTAATAAAACAAAGACGGTTAATATATTGACCTTGCACTCAAAGTGCTTACAGTCTCATAGGAGAAATGGATGTGTTAAAGAACAATTCAAATATAGAGTGCTTTGTGAGGCAATCCCACTTACATGTGGAATTTTAAAAAGTTAATTCACAGAGGTACAGAGGAGAGTGATGGTTACGAGGAACTGGGGTGTGGAGGAGACACTGGTTAAAAAACGTACAAAAAGGTACGGAGTGGCAAATGGTCAAGGGGAGTCATAAGCAGGTTCTGGTACACTCGGCTCTCTCTG
This sequence comes from Macaca fascicularis, assembly GCF_037993035.2. Classification (NCBI taxonomy): domain Eukaryota; kingdom Metazoa; phylum Chordata; class Mammalia; order Primates; family Cercopithecidae; genus Macaca; species Macaca fascicularis. Next base: position 125,469,571 of record NC_088389.1, on the reverse strand, counting down.
GCAGTACTGCCGGGAAACCGGGGCAAGCCTCACACAGTGCTCGTCCATCTTGGACAAGGAGAAGGAGACTGTCAGGTATTGAAGAAGATGCGCGCACAGCAGAAAATCTGCTCTTTTTGTGCTGACCAATGCTACGTCTGAAACAAAAACATAGGAATGCCCACTGATGTTTTATTGATGTTTGTTATTTTTCTAGTTTAATAGAATTAGGGGACACTCCAGAACCACAGCTTCTTTAATAACCAATGTCTAGAAAAAGAGAGTACTCTCTATAAACAATTCCCAAGTCGAGGAGTCAGCACACTTTTAACTCCCTGCTGCTGCCACTTACCTGAAGGCTCTGATAGAAAGTCTGAAGTTCTAGACGGTTCAATATTATTCATTGACTTATACTGTGTATTTTATTATTGGGGGGTTTTATCATTATGTCCTCATTTGTAAAGTCTTTAGTACTTTAGTACATGTCCAAAAATGTTTGATATTACTAGAATACAGCTAGGAGTAAAAACAAATAAGTGAGGACATTATACTTTAACATAAGTTATTATGGGGAAGTGTTGAGAAATACAAATATTTGTATTTAAATAACATTCATATTTAAATAATAAATATAAATATTAGGCATCTATTTGAATGGAGGACCACACTTAACTACTGTTTCCTTATGATTCCCAAGTTTATAGATTGTTAGAAGTCAGATTCTAAGATATTTTTGTAGTGAATCTTTGTTCAAAAATATTTTTTCCTCTGAATGTACGATAAGCACCTCTTAAGTCTGTATTTTTTATATATATATATATGTATGTACACACACACACACATATATATATATTATTTTTGTTTTGCTTCTTATTGTTCCATGTTTTGACCTGAAGAGTCAAGAATCTGATCTAGTAGACAGGATGGAAGATTACTGGTAACCAACATTGTGCATCTGATTGACACTAAAACATTCCGTTATCTTTCTTAAGCCAGAGAGCTAGGAGGTGGACACAGCTCTTGTTCAAAGTTGAATGTTCTGCTATAGACCAGGGGCATCCTCCACTCATGCAACATGGTTTCCTGGATCGGGCAAGATTTACTCTTGGATGATCTATGGTAATATTTATGTGAGCCCCTGCCAGAGACAGTGCACGGACTTCTTCAGTCCTCAGTGGAAACTGCTTCCACAGTTTCTCCTCTCTGCTCATTCCTTCCAACTTAACTTTTCAGAATGTGACAGAATTCCACCTACCCACTTCTATAATCACTCAATTTAACAATGAATATTTATTGAGCATTTGAGAACTCTGGGTCAGGCAAAGAGTTCCCTTTAAATAAATTTTGCATTTAATTCCTAATGTACCTTTAAAAGACAAGGCCTCATTACTACCCTCTGTATGGATGGTGGGCCGCTGACCTATGTTTATGCATCTAGCAAGTGGCCCACAAGCTTTGGATCCAGAACCTGTGCGATTAAATATTTTTATCATATTATTTTGATGATAATCATGGGATGTGGTGGTTCTCAAATAAATGTAAAACAGATGTAAAGAAGTTTGGGAGTGAGCAGGTCTGGCTGCCTAAGGAAGCAGCCCCTGTGCAGCAGGGCAACCTCTCCTACTCCTGGTCAGGCAAGGCCGGGGTTTCAGAGGGTTGACGGTGCAGTGCCAGTGGGGTTTTCTCTACTGGTCCTTCCTGTTGACTCTACCAGATCTATTGTTCTCTCCTAAGACTATGTAAAATTTAATTGGTGGGAGATCCTTTCGGGGTTGGTCTAACTAGCAGGCAATAGTCCTAGGTACAACACTACTGAAACTGTGCATCCTTTTCTGTTTTTCTTATTATCCTTTTATGGGGTTGTTTTTTGAGACAAGAGTCTCACTCTGTCACCAGCCTGGAGTGCAGTGGCAAGATCTCTGCTCACTGCAACCTCCGACTCCCTGGTTCAAGCAATTCTCCTGCCTCGGCCACCCGAGTAGCTGGGATTACAGGTACGTGCCACCACACCCGGCTAATTTTTGTATTTTTAGTAAAGACGGAGTTTCACCATGTTGGCCAGGATGGACTTGGTCTCCTGCCCAGCTCGGCCTCCCAAAGGGCTGGGAACAGGCATGAGTCACTGGGCCCAGCCTATTTTATGGTTGCTCTAAAAGACCTGGGAGAAGGTGAAGGAGATGCTAATAGCCAACCCATCATCTTAGGCTGGATGTGGTACATTGGGAATTTTATACACAGAGCTGAAACTTTTGAGGAACTATTCAATATTTTTGGTTCTTCCCCTCCTCTTGGTTAGTCAGCATGAAGGGCATCTTCTTCAGCTTGTATTTCATAACCTTTCTTTGGTATTTTCACTCCCTCTCATTCCAGGTTTAGAAAAGTAATTACTATGAGAACACATGTGGAGAAGCCCAAGGAGGAAAATGAGTCAACACGGTTCTGGTGTGCTACCCTGGGATGGTGCGTTCCCAATAGAGGAGGCGGGAGCCGCTGGCCATCCCTCTTCTCTGCATCCCTCACTGTTTGTTAGTTGTTGGTGTTCACAGTTGCACTTCTGCTAACAGATGACTCATTTCAGTAACTTGATTTTACCTTTGATGAAGTAATATTCAAATGCAAATAAACTATATCTTCAGCCATTACTGATAAAGTAATGAAATTTTGGCATTAGCAAAGAATTTCATCAGGATGTTGTAGCCTCAGGAAATCTGCAATCCCAGCTGGGTTTTAAGGGTAAGCTGATGTGCACACAATTTAATTAAATGCTGAGTGGAAACGGTGGGAACAACGTAACTGACCTGTACACTTCTGGATAGCACTGGACTGTGTGCCTTTGTTCAAGGCATCTTTGAAGGTTGGTATAGAAGGCCACTATGGGTAATAGAGAAAGGAGGTTGCCTGACTCCACCCTCAACTAGCGTGTGGTAATTGTCCAGTCACTCAACCTTTCTGAGACAAAAATGTCGTCCTTTGTTTAAAAAAGAAAAGCATAAAGTGGGGAGGGGAGCACTAAGTCATATAAATCACCTCACAAGACTGTAACAAAGGCAATGGGATAACTGACACTAAAGCACTTTGTAACTAAATTATTATTCAAATGTGATGCCACAGTCAATTTTTGTTTTCTTTAAAACAAATGAAAGTCTTCTATTCGTTAAGATTATATATATACTGACTCCTTTTCAACCTGGAAGTGTCTTTTCATAGTCCCTTCTGGTCTATGGTCACCAAAACTTTGTACACAAAACAGGGGAAGCAGTTATGTTCTCTAAGCTCAGCCTCTCCCCCATCACAAACGTTTCTTCTCCACTTCACCCTCCTCCTTTCCCTGCCTCTGACAAGACACTGCACCTGAGTTAAAGTGTCACAATTCTACCCCACAGATCCTGTGAATTACGAAAACCTCAACCCCTCCATTCGTAATATATGTTCTGACACACACGTTTCATTACTGGAGATTAAAATATGCTGAGCAACGGAAACTTTCTCTTACACTTTATATGGCTTGAGGCAGTGGATGTTATTTTTTAAAGGGTAATTGGTTTTCATAAAGGCTGTGAAGGCAGTGAAGATGCTGAGCTGTGCAAACTGCTTTGTCCCTGAATGTTCACACAACATAGAATTTACCTTACATACCATTTTATCCATTTTTAAGTTTTCAAGTTCTGAGGAAATTATTAGTTTTGCCACTTATTTCGTAATGGAAAACAAGGGAAAAGGGGGAAGTGAGAAACTGAAGCATATACTGTATGCTCAGAATTCTACCAGATATTTTCACGTATATTATCATTTTTTATTTCTAAAAGCATTCAGTGGGTTGTCTTTATCGTATCCACCTTACAGATGAGAAAATAAAATCACTAATTAAAACACAAGGAAAGATATTTTTAAAATCAGCTTATGTTTCATTGTTATCCCTGTCCATGAATATATTCACATGATTTGTCAATCACTTAGTACTTTTTGGTTACAAATAATTTGGCATGATTATGTGTCTATTTTATACAGTTATATCTGTTATAATTCTACATTTACCTCAGGTCAAAGTTACATTTCGCTGTCTGGGTCTGGGGCTCTGAAAGAAAAGTAGAAACCCCACAGCTGGAGGCTTGTTTCTGACTAACAACAATAAAAATTCCCATGACTATAGTATCTAGTCATAAGTGGCAGCACTGTCACAGAGAATGTATTGACTTTGTTCACAGGGGAAATCATGCACAGGTAAATCATCATCATCATCATCATCACTATGATTATCATCATATCACCATAATCTTATTCCTTCCTCAACATTTGATGAGTACCAAGGCACAAAATATAAGTAAACAAAGTAAATGTTCCAAGCCAGCCACTATTAGAGGCTTCTATATATCAAGCAAACACATAGTTAAATCAACCTTGTCCCCACGAGACACTTCCCACTAAGATAACAAATTGTTTCAAATGTCATTTTATCTGGATATGTTTGTTTTTTTTCCTTATCGAATTGCATTTTAATTCACATTAAAAATTTCAGGTATTACCAGGGGTGAGACGTGAGGTAGGGACTGTCACAGCTCCTACACTCCAGTGAGATTATGTGTATTTATAGGGAAGAGAAGTGAAGCTGGCTTTAAATAAACTCCGTCATTCTACTTCTAAGATTTATAGGCTTTAAACAGCTATGCTTTTTGTCAGTAGGTCTGCCTTTTTGCAGAGGGGAATTCAGACATTTAACTGAGGTCTAATTTCATTTAGAAAAAAAAGGTCTAACTACACAGATATAGAATCAGGTACTACAGTCTTTTTCCAACTATGTTGTTTTAAAGTAAAAAATACAGAACCCCTCCCTCACAATCTGTCTTTGTGTACGTGTTCTATTTCAGCAGTATTTCCCTCAACCTTAGCAGGTCGATGCAGAAAGAACATTCAGCCTACCAAAAATGTGTTCATAAAAAAAGAATTGCAATTATGGTTAAAATCTCAGAGTGTACATAACAATTTATAAAATGTATTATCTTACAAAATGCATCTACACTCCCTAGTACCTTTGAAAATGGACGTAGAATAAACAAAAAACAAATAGTAGGTGTTAGACTTAAAATTAATCGTATAAACAATCATATTAAAGGTAAGTAGTACAAACACTCCTATTAAATGGCAATGATGGTCAGATTAGATGAGAAAGCAAGGTCCACCTATATGTTGCCTACAGGAAACATACTTTAAATAAAAAGGGCTCCAATAGCCTAAGTGTAAACACATGGAAAAACATATGTTATACTAACACTAGTCAAAAAAAAGCTGGAATGACTCCATTAAACAAAGTAGATTTCAGTGCAAAAATTGTAAAAGGCAAAGAAAATTATTTCCCAATGATTAAGATGTACTTTCATCTGAGGACATAATCCTGAACGTGCAAACACTTAATAACAGGGTTTCAAAATACATGAAATGAAACCTAGTAAAACTGAATGAAATAAATAAATCTACAATTACAGGAGATTCTAGTACCCCGTCTTGGTAACTGATTGCACAAGAAGACAGAAAATAGGGATTCAGAAGTATTAATTATCACTATCAACCTATATGATTCATTGATATTTGTGGAATGCTCCACCTAACAGAAGAACATGTTCATTTGGAACTTTTACCAAAATAGACCATTAAACAAGTCATTAAACAAGTTTCAACAAAGTTAAAATCATTTAAATCATGTAAAGTATATCTCTGTGATATACAATAGATTAAAATAAGAAAACAATAGTGACTTCTCTGAAAAATCCAGGAATATTAGGAAACTAATAACACATACTTCATAACCAATGAATCAAAGAAGAAACTAAAAGAGAAATTAGCAAGTATTTCAAGCTCAATGAAAACAAAAGTACAACTTATCAAAATCTATGGGATGGAGCTTCTGGCTTCTGCCCCAGGAAGTAGAAAGCTATAAGGAGCCTCATTTCTTCCCTTATTAACAAACTCCAGCCCAGGCTGGAGATCAGCGGTGCAATCTCAGCTCACTGCAACCTCCGCCTTCCAGGTTCATGATCTTTTACAAATGCATTGGAAAGTCCAGCTTGCAGAACAATCACCTGGCCTAAAATCTAAAGAGATACGAACCTTGCAGGGAGAGGTGTGAGCAGGAGCTCACCTTAGATGAAATCGGAGGTCAGTAAGAAATGTTCAGCTGGAACAGTTAACAAAATGGTGAAACCTACTCTGCAGGCTGGTGGGACAGTGAGAAATCCTTTATCACCCCAGAAGTTGGGGGAGTGTTCCCTCTTGCAGGCTCTTGCTCCACTGGCCATTGGTGGAAACTCACATGCACTCCACTGACAACTCCACTTGGCCCTCACAGAAAATATCAGAAACGGCCCTAATGGTTAAATGACTCAGCCCATAACCTTCTCCCTTATCTCCACTACATCTTGAATTTTGGGTAGGTGTAGTTCCATTCATCTCGGAAACTAACTGCATAATTTAATAAAACCATCACTGTGCATTTTTCATACATCCAATAAATTATTTGATAAGACATATCACCTCAAAATATCACTTGAGCAGGCAAAGAAGCCATTATCTTCACCTGGTGAGCAGACACAACGAGGCAAAAGTGATGGGTGATGGGCAAACGGGGCACATGAGGAGAGGGTTGGAATGGAGTCAGAGCACCCTGAGGCTGATTACGCTCCTCTCACTGTATTCCATTTCCCACGGGTAGTGTGTTTACTTTCTTCAGGGAGTGATTAAACGCGTGTATTTTCCTTTCTTATTAAATGTCAGTTGATATGCAAGGAAACACAAGAGTGAAATGCTGAGAAGTGATTATTTTAGTGAATACCAAATTACCCATCTGTATGTGACTGACCGCTCAGTCAACCAAAATCCCCTAACCCACCTCCTACTAAAAAAAAAAAAAGAGATGGTAATATTTACATTTTTCCTAAGGATATTATGTAGTTAAACTAATTATAGTTTATGAAATTGCTGTGAAAGCCTTGTATGAAAAGAGACATGCATTTATCAATTATTACATGTAATATGATAGTATCAAAATATGATGTAAAAGGAATGTCCTCTAAACATTACAATAATGTTTAAGTTGCTATTAACAAACAAATATTTTTTAGAGGCAAGTGCACATCAGGGAAAATGTGTGGCATTAGAATTCTGCTAAAGTTTGTCCCACTGAATTCTTTGGAAAAAACATGACAACCTAAAAAAATCCAGTTGGCAAAAATTAATGTGAAAGAAAATAGGTAAATCTCCACCATGTCCTACAGAAGTTCTGGAATGCCTCCCTTAACACTGACTTTAAGGTCAGAGAGCTGGTTATAGGACCAACTGTTGTATTTTACCATTTTCATCACTGGTCACAGTCCTTTTGAATCCATTTTGAAGCACAAATTAAACTGCCAGTCAGAAATTAAATGTCATTTAAGAAAAAAATTATTCTGAAATATAGCTTCACATGAATAGGCAAAGACAGTACCGAGAAGTGATGTGTACTCTTCACCTACTTTCTACCAATGGTTACATCTTATAAAATTACAGTCCAACATCAAAACCAGGAAATGACATGTCTGTCTAGTTGTATGACATGTTTAGGCTCCGTAACCCCCACCACAATCAAGAAAGGGAACCACTTCACTACCACAACAATCCTCCTCATCGCTACCCTCTATAGTTAGACATAGCTACCACTAATTTGCTTTCTATCTCTACAATTTCCTCAAGTCTTCAGGTTCCTAGATGCTCTGTCTTCCCTACATTTTTTCACTCTCATGTTTGCTTTATATAGAAAGTGCCTTTTAAAATATACTTATCAGGAAGAATATGTTAAAGACATGTACTTCATCTTGCCAGAGCAGAGGTTGGCAATATGATGGTGAATACAGTGTCCCTTTATTCTTGAGTGATTCCTGTTTGCCTCTGGTAAACAGGAATTTTCCTATTCAACTTCACCTTCTTGCCAAAAATTACAGACAGCTGAGCTGTCACATATAGCACGGGATTTATCTGAACAGGAAAAGAGTGAAACGACAACATTTTTAGAAGGAAGAATGCAATTGTAAGAGAGTGACACGAAAATCCTAGAAAGGAGTGGGATGGCATTCCTCAAGAATAATATGTAACATTAAGTAACAATTAACTACATAAATAAATCATGGCCTATCAGTAGTTTCTTCAATTTTATTACTAAATGGCAACCAGTTCAATGAATATGCCACATTGTGGTTATCCATTCAGTAGTTGATGGACATTTGAGTTGCTTCTAGTTTTTGTCTACTGTATTAGTCCATTTTCACACTGCTGATAAAGACATACCTGAGACTGGGTGATTCATAAAGAAAAAAAGGTTTAATGGATTCACAGTTGCACGTGGCTGAGGAGGCCTCACAACCATGGCACAAGGCGAAAAGCATATCTTACATGGCAGCAAACAAAAGAGAATGACAAGCAAAAGGGGTTTCCTCTTACAAAACTATCAGACCTTGTGAGATTGATTCTCAACCACAAGAACAGTATGGGGGAAACCGCCCCCATGATTCAATTATCCCCCACCAGGTCCCTTCCACAACACGTGGGAATTATGAGAGCTACAATTCAAGAGATTTGAGTGGGGACACAGCCAAACCATATCATCTACCACGAATAATGTTGCTATGAATATATATATTCATATATACATATATTTAAGACGGAGTCTTGCTCTGTTTGCCCAGGCTGGAGTTCAGTGGTGCAATCTCAACTCACTGCAACCTCCACCTCCCAGGTTCAAGCAATTCTCCTGCCTCAGCTTCCCAAGTAGCTGGGATTCCTGGCGTGCACCACCACGCCCGGCTACTTTTTGTATTTTTAGTGGACACAGAGTTTCACCATGTTGGCCAGGCTGGTCTTGAACTCCTGACCTCAGGTGATCCGCCCGCCTCGCCCTCCCAAAGTGCTGGCATTACAGGCGTGAGCCACCGCGCCCTGCGGCTATGAACATTTAAGTCTCAGAGTGGACATATATTTTTTGGAGTGGAATTGCTGGGTTATATGGTAAGTACATGCTTTTACTTTTTAAGAAACTGCCAAACTATTCTCCAAGGTGGTGGCACCATTTACATTCCCACCGACAAAGTATGACAATTAGGATGACTACAATTAAGACAATTCCAGTTTCTTCCAATCTATAAACAGAGTGTGTCTAAATTTATTTGAGTCTTCTTTATTTTCTAATAGCTATGTTTTCTAGTGTTCCATGAACAGGACCTGTACACCTTTTGTAAGATCTACATATAAGTATTTTATTTTTTAATGCTATTGTGAATGAAATTGTTTTCTTAATTTGATAATCAGATTGTTACTAGTATATAAAAATAGAATTGATTTTTGTATATTAACCTTGTATCCTGTTAACTTGCTAAAATTCACTTATTAGTTGGTGTTTTTTAGATTTCTAGGTTTCTTAAAAGATCTCCATATAGGATCATGTTATCCATACACAATAATGTATGGAGAGACAGTCCACTTTAAGCGGCTTGCACTCCTACATGTTTTGTTGGGTGTGCTAAGACTACAAAGGCCTAAAAGCTCTTTTACGGACTATTTTTTTCATGACTGTTTATGCAGCTGGTAACCTTGAGAGCTGAGGTTACATTTTCTTTCACACAAAGAGCTTTCTCACTTACTACTTGCTATAACTGTAGATTCCTCAAGCTCATTATTTCTCAGCTGCAATACAAGTCTGCTATGAGTGTAATATTCATATGTGCCCCATTGCATTGCCCCTGTGGGCCTCAGGGGCAAAGGAAACTGATACAAATATGCTGAAACACATGTTGTTTGTGGTGCCATGAGTAATATAGTGCACAGGTGTTGTCAATCTTTAGTTTTAGCCATCCTAGAGAATATATTATCTCTCTAAGATATTAACTTCTATTTCCCCAATGGTTAATGATTTTTAACATCAAATGTTGACCAGGATAAGAAGCAACTGGAATTGATATGCATTGCCAATGGGAGTGTTCAAGGGCTTTTGAAAATAGTTTGACAGTTTCTTAAGAGTTTCACATACTGAAATTCCACTCCCAAAAGAGATGTAAAAGAATGTTTGTAGAAATTTATTCCTAATAGATCCATACTGGAAACAAGCCATAAGTGTCCATTTTAAAAAGAATGGATAAACAAACAGTACAACTGAAATCTACTCAGCAACAGAAAGGAATGTGCCACAAATCCATGCAACAACACAGATGGATCTCAGAAACCTTATGCTCACTAAACGGAGCTGAATACAAAAGCTTCTGTATGATTCTGGTACTGTATGACTCTTCTTGAAGTTCAAAAGCACAAGCCAACCTAAATAATATGATAGAAAGTAGAACAGTGATAGGTGGGAGGTGCCTAGATAATGAGTAAAAAGTATTAACAAATGGTAAGGGGGTGATGAAATGATCTGTAACTTGATCTGGGCTCTGGTAATACAGGTGTATACATCTGTAAATATTAACCAAACAGCACACTTTATGCATTTAAATGTACTTTAAGTTATGCCTCAATTTCAAAAATTTAAAAAGTAATTTTTAAAGTGACCCGAGAGAGTCAGACCAGCCAAATATTTCTTGTTCTCATGTCTAATCTATATTAACATCCTTATGAATATCTTGTTTGTTTGAATGCCACTTCCTGTCATAGTACTAACAACCTATTTTAGATGAACTTTAATTAAACAAAGTTACATGTGCTGCTGAAGCATACTCTTTGCATAAGTAAACAAGATTAATTTCTTTTCTTTCTTTTTTCTTTTTGAGATGGAGTCTCGCTCTGTCGCCCAGGCTGGGGTGCAGTGGCTGGATCTCAGCTCACTGCAAGCTCTGCCTCCCGGGTTTATGCCATTCTCCTGCCTCAGCCTCCCAAGTAGCTGGGACTACAGGCGCCCGCCACCTCGCCCGGCTAGTTTTCTGTATTTTTTAGTAGAGACAACAAGATTAACTTCTTTAAAATCTACATATTTCTTCAACCAAAACGCATTTTGCTATAGATAACTTGATGCTATTTTCTTTGGCCTGTAGTCAGTTGAATCATTCAACATTTGTAACATATTCACATTGTCATATGCTACAAATCTGAGGGAAAAAAAAGCATAAAAATAGAATGCCATTGGACTTATTAGTTCTAAGAACTAGTAAGATGCACAGATAAAAATTTTAGTAAACAATATCCTCAGGCAAAATATTTTCTGTCATATTAATGTTCTACTTTTCAGGTCATTTGTTGTACATGTAAATTGGCACATCTAACATCTAGGCACATTGGGAAACTCAGTGTAGCTTCTGACCTATAAACTAAGGAGGGGAATATGTAAGAATTTTGATTTTATGAAAAATGGGGACCAGGCATGGTGACTCATACCTGTAATCCCAGCACTTTGGGAGGCCAAGGTGGGCGAATCGCCTGAGGCCAGGAGTTGGAGACCAGCCTGGTAAACATGGTGAAACCCCATTTCTACTAGAAGATACAAAAATCAGCCCGGCCTGGTGGTGGATGCTTGTAATCCTAGCTACTTGGGATAAGGGTAATCCCAGGTACTCGGGAAAAGGGAAAAAGGAGGAAAGGGGGACAGGGGAAAGAAGGTGGAAAGGAAGGGGAGGGGAGGGGAGAACAAAAATGTAGGGGAATTTAATTCTTATTAGATTAGTTATTTTAAATATTTGCTACATTTACATTATTCTATCAGAGATTGATACTCTTCATATTTTTTAATTATTGCATACACTTTTATCAATTTCTTTCCTCTAGATTCCTCATACAAAACAATGACATCGCACATCCTATTCTGTTTTGGAATATTGCACTATGCAGAGTAGTGGAAATTTCCAGTAGTTAAGGATCGCATGCTCTAACAAACCATTTACGGGGCATTTCCCCAATGTAAGAATTTTGCTTTTATTTATTAATATGATTTTAAACTATGGTGCTAAGTTTTCACTAGCAGTTATACTTTCTAACGTGGGAAATAAATATCTTGATATTGAAAGGCCCTTACAAATATCCTGAGCTATTCATTTTTCATTAAAAATATTCAGTAATTATTTTCTCTTTCTCTTCATCACTGGACATAGTCAGTGTGCCAAGAAAGCATGATCACTTGGAAGGGCATTTGAATAGTGGAGAAATACGAGGAGTGGAAGGAAAAGATCCAGTATATTTCCATTTGCTCTGTGTTTGCAGTTTATCACATAGGTTTCTAAATTATCCTTTTCTGTGAAATTCATTTCCATACACCAACGCTAATTTCCATTCAAACCCATGGGCTTGCTCCCTGGTTGTACTCTGCACATCACAGTTCACGGTTTTCCATATATAAAGAAAGCCCTTCTGAATCATTAATAAACTGACGCTTCTGGCTGAGAATGAGAGTTAATGCAAGCACATTCTAAAAACAGAAAAAGAGGACAAAATACATATATGCTTTTGCCTAGCCAGTTTCAATTTTCTTCTAGCAAAATTATCCATTTCATCTCTACCCCTCCACTTCTATTTCACATTAACAAAGGAGAATATGTACTTATTAAAATGGAAAGTTGTCTCACATAAAATGCTACTGAGCCAATCCAATGAATGTTTGCAATTAAAGGTATAATAATCATAAAAAGAAGACAACTTGATAAGCAAAAGAATAATCAAGTACTAGCATGAGTTACTAAGTGTTTTATTTCTTAAGCTTTTGTCTAAATAACTTCGGATCACATAGTTTTCTTAAGGAAACACTTAAGAAGAATGACAAATGGCTTCTACTTTTTCTTTATTTGCCTTTTCTTGTATCAAATGTCCCATCATGTTTTAGAAATCTTGGTTTTGCAGAAAAATTTAGCAATGTGCAATTCCAGGAAGTATCGATGTAAACTTAATGACAACAAAGTCAGGTTTAATAGTCAAATTCAAAGTTCAAGAATTTCATATTTTATATAATGGCACAATATATATTTATATATACTGACTATATATATATGTATGTATACTGACTATATAGTCAGTATACAGTTATATATAGTCAGTATATACTGAGATACATATATATGTGTATATGTACTGATATATGTTTATATACATACACACAGACCATGTATGTACTGACATATGTGTGTGTGTGTATATATACACATACACACTCACACACACTGACCATATACTTAATACACACACACACACACACACAAACACACATATATTCGAGCTTCAGGAAAATTGGTGCCATTATACAACCCAAATGTCCATCAGTGACAGATTGGATTAAGAAAATGTGGCACATATACACCATGGAATACTATGCAGCCATAAAAAAGGATGAGTTTGAGTCCTTTGTAGGGACTTGGATGCAGCTGGAATCCATCATTCTTAGCAAACTATCACAAGAACAGAAAACCAAACACCGCATGTTCTCACTCATAGGTGGGAACTGAACAATGAGATCACTCGGACTCAGGAAGGGGAACATCACACACCGGGGCCTATCATGGGGAGGGGGGAGGGGGGAGGGATTGCATTGGGAGTTATACCTGATGTAAATGACGAGTTGATGGGTGCAGCACAGCAACATGGCACAAGTATACATATGTAACAAACCTGCACGTTATGCACATGTACCCTACAACTTAAAGTATAATAATAATAAATAAATTAAAAAAATATATATATATATATAAAATTCTAGAAATTTGGATTTGACTATTAAGTATATACCAACTCTCTAAATATATATATATACACACACATACACACATATAGTACATACTTAGTACACAGTACATACACACACACATATACACATATGTGTGTGTATTTACGTACATTTATTGAACACATAAAAATCTATTAATTTGCAAAATTATACACACAAAATCAATCATACACTTATGATTAACATTTTCCTTCTTTCATGTTTCTTTACACAAAGAAGTAAGAGAGTTATTTGGATATTAGTGTGGAAGAGGATACATATATAATCAGAAATTTCTAGAGGAAAGATGAAAAGATTTCAACTATTTCTCCATTTTTTACTGATAATGCTTTCCAGAATCATGACTTTTGATTTTTGTTGTGCTACAATTACTCGCTCTTTACAATATCCACTTACTTCCTTGAGGGATATGACAGGAAGATTGAGAAAAACTGTGGCTGGAAGGCCGGCAGTGCTGTGGGGACCCTGGGACCTGGGCCCTTCTTCTTTGGCTCCAGGTCATCCTGTGATCTCCCCACCTTCCTCCTGCTTCCCTGGGCCTTCCTCACAACACTTCACAGACTTCTGTCCTCATCTTGTTGCAACATCTTTTCTAAAATGTATTTTACAATAATTTCTCTACATTTCCTAAGTGTCTGAAACATAATGTGACAATTTCATATATGTTAATACTTTAAACCATAAAATTCCTCATTCTGGTTCAGGAAAAATTACAAATCAGTTTAAAACTATTTTGGCAAGCAATCTAAATTAACTACAGACTATCTTCTTATTGCTTTCCTGCAATAGGAAAGAGGTGGCGACGAGATGGTACACAGGCAATTCTTTATGAAAGCTATGGAATTCAGGGCATTGCTAATTCTTACTAAAATATGTGGAAACTTAGCAACTTTGAGCACCATAGAAATAAATAGGAAGGTACATGGAAGAAAAACCATGTTCTCTAAAACCCCATAAAGCTAAATTTTCTAAATATAATGAAACGTAAAATTTTCGAAAAAAAATTTTAACTCTATGATATAAAAAATCTGACTTTTTTCTGGTTTATTTTCCTTTTCAATTTTTGTGGGTATATACTAGGTATATATATTTATGGAGTACATGAGATATTTTGATACAGGCATGCAATACATAATAATCACATCATGGAGACTGGGGTATCAGACTTAAGCAGCTTTTGCATTGGACCACACTTAAAAAATAGTTTAAAGCTAAAATAATGGTATGCAAAGAATATCAGCACAGTCAACAATCATCATCATCATTTTACATTTTTTCAATCTGAACCAAAGGGAGATTGTTATATCTACTGACAAATACAAAAATCAAATGGGATTATTAGAATGGTCCTGTGTCAGCTACTTATAAATAGAAAACATACATACATATCCTATTGGAAGTTATAATCCCAAATGGTGATGTTTTACAACACATTATGTATAAAATTAGGCATGAAATTGAACTTTAATTTTCAGTGAAGTATGAGTAAAATAGTGAAGGGCTCTCCAAGTTGACAATTATAGGAACAATTCTAAAACTACTCATCAGCTGACTGGGACTCTTATAAAATTAATTTAAATGCACCAAAAGCCATATTGCATTTATAATATAGAAGGTAAAACTGGTACAGCCATTTTATAATAAGATTTTTTATATTTTCCTGTTTTTTAAAATCGAATAATTGTGACACAGAGAATTAGAAATGCATTAATCTTATTCTTAGAGGTTTCTCTGTCGAGTTTAAGTTGCCAATGTCATATGCCTGGCAGTGTGGTGGCCAATTTAAATGGAACGACAGGGATGCAGCCTATGTAAACTACTTAAACATCACCTGACGGCCCCCTACCCCACACCGTGGGCTGCCATAACCTAATTCAACAAGTTCTTTCAGAGTTTGGACATTTATTTGGTAACAACTGACATTACCTGGCATTATTTCCTGTTTTATTCTGAATTATTCTACTACAGAAGCTTAAGTTTAATTCCATCTATACATATTATTTAATGTTTGCTTTTTGATGGCTCTGAGCTAGATGTTGTGAAACAATGTGCTTAACTGCCACTTTTACTCCCACTGTTGATACTACTAATTGCTGGTGCAGGGGCCACGCCTGTAATCCCAGCACTGTGGGAGGCCAAGGCAGGCAGACCACGAGGTCAGGAGTTGACAGCACCCTGGCCAACATGGTGAAACCTGTCTGTACTAAAAATACAAAAACTTAGACAGGCGTGGTGGCGTGCACCTGTAATTCCAGCTACTCAGAAGGCTGAGGCAGGAGAATCGCTTGAACCCGGGAGGCGGAGCTTGCAGTGAGCTGAGATCACGCCACTGCACTCCAGCCTGGGCAACAGGACGAGACTCTGTCTCAAAACAAAACAAAACAAAACAAAAAACAACTAATTATAATATTTGCTTCAGCAGCACTCAGTAGATTTTAGTTACTTTGGATCAGATCATAATACTAATTTTTTAATTACGGTAAAACACATCATACGAAATTTACTATTTGAATTGTTTTTTATGTAAAGTTCAGTAGCATTAAGTACATTCACGCTGTGCAACCACCACTATCATCCATCTCTAGAGCTTTTTCATTTTCCCAAATGAAAACTCCCGAACCCACTGAACAATAACCCCCATCACCAGCCCCTGGCAACCACTATTCTATTTCTTGTCTCTATGAATTTGACTACTCTAGGTACCTCATATAAATGGAATAATGTAATGTTTGTCCTTTTGTGTCTGGCTTATTTCCCTTAGCATAATGTCTTGAAAGCTCATCTGTGTTATAGTACGGGCCAGAATTTTCCCCCTACACTGCACTAGGCTTCTCCATTTACCCATCAACGGACATTTGGTTTGTTTCTCTTTTGGCTCTTGTGGATACACCTGCTCTGAACATTGGTGTAACATAACCTAACTATTGTATGTGTATTAATTCATTTAATCTTCACAACCTATTTTACTCAAGTTAACTATTTCATGATAGGTACTTTACTAATACCATTTTATAACCGAGGAAACAAAAACTCAGGGAGATAAAGGAATTTGTCCAAAGTCACACAGCTAGTAACGGGTAGAGCCTGGATGATTCCAAACTTATTCCTAATCAGTAAGGATAAGATAGCATACTTCCTTCAAGGAAGTTAGAATTGCACAAAGCGTAAGAAAAGTATACAACACCTAGTAAGCACATTGGCATGTGATAAATGCTATGAGAGCTTTTGAAGGCAAAGTGCTAGACATATTTAGTGTGCAGGCTTAGTAAAAATCTAGATTAAATCTCGCAGCCAAAATCTAGATTATGACCTGCTTTATACAGCCAGAGAACTAAGAATGGTTTTACATTTGTCAAGTGTTGTGTTTAAAAAAAAAGGGGGGGGTGGGCTGGGTATGGTGGCTCAGGCCTGTAATTCCAACATTTTGGGACACTGAGGTAGGTGGATTGCTTGAGCCCAGGAATTCAAGACCAGCTTGAGCAATATGAGACCTCATCTTTACTAAAAACACAGAAGTTCTCTGGGTGTTATGACATGTGACTGTGGTCCCAGCTACTCGGGAGGCTGAGGTGGCAGGATTACCTGAGCCCAGGGAGGCTGAGGCTACACTGAGCTGTGATCTTGCCACTGCACTCCAAACCTGGGCAAGAGAGCAAAAGAAAAGAGAAAGAGAGAAGAGGGGAAAAGAAAAAAAGAGGGAAGGAAGGAAGTAAGGAGAAGGAGGAAGGGAGGGAGGGAGGGAGGGAAGACAGAGAAAGAAAGAAGAAAAAGAAGAAATGTAACAGAGACCTTACATAGTCCACAATACCAAAATCATTTTCCATCTGTCTCTTTATAGAAAAAGTTTGCTAACTCCCATGTTTAAATTTTATTTTTAATTGATGAATAATAATTGTACATTTTTATGAGGTGCAATGTGATGTCCGGATACAGCATACACTGTAAAATGATCAAATCAGGCTAATTAGCGTATCGTCACCTCAAATATATAACTTTTTTTTAGTGGTGAGAACAGTTAAAATCCTCTCATATATTTCAAAACAGACAACACTTATCATTAACTATATTCACTATGCTGTGCAAAAGAACACCAGAAATTATTATTCCTATCTACCCAAAATTGTGTACCTATTTACCAACATCTCCCCTTTCCCTAACCACCCTCTCCTCTAGCCTCTGGTAACCACCGTTCTACTCTCTATTCTGTGAGCACTTTCTTTAGATTCCATGTGTAAATGAGACTATACAGTATTCATCTCTCTCTGCCTGGCTTATTTCACTTAACATAATGTCCTCCAGGTTCATCCATGTTATCACAACTGTCAGAGTTTCCCGTATCATGAGTTTTAACCCACACCTTTGATGTACTTGGCTCTAGTAAGTACAAGTGTGGGGAAAATGTAACACTCTTTTGATGCAAGCATTCTGCATCACGTTTCAGACTTTTTAAGAAAACTTTAAGTCATCCTCAACATCACATTACTTTGAGGCTACAGGAGATACTGACTGTAACCCTGACGAAAGCCGCTTGAGCAAATTCGTCAGAATCATTCAGCAGGTATAAATTTTTAAATCACAAACTCATGAGGGAAAATGTAACTTCATGTTTCCATAACCCAGAAAGCTTTCTGCTAGGAGCTGGAATTCTGTCCAATATAGAAACTGAAAGTAGTCACAGCAGGTGTCTCTGTCCAGTTAAGGGATAAGCCTGTCAGTTCGTGTCTGTATTGATCACAGTCCCTTGAAGATTCCTTCAGGGGAATTTTACTTCCCCTTTATCCCCGGAGTTAACTCTGCTCTCTTCTGGCTTTGCTGGCTGCCTTGGTAAAGCAGGGAGGGGAGTGTGTTCAAGCCCCAAGAAGAGGTCAGCACTGCACCATCCTCGGGAATGGTGACCGGCTGCTGATGGAGCCAAGTCCTCCCATCCCAGGCTGGAACAGTGCTCTCCACAACGTTTTGGTGCTCCTTTCTCCTCCCTGTGCTAGACCTCAGGCAGGAACATGGCCTTGCTCACCTGCCTTTGGTACCTCAAGGTGTCCTTGGATAACTGGGGCTGTCCTCACGGGCCACCAAAGCTGCCGCAGGGTGTCCAGTCCTGTCACTGAATGTGCCGCACCGCAATCAGGATGCCGTGCAGGCTGCTCTTGGAGACTGGCGGTCTCCTTTCCACTACACACTTAGATCCCTGAGCGTCAGTGAAGACTTCCATTAAGCCACCACCGGCAGGGCTCTGCTTGAGAGCAGAGCTTCAGGGCAGTTCCTACCTCCCTACGCATCCCATCGTACAGTCTTGCTGAGGGTTCCTAGTCTGTGGGATAGCAGAAAAACTGAAACACCTTTAGCCTGCTCAATTCCCTTTCAAACTTTTCTGCCTCAGACCCAAGAGATACTTTTGGACTTCAGAAGTGACGATTAATGCCTCGGTTCATAGTCTCTGCAATGATCCCCTTTTCTCTACACGTAAGACTCAAGACAATCTGAGTTATGAGCCAAGACTGAGGTCTGACGGCACTGGCTAAAAATTTCAGTGAGCTTTGAATCCAGGATCATTTATGTTAATTGTAAGGGTCATCCCACACAGAAACTGCCTTTAAAGGAATTATTAGTGTCGTGAAGAAAGTTTTTATTTCCATTTTAAACTTCATATCCTTCCATTCCTTAGTCCAAAAGTTCCCATCATGAGTTTCTGGCTGACTTGCACCAGGACTCACAGAATGATTCATCCTTACATGAAAAAGTATTTTCACCAGCCTCAAAGGTTTTCAGGAATTACTAGATCAAAGAATTGTTACAGAAACTTTCCAAAAGCTCATTCTACTTGCCCCTCCAAGCAAAATACTGACTTTGTGATGGATTTTAGACATTCCTAGGCCATAACAGTGGCATGAAGCTTTTTTTCTTTCTTGTTTTAATAGAGACAGGGTTTTGACGTTGCCCAGGCTGGTCTCCAATTCCTGGGCTCAAAGTGATCCAACCGCCTCAGCCTCCCAAAGTGCTGGGATTATAGGTGTGAGCCACCGTGCCCAGTCCTGCACGTTAGTTTTTGCTGTTAGGTGTGCTACCTTCAATGATGGCTGTGTGGATCCAATATCTGCTTCTCTTTCATTCATAAAATTCACCAAGTTCACACTGGAAAACATTATTCTATGGTTATTCCAGAAAATATTAGATTATCCCAGTTTTGTTTGAAAACTGAAAATACTGACGACATCATGTCCCTGTCTGGCGCCAAGTGCACAGCAGGCATGGAAAACGGGGATGAGCGGGTCCAAGTAAGTTCCAATTTTCAAACATTCATCCCACACCGCCTGTTTGGTTGCCTGGGTAAAACTGTCCCACGCAGAGAGGCTTTTACCTCAGGTTAATAAAGATGTTTTTTAGATTTGTATTTGAGTTGTGGTCACTAGCAATGTTTTCTAGTCCAGACTGTGAAATTTGTATTTCTGTTACTACCTTTGTTTTTATACCTCAAAGAACAATTTAGAGTCACTGATTCATTTCCATACAGCAGGAACTTTCTGAAATTTAGTAACAATGGCTAAGTACAAATCTAAAAATTATATACTTCAAAAACATAAAAATTGCATTCACTGAGATGCCTCATATCCTCTTAATTAAATATTAGCTGAATTGTAATTGATCTTACATTTCGACTTCATGAAATATATATTTCCTTTACTCCAAAATTTACACCTTCTTATGTATGGTGGGGGGCATTAGGTGGCTTGTGAATTTGAGAACTGCTTTATGCAGGGAGTTAGTGTCTGAGACTCGTCAACTGAGCATGGGACAAGAACAGAATAGCACTTCAAAGAACATTAACTGAGGACTTTGCTAAGCAGTTATTTAATTAAGGAAAGCTTCAAAAGTTGAAGTTCAATCATGGGGCTTTCAAAATAATCCAAGTGAGACATGAAGAGACTGAGCTGAGGGTGAGATCCATGGAAATGATGTAGAAGAATCACAAGCATGAACTGTTTCAGAGACAATACACAGAATTTGGAAAAAGGATGGAGTGATGACTATAAGATTTTTTTCCCACAAATCATCCAACATTCATACATATTATTTTGTATTCATATACTGTGATCTTCATGGAGTAAGGTGTTAATGTAACAAGTTGATTATTGGATTTTATAAAGCAACTTTTGACCATTTTTTCTATGTGTGTGTGCACAGAGCAAACTTACTTCCTCAGAAAAGCAGAAACTCTTCGTCTTACTGACACTGGAATCTATCCTCTGTAGGTTTATTCCATCAAAAAGATAATTAAGTCTTTGGCCCTACAATATTTACACTCTTAGGATGGAAAACAACCCACCAAATACGTTTTCTGTACTCACTGAAAAACCACTAACTATGGTTTGATATTCACTGAATACAAGTAAATTAATGAAACATTTTCAGGACAATCAGGCACAGATTGCTATTTTTTCTGTTGAGTTGAGGTAATTATTTGTGCTAAGAATAGAAAGAGAGTGTGTATCCACTCCTGGAAGGCTGTGTGCTGTGCTATAAGGCAAGCTTATGCCTCTGCTTCCCCATCTTTGTTCTGTGGAGCCACACAGGCAGCCCAATACCTGGGCAAATGCTAACCTGCCCAGATCTGAAGGGCTGGTGCACCCAGAGTCGTGGCTAGGTTGTGTGCAGCACAAATTCCTGCCTCTAGTTTCCCTGCATTCCTCTTTTCCTAAGAAATCAGTACCTGAGCTTTTTCAAAATAGCTGGAGAAGAAATGAGGTAGAAAGTATTTTTTAAACACAATTCTCATTCACTCAGAAAACTGAGAGAAGAGTTCTAAGTGATAACTGATGTCAACCTGTAAAATTTTTCAACAGCTTGAGTGTCTATTTTCTATACAATATTGTCATCAACTCACAACCAAATCTCACAAGTAGGCAGCATAATGGCCTCATTAGGGCAGTTTCCACAGTGACCCACACCAGTGACAATGGCACGCATCTGTCATGCATCTTCCCAGAAGGTCCTAAAATTCTATGGAAATAAAGTTTCGAATGTTGATGAAGTCCACCCATATAGTTAAATCTCTTCAGGTGAGAAGCAATAAACATGAGACACTTCTTTGGTTTCATCCATTTTGTAATCTCATTTGCTGAAATGTTCTTCACAGTAATATCTGTGTTCACTGCATTGTTTCCAAGTATTTAAAACCCCTGAAGCACTAAGTAATCCATGTGTTTTATGCCATTTCAACAGAAATGTCTAAGGCAATGTTTATCTTTGCTGCTTATAGATCCCCAAATAAGACAGCTAGCTTATTAGTGAAGGCCCCTTGAAAAAATTCTCAAACTCTCCTTGGGTCTAACGCATGGTTAGTTATTGTACATTCACTTGGTGACTTTAACAAGGAGCAACTGTAGAGGCGTCAAGCCACGAATAACAATACTGTCTAACTTCGTTAGACCATGAAAACACCTGGGTTATCTTTGCAAAAAAGCATATATATATTTTAATTGATTGCAGCAGCATCTTGAATTACATGTATCATGAGAGAATATAAAATCTTTTTCATGTTTTTCACACACTGTCATAACTTATTATTGTTTTTCATTATCTTAATATTCTGCTAAGAGATGTAGCTCCTGGGTGACCTGAAAGTCTGGTGAAGCTAGTGTGATCAGGGATATAATAAGACAGTGACCATCTAAGGACCTTGGACACAATACTAGAGAGCATGATAGATGGGTGTAGGCCATAATGATGTTGATATTAATATGCTATTAATTCCTCCCCGACTCCAGTTAATCATCTCTACCTTGTCTAGGTTTTGCATTTCCAAATTCTTGCCCTTTCTCTCTTACCAATTCTCCTTAATATCCCGTATTTCTTTAGCCTGAGGAGGCAAACTTATAAGTGGGGAGGGAAATCCTAAAACTTAACTAGGTGACACAATACACTAAAGCATTCCAGCTTGGGTCAGTAGACATGGTTACAGCTGCAGAGTCTTATGTTTTTTCTCTTTAGTCCAAAGAGTTTATCTTACACTCATCATGTGCTGGTCTGTGAGTGGCCAAGACAATATTCAATGAGCAACCAGTCTCCCTTATGCTAGAATGCTTACTTATGGGATACTAAAAACACCAGGTCTTCATAGTTCTACTTGGAAACTTCAGACGCCTTTTCTTCTAAGTTTGAAATTTTAATAAGATGGAAGAAGCACTTTCTGCATAATTGTTTCTTTAAAACTAAATGCAATTCCAACCCACAGGGGGCCTCTTTTGGACAAGACTAGCCAAGTTACAGATGAAGAAACAGGGTCTCAGGGGTCAGTGAGATAGCCCTCTTTGATCTTGGGAAATTCTGAAGGAATTTCTCATTTCAAAATAAGAATAAATACTTTTTGCTAAAGGGAGGGGGAGAAAATTCTTCAGGTCACCTTCCATTTTTTTCCTTATAAACAAATTACAATCAGTTGACCTCAGCCTGGCATTTTGATTAAAAATAACCCAAGATAGGACTGAAAGAAAACACCAAGAAGAGCGTTTTATCCTAATCTTAGAAAGGCATATTCATATGACAACCAGCGTAAGAAGCAAGCAATCGGAATTACAAAAAAATAAACTTTAAACTGAAACTGCTAATATAATATATGCAGAGGAGACACAGAGCAGCAAACGCACAAATAAATGTGTATCTTTAGCCAGCATGTGAATGATACCCCAAAACGGCTGAGTTTTCATCTCAGTCATGGAATAATAACTTTACAGTGTTTATTAATTGTTGGAATTGTCTAAAATAAAAGATTATATTTTCACAAATTCATTTGACACAGACACAGCTATAAGCACATGAGCAGAGGCCTAAGGAAAAAGGTAAAACTAATTCACCTATGTCTATATTTGTCAACTAAACAAAGCATCGATCCATTTATTGTAAAGTATAATAAAACTAATGACAATCATTGCATAATTAAGTTGCCTCTGAAAGCCAATTATTGATCATGGAGAATACCAAGTTCTACAATTGTATGTATACATCATATAAAGATTTCATTTCCTAATATAGATCATTCATTATTTATTTCAAAATGTTAAGAATTTACTATGTGCTAGTGTACCATTTGAATTCTCATAGTTTAAACATTTATATTAATTTAAAATAATTTAAAATTAACTGTCAGTTTTTCAAAATTTTCTTTTTTTTTAATTATACTTTAAGTTCTAGGGTACATGTGCACAACGTGCAGGTTTGTTACATATACATACTTGTGCCATGTTGGTGTGCTGCACCCATCAACTCGTCAGCACCCATCAACTCGTCATTTACATCAGGTATAACTCCCAATGCCATCCCTCCCCCCTCCCCCGTCCCCATAATAGGCCCCTGGTATGTGATGTTCCCCTTTCAGAGTCCAAGTGATCTCATTGATCAATTCCCACCTATGAGTGAGAACATGTGGTGTTTGGTTTTCTGTTCTTGCAATAGTTTGCTGAGAATGATGGTTTCCAGCTGCATGCATATCCCTACAAAGGACACAAACTCATCCTTTTTTATGGCTGCATAGTATTCCATGGTGTATATGTGCCCCATTTTCTTAATCCAGTCTGTCACTGATGGACTTTTGGGTTGATTCCAAGTCTTTGCTATTGTGAATAGTGCCGCAATAAACATACGTGTACATGTGTCTTTATAGCAGCATGATTTATAATCCTTTGGGTATATACCCAGTAATAGGATGGCTGGGTCATATGGTATTTCTAGTTCTAGATCCTTGAGGAATCTCCATACTGTTTTCCACAATGGTTGAACCAGTTTACAATCCCACCAACAGTATAAAAGTGTTCCTATTTCTCCACATCCTCTCCAGCACCTGTTGTTTCCTGACTTTTTAATGATCGCCATTCTAACTGGTGTGAGATGGTATCTCATTGTGGTTTTGATTTGCATTTCTCTGATGGCCAGTAATGATGAGCATTTTTTCATGTGTCTGTTGGCTATATGCATGTCTTCTTTTGAGAAATGTCTGTTCATATCCTTTGCCCACTTTTTGATGGGGTTGTTTTTTTCTTGTAAATTTGTTTGAGTTCTTTGTAGGTTCTGGATATTAGCCCTTTGTCAGATAAGTAGACTGCAAAAATTTTCTCCCATTCTGTAGGTTGCCTGTTCACTCTGATGGTAGTTCCTCTTGCTGTGCAGAAGCTCTTTAGTTTAATTAGATACCATTTGTCAATTTTGGCTTTTGTTGCTGTTGCTTTTGGTGTTTTAGACATGAAGTCCTTGCCCATGTCTATGTCCTGAATGGTATTATCTAGGTTTTCTTCTAGGGTTTTTATGGTTTTAGGTCTAACATTTAAATCTCTAATCCATCTTGAATTAATTTTCGTATAAGGAGTAAGGAAAGGATCCAGTTTCAGCTTTCTACTCATGGCTAGCCAATTTTCCCAGCACCATTTATTAAATAGGGAATCCTTTCCCCATTTCTTATTTTTCTCAGGTTTGTGAAAGATCAGATGGCTGTTGATGTGTGGTATTATTTCTGAGGGCTCTGTTCTGTTCCATTGGTCTATCTCTCTGTTTTGGTACCAGTACCATGCTCTTTCAGTTACTGTAGCCTTGTAGTTTAGTTTGAAGTCAGGTAGCATGATGCCTCCAGCTTTGTTCTTTTGGCTTACGATTGTCTTGGCAAAGCGGGCTCTTTTTTGGTTCCATATGAACTTTAAAGCAGTTTTTTCCAATTCTGTGAAGAAAGTCATTAGTAGCTTGATGGGAATGGCATTGAATCTATAAATTACCTTGGGCAGTATGGCCATTTTCACAATATTGATTCTTCTTATCCATGAGCATGGTATGTTCTTCCATTTGTTTGTGTCCTCTTTTATTTCACTGAGCAGTGGTTTGTAGTTCTCCTTGAAGAGGTCCTTCACATCCCTTGTAAGTTAGATTCTGAGGTATTTTATTCTCTTTGAAGCTATTGTGAATGGAAGTTCATTCATGGTTTGGCTCTCTTTTTGTCTGTTACTGGTGTATAAGAATACTTGTGATTTTTGCACATTAATTTTGTATCCTGAGACTTTGCTGAAGTTGCTTATCAGCTTAAGGAGATTTGGGGCTGAGATGATGGGGTTTTCTAAATATACAATCATGTCATCTGCAAACAGAGACAATTTGACTTCTTCTTTTCCTAAATGAATACCCTTTATTTCTTTCTCTTGCCTGATTGCCCTAGCCAGAACTTTCAACACTATGTTGAATAGGAGTGGTGAGAGAGGGCATCCCTGTCTTGTGCCAGTTTTCAAAGGGAATTTTTCCAGTTTTTGCCCATTCAGTATGATATTGGCTGTGAGTTTGTCATAAATAGCTCTTATTATTTTGAGATATGTTCCATCAATACCGAATTTATTGAGAGTTTTTAGCATGAAGGGCTGTTGAATTTTGTCAAAGTACTTTTCTGCATCTATTGAGATAATCATGTGGTTTTTGTCTTTGGTTCTGTTTATATGTTGGATTACGTTTATTGATTTGCGTATGTTGAACCAGCCTTGCATCCCAGGGATGAAGCCCACTTAATCATGGTGGATAAGCTTTTTGATGTGCTGCTGGATTTGGTTTGCCAGTATTTTATTGAGGATTTTTGCATCGATGTTCATCAGGGATATTGGTCTAAAATTCTCTTTTTTTGTTGTGTCTCTGCCAGGCTTTGGTATCAGGATGATGCTGGCCTCATAAAATGAGTTAGGAGGATTCTCTCTTTTTCCATTGATTGGAATAGTTTCAGAAGGAATAGGTACCAGCTCCTCCTTGTACCTCCAGTAGAATTCGGCTGTGAAGCCATCTGGTCCTGGACTTTTTTTGGTTGGTAGGCTATTAATTATTGCCTCAATTTCAAAGGCTGCTATTGGTCTATTCAGGGATTCAACTTCTTCCCGGTTTAGTCTTGGAAGAGTGTAAGTGTCCAGGAAATTATCCATTTCTTCTAGGTTTTCTAGTTTATTTGCGTAGAGGTGTTTATAGTATTCTCTGATGGTAGTTTGTATTTCTGTGGGGTCGGTGGTGATATCCCCTTTATCATTTTTTATTGCGTCTATTTGATTCTTCTCTCTTTTCTTGCTTATTAGTCTTGCTAGCGATCTATCAATTTTGTTGATCTTTTCAAAAAACCAGCTCCTGGATTCACTGATTTTTTGGAGGTTTTTTTGTGTCTCTATCTCCTTCAGTTCTGCTCTGATCTTAGTTATTTCTTGCATTCTGCTCGCTCTTGAATGTGTTTGCTCTTGCTTCTCTAGTTCTTTTAACTGTGATGTTAGGTGTTAATTTTAGATCTTTCCAGCTTTCTCTTATGGGCATTTAGTGCTATAAATTTCCCTCTACACACTGCTTTAAATGTGTCCCAGAGATTCTGGTATGTTGTATCTTTGTTCTCATTGGTTTCAAAGAACATCTTTATTTCTGCCTTCATTTCGTTATGTACCCAGTAGTCATTCAGGAGCAGGTTGTTCAGTTTCCATGTAGTTGAGTGGTTTTGATTGATTTTCTTAGTCCTGAGTTCTAGTTTGATTGCACTGTGGTCTGAGAGACAGTTTGTTATAATTTCTGTTCTTGTACATTTGCTGAGGAGTGCTTTACTTCCAACTATGTGGTCAATTTTGGAATAAGTGCGATGTGGTGCTGAGAAGAATGTATATTCTGTTGATTTGGGGTGGACAGTTCTGTAGAACACTATTAGGTCCGCTTGGTGCAGAGCTGAGTTCAATTCCTGGATATCCTTGTTAACTTTATGTCTCGTTGATCTGTCTAATGTTGACAGTGGGGTGTTGAAGTCTCCCATTATAATTGTATGGGAGTCTAAGTCTCTTTGTAAGTCTCTAAGGACTTGCTTTACGAATCTGGGTGCTCCTGTATTGGGCGCATATATATTTAGGATAGTCAGCTCTTCCTGTTGAATTGATCCCTTTACCATTATGTAATGGCCTTATTTGTCTCTTTTGATCTTTGTTGGTTTAAAGTCTGTTTTATCAGAGACTAGGATTGCAACCCCTGCTTTTTTTTGTTCTCCATTCACTTGGTAGATCTTCCTCCATCCCTTTATTTTGAGCCTATGTGTGTCTCTGCATGTGTGATGGGTCTCCTGAATACAGCAGACTGATGGGTCTTGACTCTTTATCCAATTTGCCAGTCTGTGTCTTTTAATTGGACCATTTAGTCCATTTACATTTAAGGTTAATATTGTTATGTGTGAACTTGATCCTGTCATTGTGATATTAGCTGGTTATTTTGCTTGTTAGTTGACGCAGTTTCTTCCTAGCATCAATGGTCTTTAAACTTTGGCATGTTTTTGCAGTGGCTGGTACCAGTTGTTCCTTTCCATGTTTAGTGCTTCCTTCAGGATCTCTTGTAGGGCAGGCCTGGTGGTGACAAAATCTCTAAGCATTTGATATCTGTAAAGGATTTTATTTCTCCTTCACTCATGAAACTTAGTTTGGCTGGATGTGAAATTCTGGGTTGAAAATTCTTTTCTTCAAGAATGTTGAATATTGGCCCCTACTCTCTTCTGGCTTGTAGAGTTTCTGCTGAGAGATCTGCTGTTAGTCTGATGGGCTTCCCTTTGTGGGTAACCCGACCTTTCTCTCTGGCTGCCCTTAACATTTTTTCCTTCATTTCAACTTTGGTGAATCTGACAATTATGTGTCTTGAGGTTGCTCTTCTCGAGCAGTATCTTTGTGGCCTTCTTTGTATTTCCTGAATTTGAATGTTGGCCTGCCTTACTAGGTTGGGGAAGTTCTCCTGGATGATATCCTGAAGAGTGTTTTCCAACCTGGTTCCATTTTCCCCCTCACTTTCAGGCACCCCAATCAGACGTAGATTTGATCTTTTCACATAATCCCATATTTCTTGGAGGCTTTGTTCATTTCTTTTTCCTTTTTTTTCTCTAGACTTCTATTCCCGCTTCATTTCATTCATTTGATCTTCAATCATTGATACTCTTTCTTCCAGTTGATTGAGTTGGTTACTGAAGCTTGTGCATTTGTCACGTATTTCTCGTGTCATGGTTTTTATCTCTGTCAGTTCGTTTATGGCCTTCTCTGCATTGATTATTCTAGTTATCCATTCTTCCATTCTTTTTTCAAGATTTTTAGTTTCTTTGCACTGGGTACGTAGTTCCTCCTTTAGCTCTGAGAAGTTTGATTGACTGAAGCCTTCTCCTCTCAACTCGTCAAAGTCATTCTCTGTCTACCTTTGATCCGTTGCTGGCGATGAGCTGCGTTTCTTTGGAGCGGGAGATGCACTCATATTTTTTGAATTTCCAGCTTTTCTGCCCTGCTTTTTCCCCATCTTTGTGGTTTTATCTGCCTTTGGTCTTTGATGCTGGTGACATACTGATGGGGTTTTGGTGTGGGTTTCCTTTCTGCTTGTTAGTTTTCCTTCTAACAGTCAGGACCCTCAGCTGTAGGTCTGCTGGAGATTGCCTGAGGTCCACTCCAGACCCTGTTTGCCTGAGTATCAGCAGCAGAGGCTGCAGCAGATAGAGCATTGCTGAACAGAGTGCTGCTGTCTGATTCTTGCTCTGGAAGCTTCGTCTCAGGGGTGTACCCGCTGTGTGAAGTGTGAAGTGTGAAGTGTTGGTCTGCCCCTAGTGGGGGATGTCTCCCAGTTAGGCTACTCAGGGGTCAGGGACCCACTTGAGCAGGCAGTCTGTCCCTTCTCAGATCTCAACCTCCATGCTGGGGGATCCACTGCTCTCTTCAAAGCTGTCAGACAGCTGTCAGACTCCACTCAGAGGTGGAGTCTACAGAGACAGGCAGGCAAAATTTTCAATTAGTGTCAGAAGAAGTTACAGAAAAAGGAATAACAAACATATGTTAAAATAATTAAATGGTTTCAATGGCACATCTTGTTTTTACATGTAATATACCACAGATTTCTTCTTAGCTTCAAGTGATGCAATGTGAAAGGTGCAGAAATGCACACTGACCCTTAGTCTCTTAAATTTACAACAGGTTGGCCAGGCGTGGTGGTTCACGCCTATAATCCCAGCACTTTGGGAGGCCAAGGCGGGTGGGTCACGAGGTCAGGAGATTGAGATGATCCTGGCCAGCATGGTGAAACCCCGTCTCTACTAAAAATACAAAAATTAGCTGGGCGTGGTGGCGGGCACCTGTAGTCCCAGCTACTTGGGAGGCTGAGGCAGGAGAATCACTTGAGCCCGGGAGGCAGAGGTTGCAGTGAGCCAAGATTGCGCCACTGCACTCCAGCCTGGCAACAGGGCAAGACTCCATCTCAAAAAAAAAAAAAAAAAAAAAAAAAAAAAAAGAATTACAGCAGGTCACTTTACCCTCAAACTAACCAATACCATGTTAGAAGCTGTACTGAAATTATAACTATGAAGATGTGGAAAGCAAAAACATATTCAATTAGTTACAATCCCATCTGTGCAATATTCATGATAGTGCATTTTTGCAAGTTGAAAGTAATTCTGGATTATACTTCATAACTTATGAAATCTTTGGTGGAAAAATTGAGTCTTCCCCATTAAAGGGAATTAAATAAGTTCCTTATAAAAGTGCATTAACTTGTTTGGCCTATGGGTTCCTCATTTAGTGGCATGGAAGAACTAGTGTACGTGTGGCATCCAAGAGGCGTGAAGAAAGACACCTCCAAAAAGTCCATTTTGATCCCTTACACTGGGCCAGACGGGATGCATAGCTACCTTCTTCCCCTCTCACCCCTCAGGCTAAGGCTTGAGCTGTTTCCATGGCATCTTCCCATCACATTGGTACAAGGCACCGGGCTGCACAACTGGGAAACTACTTGTTTTCTGCCTACTAATTTTCAGTTCTGAGATCTTGACACTCCACTGGAGAAAGGCTTTAACGTCTGAGACGGGGGTCATTATTTGTTAGTTTAATTATTTATGATCAGAACATTTGTTCAGTCACTCTTCCATAGACCATTCTGAAACTAATAAAGGATATTAAAACACTAGAGATAATCTATAGCCTTCAATAAATCACTCCCAATTTGGAACTCCGTTGATGAATACTGCAGGCTACCATGAGGGAGAAGAAAAAAGTCAAAACCAATTAAAAAAAGCAACAGCAATGAATTTGTAACAAACTCAGTTGGTAGCTAGCTAAAGTAATAAAATAGACCTGTTTTCCTAACTTTATTAACATGAAAATAAATTTTATTAAGATTGATATCATGCTTTTTTGCATGATGAATTACAGGAACATGAACTAAGAATAAAAATGATCCCTATGATAAAGAATGCCATAGTCATGTACTTTAGGACAAAATATGATTTGACATCAAGAAGAGCTATGGCTTGAGACTACCCTTGTTTTCCTTTATCCCCTGTGCCCAGGCTTAGTCACTGTTTCAATGATAAAGACCATCCACTGAGTCTCTGCAGGAATAAAATCTAAAGTAACAAAACAGAGCCCAAATCTCTGCAACAAATGAAATCACAGACTTAAGAAAAATAAAAAGAAAAATGAAAACTTAAGTTGCTCATGCTTCATAACCATACTGCCTATAACAAATGCCAGAACATATTTATTTGGTCCAATGTATAATGCACTAAATGTGCTTAAATACAGAAAACACCAAGAAATGCAACAGGGAGTTAAATAAAAAAAAAAAGAGGCTGGGCACGGTGGCTCACGCCTGTAATCCCAGCACTTTGGGAGGCTGAAGAGGGTGGATCACGAGGTCAGGAGATCGAGACCATCTTGGCTAACACGGTGAAATCCCATCTCTACTAAAAAAAAAAAAAATACGAAAAATTAGCCGGGCGTGGTGGCGGCGCCTGTAGTCCCAGCTACTCGGGAGGCTGAGGCAGGAGAATGGCGGGAACCCGGGAGGCGGAGCTTGCAGTGAGCTGAGATCGCGCCACCGCACTCCAGCCTGGGTGACAGAGCGAGACTCCATCTCAAAAAGAACAAGGGCAATAAGAAAACAAGAAAGCATAATTTCATAAAATACAGTGCACACTTTTGAATCTTTTTAATATACGCCTACAAATACATTTTATTAATAGTGTAAATTTAATTTCCTCTGAGAATTTATTCAAAGACATTCCACCTGAGTTTGTGCTCAGAAAATGCCAGGATGATTCCCTGTCACGATGTATTTGGTGTTTAAAGTTCCCTCTAATTTACACAGCAAGACCACATTCAATTTTCTGCACTTCTGCTAAAGCATATGTAAAAGAAACACAGTCCTCATGAGATATGTTTACAACTATGAATGGAATCGTCACAGTGGAGCATGAATAAACCATCACATGCTTACTTCTCTACAGTAGATGCTAAAGAGAGAATCAAGTCCACCATAATAAGAAATAAACTAAGAATTGTAGTTAAGACATAATAAAAATCTTTTTAAACGCTTCTTTACTTTGCCTATTTTCTCATCCAAATAGGAATAATTAAATAATCTGGGACAACAAAATGTATACTGTGGCAGAAAAAAAGAATCCAAGGTAAAAAAAAAAAAAGGACATGGCAGAATCTAAGGCCTTTCACAAATAATACTCAGATATTGCAAGGGGTATACAAAGAGTTCAAATACTGACAAAGTCAGGTGTGACTCATTCAAGGCACACAAAGATTGTATCAAGGGAGACCCGGCAGGACCAGGAAGCCGAAGCGATCAATTTATTCCTGTCAAATACATTCTTGGAGTTTCAAACGTGAACAAATATGCTTATTCGGAATTTTACTTCCTTCTGCGAAGTATTAATCAATTATAATTATTTTGTTAAATGAAAATCCAATGAGAGTCACCAAGGAGCAATACAGGGAAAAAGGCAGACTCACCATCTCTTCGATTGAGCCTTGAAAACCCAGGGCCGTGGCTGCTGGACAGCTCTGAGGAGCTGCTGAAGGATGACCTAGGCAAGGCAGACGCCAGTGGGGCATCACAGTCAGCTGCCGGGAAAAATACCGTGATATGGTTAACACGCAGATTGCAGCCTGGGAGAAATAATAGTCCAAAAATATATATGAATATATTCTAGGATGTATGGCAATCATCACTCCATTTTTAATTCTTTTAAATTTTTAAAATTTACATTGCACTATAATTTACACAGAGTAAAATTCCAGAGAATGTATTTAATTTTTTAAAAGCGTACAACTCTATTTGTTTTGACAAATGCATTCAGCCATGTAACCTCCACCATAATGAAAGCACAAAACAGGTCCATTAGCCTTCAAAGTTCCCTAATGTCCCACATTTTCTCAATTCTGGAGGATGTCTGGGTGCACCACCCATCCAACACGACTTTAAACTCAATTTGATGCTTAGGTTCTTTAGGTACACACACACAGAGGTAGTGTGAATTCTGTGCCCAAACCTCAAGAGCGGCTAGAAATTCTCACAGTGCCCCTGCACAGAACCTGTGGGGGATGAGACAGGTGAGGTGCACCAGGTATTCAGGTCAGAGTTTTCAGTGCGTGAAGCCAGGACCCAGGAAAGGCAACACCTGCAGTGATGAACTAAATAAAGCCCACCCTGCAGACCTCTTCAGAGGGAATCACTGGGGGACATTTGCCTACAGGAGATGGAGGCTCCTCCTTTTTGCCTGATAACTTGAGCACTGCAGGAACATGCCCTGCCCTTTCCAACCCAAGGACCCCTGCATGTCACCCTCACCTCAGGGTGACTATTGCTTCAGCTCTGTTCTAAAAGAATTGCTGGGGGTTAAGTAGTGTTTGACCCATATCACCTTATTTGTCATAAGACCATAAGGACCCTCAGAGCCCTCCTGCTCCTGGTGTTCCCCACCGTCAAACTTGAGGAGCCCCTGGGACCATTCCCACCTTGGGTAGCTCTGTTCCCATGTGTAACCATGGGTAACAGAAGCACCCCAAAGGTTACCTCTCAGTCCCACAGTCCAATCCTGTAATCATTGTACTTTCAGGCATGTCATATATTTTCTCATAAAAAGGGTACCTCTTCTAGCATGGTTATTGATCTAATAATGTTAGACTTAAGTTTTCTGTCACACATTAGGATATTTCTGTGAAAGAGGAACGTTACACCTTGAATATATCATTAGATGATTCTGAACTGCATATTTTGTATACACTTTTTTTCTTTATGAGCAACTTGTTAAGTCACAGAAAGAAAGAAACCAGAATTAACTAGATTCCTATGACTCAGCAAAATGTCAACTATGTTCAGTGAGATAGATAAGAGGTAATTCAGGGTCTCTCCTGATTTGTTTGGTTGAGTACATGATACTGCAACAACAGAAAGAAAATTAAGTGCACATAATTTGCCTAGTGAATATCATTTCATAAAGAAATACTGGAATTATAACTGCTTTTCTAAAAGCATGCATTGCCATGAAGACAGTGACATGTCTTTAAGACATGACAAAAGAAAAACTCAGTAATTCATTGTGAAGCGCCTATTCTACAATAGGGAAAACAGTATTTCATTGCTTGGTAAAACATTCAGAGTATCTGACATAGAAACATTTTTCTATATATTCCCTATAAGTGACAACGTTACGTTTATATAGATGAGTCAGACACTGGGATTTTTTCCACATAAAGAGCAGTATAATCTAGCTAAGAAATCGCATTTAACATCATTAGCATGAAGAGCACCCCATATTTTCACACAGCAAGAAGCCAATGAAATGTGCAGAGCTGTTAAGAAAGGTTTGCTTTCTCTATGGTTTCCTTAAAGTGTCCCCCTCAATGTTTATGCCACAAGAGAGGCTTTCTCAATTTCCCCAGCACACACGCTCTCTGGATAACACTGTGTAGTCAGGATTCTCAGATGGCAGCAAATATGCTTCATAGTGGACTAAGAAAAATAGATAAATATGAATCCAACTGGCTAAGAACTTTACTTACATTTTCTAAAAAGGCATTTTAAAACTGTGAAGAAGCTAAAGTACAAGAAGGCAACTAAGGCTCTGCTCCATCTATAGACAAGTCCCACACGGCCCCGAGTGGGCACAGCAGGATCCAAGAAGGAAGGACATCATTCAGGAAAGAGTGGCTCCTAAGCCTGTCTGCCTGATGTTTTTTTCTCTTGGTTCTTCTGGGAAAGAATAAAACAAATCCAAGGACATCTAAAGCAATACTGACATGCTTTGGATAAAATCTGTTCTTACATTAGAAAAGCAAGATAGCTGTTCTCATGATACCTCTGTCCTGCAGTATCATGCAATGCATAAAACAGCACTGGGCGTTCCACCTGTCCCTGGGATTCCTGGCTGACATGTCTAACTCTCTCTGTGGAATCATGAGCTCTTGAAGGCACAATAAAGTCTTTCCCAACTTTGTGGGCGCTATACCTAGCACAGAATCTGAAAGATAGCACATGCTCAATAAACTTCACCTGAATATTTACTATGTAAAAGAGAATTATTAACCAATAAATTTAATTAAACTTAATCTTCCTAAGCTAGCAGAGTACAATTTATTAAAGTCCAAACACAAGAGGCCTAGAGCTGTTATCACAGATTCACATCTCTAATAAAAATAATAATCAGATCTCAAGAGAATGTTCTAAATAGGTGTAATAGATAATATTGCTATTCTTTCCCTTGGTTTCTCCCTAATTAATTTTCCAATTGTGTGTTTCATGAGTTTCAGATGATTTCCAATAGGATTAAGGTTCAAATATAAATCTGTAAAGACAGCTGGAAACAAAATTACTGAAATTTTCCATTTCGCCTTTGGAAAATTCAAGAGTCAATAGCATGTGTTTGCCAAAGAGTCACCTTGTAATGAAGAAAATATCTGGCACAGGCTTGAATAAATCTTGCCCTTTAGAAAGGCAATAAATTCGGACATGGTGGCTCATACCTGTAATCTCAGTACTTTGGGAGGCTGAAGCAGGTGGATCACAAGGTCAAGAGATTGAGACCATCCTGGCTAATACGGTAAAAACCCCGTCTCTACTAAAAATACAAAAAATTAGCTGGGTGTGGTGGCATGTGCCTGTAGTCACAGCTACCCAGGAGGCTGAAGCAGGAGAATCGCTTGAACCCGGAGGGCAGAGGTTGCAGTGAGCCGAGATGGTGCCACTACACTCCAGCCTGGGCAACAGAACGAGACTCCGTCTTAAAAAAAAAAAAAAAGGCAATAAATTTTATAAAATAAAAGAACATATCCAGTACCTAAGTTTATTGTTTTTTCCCTATCATTTTGAATTCTGTGAACACTTTCTTCCTAGAAAGAATTGTACACTACTGAGATGTAGAGGCGAAAATACGGTGGGCACCCCACAAGTGTTACAGGGGATGGATCTCCCTCTTCCTCAGCTTATTTGGAAATCTGGTTAAGATTCACTATATTTCCATGTGCTTGGCTCAATATAGATGGTTCCAGCGTCTTAATGTGCTGTTACACGTATTGATTATTTCATATTTATTCTCACCATCTAAAGGCAGAGATTCACTGCTACACAGGTGAATTTTACATTATTGTTCTCCTAGAAGATCATGGTTGAAAATGATATAAAATGTTTTATTCAGGGTTATTTTATATCTGTTCAAAAATGGTGGACTTCCTTAAAAATCACATGTGCTGAACTGGGTAGCAGCTGGACTCATACTAAAACTTGCAGGTTTGAAGAAGAAAAGCATTTGGAAAATGCAGAGAATAAACACAGTATGAGGTGGTGACTCAGGTGAAGGCTCAACAATGGCTGAGAGAGAGGTAGAGATAAACCCATAGGGGAATCCACCTGCTACCTTTCATGCAGCCACCTCAAGTAACAACCTTGAAGATGCATGGCAGACCAGAGAGTTTTAGGCTCATTGCACTTTCCTAGGCTTGTTGATTTAGTCTCGGTGATTAGCTCTGCCTAGGTTCCTCCCTCCCCACTCTATGGTCTTGATTTGTCCCCTGACCCCTGCCTGGCATCACTCTTAGCTTCCCACCTCTCCTTGACAAGTATTCCCAGCATGCTTTGTGATTCCCAGCATGCTACCTATGAAGGATTTGGGACAGAAACCATTTCTTAGTATTATATTCATGAAAGACAGCAGAAGATTAAAATTAGCCTATGGGCTTCCTGTATACAAATCAACATTGCATTCACAGATCTGCTCATATAAGACAATTTTTACGACATGAATATGAAATGATTAAAAAATAAATTTGAGGAATTGCCCTTACCTAAGACAGAGATGATACACTTTTCAAAACAGCATTTCATTTGAGTATATTAATTCTTGCACTTATTTAATAAAAGTGTATTGAGCACCTACCATGTGGAAAGCATCATGGGGCATAAAGAGAGACATGGTTCTAGGTTCAAGAAGTCCAGAATCTAACATGGGAGGGAGATGTGTAAATATCTGTTATAGGAAATAAACAGAAGAGCAAAACACTTAGATACTAGGGAAGCATCTTAATTGCTTAGGAACAAAACCAGCCTCTGAAAGAGCAAACACTACTAGGGTAGAGATGTGTATAAAAGTGCTTCTGGAAAAGATAAACATAAACCATGCATTTTCAAATAGCAATTTGTTGCTTTGGGATCTGATGATAAGAATGAAGAAAAAAAAAAAAGAACACATGGATGATACACGTACAGGTTTTGTCCGTATCTGCAGAGGAAACAGGAAAAGCTGAAAGGCGGGGAGACAACTGACCCCATGGGGAGGAGCTTTACGTTCAAATAACGACATCTTCTGGCATCTCCAGATGGAGCTCTGAATTCATTATAGTATTACTTAAAGGACTTTATTAAAAGATCAAACCACACTGCACTTGTGGTTGAATGCCTTTATCAGAAATGAATCTTACCGTGTGTTAGGACAGGCTGACAGTGGCTCCCAAAGATGTGTCTATGCCCCAATCCTGGGACCCTGTGAAGGTTACTTTAGAAGGTAAGGTTCTCCAGATGTGATCACAGACCCTAAGTTGAGGAAATTATCTTGAATTATCTGGCTGAGTCTTAAATACCATCAGAACTGTCCTTGTAAGAGAGATAAAGGTGAGGATGAACAGAGCCCCACACAAAAGAGAAGAGGGTGTGGAGATGGAGGCAGAGGCCAGAATGAGGGACCCACAAGGCAAGGCATGCGGGCAACCACAGGAAGCCGGAAGAAACAAAGAATGGAATTCCCCCTAGATCCTCCTTAGGGAGTGCGGCCCATCTTGATTTTGGACTACAGATACTGATGCGGAACTTCTGGTCTCCAGACTATGACAGAATAAATCCTGTTGTTTTAATCTGCCAGTTAGTGGTCATTTTTCACAAGGGCCATAGGAAATGAATACACCGTTTATATGGAATTGCATATTTGATATTTTAGGGGAAATGCAGGAGAGTTCCATTGAAAATAGGATTAACATCCACTTTGAACCGCACAGATACATAATTCGTTCGGAGAAGGGCTTCGAGACGCTAAACCACTCTGCCAGGCTGTGGCTCTGCCCGTGCTCGGCGGCTGCACTTGCTCCTTACTGTGAAAGGAGCTAATCACTGTGTCGGTGGAACCTAAGGATGGAAGGAGAGGGGAAGGGGCCGCAGAACTGCTAATATGAGAGGACAGCACCTTAACCAGCTTCAAATTATCAGAAAAACACAAAGCCTACTAGTAAAGAGTTCAACAGTTGGTTACTGTGTTATCACAGAGATATAGAAAACTTATATATTCTAAAAAAAAAAAAAAAAAGATTCCTGTCCTTCCTCAGACTGTCTCGATTAGGTCAAATTCACTAACTCCACAGCAGGCTTCTCTCTGGTTCCACACATTGAGTCAGTACGGAGGACGGCCTCGGGAATCGAATCACAAACAGGGAAGGCGGTGCCCATACCTTCTGCGGGCCCCGTCTGGATGTTCATCTGGATACAGCGCTATTCCATTCTTCCCATTTTACCACCTGTCATTTGAGTTCTTAATGTACCTTAACATTGTCTTAATGAGTTCCATAAAGCCTTTATTTAGCAGGTACTGGAAGTCCATCTTGTTATGGATCTGAATTGATCCATGCATTGCTATCTAAAGGGAATGCTTCAGAAAAGCACACTTTACACACAGTGAACATAAGCAGCGATGGTCAGTGTAAAAATCTACTTTCTTCCACATAAAAACTTCTGTTTTACATGGTCTTAATCTCCATTCGATTATCTTCAGTCACTGCCTTCCCTACATCTCACTCCATAGGGTATGAAGGGGGCTCACTCTACCACCTGGGGCCAGCACAGGGACACGACTCAGGCCTGGCAACTGAACGCCATGCCTGTCCCACTGGAAACGACTGGTTCTGGGATGGTCAGGAAGCCCACGCTGAAGGAATGACAGCAGAACCTGGGACTTTCGGCTTGAATTCCTGGGAGAAATACCCATTCATTCATTCAACAAATAGTTGTTGAAAATCTGTACTGTGCCAGGTGTTCCCCTATGTTCTGGGGATATAACCATAAACAACAGAAAAAGTCTTTGCTCCTGTAAAGCTTATCCTACTGAGTAGAATAAACAAATAAAGGTATAATATCTGCAGAACTGAACACTGCTAAGAACAGAAATAAAGGAAAACAGTCACGCTTCTAAGATGCTAAACGGTGTGCCTGAAGGCACGGCATAGACAGAGCTGCCCATGGGCAAGAAGGAAAGAGGCAGACTGCTGATGAAAGAATCTGATTACCTAAATGCAGCCTGGCTTGAATCAAGACACTCTGATTCCCCTTATTGTTCAGGCCTATTTGATTTGAGATTTTGGTCACCTGCAACTGAAAAATGCTCAATAAGTACACTGTCCTGAGCCCCCACCCTTATCTTCCCTCTACAGCCAACATATTGCCAAGGATTATGTGCTTTTTGTGTGTATATGGCAGCTTTTCCATTATCATTATCATCATCTCACTCTAGGTCCTCATGTTAACAACCTAACTAATCCTTAGAGCCAATGTTTACTTATTGACTCTCCCCAGCCGCAGACACACACACCTTACATATCACCATAGCAGAAACGGTTTTAAACTATTGCTGAGTGCAAGTCACACAAACAGCCATATCAACCAGCTCCAATGGATCCCCACTGCACCCGTCCTGAAATTCAAATTTCAGGTCCTGGCATTCAATTCCCTCCACCATCTGTTTCCTTCCTTTCTGCACTACAGCAGAATCCCCTACACATTTCTCAGATGCGCTTCCTCCTTTAATCGGAGTGGTCTTCTCACTGTTTCCTGAATGTAGGATGCAGGCACCAACGCTCCTTGACCGCTCACCCGATGACACTGCAGCCCCTCCTGTCTGCGAGTTCTCATCATTTATTATCTTCGGGGTTCAACTCACATTTTGTCTCTGCTCTGAAGTCTTCTCACATGTGTGAAGGCCACAGTAAGGTTTACTCTTCTGAAATACTGAGGTCTGTCTCATGGAAAATGAATTACACCTCTGGAGAAGGAGCAGCACCTCACTCACGGGGAGCCACACAGCAGCCACGTGCAGCGGCAGATGGGGTGAGAGGGTACAGGAGAACCTCACTCCCCAGCGAGGAGCCTTGCTTGCTGACTGATGATTCTGGGGTGAGGAAGAGACACTGGCATGACCAGCTGATGAGTGTCTGGTTCCTGGGACATGACAGACAATTCCTATAGTCTACCTGTGGGAACAGATGAGGCTTGGACGAAGACACAGGGGAACAGGTTTAAATTCTATAAATTACTGGGTAGGAACAGAAGAGGGTAGGAGATAGGGGTTACATTTTGTCTCTCTTTCCAGATACCATTTTGACTTGTTAAAGAAAACCTAGTATAGGAACACTGAATACCGCCTGACACTGGTGTTTTCAAATGACTTACGGCACTACAAATATCAAGTTATAACAACAGCGTACCAATTTTAACATAGCAGGATCGAGGACTTTATTCTATGAGAACTACAAAAGACACAACACAAATGAAGAGCAAGAGGTAACTTTACATATTTTTTTTTTTTTTGGACAGAGTCTCGCTCTGTCGCCCAGGCTGGAGTGCAGTGGTGCGACCTTGGCTTACTGCAAGCTCCACCTCCCAGGTTCACGCCATTCCCCCGCCTCAGCCTCCCGAGTAGCTGGGACTACAGGTGTCTGCCACCATGCCCAGCTAATTATTTTTTGTATTTTTAGTAGACACGGGGTTTCACCATGTTAGCCAAGAAGGTCTCAATCTCCTGACCTCGTGATCCGCCTGCCTCAGCCTCTCAAAATGCTGGGATTACAGGTGTAAGCCACCATGCCCGGCCAAGATTACATAAATGTAAGCATCTTAATTTGATGATCTACTTTACAATAAACACAAGGACTATTTAGACATGTGGAGAGATGTAGGAGATGGGATGGAAAATCTACATATGAGAAGATAATGGACAAAAAGACCTGCTGGGTTAAGATGAGACAATGGGTGTTAAATCCAACAAACACAGCTCCAGAAACACAGAAGGGATTCAACGTCGATCAGCTCCTTGTCCCTGAGGAAGTTGGATAGATGGTCTTGTTCTCTTTCTTTTTGTTTATTTCTAAATTTCTTGCTATGTAGTTAAATTATACTTCTGTGATAAACTGAATACCTATTTTTAAACTACAGATTTTTGGCTAAAGATAAAAGTACATAATATGAGAATAAGATGAACCTATTTTTTCTGAGACTTACTGCTAAGCAGAAAGAGAGGAAACCAAGTAACAAAATTAAGTCCTGCAGAAAGACATCAGACACGACAGAGAAAACATACAACAACACAGGTGCATACAATTTAAAAAGAAAATCATGTAGAGATGTTATAACTAACAATTGTTATTATGAACGTATCCACAGCTATGGGAATGTAAGTGACAAAGATGGGCTGTTAATAAAGAGCAGTAAATGATTTTTCCATGGGTACAAAAAATAGAAAAAAATGAAGAAGACCCAGTATTTGATAGCACAACAAGGTGACTATAGTCAATAATGACTTAATTGTACATTTTTAAATAACTTAAAGAGTGTAATTAGATAGTGTGCAACTCAAAGGATAAATACTTGAGGGGACGACACTCCATTCTCCATGATGTGCTTATTTCACATTACAAGCCTGTATCAAAGCATCTCATGTACCCTGTCAATATCTACACCTACTATGTAACCACAGAAATTAAAAATAATAATAATAATTCTTTCTATGCATCTCTGAGAGTTGACAGAATTGGGGTCTGAATGAGAATATAAGGTATGACAAGGATACGGCTTCTTCCCAAGACATGTTACAGAGGGATGGAAAGAAGACTGTGTTAAACTAATAACATCTTAAAGGGACCTCATGACCTCACAGGCCAGAGCAGGCTATAGAGCATCTGGGTGCTGAAGAAAGAGAACTTCAGTGATACTGAAGTAAGAGTTAAGAGATGCACTCCCATTGCATTCTGAAGAGAGATCCCAGCAAGACCACTGACATCAGCTAGATTTTTTTCAGCCCAAAGTAATAAACCTGCAAATTATCAGATCTTGTTCACTACTCTGTACTTGGCTCTAATACGGTTAGTAAGGGGGCAGTGTCAGAATCCTTGAGAAAATAACCAGAACATCTTAGAATTTATTGTGCCCAAGACAATAGATAAATGTTCACTTGAGACCTCAAACAGATAATTTCAAAACTTTAGGAAAACAGCAGGCATTATCCCACGGCAATATGTTTTATGTCTGAATTTTAACTCTATTATTTCAAGCTATGTGTGTCACTGTAGAGGCAGCTTCAACTTCAATTTTGTAACTTAAAAAGATACGCGTATTTAGAACACAATGGGAAATGTTACCTAATACTACCTTGTAGACCTCCGAGCAACCACTATACAAAGAGACACTGTTGTTATGAATAAAGACAACATCGGTCATCAAATGTGAAAAGCTATCCAAATGAAATCCAGAAGAAAAAATTCCACTGAAGAAGAGAGAAATGGGCAAAGTAACCAAAGAAAGAATATTTACAATGAGGCCGGGCACAGAGGCTCACGCCTGTAATCTCAGCACTTTGGGAGGACGAGGTGGGCAGATCACAAGGTCAGGAGTTTGAGACCAGGCAGGCCAACATGGTAAAACACCATCTCTAGTAAAAATACAAAAATTAGCTGGGCATGGTAGCCGGCGAATGCAATCCCAGCTACTTGGGAGGCTGAGGCAGGAGAATTGCTTGAACCCGAGAGGCAGAGGTTGCAGTGAGCCGAGATCACACTACTGCACTCCAGCCTGGGTGACAGAGCAAGACTCCATATCAGAAAAAAAAAAAAAAATACTTATAATGAAAAGGAACATTAAAAGGAGGCAATACAAAGCAAAGTGAATTAAACCCCGGAACAAATTAAGACTTGCAAAAATTGCTAAATGCAATCAGAGATTTTTTTTACACTCGTAAGAGAAACCAGAAGAAGCTGCATTCTTTTGACAAAGCTCATAAGGATAAGAAAATAGAAAGACAGGTCCAGTTCCAAGATGGCCAAACACGAACAGCTCCAGTCTACAGCTCCCAAGGTGAGTGACACAGAAGAAGACAGGTGATTTCTGCATTTCCAACTGAGCTTTGAAGACAGTAGTGGTTCTCCCAGCACGGAGTTTGAGATCTGAGAACAGAAAGACTGCCTCCTCAAGTGGGTCCCTGACCCCCGAGTAGCCTAACTGGGAGACACCGCCCAGTAGGGGCCAACTGACAACTCATACAGCCAGGTGCCCCTCTGAGACGAAGCTTCCAGAGGAAGGATCAGGCAGCAACATTTGCCATTCTGCAATATTTGCTGTTCTGCAGCCTCTGCTGGTGATACCCAGGCAAACAGGGTCCTCCAGCAAACTCCAACAGATCTGCAGCTGAGGGTCCTGACCGTCAGAAGGAAAACTAACAAACAGAAAGGACATCCACACCAAAACCCCATCTGGACATCACCATCATCAAAGACCAAAGGTAGATAAAACCACAAAGATGGAGAGAAACCAGAGCAGAAAAGCTGAAAATTCTAAAAATCAGAGCACCTCTTCTCCTCCAAAGGAACACAGCTCCTCACCAGCAATGGAACAAAGCTGGACTAATAATGACTTTGACGAGTTGAGAGAAGGTGGCGTCAGACAATCGGTAATAACAAACTTCTCCGAGCTAAAGGAGGATGTTTGAACCCATCGCAAAGAAGCTAAAAACCTTGAAAAAAGATAAGATGAATGGCTAACTAGAATAAACAGTGTAGAGAAGACCTTAAATGGCCTGATGGAGCTGAAAACCATGGCACAAGAACTACATGACGCATGCACAAGCTTCAGTAGCCGATTCGATCAAGGGGAAGAAAGGATATCAGTGACTGAAGATCAAATGAATAAAATGAAGTGAGAAGA
Source organism: Macaca fascicularis (assembly GCF_037993035.2). Lineage (NCBI taxonomy): Eukaryota > Metazoa > Chordata > Mammalia > Primates > Cercopithecidae > Macaca > Macaca fascicularis. The sequence goes on along the minus strand of NC_088389.1, from coordinate 125,425,611 downwards.
GAAGTTTAGAGAAAAAAGAGTGAAAAGAAACGAACAAAGTCTCCAACAAATATGGGACTATATGAAAAGACCAAATCTACATCTGATTGTGGTACCCGAAAGTGACGGGGAGAACAGAACCAACTTGGAAAACGCTCTTCAGGATATCATCCAGGAGAACTTCCCCAACCTAACAAGGCAGGCCAACTTTCAAATTCAGGAAATACAGAGAATGCCACAAAGATACTGCTCAAGAAGAGCAACTCCAAGACACATAATTGTCAGATTCACCAAAGTTGAAATGAAGGAAAAAATATTAAGGGCAGCCAGAGAGAAAGGATGGGTTACCCACAAAGGGAAGCCAATCAGACTAACAGCGGATCTCTCGGCAGAAACTGTACAAGCCAGAAGAGAGTGGGGGCCAACATTCAACATTCTTAAAGAAAAGAATTTTCAAACCAGAATTTCACATCCAGCCAAACTAAGCTTCATAAGTGAAGGAGAAATAAAATCCTTTACAGACAAGCAAATGCTTAGAGATTTTGTCACCACCAGGCCTGCCTTACAAGAGATCCTGAAGGAAGCACAAAACATGGAAAGGAACAACCAGTACCAGCCACTGCAAAAACATGCCAAATTGTAAAGACCAGTGATACTAGGAAGAAACTGCATCAACTAATGAGCAAAATAACCAGCTAACATCATAATGACAGGATCGAAGTTCACACATAACAATATTAACCGTAAATGTAAATGGGCTAAATGCTCCAATTAAAGACACAGACTGGCAAACTGGAGAGAGAGTCATGACCTGTCAGTGTGCTGCATTCAGGAGATCCATCTCACGTGCAGAGACACACATAGGCTTAAAATAAAGGGATGGAGGAAGGTCTACCAAGCAAATGGAAATTAAAAAAAAAGCAGGGGTTGCAATCTTAAGTCTCTGATAAAACAGACTTTAAACCAACCAAGATCAAAAGAGACAAAGAAGGCCATTACATAATGGTAAAGGGATCAATTCAACAAGAAGAGCTAACTATCTTAAATATATACGCACCCAATACAGGAGCACTCAAATTCATAAAGCAAGTCCGTAGAAACCTACAAAGAGACTTAGACTCCCACACAATAATAATGGGAGACTTTAACACACCACTGTCAACATCAGACAGATCAATGAGACAGAAAGTTAACAAGGATATCCAGGAATTGAACTCAGCTCTGCACCAAGCGGACCTAATAGACATCTACAGAACTCTCAGCCACAAATTAACAGCATATACATTCTTCTCAGCACCACATCACACTTATTCCAAAATTGACCACATAGTTGGAAGTAAAGTACTCCTCGGCAAATGTAAAAGAACAGAAATTATAACAAACTCTCTCTCAAGACCACAGTGCAATCAAACTAGAACTCAGGATTAAGAAACTCACTCAAAACCGCTCAACTACATGGAAAATGAACACCTGCTTTTGAATGACTACTGGGTACATAACAAAATAAAGGCAGAAATAAAGATGTTCTTTGAAACCAATGAGAACAAAGACACAACATACCAGAATCTCTGGGACACATTTAAAGCAGTGTGTACAGGGAAATTTATAACACTAAATGCCCACAAGAAAAAGTAGGAAAGATCTAAAATTGACACTCTAACATCACAATTAAAAGTACTAGAGAAGCAAGAGCAAACACATTCAAAGCTAGCAGAAGGCAAGAAATAACTAAGATCAGAGCAGAACTGAAGGAGATAGAGACACAAAAAACCCTTCAAAAAATCAATAAATCCAGGAGCTGTTTTTTTGAAAAGATCAACAAAATTCATAGACCGCTAGCAAGACTAATAAGCAAGAGAGAAGAATCAAATAGACACAATACAAAATGATAAAGGGGATATTACCACTGATCCCACAGAAACACAAACTACCATCAGAGAGTACTATAAACACCTCTATGCAAATAAACTAGAAAACCTAGAAGAAATGGATAATTTCCTGGACACTTACACTCTCCCAAGACTAAACGAGGAAGAAGCTGGATCCCCGAATAGACCAATAATTGGCTCTGCAATTGAGGCAATAATTAAGAGCCTACCAACCAAAAAAAGTCCAGGACCAGATGGACTCACAGGCAAATTCTACCAGAGGTACAAAGAGGAGTTGATACCATTCCTTCTGAAACTATTCCAATCAACAGAAAAAAGGGAATCCTCCCTTACTCATTTTATGAGGCCAACATCATGCTGATACCAAAGCCCGGCAGAGACACAACAAAAAAACAGAATTTTAGACCAATATCCCTGATGAACACTGATGCAAAAATCCTCAATAAAATACTGGCAAACCGAATCTAGCAGCACATCAAAAAGCTTATCCACCATGATCAAGTTGGCTTCATCCCTGGGATGCAAGGCTGGTTCAACGTACACGAATCAATAAATGTAATCCATCATACAAACAGAACCAAAGACAAAAACCACATGATTATCTCAATACATGCAGAAAAGGCCTGCAACAAAATTCAACAGCCCTTCATGCTAAAAACTCTCAATAAACTAGGTATTGATGGGACGTATGGCAAAATAATGAGTTATTTATGACAAACACATAGCCAATATCATACTGAATGGACGAAAACTGGAAGCATTCCCTTTGAAAACTGGCACAAGACAGGGATGCCCTCTCTCACCACTCCCATTCAACACAGTGTTGGAGTTCTGGCCAGGACATTCAGGCAGGACAAAGAAATAAAGGGTATTCAATTAGAAAAAGAAGTAGTCAAATTGTCCCTGTTTGCAGATGACACAATTGTATATTTAGAAAACCCCACTGTCTCAGCCCAAAATCTCCTTAAGCTGATAAGCAACTTCCGCAAAGTCTCAGGATACAAAATTAATGTGCAAAAATCACAGGCATTCCTATACATCAATAACAGACAGAGAGCCAAATCATAAGTGAACACCCTTTCACAATTGCTTCAAAGAGAATAAAATACCTAGGAATCCAACTTACAAGGGATGTGAAGGACCTCTTCAAGGAGAACTACAAACCACTGCTCAGTGAAATAAAAGAGGACACAAACAAATGGAAGAACATTCCATGCTCACGGATAGGAAGAATCAATATCGTGATATTGCTCTTATGATATCATGATATCATACTGCTCAAGGTAATTTATAGATTCAATGCCATCCCCATCAAGCTACTAATGACTTTCTCCACAGAACTGGAAAAAACTACTTTAAAGTTCATATGGAACCAAAAAAGACCCCACACTGCCAAGACAATCCTAAGCCAAAAGAACAAAGCTGGAGGCATCATGCCACCTGACTTCAACCTATACTACAAGGCTACAGTAACCAAACAGCATGGTACTGGTACCAAAACAGAGATATAAACCAATGGAACAGAACAGAGGCCTCAGAAATAACACCACACATTTACAACCATCTGATCTTGGACAAACCTGACAAAAACAAGATATGGGGAAAGGATTCCCTATTTAATAAATGGTGCTGGGAAAACTGGCTAGCCATATGTAGAAAGCTGAAACTAGATCCCTTCCTTACACCTTATACAAAAATTAATTCAAGATGGATGAAAGACTTAAATGTCAGACCTAAAACCATAAAAACCCTAGAAAAAAACCTAGGCAATACCATTCAGGACATAGACATGGGCAAGGACTTCATGACTAAAACACCAAAAGCAATGGCAACAAAAGTCAAAATTGACAAATGGGAGCTAATTAAAGAGCTTCTGCACAGCAAAAGAAACTACCATCAGAGTGAACAGGCAACCTACAGAATGGGAGAAAATTTTTACAATTTACCCATCTGACAAAGGACTAATATCCCGAATATACAAAGAACTCAAACAAATTTAGAAAAATCAAACGACCCCATCAAAAACTGGGCAAAGGATATGAACAGACACTTCTCAAAAGAAGACATTTATGCAGCCAACAGACACATGAAAAAATGCTCATTACTGACCATCAGAGAAATGCAAATCAAAACCACAATGAGATACCATCTCACACCAGTTAGAATGGCAATCATTAAAAAGTCAGGAAACAACAGGTGCTGGAGAGGATGTGGAGAAATAGGAACACTTTTACACTGTTGGTGGGACTGCAAACTAGTTCAACCATTGTGGAAGACAGTGTGGCGATTCCTCAAGGATCTAGAACTAGAAATACCATTTGACCTAGCCATCCCATTACTGGGTATATAACCAAAGGATTATAAATCATGCTGTTATAAAGACACATGCACATGTATGTTTATCGTGGCACTATTCACAATAGCAAAGACTTGGAACCAACCCAAGTGTCCATCAATGATAGAATGGATTAAGAAAATGGGGCACATATATACCATAGAATACTATGCAGCCATAAAAAAGGTTGAGTTCATGTCCTTTGTAGGGACTTGGATAAAGCTGAAAGAATCATTCTGAGCAAACTATCACAAGGACAGAAAACCAAAAACCGCATGTTCTCACTCATAGGTGGGAACTGAACAATGAGAACACTTGGACACAGGAAGGGGATCATCACACACTGGGGCCTGTCATGGGGTCGGGGGAGTGGGGAGGGATAGCATTAGGAGATATACCTAATGTAAATGACGAGTTAATGGGTGCAGCATACCAACACAGCACATGTATACGTATGTGACAAACCTGCACATTGTGCACATGTACCCTAGAACTTAAGGTATTAAAAAAAATTTTTTTTTTAAAGAAAATAGACAATTTTTCTCAGGTTCCCACCACCTGAAAAGGGAACTCTTTAGATGGTAAAATACAAAACAAATGCTGACAAGAAGGGATTGCAGCCCACGATGAGTGACGCAGATATAAGAAAATGTTACTTTTTCTTTACAAATTCAAAAGGAGTTTGTCTTCTAGTCTCAACACCTATTTCACAGAAAAATGAGAGAAGTTCTGGGTGGAAGCACTAAAAGGAAGGAGGTGGCCTCTGAGGTGCCGCGGAGGTCTGAGACATGAGGCGATCCCGGGAGAGGAAATGCCTGAGCAACGGGCCGAAAAGCGCAGCTGCAGCACCGGCGTTAGGTTTGTTTGCTGACTTATTAGCTGTCTCCTTGTAAAGGCAATTTGATTAATCAAAAGTACGGATGATGTGATGGGTAATTTCATGCGTCAATTTGACTAGGCCAGGGGTCCCAGATATTTGGTCAAACATTATTCTGGATGCTTCTACGAGGGTGTTTTGGGAGGAGATTAACCATTTAATTGGTCGAGTAAAACACACTGCCCTCCATACGTGGGTGCGCCTCAACCAATCAGCTGAAGGCCTGGATGGAACAAAAATACTGACCCCCTACCACCACCAGAAAAGAGAGAATTCTCTAGAATTCATCTGCTGCAGCAGCTCTTCTGGCCTGTCGGCCTTCAAACAGAACGTCAACTCTCCTTCAATCTCCAGCCTGCCAGCTCACCCCACAGATGAGATTTCCCAGGCTCCATAACCACACGAGCCAGTTCTTTACAGTAAATCTCCTATGTGTATCCTATTCATTCTATTTCTCTCACACAGAGCCTATAAAGGAAATTTGGGGAGTGGTGGTTAAAAAAGAGAATCTGGGTCCACATTACTCTGACAGGTTGGAATGCAGTTTGAGTTTAATTAAATGGTAAACGATAGTTGTAGGTGATAAATACCTACATTTGAATTCAAAATGCCAACTGTAAAAGTAAAGGGGATTTTAGGTCAAAGTTGGCTTCTCAGTTTTATTTTTATAATACTACCCTGAATGCTATAACTCTGCTGACTCATTACTTCAGTCTCATCATTCCCTGTGTTTCCATGAATCTGAGCTAGCCACCCATTTATTCACATTCTATAGATATTGACTACTGATCATATTCTGGGCATGGTGCTAGGTGCTGGTGATACAAAATACCTCTCAATTATATCACAGTCATGTGACAGTGATATATGCAAAAGCTACTGCTATATAATAAGCCCAGTGTAATAAGAGAGGCACATAAAGGTACCTATTGTGGATTTTCCATGAAAAGAGTAATGAAAGTGAGGAAGTGTGGTCAGGAAAGGCATCATACAGTTTGGTTTGTAATATTCCAAGAGAAATTAGGGAAAAGGTATTGTGGATTTTTCAGGAAAAAAAATATGCAAAGACACGGTGATAGGAAAAATGTTACATACCTGGCTGAGGGAAGACAGTACCATGGGGGCAGGACAAATGCGGAAGGGAATTAGTCACTCAGAAAAGCCGAGGAGAAAAACTGAAGATGCTGGTGTGCTTTTCTTAGGAGTTTGAATCTAATATTGAAAAATGTAACCATGAAATCAGCATGAAGGCAAAACTTGCTTCCTTAACGTAAATGTGTTAAAACTGAATAAATACATGGACTCATTCTGTAGACAGGTGCCCTGTGGTTATCAACTACACTGTGGCAGGTCACCTCCTCTGCCCTGCCTCATACTTCTTGGCTCTCCTTTTACTCTGGCTAGTGCTGGGCTAACGGGCTCCACACAGTGTAATGTGGCAGCGCCTTCCTAAGCGTTCTTAGGAAGTTACTCCTAAGAAGTTAAGTGTTCGAGTTCTCTTTTTGTCTCTTGGCCTCTGCGATGCCTGCAGACACCCAGTCGCAACCCATTCATTCATATTCCTCTCCTGAGAGCCAGGAATCAGTGCCCCAAGGGCAGTGCTGAATCCCTGGACAGGACTCGGGATAAATGCAATCCCCCCCGACCACTGTCTCTCAGAGGCACAGCTGTGAAACACATTCTACCAGCTTCCTGAGAGCTTCCCAGGGAGTTCATGCCCCAGTTGCTCACAGAAGTGACCAGCTCAGTGATGTCCCCTGTTGTTGGAATTTTCTTCTCTATTCCATTCTTCCCTCTTTTATGAGCTCACTTTCCAGAAGAGGCTACCTGCACCAATGCCCATCACAGGCTCAGCTTTCTAAGAAAACTCTGGCTGGGACAGCGGACTTTCCAGAATGGAATGTGGGCAGTATTCTAAAATACTAAATAAAACACAATAGGAAAATCAAAGGGATGAATGTCACACGGCATGAAGAAGGAGGTAGAGGATATCTGCCTAGCCTGCCAAAAACAAAACAAATTGACAATCAACCCTGGCCACCCAGGAGAAGAGCTTTGTCACAGCAATTCTTCCACATATCCCAGAAAAGAGAGGAAGAAATGAGGACAGTAGAATCAACTGTGCCATCCAAAAAGGGAAGGCTGCCCAATCTCTTCTCTAGAATGTGTCAACTGTGATTTATGAAATGACATATGCTATTTTTATATTGCAGTGTTTGCTTATCTATAGGTAAGATCTTCTCACTACTTATGTCATGTTATCATTATATTCATGAAGACGACGACCATTGCACAGACAAGTACATGTGAAGAACCATGAAGAGAGATTTTACCCTACTTGCGAGCTAACAAATGAGCCTGACGGTTTGTTTCATGGTTGCGGCAGAAGATTCCTGGGTCAAAGCAAAGGAGTGTATTACTTACAGCATAGCAAACAATATGAGCACCAGCATGTCTGCATCAATTTCCTTGCCTCCAAGTCCTCTGGGGAAACATGGATGGGCACAGTTGGATGTGTGCACAGGCAGTGGGTTACATGACAAGTGAGGAGCCCTGAGCTTAGGGAATTCAGAGTTTTCTATGGGCAGCAGGCATTGCTTGCCCTTTGGCAACATTGCTGAAATAAATCTCTTATAGTTCAAGATGTATTGATAAGCGTGTTAAGCTTATTTTTATACATGAAAAATAGCAAATTATTATTTTATAGGGTTATTCACAGTATCTCAAAATCTATGTGATATTAGCTTAGTTTTATTATAATTTTTAAAAACCATTTGGGTTCCTTTAATTGTTAATGGATGAGAATAAAAAGAGATAAATTAGTTGATTTCTTAAAGCTAAGCAAAATCATTTTTTATTGAGGAACCCAAAACTTTTCCTAACTTTTACAAATGTTTGTAAATTGTAGGTTCTGTGACAGCCTGTGCTATAAAATTTCATAGGCTTATAAGAGCTTTCTTAACACAACTGTGGACTTTTCTCCTGATGTTGTACAGCAGTTCAAATTAGCACAAGAATCATAAACCCTATATTTGAACAGCTATATATTATTATATAGATATTTATTTTCCCATTTGATGTTGCATTACTTTTTCTATCAATCTTCTAACAATAAATTCATAAATATCTTAATTATAGCAAACGTGAAGTTCTTAAAGTTGAGAATCATCAAATATATTTCTATTACACAGATATATTCTTCAAAAAGTCATTTAAAATAGGAAACCTAATTGGGAGACACCTTAAAAGGTAATCTCCCACAACAGAGGCTTTGCTTAAAATACTGTTCTCTTTGTATTTGTGTTAATAATTGATTTGTCTTCGAAATTAAATTAGGAATCTATTGTATCTAGTGGACTTGAAATCAAAGCCCTTTCCCCATCTTTATCTTCACTGCTGTGTTCAAAAAGACTAGACTCCAGGGACCTGTTAGAAGCTGGGTTAGAGATAGGATGTCTGAGAGACACCCTTCTTTCATAGTCTGAGGATATGCATGTGTGTATATGTGTGTGGGGAGCAGGTGGAGGAGGTTAACTGTATCAGGGCAGGCATAATACTGTATTTTAAATCCCTCCTTCTGTTATACATGTAAGCTGTAAATAGTCTCTGCTCCCAGTGGCAGCAATCATAAACTCACGTAGTTCTGCCCGTAATTTTATTTAATTTAACATGTGACATTGAGACAGAGTTTTTTTTAATTCACTTATAACTTCTTCCTCCCCCACATTCCAGCCAAATAAATACATACTTATAGAAAAATGTGACTGTTTTCCTGGGCACCCAACAATTCAACTGTCCCTAAAACACCAGGTTCAACTTAAATTCTATTAGCTTGTCTGAGGGCTAAGATATCTCAAAATCCAAGACAAAGTATCATTTGCGCATATGGAGGCAGCTCTGATTGAATAGATATCTAAAACTGACAGGTAATATTTTAGATCAAATCACTCCATTAAGACAAAGACTAATTCAATTGCTTGCTCAGTTTCCAAAGAAACCCTTCCATTTCGGTCTAGTGTTCCATAAACATTGACTTTACATTAAAAGGACAGTGAAGAATCTGAGCTGGCCAGAAAGTTGAAGCTCAAGGTTGTAGAAGATTTGAGCTACCACGTCCAAGCCTTTTAAAAGATTCCCAATATGTATGTATATCATTTCCCTAGCTCTACACTTGCCTGAGAAACCATGACATTCGATAACTTTTTTCCATTGGATTTGGTTACAAAGTAAGTCAAGGAACTACAAGAAATATATTTCCTGGAAAAACATAATATTATATATATTATATATTCAAAACTCCGTAAAGCATATAAAGTATAAGCATATACTGAATTATAAGGCATAACTCAATATATTGATTTTAACCTAAAATTTTCTTAAGGCCTCAATTGCAAATGCTTTAATTGCCAGTGGTTCATAAACACATCTGTGAATTAGAAGCAAGTAATATCCTCTGTTTTTAAACTCTCAAAAAATGTGATTATACTTAATCAAAAGTAATTCAAACCACAGCCCAGGCAATACATATTAGACCATGTCCTCTTGGTAATTTAATTCTTAGCAATAATTTTAACTGCTGCCTTATTAAGTAGGTATGCTACTTAAATTATAATCCTGTAGTTATAAGGTTAAAACTGTTTTAAAATCTCAAATGTTTTTAGGTTTCAATCACTCTTCTTATTATGACAAAAATGTTCATTAACTGGAACACATGCAGTATCATTTTTAGCCACCACTTTATGGTATTTTTAAATTTTTATTACCAGAGTAGTCATTTCATTATAAAATTTTAACAAAGCTAAGCATATACTCCAATTTTTTTTTCAAAAAATAGATTTACTGTAGGCCTGTTAAGGCTCTCATAAGTAATGAATTTCACACTTTCCTTTTATACCGTATCACAACACATCAAGCAGATATATGAAATCCTTGACAAATGACATTTAAAACAATTCTATGCTTTATATGTCAAGTGGAAAAGGACATGTGCACAATCATGTACAACCAAGCGTTCGCACATGCTCTTACAACGTGGAGCAACCCGGCCTGGGGCAAGCAACCTTCCAGTGAAGAGTCTCATCAAAGGTGCGGAAGCCCATTCCAGACCAGGCGACGGTCAGTCTGAGGGTTCGTTCCGACATCCAAGCTTTATAAAGTACTTTGAAGACTGATACAGATGTCCTAGGCAATAAACTTCCCAAAAAGAATGGAGAACGATCCCAAGGCCAATTACACCTTTTTCATTCAGAAATCCAGGCTAGTTTGATTTAGAGTCATACATAAATGAACGGCTATTTCTCAACAATTGTTTGATTTTTTTCAGCCTCTTTATTTTTAATCTACATCTCTGAGATAAAATGCATCAATTTAACTACATTTACTTATTTTGAGTTTTTCTATTGGTCCATGTTTCCTTTAAGCACAATTTTGAATGTTTTTTAAAGTAACCATTTGACTTTGAAACAAATTTACAGAAAACATGGAAGAACTATGCTAACATGCTGTATCACCCCTGAATACTTCAATGTGCATTTCCTACAACAAAGATGATCTCCTATATAACCATAATATGATCATCACAGTCATCATGGATAAAGCTCCAATATTTAATTCTCAATCTTGTTCAAGTTTCACCAATTCCCAATCATGTCTTTTATAACACAAGCATTTAATGCAGAATAGTATTTAGTTGCCTTGTTTTTCAGTCTCTGTCAATCTGGAATGCCGCTTTCCTCACCCCACTCAACCTCTGACAACTTGCTATAGGTCACCACCAGTGCTGTCTCCTGTCTCTCCAGGTCCCCATCCTTGCTATGCTGTGGATGCTTATCTTACCCTGCTGGTTTCTGAATGCTCCGCCATGGCCCTGGGCCTCCCCACTACCCAGCATGGATGCCTAAGCTGAACTGAAAGACTTTGGACTCAACTGTTCAAAAAGAGGAGAGAAGAGGAAGAGGAAGAAGAATACCAAGTAATTGGATTTTTCTTTTTTCATGATTGAACCAATGTCTTGGAATTGATTATCATTTCCACGGGCTACTTATGCTCTGTACTATTTGTATAGAGTTTGGTGAAAATGAATAAAGGCATCTGAACTCCTTTTTTTTTTTTTTTTTTTTTTTTTGAGACAGAGTCTCACTCTGCCACCCAGGCTGCAGTGCAGTGGCGCAATCTCAGCTCACTGCCTCCTCACAGGCACCTGCCACCATGCCTGGCTAATTTTTTTGTATTTTTAGTAGAGATGGGGTTTCACCATGTTGGCCAGGATGGTTTCAAACTCCTGACCTCAAGTGATCCACCTGCCTCGGCCTCCCAAAGTGTTGGGATTACAGACTTGAGCCACTGCACCAAGCCTGAACTCCATTTTTTATAGAGTACCATTTGACACTAAAATTAAGAGTCTGTTACTCATCTGCAGAATCTCTCTTTAAATGGTATTACTAAAAGGTCCAAAATGAAACATCTGCAAAAATAATTACTCCTATACTCTGTGAGATATCTTTCCTGACACATTTTATATCATAAGTGAGTTTCCTAACTAACCCACACACACTCTATAGTAGGCTTACCCTTCTTTCCCCAGGCTGGCTGGCAAACTTGAAAAACCTAACCATTTAGGGGAAAAATTGAGGCAATTAAAATTAAAAGTGTTTTAGGCTAAGTAATGAATAAATTAACCCACTGAAAAGTTACATCAAAGGCTATTACTCAGCATTTTACCAATTACAGGAATTTCTGCAACATCTGCCCAGCCATTTGTTTGTGTATCCCTGGGATCAGTGCCCAGAGTTCAATCATTCTCTTGATTCTTCCTGTTATTTTCAGGGACTCGATGAGAGCAATACGTGACCTTTCACTCACTCTCAGGCAAGGAAACAAATTGAGAGTCAGAAAATAACTCTTAGATAAATTGTGACTAATCCAACTCTTATTACGAGACACAAATATTGATTAATCTAAGCTACAATGGAAGTCAGATTTGCCCACACCCCTTCTCCCACATCACAATGTCTTCATGTTCAGAAAGAAACAGCAGAGTCACAAGGATGATTTTAACATGAAGAGATGTGTTCAAGTCTTTGTTCCCGTCCTTTGGTGAAGGATAAACAGATAAAACAACATAAGGAAAATGCAAGAATCTATGGTCTGTCCTCAGAATTTTATACCCACTTCCACTGAAAAGTTCAGAAGAAAAAACAGGTGAAACATTTATTGCTTTTATATTAACAGTAACTATCGTGAAATGCAAAGAATGCAGTCCTTTCTGGATACTGTATCCTCAAAAAGATGAAGCGTATGCAGGATGATTCAAAATAGTCTAAACAAACAAACAATAAGTCTATGGGCACTGAAGTTAGGAAAACATTTCCCCTCATGTAGAATCCTCCTAACAAAGTTTTCCCATGTATTTGTCGGGTCAAATAACATTCAGATAAACTGCACATAATCCCTAAAATGCCAAATATTTAGAGAGCTTTTTTTTTTTTTTTTTTTCCTGAGTCGGAGTTTTGCGTTTTGCTCTTGTTGCCCAGGCTGGAGTGCTATGGCGCCATCTCGGCTCACTGCAACCTCCATCTCCCGGGTTCAAGCGATTCTCCTGCCTCAGCCTACTGAGTAGCTGTGATTACAGGGGCCTGCCACCATGCCCGGCTAATTTTTTGTATTTTTAGTAGAGACAGGGTTTCACCATGTTGGCCAAGCTGGTCTTGAACTCCTGACCTCAGGTGATCCACCCACCTCGGCCTCCCAAAGTGCTGGGATTACAGACATGAGCCACCGTGCCCGGCCTAGAGAGCTCTTCTCATGAAGGGCCATTTCATGCCATCATCAACAGGCTGCCTTGGTGGGTGGCCAATGTGCTTCTGGAAAACCAGCTGCGAATAACGTGAGCAACTCATGGTGTCTATGTGAGAAGGAAACTTTTCAATGTCCTTATTGACTTTCTTCTTGGTATTCAAGGTGGTCTCATTATTATAGTTACATAGTTTTATCTGGAAGAATTACTTGATCTAAAAGGTAATTTAAAATTAGTAAAATTTATTAGATATGAGGATAGTAAGTTTCATCAACGAAAGAAGACTGAAAACACCCACAATAGTAGTACTGAAATTCTAAGTGTCACTCAGCGACTGGCGAGAGCCCCGTCTGGTGCTAAGTCCATTTGGAACATCTGTCCCTGCCCTCCCCTCCTCCAAGAAGAATGTTCACTGTAAACGAGAAGAGCTTAATTTCTATGGGCTTTGTAATCCTTCCACTGGATTCCAAGCAAAATGACTATTAATACAACTAATCCTGAGAATAAAAAATAATCACAACTATGTAATAAAAACAGGAAAGGTGGTGCCAGGGTCTCACTCAGATTTCATTGCTTTGCTTTTCTCCAGGAAGGTCTTTTTGAAGCCCTGTTTATTCAATAGTAAGAGTGACCTCTAGTGACTTATCTTGTTGTTGTATTTTGCCAGTTGGTTGGTGAATTACTCTAGCATGCGTTTCTATAAGTAACTCATTTATGTGTTTATATTTAAGCCAAACAGCAGTTTCCGTTACAAGACCTAAGGATTTTGATTTGATGTAAGTAACCACGTTTTATTAACAAAGCCTTCTCACAAAAGCAGATTAAAGTTGAATCTGAAACACGGTACAGCATCTGACCAAAGGAGTCCAGTGCGTTTTTGGGAGGGGCACACCAAGTGTAGGATTTAACTAAGGCGTAGCTGAATCATGATGCACAGTGAGTGCATGAACCCATGTGCGTGCCTTGTGTGTGAAGAACCCAGGCTTGAGCCCACGGGTAGAACAGCACTGAGCTACGGCAAACTTTTCATGACAGCTTAGGAGAACTGCTGGAAGCTACCCTTGGTTATTCTGGAGTAATCTAAATTTACAAACATGGCCACTAGCACTTATTGGAACTTATTTCAAAGGAGATTTTCGTAGGAGGGGGCTGAAGTTGAGAGTGGGGATATGCCACTGAAAGACAAAAGTGATTTCAGAAGAAGGAGGAAGACATTTTAAAAATTCTAGTCTCATGGTTTGATTAATCAAGAAAGAAAGACAACTCCCTGATAGAGATTTACTCCAAGCCAAAAAAAAAAAAAAATGTAATATTATGTAAACATTTTTATGTGTGATAAAATATGGATACATTACAATTTGCTCAACTGTCTGGAATATCATCATTATATCAGAATCATAGCCCACTCTAGAAATAAAGGCTTCCTAGGTGTTTACCAAATTAAGGAAAATAAAAAACAGGGAACCCAATGGTAAATTAAATAATGTAAAATATTAGCATCCAGAGATGAATAATTTTCAAGATCACCTAAATGACTGGCTGAGTTTTGTCTTTAAGCAAGAACTTTCTACTATGAGAAACCAAGCCTCCAGGCAGGGGTGTTCAAGTGCTATTCCCTTAGTAGTTAGGGCAGGTTATTAATTTGGGGTTCTTAAATTTAGTTTCGCCTACAGGCGCTCTGTCCCTATAGTGCATGGAAGTTAATTAGCATCTTAACTCTGAAGCTGCCAAGGTCGGCAAAACTGTAAGCTGCTAACATCTAAGTTGATGCAGTATGATGTAATGTCTGCCAGTTTTTTCCCTGTTAGACTTAATTCCTATAAAATGTTTCAATCCTAAAAAGGAATAAATGACAGCATTTGCAGGCTAATCTCTTATTTAGATGTTCTTTTCAGGTTTTACGAAAACGTCCACTTTCTCAATGAATATTCAAATACATAGATTAAAAAGTCAAAACATGCATGGTATATCTTAGACTACCCCACAAGAGGAAAGTCTATTGTAAACAAAATCGTCTTTTTCGGGTTGCAATTCCATAGAATTTTTTTAAGGTTCCTTGTGTTCAGGAACATGTTCTGCAAATCCACTTCCAAATATTACCCATAATAAAAAATACAAAGTTTTCCTGATAGCCTAGGGCAAGTTTTTTAAACCATTTGCGGTACTTACGTGGATTTCCTGCTCCTACAGGGCTCCAAGAGCGAGTGGGGAGAAGGAGCAGCACCTGGAGGACGGCCCAGGCTGCCGAAGCCATGCTCACTCGGGCCAGGCGCCCTGCGACCCGGGCACGGCGATGGCCGCTCTGCGTCGCTCCTGCTCTCACTCCCGTCCGCTGCGCGGCTCCGACGCTGCTCCCTCCACTCTCCAGTCCCCGGCTCTCTTCTTCACGCACTGGCAGCCCCGCCCGTCGGGGAGAAGCCCCAGCCTCGCCTCCCCGCTGCAGACGCTCCCGCCTAGCAGCGCCCGGCCCCAGGCGTCTCCGAGGTTGGCCCCGCGGACTCGCACCGCAGCTTTCGGGAGCGCTCGGGGCCGCGCGGCGCCGCCCCAGGCTCGGAGGCGGCAGGTTCGGGCGCGTCCCGGACACTAGGCGCGGGAGGCGGTCGGCGGCCACGCGAGTCAAGAGGCGAGGGAGCGGGACGGACGCCCCAGCTCCCCCGGCGCTCTCCTCCCGTTACACCGGCAGCTCCCTCCGTCCCTCCCTCCCACCGGGGCGGGGCGGCCGCGGTGCACGGGCTCGCACCAAAGACCGCGCCGTCAGCCTCCGCCTGCAGGTGGAGAACGCCGGGCTTTATCACTCCGCTAGTCACCGAACCCAGGAAAATCCTGTCCTGCTTGAGTTCAAACAGGGAAGGTGAAGCAGAAATAACTCTGCGGCGTGTACTCGGGCGGGCGCGCGCACACTTTGATTTTGCTAGGAATTCTGACTTGTAGAGAACCAAGCTGGGAAACCGAGCCAGGAGCAGGGCGAAGCCACTGAGCCCGGGTTGTGCTAGTGCAAGCGTTTGTTTAAAGTTTTGATATTTTGTCTATCACGGATTTTTTTTTTTTTTTTTTTTTTTTGCTATTACATTCAATTTTAAAACTATTTCATTCATTCAAGATTAGCGTTACTTAACAGTTGCGCCTGAGACTAGTGCGTTAGTCCCTTCACCCTAGTCCTGGCCTTGGTGGAAGTCTAAAATTTACATTTTATTCCAGTTTTCTGTCCAAAGAAGCGCCCCCTGAAAGTGTAGGATGAGGAGCTCAATTCAGCAGCGGCTAACACTGCACTCCTCGTGCGCCTGCTGTGTGCTGGGCGGCGGGTTGTGTGGGGCGCGGGGGGCGTGGGGGGAGCCTTTCTCTTTCTGTCTTCCTCTGCTTCTCAAATTCACAGGACGGGCAAAGATTGACAAACTCACATTACCACCACCAGAAGATTCCAAAAAAAAAAAAAAAAAGATATTAACTTTTTTAGGTGGTGTCTCGAAGACACAGCTTTTAATCTTCCCTTTGGAAAGAGAACTTTGAAAGGCTTTTTCTTCATTAAAATGAATTCAAATGTAATACTGATAGAAGAACCACCTTACAAAGTCATTCTTGAATTATTAATTGGGTTCACTTAAACTACTTTTGCACAAGAACTCTGTAAATAGCACCTCTTTTATTACAGAAAAAAATTATAAATCTAAAGTTTTGATTGACAGATCAGTTGCCTTCAGTGAGATAGAAAGGGAGAAAATGGAAATCATTTTCTAAATTGGACCTATAGTAAAACAACAAATGTCAATCTATTATTGTACCAATTTGTCAGACGTCAGAAGGAGTCTTGAAAAATGTGAACTTGGTCAGGTGCGGTGGCTCACACCTGTAATCCCAGCACTTTGGGAGGCTGAGGGGGGCGGATCACGAGGTCAGGCGCTCCAGACCATCCTGGCCAACATGGTGAAACCTCGTCTCTACTAAAATATAAAAAATTAGCCGGGCATGGTGGCGCGCGCCTGTAGTCCCAGCTACTCGGGAGGCTGAGGCAGGAGAATCGCTTGAACCTGGGAGGCAGAAGTTGCAGTGAGCAGACATCGTGCCACTGCACTCCAGCCTGGTGACAGAGCAAGACTCTGTCTCAAGGAAAAAAAAAAAAAAAAAAAAAAAAAAAAAACTTGGGTGTTCAAAGTGTTAGGCTTAGTGGAGAAAGGCCAAGAAACTTCTACGGTGGTAGACATTTGCAATTAAAAAAAAATGGCTTCATTAAGCTGTAAAATCACTAATGTAGTAAGGGTGAATGCATTTTTTACAACATTGGAGGAATAGATTTATGAATATTATTCCCAATACATAAAATATACATTTTACACACTTATAGGTACACTCAAAATTTGTCCCAAATTGTTCATGTCTACTAAAGGTATACACTATTTTGTATGGTTAAAGCAATAAGCGTCAGCATTTTCTTCTAAGACAGGAAGCTTGTAATTGTTGTTTTGATTCTCCTGCTTTTGACTTAAAACTTATTTAGGTTTATTCTACTTAAGTTTTCTGGTTAGGGGACTTGAAGTCCTTAGAATGCATTTTATGAAATGCATTTTATGTGGCTATAATTGCTGCTACGTGGTTAAGTTATTATTTAAATCAGCATAGACACTTGCTGTGATGATAATGCTGGCAATGAACTTTGCAGACTAAGAGTAGTGAGGCTCTAGAAATTACTTTGCTTAGTAGAGAAGCATCCGTCACAATCATCACACACTACACACTTCCTGGACAAATGAAGGCATAAATTCGAGGTGGCTGATGTAACTAGAACACTGGATATCCCAGAAAAAATATTAAATATCACAGATATAAATGTTTTATACGTTGCCACTTTATTTCCTTTCTTCCCTACTTTCCGTGGTAATGCAATTTAAACTTTGAAACTTCTCACTTACCTTCTATTTAACCTTAACATAGATAATAAAGACATTTTTTATTTCAATCTGGATAATGGTTGCATGATTCAACCAGAATAAGAAGGGAATAAGATCTACTTTGTAATAGCACATATTTAGGAAGTGAGTATATTTATATTGGAACAAATGATGATACTGAGGTGGGTTTGATGACTAGCTTCTGGATTATAAGAATGCAAGTGTTTGTTAAGACAGAGTCTTTTGAAATTTGTTCTTAATATTTTGAATTAGAAAAGGAACATTTAAAAAAGAATTGTATAAAGATAGTGTTAATAATTGCCACTACCATCACCCCAACCCCACTGAGGTAACCAATGATACATAACAGGCTGACGGGCTGGTATGTGTCCTTGTGTATCCTTGTTTTGGCTCTTCTTCCTCTTTTTTTTTTTTTTTTGAGACAGAGTCTCGCTCTGTCACCTAGACTGGAGTGCAGTGGTGTGATCTTCGCTCACTGCGACCTCTGCCTCCCAGGTTCAAGCAATTCTTGTGCCTCAGCCTCCTGAGTCGCTGGGACAACAGGTGAGCGCCACAACACTCGGCTAAGTTTTTGTATTTTTGGTAGGGACAGGGTTTTTCCATGCTGCCCAGGCTGGTCTCCAAGTTCCTGAGCTCAAGTGATCCACCCGCCTTGGCCTCCCAAAGTGTTGAGATTACAGGCGTGAGCCATCACACTCAGCCTTGGCTCTTCTTATATGTAAACACATACAGCATATAGAGTTGTGCTTACTTTGTTTCAATAAGGTTTTACCTTGTACTTTATACTCTCATCCTGCAATTTTATCTTCTCTCTTTGTAGTATACCATGCGCATTCCAGTCTAAGCTAGAACTTAGTTTTCAGTTCTATAAAATAGAGAATACAAAAATATAACCACATTTGCCTGCCAATCTAATAGCACTTTAATTCCTAAATAGATCTACTTTCACAAATATGCTACTTCTCAAAGAATTATTTTTCTTATGATATTTTTCTAAGCAATGCAATGTGATATTAATCAGATTTTTGAAAACACTACTGCATTAGTCAAGGCCCAGAAAGAAAGCATGATTCGCTCAGATAGTTTAAAGGAACAGGCTGTAAAGAAAAGTGAAGAGATCCCCTAGTGACGTTGTGGCACCCAAAGACAAGCAATAGCAGAAAGCCTTTGCCACCGGCAGCAGAGGGGCAGGGGGAGGAAAGGTTGTTGCCAGATCCCCAGAAAGCAGCAGCCGAGGAACAGAAAGGTCTGCAGGAGCTGTAGTCATAGAAGTAAAACAAGTTGTCCGAGTGTGGAAACAGGAGTGAGTAGGGAAGAAACTTTTTGAGCTCTGGTTTCTGAAACCTTCCTTTGTCTGTGGGTGTGTCTCATTAGCCAAAACCAACTGGAAGTCAGCTGGGAGGGGAGCAGGGTGACACTCGGGCAGGAAGGGTGACACTGGGGCTGGAAGGGTAGAGGGTGGTTCTGAGGACCTCCACAAAGAATGGCCGGCACATCCTAGAACATTAACACTTACCAAATAAAAAAAAAAAGTTTATTTTTGTTTTGTGCATTCATGTTCTTTAACGAACGATTTATAAAGTAATGGCTTAGAATAGAAATCTAAAACTTTTATTTTTTAAATTATGAACTGAAGTAATCATACTTGCTAGAAATTAAACCAGAACTTTGAGGTCAAATAGGTTACTCTTTCTTCTATTTATACTAACAGGAAAGATTAATAGTGCTGAATATCGTAGTTTTGAATGGAGCTTTGTATTAACTTCAACATCAGGAAATCACCAGAGTCCACTTACCTTTCCTTATTTTTCACAAAAATAGAAAGATTGATGTTCTCATAGAGCAAAAAAGATGAGGTCTCACTTCTTGTGGCCTTCTGACATCCATCAATATTTTAGGAAAACAATTCTCACATTTCAGAGCCAATTGGGAATTAAGTTGAGCTGAAATACAAAGGGAAATATTCTTTATTAAAGCATTGTAAATTATTTTTGTGAAATGAATAAGCTAGCCTAAAATCTAATCCTTCCAAACT
Organism: Macaca fascicularis; assembly: GCF_037993035.2. Classification (NCBI taxonomy): domain Eukaryota; kingdom Metazoa; phylum Chordata; class Mammalia; order Primates; family Cercopithecidae; genus Macaca; species Macaca fascicularis. Next base: position 125,405,797 of record NC_088389.1, on the reverse strand, counting down.
ACAGTAGATTAAAACAACAACAACAACAAGTGAATAAATGGTAAGTAAGCTGACATTTTCTTTCCAGTTTCTTATCACTGGCTAATTGGGAAGAATTGAAAAGTTAAAAGAGGAGAAAATTATAATCAATGGCTATTCCATTAAAAAATTGCTTATCTGTTTTATTGAAATTGATTCTATAGAGAGCCCCTGATTGCATATTTGATAAGGAACATTAACGCTGATACATAAAATACCATATGTACTCATGTATGAAAGAAAGCATTCTTGGCCAGGCACAGTGGCTGTAATCTCAGCACTTTGGGAGGCCGAGGTGGGCGGATCACGATGTCATGAGATCGAGACCATCCTGGCTAACACGGTGAAACCCCGTCTCCACTAAAAATACAAAAAAAACAGCCAGGCATAGTAGCGGGTGCCTGTAGTCCCAGCTACTCGGGACCCTGAGGCAGGAGAATCGCTTGAACCCCGGAGGCAGAGCTTGCAGTGAGCCAAAATCGCACCACTGCACTCCAGCCTGGGCGATGGAGCCAGACTCCGTCTCAAAAAAAAAAAAAAGGAAGAAAGAAAGATTCTCCCAAATGTTTTCATTTATAGAAAAATGTAAGTCTCACCCTAAATCTATGTTAAACTTAAAGAAACAACAGGTAGTCACAGTTAGAATGTGATTTTAGGGACTAGGAAATCAACCCCAGACTTCAGCAAATCAATGTTCTACCACTGAAGTGTGCCAATATTTAGTATGAAACCCCTTACGAATTTCAGATCTTTTCCTGAAAGCAAACTTTAATATAGCAGAAGTCATCTGGATTTGGGCTGGAGATGGGGAGAATGAGAGGAGGCAAATACTGTAAGGGGTGGAGTGTAGGGGTAGGCGAGAGTAAAGAAAGGCATTAGTTAAATGTCAGAAGTGAATTTATTCACTTTGTAGTTTTATCTAAACTGAAAACCGATCCTTGCTTGAATGGATTGCTAGAGAATGCCTTTCTCACAGGGCAAGGATAAAGCTATAGTTTTAAAATTTCAAGCTTCAAATAATGAGACTCTATGTTGGGGCATCTTTTTAACTCAGCTAATCTAAGGATATGAGAAAATACTGTTCCTATTTAAGGAGCAAAAATTGGTAGATACGTGTTTGGGAGAATTTTTAGATTTACCAGCATTTGTGTTTCAGAACACTAAACAGCCTCATGGCAAGCCTGAATTTCTGAATATAATGAAGCGGAGACTGTTTTGCCTTGAGTAGATCCAGTTCCTGAAGTCTCGGGGAACAGCGTGCTTCATGCCTGCCAGCAGATGAGCTTCAAAGTGCCTTAAGGAAGCACTTTGACCAGAAGGTAGATAACTCTTATTATAGAAGGAGAAGGAGTGTGTAATTCATCTCCTACTGGTAAGAATAGTTACTGCTTTTGCAAACACCATAAATGTGCAATCTGGAAGCTAGAAACAAGTACGCAGTCTTTTTTACATATGTAGTGAAACTACTACACTTTCTGCAGTGGCAAATCTAAGCAGAGATTGTAAATCTAAGCAGAGCGGTATCCGGGTTGTGGTAGTCTACACTGAGTATGCCTACATGATGGTAGAGAAAAAAAAAATGAAGATTACATGCAGAATAGCTCCCTAAGAATATCAGATAAGAACTTCTGCAGAACAACTTGTTATGTATCTTCTGGTCCAAATTTTCAAAGAAACTGCTGCCGGGTATAAGGATACAAAACACGAGAGAGAGAAAGGGAGAAAACAAGCAAACAAAAATGACCCTGAAGTGATAACACACTTGGTTGCACTTGATATTTCAGAAAGTCTGTGACTCAGGGAAATGAGATGGTCTGGAAGGAGACTTTACAGACAATAGCAAGACACTAAAGTTCTCTCAAAACCTTGGATCCCATTTTTTATAATAAACAGAATTATATCTTTTTTGATTAGCTTGTGAAAATTATTTGAGAATAATTTATGAAAAGTTCCCACTGCTATAATATACTGAGTTCAATACATTATTCATATTTTATTTTCATTAATTAAAATAAACCCAAATCCTATTAAGAACTTTTTCAAAGACTGATAACCATGACTACAAAATGCTTTGTTGTCACATTTCTTTTCATTCCATAAATTAAATAGACTCTTCTTTGTCTCTAAAGGCTATTTAAACATATTATGTTTCCCAGGAAAGGCTGTGGTTAAACATTGGCATTTTGTCCTTATGTTCCTATAGTTTCCTGTTGTAGCAGTGTAGAATGAAATTATGCCAGAACAATTTCCACATAAATATTGAATAAAGTAGTTCAAACAGTTTTGTGCCAATATGTTTATTTTCTTAAGCGTTCATTGTAAATTTGTGAAATTTTAGTATTCTCTCATAAACACCTAAGTGTAGTTGCCGTTAAATACAGATTCACGTTCAAGTTAGGACTGCTTTTTTTTGTTTCATATGATTTGTTCTTTTTTTTTTTTTTTTGAGAAGTAGTCTTGCTTTGTCGCCCAGGCTGGAGGGCAGTGGCGCCATCTTGGCTCATTGCAAGCTCCGCCTCCTGGGTTTAGGCCATTCTCCTGCCTCAGCCTCCCGAGTAGCTGGGACTACAGGTGCCCACCACCACACCTGCCTAATTTATTTTGTATTCTTAGTAGAGATGGCATTTCACTGTGTTAGCCAGGATGGTCTCGATCTCCTGACGTTGTGATCCGCCCACCTTGGCCTACCAAAGTGCTGGGATTACAGGCGTGAGCCACCGCGCCCGGCCAGCAAATAAATTTTAAAGCTCTACATTCTTGGGTAAATTTTACCCTTAAACAAAAACACAGCCAATTGTACTAATCCTACAAAGAGCCATTTTAGGGAGCCCTAAAGTTTTCTTATGAAAGCTCTAGTTGAATCAAATATCAAAGTACTGGTCTATTAAGTTTCTTTTTTCAGATATAAGTTAATTTTGATGTATTTGATTTCCTCTTTAAAAAATCACACTTTTGAGGCTGGGTGCGGTGGCTCATGCCTGTAATGCCAGCATTTTGGGAGGCCAAGGCACGCGGATCACTTGAGGTTAGGAGTTCAAGACCAGACTGGCCAACATGCTGAAACCCCATCTCCAAAAAAATACAAAAATTAGCCAGCCGTGGTGGTACATGCCTGTAATCCCAGCTCCTTAGGAGGCTGAGGCATGAGAATCACTTGAATCCAGGAGGCAGGGGTTGCAGTGAGCTGAGATCGCATCACTGCCCTCCAGCCTGGGTGACAGAGTGAGACTCTGTCTCAAAAACAAAAACAGTCACCTTTTTGAATGCTTAGACACTACTGGTGGACATGTAAATTAGTTCAGCCACTGTCTAAAGCAGTTTGGTGATTTCTCAAATAACTCAAAACGGAATTACTATTCTACCCAGCAATCTCTTTACTGCATATATACCCAAAGGAATGTAAAACATTCTACCATAAACACCTAGGCATGTGTATGTTCATTGCAGCACTATTCACAATAGCAAAGACATGGAATCAACCTAAATGCCCATCAATGGTAGACTGGATAAAGAAAATGTGATGCATAGGCCGGGCACGGTGGCTCACACCTATGATCCCAGCACTCTGGGAGGCGGAGGCGGGTGGATCATGAGGTCAGGAGATCGGGACCATCCTGGCTAACATGGTGAAACCCTGTCTCTATTTAAAATACAAAAAGTTAGCTGGGCATGGTGGCAGGTGCCTGTAATCCCAGCTACTTGGGAGGCTGAGGCAGGAGAATGGCTTGAACTCGGGAGGCGAGGCTTGCAGTGAGCCGAGATCGCGCCACTGCACTCCAGCCTGGATGACAGAGCGAGACTCCATCTCAAAAAAACCAAAAGAAAAAGAAAATGTGGTGCATATACACCACGGAATACTACACAACCATAAAAAAGAACGGGATCATGTCCTTTGCAGCAACATGGATGGAACTGGAGGCCATTATACAAAGCAAACAAACACAGGAACAGGAAACCAAATGTCACATGTTCTCACTTATGAGTGGGAGCAAAACATTGAGTACATATGGGCACAAAGAAGGGAACAACAGGCACTGGGGCCTGCTTGAGGGTAAAGGGAGGGAAGACGGTAACAACTGAGAAACTACCTATCTAGTGTTGTGCTTATTACCTGGGTGGCCAAATAATCTGTACACCAAACCCCCATGACATGCAATTTACCTAACAAATCTGCAGATGTACCCCTGAACCTAAAAGTTAAAAAATAATAGCAATAATCACCCTTTAAACCTATCTTTCAACATTTAAAGTCTCACCAAAAGACTGAGCCCTAATCATAGGACTATAGAATGTTCCCCTTCCCCTTACACCCTATCACTACATTACTAAAGGCCTATTTCCTATAGTTCCTTTTACTTAGTACATTGTGTTCACTTTTCAACAAAAAAAATTCCAAGATACACTGAAATGCAAAAAAATAAATAAGCAGTTTGAAAAGTATGAACAAGCATCATAATCAGAGTCAAGTATGGCAGGAATGTTGGAATTATCAAAACAGGTATTTTAAATAATTGTGATTATTGTGTTAAGGACTCTAGTAAATAGACAACATGCAAGAACAGATGAATTATGTAAGCAGAGAGATGGGGATACAAAGAAAAAGTCAAAAGGGAAGTGCTAGAGATCAAAGACATTGTGATAGACATAAAGAAGGGCTTTGATGGGCTCATTAATAGACTGGACATAGCCAAAAAAGAATCTTTGAGCTTGATGATATCACAATAGAAATTTCCAAAGCGTAAGAGCAAAGAGAAAAAGATACTCAGTAAAAACAGAATAGAATATCAAAGAACTGTAACAAAACTACAAAAGGATATATATATAGGGAATTTTAAAAGGAGAGGAAAGAGAGGAAAAAAATAGAAGCAATATTTGAAACAACAATGACTGAAAATTTCTTCCAAATTAGCATCAGACACCAAAACAGCGATCAAGAAAGCTCAGAGCACACCAAACAGGATACATGAAAAGAAAAATTATATCTAGGCATTTCATATTCAACTTCAGAAAAATCAAAAATAAGAAAAAACAAGTCTTGAAAGAAGCCAGAGAGGAAAAATAGCCTACATTAAAGGAGCAAAATTAAGAATTACTTCTGACATTTTCTTAGAAACCACGCAAGCAAGAAGAGTGAGGCTGAGAGAAAAACCACCAACCTAGACTTCTGCACCCTGTAAAATTATCCTTCAAGAGTAATAAAAACTAAAGTTCTTCTCAGAAAAACAAAACTTGAAGGAATTGTTACTGGTAGACCTGCCTTGCAAGAAATGTTAACAGAAGTTCAGAAAGAAAATGATATAGGTCAGACACTCCAATCTGCATAAAGAAAAGAAGAGAGTCAATGAATTAATAAGTAAAAGTAAAGTAAAACATTCTTTTTTTGTTATTAATTGATCGAAGAGATGATAGTTCAAAATAATAATAGCAACAATATATGGTTATGTATGCATATATATGCTTTTGTATACTTTTGTGTACATGAAGTGAGTGATAGCAATGATAAAAGGGAAAGGAAGGAAGAATTAGGAATATTGTGTATTAATATATCTTCTACCTGTGAAGTGGTATAGTATCATTTGAAAGTGTACTTGGATTAGTTGTAAAAATATATTGCGAACTCTAGGACTAATGTTTTAAAACTTTAAAAAAGTATAACTGATATGCTAAGGAAGGAGAGAAAATGAAATTATATAAAGTGCTCAATTAAAACACAAAAAATAGAAAAACTATGTGCGACAAAAATAAGAACTAAGAGCAAGGACAGCAAAGAAAAATCATTAACAAATATGGTACATATTAATTCAGCTGTATCAATAATCATCTTAACTGTCAATTATCTAAAACACACCAATTAAAATACAGAGACTGTCATAGTAAATCAAAAAACAAGACCCAGCTGTATACAAGAAACCTACTTTAAATTTGAAGACTCTTAGAGATAAAAATTAAGGGAATGGAGAAGATACTGAGGTAAATTATAAAGGGTGGTCATAGTCTCCCTTAAAGGAGAAAAAACTTGCTAAATAGATGGAGAGAACAAACTACCCGAGCACAAACCACATCATAGGCTCAGGGTTAGAACATCCTGCAGCAAAGAGGTAGAGAAATAGAAGGGAGAATTCCCAAATTCACACAAGCACAGAAACCCACGATTAGTGTCCTTGGGCTGACCTGTATTTACTCTAATAGTAAAAGAAAAACACCCCTGGGTGGAGATTTAAGGTGCTAATGAGACATGAAATGTAAGTACTAGGATGTACAACCACAGCACATGTGCAGGGACCACCTATAACATACTCATCAGAACACCCCTTCCCACCCCTCCATGAATAATCACGTAAATCTCCCATAAAGGGCGATCCCCCAGCATCAGACAGGGCTGTCTCACCTTTGAGCAGCCCATGCTGATCAGCTGTCAGAGTGTACTTTTGCTTTGCAATAAACTCTTTTGTTTACTGTTACTTTGGATTCATTCTCAAATTCTTTTGTGCAGCAAAGTCAAGAACCTGAAACAGCCCACTGGCAACAATAGCATGCTAACAGTAATCCAAAGAAAGCAGGAGTAGCTTTATTAATGACACATCCCACTTCAAAACAAGAAGAATTATCAGAAATAAAGAGAATCATTACATAATAAAAATGTGGTCAGTTCTCCGAAAAGACATAACAGTTCTCAGTGTTTATGCACCTAAAAACAGAGCACCACTATATATTAGCAAAAACTAATAGAACTTCAAGGAAAAATAGATGAATTTACTAATGTACTTTGAGACTTTAACATCTCCCTACTAGTAATTAGCAGATTAAGCAGGCAAAAAATTAGGAAAGACATGTTATAATTCAAGTCAACAGTGACATTAATCAACTGCATCCAATGGACATGTATAGAATAATTCACCCAACAACAGCAGAGTACACATGCTTCTGAAGCTCCCATGGAATGTTCACAAAGACACATCATTATCTAGGCAATTAAAAAGCAACTAATTTAAAAGCATATAAGTCATACAAATTATGCTCTATGACCACAGTGAAATTAAGCTAGAAATCAACTTCAGAAAGATAACCGGAAAATGTTAAAATACATGAAGGCTTAACATCACACTTCTAAATAAAAAATGGATCAAATAAGTCTCAAGAGGAGTTGTAAAATATTTTGAACTAAATGAAAATGAAATACAACTTTAAATTTGATGACCCATTGAGATAAAAATTAAGGGGATGGAAAAGATACTGTGATAAGTTATAGAGGGTGGTCATAGTTTTTCATTCTCACGTCTCACAAAAGTGTGTGAAATGCAGTAAAACAATGCTTAGACCAAAATTATAGCATTGAATGCACGTGTTGCACCCCAAGGAGGGTGTGAAATTAATAATCTAACTTTTCACCTTAGGAAACTAGTAAAGGAAGAACAAATTAGACTCAAAATAAGGAGAAGAAAAATATAAAAATCAATAAAATTGAAGACAGAAAATCAATAGAAAAAAATTGACAAAATAAAAATCTGATTCTTTGAAAAGATAAATAAAATTGATAAATCTCTATCCAGAGTAAGAGAGAAAAAGAATACAATTATTAATATCAACATTTGAAGAAGAGCCACCTCTATAGATTCCATGGACATTAAAACATTTAAAAAAATAAAGAAGTATTATTAACAACTTCATAACTTTGATAACCAACATAAAATGCAGCACTTCTTTGAAATATATAATCTACTAAAATTCACGACAGAAGAAAAAGACAATCTGATTTGTCCTGTATCTATTAAAGGAATTGACTCAATAATTAATAAGCTGATAAAATAGAAAGTACCAGGCCCCAAAGAGTTCTCTGGTAAATTCTAACACTTATAAAGATGCAGAAAAAAACATTTGACAAAATCCAACATCCATTAATGATAACTCTTAGCAAATTAGGAATAGAGGGAAACTTCCTCAAAGTGCCAATGTCTATAGGAAACCTAGAGCTAACATCATATTCCCTGGGGAGAAGTTAGATGCTTTCCTGGTAAGATGAAAAACACGGCAAGAATGCCTGCTCCCACCTCTCCTACTCAACATCATACTGAGGGTCCTAGCTAATGCAACAAAACATGAAACAAACATAAAGGTTATACAGATTTGGAAGAAAGAAATAAGACTCTGCTCGCAGATGGCATGATGGTATATGTAAAAAATCCCCCTAAAATCAACCAAAACATTTGTGGAACTAACATGTGGTTATAGTAAGGTTGTAGAATATAATGTTACTATACAAAAGTCAGTTGATTTCTGATATACCAGCAATGAGCAATTGGAATTTGAAATTAAAAGCATAATACCATTTACTTTAGCACTGGAAAGAGAAATGTTTAGGCATAAATTGAATAAAATATGTGCCAGGTTTATATGAGAAAAACCACAAACTCTGATTAAAGAAATCAAAGAAGATCTAAATAAATAGAGTATACATTGAATAAAATATGTACAAGGTTTAGATGAGGAAAAACTACAAACTGATAAAAGAAATCAAAGAAGATCTAAATTAATGGAGAGATATTCCACGTACATGGATAAGAAGACTCAATGTTGTCATACTGTCATTTCTTCAAAACTTGATCTGTAGATTTAATGGAACCCCACTCAAAATTCCAGCAAATTATTATATGGATATCCACAAACTGGTTCAAAAGTTTATGTGAAATGGCAAAAGATCCAGAATAGCCAACATAATATTGAAGGAGAAGAATGAAGTTTGAGGTCTAACAAACTAATTTCTGTATGATTCCAACTATATGACATTCTGGAAAATGAAAAATTATAGACACAGTAAATAGCTCAGTGATTGCCAGGAGTTTGAGGGAAAAGGGACTGGGGTAAATGGAACACAAGAGATTTTCTGAATAGTAACACTGTTATGTATGACACTGTAATTTTGGATACATGCCATTATATATTTGTCAAAACCCATGGAATGTCAAACACAAAGAGTGAAGCCTAATATAAACTATGGGCTTTAGTAATTAATGGTGCATCAATACTGGGTCATGGATTGTAACAAATGTGTCATCCTAATGTAAGATGGTAAAAATAGGAGAAACTGCAGGGAGGTATGAGGGAACTCTGTGTTTTTCTTTCATCTTTTTTTCTGTAAACCTAAAAATTTTTAAAAAATGAAGTATCTTATTTTTTAATTATCTAAATACATTAATAAAAAGTGAGAGATTAGCAAAGTAGATTTTAAAATATCCTAATCATAAGCTGTTTATAAGAGACCTACTTTACATTTAATAAAATAGGTAAATTGAAATTAAATGCATGAAAAATACATAATATGCAAATATTAACAAAATAATGCAGGAATGGCTATATTAATATCTGATGGAGAGACTCGAGAGTAAGGAAAATTACTAAAGACAAAGAAAGATATTACATATTTTTAAAAACCAAGTTACTATGAAGACACAATGATCCTAAATGTATATAAACCAACAGAATTTTAAAATACATGGAGCAAAAGCAGGTAATACTGAAAGAAGAAATAGACAAATCTACAATTATAGTTGGGGATTCCAACCTTCTCACTAGCTGACAGAATTACTAGTCAGACAATTAGCATAGATACAGAAAAATATGAACAACACAATTCAACAACAGGATCTAATTGATATTCATACATATGTTTATCACATAAAGGAAACTCCAATAAGATTAAAAACTAATTGCACATCATAAGTAACAGAAGGCAGAAGAAAGTGGAATGACACATTAAAAGAGATTAAAGAAAATACGAGACCAAGAATCTTATATCTAGCAAAACTATATGCTAAAATTAAGATAAAATAGACATTTTCATATAAACAAAAATTGAGAAAATTTGTTGCTGGAAGATTTATCTTAGTATTTATTAACATTAACAAAAGATTTCCAGGCTGATTCCTGGTATGTGTTAAACCCCATATGAGAAAACAAACAGGCCAGTAAATTGAATTATGTAGATAATTGTTAAAGAGAATATTTTGTCTTCTTTCCTTTCTTAAATGATTTAAAATGCAATTGCATAAAATGATATGTACATACACAGATTGTTGGGTTCGTAACCTACAGAAATGTAATGTATTTGACAATAATGGCACAAAGGATATGAGCAGAAGCAAATCTATATTGGATCAACCAACAGAATGACACCAGATGGTTTTCCAGATGTACAAAAATAAAGAGAACAAGAAATGGCAGATAAGAAGATTAATATCACAAACTTTACAAATGTATACTTGTTCCCCTTTCTTCCTCAGCTTCTTTAAAAGATGCAAAAGTAAAAAGAACAAAGCTGGAGGCATCATGCTACCTGACTTCAAAGTACACTGTAAGACTACAGTAACTGAAACAGCATGGTACTGGTACCAAAACAGATATATAGACCAATGGAACAGAACAGAGGCCTCAGAAATAACACCACACGTTTACAACCATCTGATCTTTGACAAACCTGACCAAAACAAGCAATGGGGAGAGAATTCCCTATTTAATAAATGGTATTGGGAAAACTGGCTAGCCATATGCAGAAAACTGAAACTGGACCCCTTCCTTACACCTTATACAAAAATTAATTCAAGATGGATTAAAGACTTAAACATAAGACCTAAAACCATAAAAAGCCTAGAAGAAAATCTAGGCAGTACCATTCAGGACATAGGCATGGGCAAAGACTTTATGACTAAAACACCAAAAGCAATGGCAACAAAAGCCAAAATAGACAAATGGGATCTAATTAAACTAAAGAGCTTCTGCACAGCCAAATAAACTATTATCAGAGTGAACAGGCAACCCACAGAATGGGAGAAAATTTTTGCCCCCTACCCATCTGACAAAAGGCTAATATCCAGAATCAACACAAAGAACTTAAACAAATGTACAAGAAACAAACAACCTCATCAAAAAGTGGGTGAAGGATATGAACAGACACTTCTCAAAAGAAGACATTTATGCAGCCAACAAACATATGAAGAAAAGCTCATCATCACTGGTCATTAGAGAAATGCAAATCAAAACCACAATGAGATACCATCTCATACCAGTTATGTGATGCTTTTATAAAGCATGCTCTCTTGCCTGCCACCATGATTGTAAGATGTGACTTTGCTCCTCCTTGCCTTGCACTGTGATTGTGAGGCCTCCCTAGCCATGTTGAACCTCTTTCCTTTATAAATTACCCAGTCGCAGGTATGTCTTTGTTAGCAGCATGAGAACAGACTAATACATCAGAGATAAAGAGGACATGCTGTAATGTTAAAGAGACAATACATTAAGAAGGTATAAAAATTATAAACCTATGTGCTCTGAGCGAAATATTTCCAAAATCTACAAAACAAAAACAGACTGAATTAAAGGTAGAATTCAACAAGAATAGTTGGAGATGGTAATTGTTGCAGACATCAATATCTCACTTTCAATAACTAGAAAAACTAAATAGATGCTAGCAAGAATATGGAGGACTTGAGTAACAGTATAAACTAGCTAGATCTAACAGACACTGACAGTACAGTACACCCAAAAGCAGAACATTACTCTCAAGTGCACATGGAACATTTCCTAAAATAGATCACATGCTAGGCCAAAAACCAAACCTCAAAAAGTAGAAAATGATTGTCCTTTGATCAAAATGGAATTAAATTAGAAATTAAAAACAGAAAGAAATTTGGGAACAGTGTAAATATATAAAAATTAGCTACATACTTCTAAATAACCAATGAGTCAGAGAAGAGATCACGAGAAAAATAAGCAGAAGAAAGGATATAATAAACATTGAAATAGAAAGTAAAGAAATAGAAACAATGGTAGAGCAAATCAACAAAACCAAGAGTTGGGTCTTTGAAAAGATTAACAACATTAACGAACTTTAGCTACACTTACAGGGAGAAAGAAAGATTCAACTTACTAAAATTAAGGATGAAAGAGGGGACATTACTATTGACCTTATAGAAATAAAAAGAACTATAAAAGATGCCATAAAAAAAAGTATGTCAACATATTAGATAACTTTGACAAAACGGTATCAAATTCTAGAATAATACTTATAAATCATTTAAAGAATAATTAGTGCCATTCTTCACAAGCTCTTCAAAAAAATTGAATATCGATTACAGCTTTACTTATAATAGCCAAAAAGTAAAAACAACCCCAATGTTAATTAACTGGTGAACGGACAAATACAATACGGTGTATCATATATCATATCATATCACATCTACAATATCATGTTATTGACCAACAAAAGGAATGAAGTACTGACATATGCTGCAACCTGGTGAAAATATTATATTCTTGTAAATATCATGCTGTGTAAAAGATACCAGAACCAAAGAATACATTTTGTATTATTCCATTTATATAAAATCTCCCAAACAGGCAAGTTTAGACAGTGGTTGCCTAATGATGTAAGGTGGAGGAGGAATGGAAAGTGACTGCTAATGGGTACCGGGACTCTTTTGAGGGTACCGAAAATGTTATAAAATTAAACTTTGGGATGATTGAGCAACTGAATGAATATATTAATATGTATGAAACATTTTAAGTAAGTAAATTACACAAAATTTAAATTATGGCTAAACAAAGCTGTTTTTAAAAAGTGTACCAGCAGCATAAAATTAGTTATAAATTAATCAGGATTAAACAGTGCTCATCTTGATTAAGCTTATAATGGATGATGATTATTTTACTTGTTTTATTCTATAGCAAACAGTTTTAGATTCGGTGATTAAACAAAGGGCTACCTTTACACTCTACTTGTTTTTTAAGTAAAAGTAAAACATTATTAAAAAGTGTATAAACTGGTTCATGTTTACGTTAACTATCTCACCCTTCCTTCTCTTTTACTTCCAATTTACTGTAGTTATATTTGGGGTTTTATTCAATATGTCTATGGAATCTGTTAATCATTCTTTAAAGAAAAGAGGAAATGGGTAGGGAATAAAGTATGGAGCCATCCAAAAAGGAAAAGATCTGGGAAGATGCCGTGCTGACTTCATGTTAAGAAATGTTAAGAAAGTAAAGCCTTGATGTCTTGGTTTTTATTTTAGAAATATTATTTTGTTGACAGTATACTAAAGTGCATACAACTAATTTAAAATAAAAATAAGGTATATGAAAATATGTAAGATGCAGCTATAGCAGAGGTGAGAGGAAAATTTTATTACTAAATGTTTATATTAGAAGCGATAAAGGCCTCAACCAACTAAGTTCCTACCTCAAAAAACAAAGAAAAGGAAGAAATAAAAAGAGCAAAATTAGACCAAATCAAGAAGCAGCATATTCTGGTATACCTTTCAAATTATCCTTCAAAAATAGTCAAAAGGTCAAAATTTGGTGTACAAATTCTATATTATGTCTCATTACCTTTAGAATACTTTTTTTTTTTTTTTTTGAGGCACAGTCTCACTCTGTTACCCAGGCTGAAGTGCAGTGGCATGATCTCAGCTCACTGTAACCTCCGCCTCCTGGGTTCAAGCAATTCTCCTGCCTGAGCCTCCCCAGTAGCTGGGACTACAGGCGCCGGACACCACCATGTCCACCTAATTTTTGTATTTTTAGTAGAGACGGGGTTTCACCATGTTGGACAGGATTGTCTCGATCTCCTGACCTCATGATCCACTCGCCTCGGCCTCCCAAAGTGCTGGGATTAAAGGCATGAGCCACCACGCCTGGCCTAAAATGAGTTTCTTTTCCTTGACATAAATGCATTATCTGTACTACTATGAATACTGAAATGCCATAATTGAGGCTTTTTTTTTTTTTAACTTTGCAAATGGAATAAAGGAGAGAAGGAAGGATGGGATTCTCCTGAGATATTTAGATAAATGTTAGAGAAAAGAAAAGATTCAAGTTGATATTCTGATAAACTTGATAAATCACATGGACAAATCTGACATTTATGAGAGTAAAAGAAATGGAAAACAATGTAAGTGGGTGTAAAGCAAGAAGGAGATCAAAAAAGAATACAAAGTTAAATAGTCCCTCATATTGGTCACAAGGCCAAATCAGCTGGCTCAGAATATCATTTGCTGCGGTGAGAAAGCCTCACTAAATTTCCTCCTTTAAGGAATGACTTTGTTCTTAGGAAATCTACACTAGTATATAGAAATAAAGGCGCATACTATCTGCAACTTGCTCTTAGATAATTCAAAAAAAGTGTCTGTATATCTATATCAATACCTATCTAGAATAAACAAGTGTGACAAAATGTTAACAACAGATAAACCTGGGTAAAGGGTAGGTATATGGGAGTACTTGGCATATTTTTTCAACTTTTATGCACACGTGAAATTATCTGAAAGTGAAAATGTTTGTAAAAATTAAAAAGCATACCATTTCAAAACAGGCTGTATTTATATAAGAAGCGCCCAATGTTTTTGCTTAATTTTTTTGTGGTAAGATTTTAGTCTTCCAGGAAAAGTTTCGTATTGGTTATTATTGTGAAAAATAATGAAGTGGGCCACTTCTAATTTTTCTAAGTTCCCTTTTGAATAACTGAGCATCTACACCAAATTAAAGATTCTCTATCGTTTTTAAAAATTCAGAAAAGATGTCTCATAAAGTAAGAAACTGTGGTTTGTTCCTCCATTGTTGTTAATTTGCAATGTCCCACTTACCTCTAATGGGACATTAGTAAATTTACTTGCCTTACTGTACTTATTCCTTGATGTATTTCTAATGATTATATCATTCTTTCAATTGTGAGATAAAGTGTTGTATTTGAATACACTAAATGAATAAGAACTATCAAGAGCTCTTTGGAAAATAATGAGCCTGGAAGTCACCAAAATTCCCACTATAGTACTTTTTAAGATAAGATAAATCCTTTCCAAATAAACAACAAAGTAGAATTTGATTTACTTTTTTATTTCTTTCTTTACACTGACAGAACAAACCCATGCTAAAACCCTGTTTTTCCTTTTGTTTACAACCTCATCTATATCAGCTGTATCTATTTAATTTATTTTCCCCATAATGGCATTTTATTGTAACTTTGTGTTTTATACTTTTCTGGTGAAACGTGACTGAAAACTTTTAAAGAGGCAACTTGCTTTATGAGAATTTCTTCTTAATTCTCTTATATCAGACAGCACAAGATATAGAGAATTATGGATGTAAAGACCATATAAACATAGTTTACAGATGAATAATGCCCATTATTTTCAGCTGTAGGGTTTAGACAATGTGGAAGCGTTGACCACCAGACTTCATTTCCATTGTTGATGAACATTACCTACAACTCTCATTAACAACACCAAAAACATGCACCAAAAAAAACCATTAAAAAGTCATTTTTTAAAAATCCTGAGCTGATGTAGTCTGCCAGCGAGCTCTTCTTTTCTCAAGTGACCACTGATAATTCTTCAAGGAAATATTAGAATTAGATTAGATATTTGGAGCCTAAGTCAAAATAATTACACATTTGTCCACTTTGGAAAGTAATGGAGGTGAAGGGTATGTGTGTGCACTTGTGTGGACGCACACATGCATAGGCACACACCACACATATTGTGTTTTCTTGTTTTGTTTTGTTTTCAATTTGTATTTTTAAATTGTAAATTGACAAATCATAGTTGTGTATATTTATGGAGTACAAAGTGATGGTATAATTTATGAATATAATTTGGAAAAATTATATCAAGCTAATTAACATCCACCACCTCAAATACTTGTCATTTTTAACGGGGAATGCATTTGAAATTTACTCTCTTAGTGATTTTAAAATGTAGAATACTTTACTATGTACTATTTTCACCAAGTTTTGCCATATATCTCAAAGGAAAAAAAAAACCTTATTATTCCTCTTGCATAAACGAGGCTTTGTACCCTTTGACCATCATCTATCCATTCCACCCTACACCTCCAACCTCTGCTGATGACCATTCTACTCTTTGCTTCTTTCAGTTTGATTCTTTTAGATTCCATATAGAAGTGAGAACCTGCAGTATTTGTCTTTTTTGGCCTGACATTTCTTTTAGCATAACATTTTCCAATGTTGTTGCCAATTTAAAAATTTTTATAAAGGCATATAATTGTAATAGTCTCTTATGATCCTTTGTATTTTGTGGTATCAGTTATAATGTGTCCTTTCTCATTTCTAATTTTATTTATTTGAGTCTTCTCTCCTTTTTTCTTAGTCTAGCTGAAAGTTTATTGGTTTTATATTTTAAGAAACTTAGTTTTGTTCATCTTTTGTGTCATTTTCTAGTTTTCATTTCACTTATTTTTGCTCGATCTTTATTATTTTATTCCCTTCTGCTAACATTGGAAGAATTTGTTCTCCTTTTTCTATATCCTTGAGATATAATACTAAGTTGTTTATTTGAGATCTTTCTTCTTTTTGCTGTTGATGTTTACTGCTATAAACTTTCCTTCTAGAAATGCTTTTGCTGCATCTCATAAGTTTCAGTATGTTGTGTTTCCATTTTTTTCTCAAGATATTTTTACATTTCTAGTTTAATTTCTTCATTGACTTAAACATGTTGCTTAATTCTTTTAATTTTAATTTCTTCATTGACCTATTCGTTGTTCAGCGCCATGTTGCTTAGTTTCCACATATCTGTACATTTTCCAGAATTCCTTCTGTTGTTGGTTTCTAGTGTCATATCATTGTTGTCTGAAAAGGTACTTGATATGATTCTAATATTAAATTTGCAAAGACTTGTCTTGTGGTCTAACCTGTTGTCTATCCTGCAGAATGTTCTATGTGTCCCTGAGAATAATGTGTATTCTGCTGCTGTTGGGTGAAGTTTCTGTATGTGTCTGTTAGGTTCTTTTGGCATAAAGCGTCCTTCATGCTCAATGTTATTTTCTATCTTTTTATTTCATTAAAATAACTACCTAATTTATGACAGTAGGAAGGTAGGATCTGTTGTTCTCTGAGCTTCTTTGATTTGTGGGCAGGTGTCTGTTGCTGAATTTTAAAAGTTCTCAGCCATCCCTTTTATCTTTTCACATTCTGGGTGAATGCAGTTTTCATAAAAAGTGCTAGATTTGTGCAACCCTAGAGGTAGGTGACTTCTCTGACTCACAGATCCTTGGGAGCTTCTCCCGAACAGAGTTTCTTTATCCACACACCCCACTTCCCATACCCACTCTCCCACATAGGTGTTCTGGCCACCAATAATCTCTGAAGGATGGAAGATGAAGGGACATAACATGACCTTTACATGAGTCTTTACTCCTCCCCAAAGAGTGAATGTTCCTGGAAACTCGACCAACAGAAAAACAGGGGATATCAATATATGTAAGCACTCATTACCCACGTAATGGAGGCCTTGGCAAAATGTGACACTTAAATTTCTGCTCAGGGAGAGTAGAAAATAGGCACAGAGAATAGAGAGACTGGTAAAGAATAAAGGCTCAAAGGTGATTGAGTTGTGTTAAAGGAACGTCTTGATCAGGCTTTGCTTTAGTTTTCTCTTGTGGAGTATGAAACTGGGTGCTACAATTAAATACATTTCTTGATTTCCTAAAATGTCATAGGCTGTTTCCAATTTTTATTCTTTTTGGAGTTTCTTAAATCGAAATTTGATTCAGGGTAATTTAAAAATATAATGTTAAAGTTAAGATGGAAAGTAGGTCAAAAGGCAATCATGTCAAACAAGAGGATAATTGGAGATAGGACCTTGAACACAAAAGTAATCTTAAATTCTTGACTATTATGATACAATTTACATAAAGAATTGAGATTTCTTCAGAAAGCTATAGTTAAATGGAACACCACAAATCAAATATAAATTTAAAAAGGAACACATTTATTCAATATATATTCATAGAGTATTCTGGATTAACTGTATACATTTTAAGAATAACATTTTAAATTTGAAAATGAAAGACTATTTCCTGGGCTGTGCGAAGTGGCTCACACCTGTAATCCTGGCACTTTGGGAGGCCGAGGAGGATGGATCAGGAGGTCAGGAGATCGAGACCATCTTGGCTAACACGGTGAAACCCCATCTCTACTAAAAATACAAAAAACTAGCCGGGTGTGGTGGCGGCGCCTGTAGTCCCAGCTACGCAGGAGGCTGAGGCAGGAGAATGAGAATGGCGTGAACCTGGGAGGCGGAGCTTGCAGTGAGCCGAGATCGCACCACTGCACTCCAGCCTGGGCGACAAAGCGAGACTCTGTCTCAGAAAAAAAAAAGTGAATAAATAAAAGAAAGACTGTTTCCCATCTAAACAGACCATTGGCTTCAAGATACTTACAACTGTGTTAAATCATCTTCCATCGGTTATAGTTGGTTGTGGCATTGGCATCCCCAAATCTGGCTGACCAATACTACATTTTTCCTAAATCTCTTTTTTCTCCTGTATCTTGCTAAGGCCGCTGGTTCATCCTCCCAATTTCCTGTATTTAAAACCCCAGTGCCACCTTTGACCTTGTCCTTTCTCTTCTGCTGTTCATGTCTTCTGTCTCTCACATTCATTCCAACCTACACATCCCAGTGGCCTATTGCTATTTAAGCACCCAACCCCCTCTCTCCTGAATGACTGCAGAAAGCTTTCTCATCTGTGGACTCATGACACAACAGCTGTTATTACACATGACTGTCAGATGTGTGGAGTTCTTCAACCATAGTTCTGCGGTGTCATCATTCATTTAAAAAATTTTGATTGGCTCCCTATTACCTAGAAAATAAACTTTAGTGTCCTTTGCTCAACATGTGAGGCCCTCCACAATCTAATTTCACACATTCCAAAACCTTTATTTCTTACTACTCTCCTCCAAGGACCCTGAACCCCACATTCCAGGCAAATCCAGTCATTGAACACTTGCAAAGGCCATCAGAAGTCACTGCAAAACCAATCCAGTCTGATTCCTATGGTTTTTAGTGCTCTGTGCCCTTTGTCTGAAATGGCTTTCCCTCCACCTCTATTTTTACTTACTGGCACCTTCCACAGCTTTCAACATTCAGTTTGTCATGAAGGCAGCTGTTATAGATTGGATTAGAAGACTGTGAACTGAATCGGTAGTTTCCAAATCAGTGTCACACTTGATTCCCGCATCCAGAAATTTTGATAGAGGGGCCCTGGAGTAGAGCCAATGAGTCTTACACACACATACTACACACACCCCAAAACAAACACACACTTCCCCTAATGACTATCTAGGTGCCAGCCCTGGCCTAGGCCAGGCTGGGGGAACACACTGGATTAAAAACAACAGGACACGGAGAAAGTATTTGCTACACATACATACGGGATTTGACCATGTGTTATTTACAGATAACCTAACTCATTGGAGTAAAACCTATTTTAAATTGGCATATGGTATAGGATATGTTGCAGCATTTTATTAGTGAAAATTTGTAAGGTTTTATTTCTGGAAACTGATAAGACTGTGTTTGTGATCATCACAAGGAAAACTGATAAAAATGTATTTGTGACCACCTCAAGGAAAGCCTGTCCTGTGCCATTGTCACCTGCCAAGCTGGCTGCAGTCCCTTCCTCTCCTGACCTCACTTTGCCCCTGAGGGCACCTCTGTTATTATACTCATGGCTTTCCATTTTCTAATACTGTGTGCTGATCATTTAGGCACATGCCTTATTCTCTAAATAGACTGAAAGGTTCATTAAGTATCTGAAAAGCAAATGCTAATGAACTTGCCTAAAATAAAAAGCATGAACCATGCAAGTTTCTAAGATAGATTGCAGCAGCCACCCCAGATGATTGCAATCACCTCCCCATTGATCTCCCAGCTGACACATTCTATGTATTTGTAACTCAGCAACCAGAGTGATCCTTTAAAAATTGTCATAGAGCATCGCTCCTCTTAGTAAAGCACTACCTCACCCCAGTCATGTAGCTTTCTGATTCACAGGAGTAAAAGCCAAAGTCCTTATAACGACCTAAAAATCGTGCATAATCTCTTCCTTTTCAGATTTCATTCACTACCATCTTCCCCCTTCTCTCTCTGTTCCAGTTATGACAGCTTGCTGTCCCCCTCAAACACAACTGGCATGTTCCTGCCCCAGGGCCTTTGCACCTGCTCTTTCCTCTTCCTGCAACAAGCTTGCTCCAGATAGCTGAAAGGCTGACTGTCTCGCCACCTTCAGATGTGTGCTCTAATGTCTCTTTATCAGTGAGAGCTTCTTTGTCCACCCTGGGCATCTTCTTGCCCTTCCCTGCTTTATTCTTCCCCATGGCACTTACTCACATTGGACACTATGTATTTATTTCCTTAACTAGTCATTCTTCTCCTACTCCCACAACAGTAGGAGTGTCCTAAGGTTCTGAGAAGACTCCTGTGCTGGGTTTCCAGACTCCTGTCCTCTCACATTTGGTGCTCATGCACCTGTTGGTCGTTAGTGCACCCCAGAGATTAGGACGTAGAGTATGTGGCTGTGCTTCAGAGGAGAGAAAGAGATTGCTCGGGAGCAGAGAAGGGAGCTTCGGCCTGGCAGTGCAGGATCCCTGTGCCCACACGCCTCTGTGTGTTGACAGCGATGCTCTTAGTGTCCACCTGCACTGCCCTCTGGTGTTCAGTCAAAATCAAGCAAATAGCTCTGAACTGCTATAGGGGATTGTTACCAGGTCCTGAGTCTGAGTGTTGGAAACATAAACCCAGAAGCAAACAAATCTGCCTTACACCCCTGACCTGTGGGTTTCACAGAAAATACTGGGGTCAGAGTGACGTGTTAAATGACACCAGAGTGATGACACAATCATAAAAATCTACACTGTGGATTCTGTCCTGGTTTCTTTAACAAATTGCATGGAATAAAAGACGGAAGGGGAAGAATAAGAATGAAGAATGCTTTAGAGACTCTGTAATCCATTGTAATATCCATACAAGAATTCTGCTTTTTTAAAAAAAAGAAAAATGGTGTGAAAAAATATGTAAGACTGGCCAGGCACCGTGGCTCACACCTGTAATCCTAACACTTTGGGACGCCGAGGTGGGTGCATCACTTGAGATCAGGAGATCAAGCCTGGCCGACAAGCCTGGCCAACATGCCAATATGGTGAAAACCCGTCTCTACTAAAAATACAAAAAATTAACCAGGTGTGGTGGTGGGTGCCTGTAATCCCAGCTACTTGGGAGGCTGAGGCAGGAGAATCGCTTGAACCCAGGAGGCGGAGGTTGCAGTGAACAGAGATCGTGCCACTGCACTCCGGCCTGGGTGACAGGGTGAGACTCTATCTCAAAAAAAACAAAATAAGACAATCAGGGAAATTTGAACAGTGACTGGATTTTGGTTAAAAGTAAGTAATTCTGGCTAACTTTTTAGATGTATTATTTTAAAAAGGGGATCCTTACCCTTTGGAGATGGATACTAAAATATTTGTGGATGAAACGATAGGATGCCAGAAATGCTCTTCAATTAATCTGTGTCAGGGAAGTGGGATCAGAGGAATCAAGACTGTCCAAAACTGAAGCAGGGTATTAGGTCAATGAGTTAATTATACTATTCATTCATTATGCTATTTATTTCCTTTTGTATATGCTTTAAATTTTTCATAATAGTAGTAATAAAGATATGTTGAACATGGTAAAGATGGAAAATGTATAGAGACAGAGAAGAAGAAATATTCTTTTTTTATTTCACACAATTTTGTAGTTTCACATTTTGTTTTGTTTTACTGTATTTATGCATTAATTCTATAATTATAAAACGTGTAATTAATAATTCAACTGACCTTATGAAAATTCCTGGAGAGTGAAAACTTTGAAACTCATGTGCTAGGTACATAATTAAAATATATCATTTAGGCCACACGTGATGACTCACACCTATAATCCCAGTACTTTGGGAGACGAAGACAGGAGGCTCCCTTAAGCCCAGGAGTTTGAGACCAGCCCTGGCAACATAGTGAAAGTCTGTTTCTACCAAAAAAAAAAAAAAATTTTTTTTTAATTAGCCAGGCATGGTGGTACACACCTGTAGTTCCAGCTACTCAGGAGGCTAAGGTCAGAGGCTAGCCTAAGCTTGAAATTTCAAGGCTACAGTGAGCCATGGTCTTGCCACTGCACTCCAGCCTGGGCAACAGGGTAAAACCATGTCTCAATAAATAAATAAATAAATACATCCATACATCCATACATGCATACATACATACATACGTAACAAAGCATTCCATTCAACATTTTTACTTTAGTAATGCTCAACGTTTGGTTTTTACTTATATCCTTTTATGTTGTATTTTCTAGACCAAATTCACATATAGTATAAAGTAGAAGAAACTAATGATTAAATTCATTGTTTGCAATTGTATTCAGTTTCTTATTTTCATCATCATTTGTTTAGAATTTTTTTTCTTTCTTTCTTTTTTGAGACAGAGTCTCTCTCTGTCACCCAGGCTGCAGTGCAGTGGTGGGATCTCGGCTCACTAAAAGCTCCGCCTCCCAGGTTCATGCCATTCTCCTACCTCAGCCTCCCGAGTAACTGGGACTACAGGTGCCTGCCACCACGCCCGGCTAATTTTGGTTTTGTATTTTCAGTAGAGATGGGGTTTCACTGTGTTAGACAGGATGGTCTAGATCTCCTGACCTCGTGATCCGCCTGCCTCGGCCTCCCAAAGTTGCTGGGATTACAGGTGTGAGCCACGGCGCCAAGCTTTTTAGAAATATTTTTAAAGAATTATTGCACTTCTGTTCAGATAGAAAAACAAAAATACGTTCTAAGAATACATATTTATATGCATAAAAATATAAATTTTTGAAAAGTTGAGTATTTCAAGCCAATTTTGCAGATGTCCTTGTCCTTCTCTGAGCTACTGACTCACATTCCATGAAGCGGGATGGGTCTCACAGGGCCTGTCAGGGTGCAGGCTGCGACGTGAAGGCCACGCGACACTCACAGGATTGGCCAGGTTTTTGAAGGACCTTGGAGCTCCTTAACATTTCCTTTGAGTAACATTAGTGCTTTTGACATTTTGCATGACTGTATAAAACTGTAAGTGTATGCAGAGATGTATATTTCTGAATAAATTACAAAATTGACAAGCAACTGTCATGCATTGTTTTTTGTATCATAGCTAACTTATAAAGTATAGACGACTGCAACATTTACTTATTCAAATACCTTTAAAAATCTGGGTTTTTTTGCTTGTACTTCCCAGGAATTTGACATCAGGGGTATCTTCTATTATTTCCATATCTATTGAAATGAACTCAAATCAAAAATGAGGATGTTTCATTGTATATTTAAAATGTGAGTTTTCCCATTTAAAGTCAGGCAAACTGAAGTTACTATGAAAAAGATTTAAAATTGTGCAGAATGAATCACTGAAAAATTAGTATATTCCAAAGATCATATTTTCAGAGTATATCTAAATTTTATTCAATTTCCTCTTTGTCAGCAAATTAGTTAATAGCATTACTGGTATCTTAGATGTTTGTGGACACAAAGAGAATAAAGGTAAAAATCATGACCCTCAAAGAGCTCAAAATCCTAAGATTTTTATGGGCAGCACCAGAGGTATAAAATTCAAAAGGACATTACTTCTCCATTCCTGATTAGGTACGTGATGTTCTGGGATTATGCATGACTCTTGGATACTTGAGAGTAATGATGATAGTGATCTCTGAATTAATAGAGGTCAACTTTTATAATAATTATGGCCTTCGACCATGTGAAGTTTGTGGAGCACTGAGATTTCTCGGGGCGATTTTGTAATAGCTAATTCTTAACAGCAATGTTATTTCAGGCTTTTTGGCTGTTCTCTGTTACAACTGATGATCTTTTATTCCAATAATGGTTCAGAATTCTTTGAGAAAAATAAATTCATCTTTTCATTTATTTAAGGGAAAAATTGTCACCACAAGCCGATGGCTATAATGTTCTCTATCGTTTACAGAATAAAAGGAATAATCTGATTGAAATTGAATTATCTAAGCTTCTACATGGTTTTGATTCAATGGTTAACATGTGCATTTTTAACAAGTGATATGGTTTGGCCGCAACATTTACTTATTCAAATACCTTTAAAGATCTGGTATTTTTTTGCCTATACTTCCCAGGAATTTGACATCAGAGGCATTTTCTATTATTTCCATATCTATTGAAATGAACTCAAATTTAAAAAATGGGGATGTTTCATTACACATTTATTAATGTGTAACTTAAGATTAATGTGTAATCTTGTAATTCCCATAATCCTCATGTGTTAAGGGTGGGACCAGGTGGACATAATTGAATCATAGGGGTGGTTTTCCCCATGCTGTTCTCATGATAGTGAGTTCTCACAAGATCTGATGGTTTTATGGTTTTATAAGGGGCTTCTTCCTTCACTCAAAACTCATTGTTTCTGCTGCCACACTGTGAAGAGGTGCCTTCAGGCATGATTGTAAGTTTCCTGAGGCATCCCCAGCCATGTGAAACTATGAGTCAATTAAACTTCTTTTCTTTATAAATTGCCCAGTCTTGAGTAGTTCTTCATAACAGCATGAAAACAGACTAATACAGTAAATTGGTACCACAAACGTAGGGTGCTGTTATAAGGATACCCTAAGATGTGGAAGTGACTTTGGAACTGGGCAACAGGCAGAGGTTGGAATAGTTTGGAGGGTTCAGAAGAAGACAATAAAGGCTGGGTGTGGTGGCTTATCCCTGTAATCCCAGCACTTTGGGAGACTGAGGCAGGTGGGTGACCTGAGGTCAGGAGTTTGAGACCAGCCTGGCCAACATGTTGAAACCCCGTCTCTACTAAAAATACAAAATTAGCTGGGCATCATGGTGCCTCATGGATTACAGGCAGGATTACATGCCTGTAGTCCCAGCTACTTGGGAGGCTGAGGCAGGAGAATGGCTTGAACACTTGAACACCGAGATTGCACCACTGCCTTCCAGCCTGGGCAACAAGAGCGAAATTCTGTCTCAAAAAAATAAAAGAAGACAGAAGAATGTGGGAAAGTGTGGAACTTCCTAGAGACTTGGAGGGTTTGGAAGACAAGAAGATGTGGGAAAGTTTGGGACTTTCTAGGGACTTCGAGGGCTTCTACCAAAATGCTGATAGTGACATGGAAAATGAAGTCCAGGCTGAGATGGTCTTGGATAGAGATGAGGAACTTGTTGGGAACTGGGATAAAGGTGATTCTTGCCATGATTTAGCAAAGAGACTGGCAGCACTTTGCCCCTGCCCTGGAGAGCTGTGGAACTTTGAACTTGAGAGAGATAATTTAGGGTATCTCATGGAAGAAATTTCTAAGTAGCAAAATGTTCAAGAGGAAGCAGTGCATAAAAGTTTGGAAAATTTGTAGCCTGACAAGGCGATAGAAAAGAAAAACTCAATTTCTTGGAAGAAATTCAAGCCAGCTGCAGAAATTTGTGTAACAAGGAGTAGAATATTAATTACCAAGACAATGAGGGAAATGTCTCCAGGGCATGTCAGAGACCTTCTTGGCAGCCCCTCCCATCACAGGCCTGGAAACCTAGGAAGGAAAAATGGTTTAATGAGCTGGGCCCAGGATCCCCCTGTTCTGTGCAGCCTCGAGACATGGTGCCCTGCCTCCCAGCTGCTTCAGCTCCAGCAATGGCTAAAAGGGGCCAAGGTACAGCTCAGGCCATTGCTTCAGAGGGTCCAAGCTCCAAGCCTTGGAGGGTTCCATGTGGTGTTGAGCCCGTGGGTTCACAGAAGTCAAGAACTGAGGTTTGGGAACCTTCACCTGGATTTCAGAGGATGTATGGAAATGCCTGGATACCCAGGCGGAAGTTTGCTGCAGGGGCAAAGCCTTCATGGAGAACCTCTGCTAGGACAGTGAAGAAGGGAAATGTGGGGTTAGAGTCCCCACAAAGAGTCCTCAGTGGGGTACTACCTAGTGGAGCTGTGAGAAGAGGGCCACTGTCCTCCAGACCAGAATGGTAGATCCACTGACGACTTTCATTGTGCCTCTGGAAAAGCCACAGACACTCAATGCCAGCCCATGAAAGCAGCCAGGAGGGGGGCTGTACCCTGCAAAGCCACAGGGGTGGAGCTGCCTATGGCCCTGGGAGCCTACTTCTTGCATCGGTGTGACCCGGATGTGAGACCTGGAATCAAAGGAGATAATTTTGGAACTTTAAGGTTTAATGACTGCCCCATTGGATTTCGGACTTGCATAGGGCCTGTAACCCCTTTGTTTTGGCCAATTTCTCCCATTTGGAATGGGTGTATTTACCCAATGCCTGTGCCTCCATTGTATCTAGGAAGTAACTAACATGCTTTTGATTTTACAGGCTCGTAGGTGGAAGGGACTTGTCTTGTCTCAGATGAAACTTTGGACTTGGACATTTGGGTTAATGCTGTAATGAGCTAAGACTTTGGGGGACTGTTGGAAAAGTATGATTGTGCTTTGAAATGTGAGGACATGAGACTTGGGGCGGGGGGCGGGGCAGAATGATATGATTTGGCTCTGTGTTCCCACCCAAATGTCGTCTTGAATTGCAGTTCCCATAATCCCCATGTGTAAAGGGCAGGATTGGGTGGACATAATTGATTCATGGGGTAGTTGTCCCCATGCTGTTCTCATTGATGGTGAGTGAGTTCTCATGAGATCTGATTGTTTTATAAGGGGCTTCCCCTTTGCTTAAAACTCATTCTTTCTGCTGCCCCCCTGTGAAGAGGTGCCTTCTGCCATGATTGTAAGTTTCCTGAGGCTTCCCTAGCCATGCAGAACTGTGAATCAATTAAACCTCTTTCCTTTATAAATTACCCAGTCTTGGATATTTCTTCATAGCAGCATGAGAATGGACTAATACAACATGTAAGTGCATTTCTGGTTAATAAACAGGTAATATTTTCTGTGTTTTCTGCTATGTTATTGAATTGCATTACAACTTCACTAAAGAGAGAAATCACTCACAATTTGAGACCTAAACCAAGAGCTGAAGAAAGTGCAGAGACCTACAATTATTCCTATAAGTTATTTCCAATGGAAGGCCTCTGTGTATGTAGTACTGTAATACAAAAAAATCTATGTAATAAAAAGAATGCATTCTCTGAGTAATGTTATGCAGTTTAATTAATCCCTGTCTGCATATTTTTGTCACCTGTCAAATGTCATGTAGGGATAATACAATTAATGTTATTGTCATGATTACATGAGTGAGATAAGTGAGGCATTTTGTTTGTTTGTTTGTTTGTTTGTTTTGAAATGGAATCTTGCTCTGTCACCAGGCTGGAGGGCTGTGGCGTGATCTCAGCTCACTGCAACCTTCGACTCCCTGGTTCTAGCGATTCTCCTGCCTCAGCCTCCTGAGTAGCTGGGATTACAGGCACACACCACCACACCTGGATAATTTTGTATTTTTAGTAGAGACGGAGTTTCACCTTGATCTCTTGACCTCATTATCTGCCCGCCTCGGCCTACCAAAGTGCTGGGATTACAGGCATGAGCCACCGCCCCCGGTCAAGTGAGGCGTTTTAAACAGTGCATGGTGCCAAGTAATGGCTCAGAACAGTGAACTATTAGAATTGTAATGATTGTTAGAGATGTTTGCTATTTTCTTTAAGAATTTCACACTCATATCAAAAGAGTATTAAAAAACTATACAATCATTTAATATATAAAAAGGATAATTCTTTGTAGTTTAAGCCATAAAAGTTGCCTCCAAACGTAGGTTTAAATAACCTCTTGTCCCCACCTTTAAGTCTTTCAAAATATCACATGTGCTTTTAATATTGTGAAAAGAAATAAATTTAATACTCATGCTTACAAGATTAAAAGTTATTTTCATGTACTTCGGAATTTGTTCATATTAGTTACACTTCAAGTTAATAGTACATGTAATATTAAATGTACTTAATATTAAAAGTGCCTTTAAAATACTTGAATACAAATAAATTTTTATAATCAAATAAATCCCAGCACTGATTCAAGAGAATTATACCACTATGCTCACACTAAGAAGATGCTGAATCAAAGCAGGAACACATGCTTTAATCATTGATAAGTTAAGCCTTCAGTGAGTAACAAAACTAAAAGATAGCAAAAACAGAATAATTACTACACTAATTATAGATGATTGGCAAAGACAAACATAACAAATTTCTAGGAAGGAACTGCTTTGAAGAGTGATCTTTATGCAAGAGAACTCCAGCCTGGTGCCTTTCAGACCACTGACTTCCCTTGCTGGGAGTACTTGGGGTGAAACTAATACAATCACTGAGGTGCCAGAAGAAAAATAACTTGGGAAGAAGCTGACCACCAAGTTATAGATTCATGGGAAAGACATTAGGAGGTCATTTCACTCATTTCCTTGCCTTGAGGTTAATATTCAAGTCATCAACTCTAAACAAATACTTCCTGAAAATAAAGTATTTCTAGAAAAAAAGTCATAACTTTGAGAATCCTCATGTTTGTATAATTGAGTCAAGGACAGATGTGACTAATTTCAGAAGTCTGTTGTTTTTCCTGTATTCAGCCCAACAAACTCTCAGCAAAGCCCCCAGTCTACGAAGAATATGAAAAAGGAGCTCTACTAATAGAATTTGGGACTGAGAGTCCAGAGTTCTGATCTTTTGGCCTGTGCCTTCTAATGCCCTTTCATCCCACTTCATGTAAGGCAACCCTAGAAACTGTCAAAGAAAAACAGCAGTGCTGGGTACTTGCTAAAGGCAATGAGATCATTTTATTCAGACTATTTCAGTAGGAGGGAGAGACTTCATCGTTTTTAGTAATTCTCTACTTATCCCCTTTTATAATTTCCATTTTCACATAGTCCTCAGTCACTTTTTAAATTCTCCTCTTTTTACTTTTCCATAGTTTCTTTTTATTTCCTATTTGTTCTCTTTTCAAAAACCTCAGACTCCTTTGTCTTACTTGGAGTTGAACTTAGTTGTATTTTCCTGAGCAAAGACTCAGCACAGGGCCTGGGGTTAACTACTCCAAGTGGAAGCCAGGCTAATGTTTGGTCAAGTCTCTGAGCACAGTGTTTATAGGCAAATCCTTTTTGCTTCAGGGAAGTTCACAGTCCCTCCTCTTGTTCAAGAGAAAGAATGAATTTCTTTCTCACAGAATAAATGTAGTTGTTGCACTCCAAAGTCCTCAAAAGAAAAAAGTTCAGCCATTGTTTATCACCACTGTGCAATTCAGGAGGAGTCAAGGTGATAAATGCAGCAATCAAGGAGGTTTGGCATATTATCAATGGTGGCATGATTGTCTCATAAGAATAGAGATGCACGTGGTGGGTCACACCTGTAATCCCAACACTTTGAGAGGCTGAGGCAGGAGGATCACGAGGTCAAGGGCTCGAGACCATCTTGGCCAACACAGTGAAACCTTGTCTCTACTAAAATACAAAAATTAGCTGGGCATGGTGGCACACACTTGTAGTCCCAGCTACTCAGGAGGCTGAGGCAAGAGAATCTCTTGAACTGGGAGGGGGTGGTTGCATTGAGCAGAGATAGTGCCACTGCACTCCAGCCCGGCTACAAAGTGAGACTCTATCTAAACAAAAACAACAACAAAACAAAACAAAAAAAAGAATAGGAGTGCACTTAAGAACTTAAAAGACAAAGAATATTGCCATTAAGGTTGTTTTTAAGAAGCCAAGTCCAAGATCAAAAAGACAAAGGAGAGCATTACATAATGGTAAAGGGTTCAATTCGGCAAGAAGATCTAACTATCCTAAATATATATGCACCCAACACGGGAGCACCCAGATTCATAAAGCAAGTTCTTAGAGACCTACAAAGAGACACAGAATCCCACACAATAACAGTGGGAGATTTCAACACTCCACTAACAGTTATCAGGCAGATCATCGAGGAAGAAAATTAAAAATTAAAAATTAAAAACAAAATTCAGAACCTGAGCTCAACATTAGACCAAATGTATCTGATTGATATCTACAGAACTCTCCACCCAAAAACAACAGAATATACATTCTTCTCATCACCACAAGGCACATACTCTAAAATCAACCACATAATTGGACATAAAACAATACTTAGCAAATGTGAAAGAACCGAATTCTTTTTTTACTTTCTTTTTTTTTTTTTTTTTTTGAGACAGAGTCTTGCTCTGTCGCCCAGGCTGGGGTGCAGTGGCCGGATCTCAGCTCACTGCAAGCTCCGCCTCCCGGGTTTAGACCATTCTCCTGCCTCAGCCTCCCGAGTAGCTGGGACTACAGGCGCCCACCACCTCGCCCGGCTAGTTTTTTGTATTTTTAGTAGAGACGGGGTTTCACCGTGTCAGCCAGGATGGTCTCGATCTCCTGACCTCGTGATCCACCCGTCTCGGCCTCCCAAAGTGCTGGGATTACAGGCTTGAGCCACCGCGCCCGGCCGAAAGAACCGAATTCTTACCAAACACACTCTTGGACGACAGGGCAGTAAAAATAGAAGTTGAGACTAAGAAAATCACTCAAAACCATACAATTGCATGGAAATTAAACAACATGCTTCTGAATGACTTTTGGGTAAATAATGAAATTAAGGCAGAGATCAAGAAGTTATTTGAAAATAATGTGAACAAAGACAACACCAGAATCTCTGGGACCCAGGTAAGGCAATGATAAGAGGGAAATTTATAGCACTACCTGCCCACATCAAAAAGTTAGAAAGATCTCAAATTAACAACCTAATATCACCCTAAAACAATTAGAGAAGCAATAACAAATCAACCCCAAAGCTAGCAAAAGACAAGTCATAACCAAAATCGGAGCTGACCAGAAGAAAATCAAGACACAAAAGTAATTCAAAAGATTGAGGAATCCAGGAATTGGTTTTTTGAAAAAATTAATAAGATAGGCCACCATCTAGACTAGTAAAGAAAAAAGAGAGAAGGTCCAAATAAACGCAACTAAAAATTTTGAGGCCTGGTGTGGTGGCTCATCACTGTAATCCCAGCACTTTGGGAGACTGAAGCCGGTAGATCACTTGAGGCCAGGAGTTTGAGAGCAGCCTGACAAACATGGTGAAACCCTCTCTACTAAAAATACAAAAATTGGCTGGACATGGTGGCACACACCTGTAGTTCCAACTACTCAGGAGGCTGAGGCACAAGAATTGCTTGAACCCAGGAGGCAGAGGTTACAGTGAGCCAAGATGGTGCCACTGTACTCCAGCCTGGGTGACAAAGCAAGACTCTGTCTCAAAAAAGAAAAGAAAAGAAAGAAAAGAATGAAGGGAATGTTAACACTGACTGCACAGAAATAAAAATAACCAAATAACCACTAAAAACTACTATGAACACCTCTATGCATGCAAACTAGAAAACCTTGAAAAGATGAATAAATTCCTGGACACATACACCCACCCGAGACTAAGCCAGGAAGAAACTGACTTCCTGAACAGACTAGCAACAAGCTCCCAAGTTGAATCAGTAACAAATAGCCTGCCAACCAAAAAAAGCCCAGGACCTGATGGATTCATAGCTGAATTCTACCAGATGTACAAAGAACTGGTGCCATTCCTAGAGAAAGTACACAAAAAAAGTTGAGGAGGAGTGACTCCTCTTCAGCACATTCTATGAGGCCACCATCACCCTGATACTAAAACCTGGCAGAACCACAAGAAGAAAAAAGAAAACTTCAGGCCAATATCCTTGATGAACATCAATGCAAAAATCCTCAGCAAAATACTTGCAAACCAAATCCAGTAGCACATCAAAAAGCTAATCCACCATGATCAAATAGGCTTCATTCCTGGGATGCAAGGTTGGTTCCACACATGCAAATGAATAAAAGTAATTCATCACATAAATAGAACTAAAG
The DNA here is from genome assembly GCF_037993035.2 of Macaca fascicularis. NCBI lineage: Eukaryota > Metazoa > Chordata > Mammalia > Primates > Cercopithecidae > Macaca > Macaca fascicularis. Next base: position 125,374,123 of record NC_088389.1, on the reverse strand, counting down.
ACAAAAAACACATGATTATCTCAATCAATGCAAAAAAGATGCTTTTGATAAAAATTTAACACCCTTTCATGTTAAAAACTCTCAATAAAGTAGGTTTTGAAGGAACATACCTCAAAATAATAAGAGACATCTATGACACATCCACAGCAAATATCACATTGAATGGGCAAAAGCTGGAAGCTTTTTGCCCTTGAAAACTGGCACAAGACAAGGCTGCCCTCTCTCACCACTCCTATTCAAAATAGTAGTGAAAGTCCTAGACAGAGCAATCATGAAAGAGAAAAAAATAAAGAGCATCCAAATAGGAAGAGAAGAAGTCAAACTATCTCTGCAGATGACATGATGTTATATCCAGAAACCTCATACTTTCAGCCCAAAAGCTCCTTTAGCTGATAAACAACTTTAGCAAAGTCTCAGGATACAAAATCAATGTACAAAAATCAATAGCATTTCTATACACCAACAGCAGCCAAACCAAGAGCCAAATCAGAAAAGCAATCCCACTCACAATAGCCACAAAAAGGATAAAATACCTAGGAATACAGTTAACCAGGGAGGTGTAGAATTCTCTGCAATGAGAATTACAAAACGCTGCTCAAAGACATCAGAGATGACACAAACAAATGGAAAAAAAAAAAAAAAAAATCCCAGGCTCATGGATAGGAAAAATCAACATCATTAAAATGGTCAGAATCCCCAAAGCAATTTACAGATTCCATGCTATTCATATCAAACTACCAACAACATTCTTCACAAAACTAGAAAAACTATCTTAAAATTAATGTAGAACCAAAAAAAAGGCCTGAATAGCCAAGGAAATCCTAAGTAAAGAGAACAAAGCTGGAGGCATTATGTTACCCAACTTTAAACTATATTACAGGGCTACAGTAACAAAAACAACATGGTACTGGTACAAAAACAGGCACACAAACCAGCAGAACAGAATCAAGAGCCCAGAAATAAAGCTGCACACCTAGCACCACTTGATCTTCAACAAAGCTGACAAAAACAAGCAATGGGGAAACAATTCCCTGTTTGATAAATGATGCTGGGATAACTGGTTAGCCATATGCAGAAAACTGAAGCCTCCACCCTTCCTTACACCACCCTCACTTACACCAAATACAAAAATCAACTCAAGATGGATTAAAGACATAGCATAAAACCCAAAACTATGAAAAGCCATGAAGACAAACTAGGCAATACCATCCTGGACGTAGGAATAGGCAAAGATTTCATGACAAAGACACCAAAAGTAATTGCACTGAAAGCAAACAATGACAAGGGGGATCTAATTTACTTAAGAGCTTTTGTACAACAAAAGAAACTGCGGACAGAGTAAACAGACAACCTACAGAATGGGAGAAAATATTTGCAAACTGCATCTGACAAAGGTGTAATATCCAGCATTTATAAGGAACTTAAACAAATTTACAAGAGAAAAACAATTCCATTAACAAGTGAGCAAAGAACATCAACAGATACTTTTCAAAGGAAGACATACATGCATCCAACAAGCATATGAGAAAAAGCTCAATATCTATCACTGATCATTTGAGAAATGCGCATTAAAACCATAGTGACATACCGTCTCATACCAGTCAGAAAGGCTATTGTTAAAAAGTCAAAAAATAACAGATGCTATTGAGAATGCAGAAAAAAAGGAACACTTAGACATATTGGTGGGATGTAAATTAGTTTAACCATTGTGGAAAGCAGTATGGTAATTCCTCAAAGAGCTAAAAGCAGAACTACTATTTAACCCAGCAATCCCAGTACTGGGTATATACCCAGAGGAATATAAATCAGTCTACCATAAAGACACACGCACATGTAAATGTTCATCGCAGCACTATTCACAACAGCAAAGACATGGAATCAGCCTAAATGCCCACAGTAACAGATTGGATAAAGAAAATGTGGTACATATACACCATGAAGCACCATGCAGCCATAAAAAAGAATGAGATCATGTCTTTTGCAGGAACAAGGCTAGAGCTGGAGGCTATTATCCTCAGCAAACTAACGCAGGAACAGAGAACCAAATACTGTATGTTCTTACTTACAAGTGGAGGCTAAATGATGGGAACTTATTAATACAGAGAGGGAAACAGCAAACACTGGGGTCTACTTGAACACGCAGTGTCGGGGGAGGGAGAGGAGTGGAAACAGTAAGTTTTGGGTACTGGGCTTAATTCCTGGGTGATTAAATAACTTGTACAACAAGACCCCAGTTAACCTTTGTAACAAACCTTCACACATACCACTGACCTTAAAATAAAAGTTAAAAGAAAAAAGCCAAGCCCCTAAAGAGTCTCCTAAGCCATTTGGCTGGGAAACCATTTTCTCTTTAGAGACTAAGCCTCTCTGGAGGGGTGTGAGCTATGTTGGCTGCTTCTCAGGCACGAGCTGCCACTACTTCTTGATTCGTTTCTCTTTATCATTTATGAATGAACAGCATTGGGAACTCACCAGCACACAAGTACCTTCTTGAAAACCCAGTACATAGTCTAAGGCTAGCTAGTTTTATAAAGTCATTTTGTGAAGCTCTAATACCTCATGGGTTTATGAAACAAAAGCTTATTTTAAGTTTGAGATAAACTCTACTAATTATTTTTTAAATCATTATTTCAATAGCTTTAGGGGTACAAATAGTTTTTGGTTATATGAAGAAATTATATAGTGGGGGAAGTCTGGGCTTTTAGTGTATCTGTCACCAAATAATTTACAGTGTACCCAAGAGGTGATTTTTTGTATCTCTCTCCCCTCCTCTCTGAGCCTCCAATGTCCATTATGCCCCTCTGTATACCTTTGTGTACCCATAGCTTGGCTCCCACTTAAATGTAAGAACATGCAGTATTTGGTTTCTCCATTCCTGAGTTACCTCACTTATGGTAATGGCCTCCAGTTCCAAGTTGCTGCAAAAGACATTTGTGTGCGTGTGTGGCTAAGTAGTACTCCTTTTTCTTTTTTTGTTTTTTTTTTTTAGATGGTGTCTTGCTCTGTTGCCCAGGCTGGAGTGCAGTGCAGTGGAACGATCTCAGTTCACTGCGACCTCTGCCTTGTGGGTTCAATAATTCTCTGCCTCAGCCTCCCAAGTGGCTGGAATTACAGGCGCCCACCACCACGCCCAGCTAATTTTTGTATTTTTAGTGGAGACAGGGTTTCACCATCTTGGCCAGGCTGGTATTGAACATCTGACCTCATGATTCACCCGCCTCAGCCTCCCCAAGTGCTGGGATTACAGGTGTGAGCCACCTGGCTCGCCCGGCCTGTAGTATTCCATTTTTTAATATATACCACATTTTCCTTATCCACTCCTCCGTTGATAGGCACTCAGCTTGATTCCGTATCTCTGCAATTGTGAATTGTGCTGTGATAAACATCCATGTGTAAGTGTTTTTTATATATAATGACTTCTTTTCCTTGGGTAGATACCAGTAGTGGGATTGCTGATTGAATAGTAGATCTACATTTAGTTCCTTGAGAAATCTCCAGTGTTTTTCATAGAGATTGTACTAATTTACATTCCCACCAACGGTGTATGAGTATTCTCTTTCACCACATCTGTGCCAACATCTGTTTTTGTTTGTTTGTTCGTTTGTTTTTTAACCTTTTGGCTAGGGTAAAACAATTCTGACTAGGTGGTATCTCATTGTGATTTTAATTTGAATGTCCATGATGATTAGTGATGTTGAGCATTTGTTCGTACATTTGTTGGCCATTTCTATATCTTCTTTAGCGAAATATCCATTCATGTCATTTGTCTACTTTTTAGTAGGATTATGTGGGGTTTTTTTCTTGCTAATTTGTTGGAGTTTCTTTTAGATTCTGGGTACTAGTCCTTTTTCGGATGTATCTTACAGCATAGGAGTTGGCTGACCTGGTGATAAAGGGTAGAATATCAAGAAGAGAGCACCCTATAAGTTTGGCCTGAGCAAGCGGCTCCCCCAGGACCTGTTTAAGGCTGCTTGTCATCCAGCCATGATCCATTCACAAGTTTCAGGCTCAGCAGTTGTGAGAGCTCTCATGTTTCTAATTTTTCCATTGGGAAATTTGTCATGCATTTCCGTTTGAGGGACAGCATAAGCCACATTGCAGCAGCCAGCCCAATGGGCTGGAAGTACTTTGTATGGTTTTATGACCACATACTAAATAATGTCCCTTGAGGGCATACTGGTGTTGGTTATTGCCTCTAGTGGTTGTGACAGAGGTTAGAGGAGCTAACCTAGAGTAGACTCCAAAGAGAGAGTTATAAACATCATCTTTTAAGCGACTGGGTACTTTGGTACCATTTAGCCAGCAATTTTTTTGCCCACTCTTTCAGTTCACCAAAATATTGATCCTGGGTAAAATAATTCCTATGATACTGGTATTGCATGGGTGTTGCAGACAATGCTGTCTTTAATGGTAGTTTGGCCCTTACAAAGAATGTCTGTTTCTTGAAAATAGATTTCATCTTGTCACAAGGACACGGAGCATTTACTGTGTTCCACGGGGTGACTGTATTTATTAGACTGATTTCTAGTAAAACACCACGTTTCGTAGGTTAAAGAGGCCACATCATACTCCCAGTCATAAGGGCTTTTAAGAACTAGCCCAATATCTTTCTAAAAGGGAGACCTAAATGGCTGTATATTTGTAATGTTTTCTGCCAAGGCCATATCTAAAGCATAAGGGAGACAATTATTAAGGGAATACCAGTTTTAGGATTGAGTGGGGAACGGCCATAGATCCAGCAATTACTTTCATTAATTTCATGGGTACTTTGTCAGCTAAGAGAACGAGGGAATTATGGTCATGAGAGGAAAGCACGGGATAGGGTAAGATAAGGAGGAAACAGGAGAATCGTGACAGGGCTATTGAGGCTGGAGATGGAGTATATGTGTTGCAAGTAAGACATGTCACTAGGATGAAGATGGGACGTTGTGGAGGCCACAGGAGTAGTAGGAGAATGCATAGACCCGAAAATCAAGTCAGAGACAAAGAAGGCGAATCTGAGTGAATCTTGTTCCATGATCTTTGTCAGAAGCTGACTTCTTCATCTTCTCATTTTCTTGCTCTGTACTTCTTGGAATGGATGTCTATCTGCAGCTGTTGGCTACTTTTTAGAGATTCTTTTCTTTTCTTTCTTTCTTTTTTTTTTTTCTTTTTTTGAGAACAAGTCTTGCTCTGTCACCCAGGCTGAAGTGCAGTGGTGAAATCTGCTCGCTGCAAAGTTTGGAGGTTCTCTTTTCTTTTCTTTCTTTTTTTTTTTTTTTTTGGTTTTTGTTTGTTTGTTTGTTTGTTTTTTGAGACTGAGTCTCACTCTGTTGCCAAGGCTGGAGTGCAGTGGCGCAATCTCAGCTCACTGCAAGCTCCACTTCCCGGGTTCATGCCATTCTTCTACCTCAGCCTCCCGAGTAGCTGGGATTACAGGCGCCTGTCAATTAGCGCTCGGCTAATTTTTTTTGTATTTTTAGTAGAGACGGAGTTTCACCATGTTAGCCAGGATGGTCTCAATCTGCTGACCTCGTGATCCGCCCGCCTCGGCCTCCCAAAGTTCTGGGATTCTGTAATCCCAGGCGTGAGCCACCGCGCCTGGCCTGGAGGTTCTTCATAGAGTCTCAGTGTGAGTCTCTGGTTAGAGTGCCTTCTAATCTAAATAGATTTTTTATTTTTTCAACTAAAAGACACGCACCCAAGTTCAAACGCTCCGTAATTTGTTAGCAGCGTTAGCAATGAGCGAAACAATAAAAGGTCCCCTCCCTCTGGGTTCAAGGTTGGTTTTCTGATGTTGGTGTTTTTTCAAAATGCCAGATCAGTCACTTATGAATCAAGTCAGGACTGATGAGGGAGTTTAAAGATACAGGAAGCCTCAATTGTGGAGTATAGTGGGTCTGTGGGGACTTAATTAATCCTTGACAATCTCTGAGGATGTTGAACTTAGTTTGGAATCTTCTGCTACTTTGCATTAGTAGGATATTCTCATGAGTATTCCCGTAATGATTCAAAGAGGATCATTTGTGTGGAGGTAGGGGCAAGGATCTGAAAGTCACTGTGATGGGTAATATCTGTGGCCATGGCAAGTTCTTTTTTCAGACCGTTTAGCCAGTTTAGCTTGAGGATGCTGTTGACTCTTTGTATAGAACTTTATCACTGAGGATGGTAAGGACAGTGGAATCTTTGGCTGGTGTGTGTGACCTTTCTTATTTCCTGGATAATTTTGCCTATGAAATGTGATCAGTGATGGCATATCCAGGCTGGAAGGTCCCAACCTCCTTCCAGAGGTAGGAGCCATTGACATAGAGCATAAGATCAACTTAGGGGATAAAGGATTCTGGCACACCTAACCTAGCGTGAGACAATGATCTGGTTTCAGTAGCACCATTGCGTGTGTGAGTGTGTGTGTGTGTGTGTGTGTGTGTTGAGGGGGTTCCCTTATTGGACAAAATGTACATGGTAGCAGGGTAGAGGCACTAGAGGGGATAACCCATGTGGGGAAGATTCACTCTTGATAAATCTTGGCAACTGACGTCCTTGAGGAGTTTCAACAGGGGAAGCCTCTAATCATTCTGAAAACACATGGATTATAATGAGTGCATATTGGTAGTCATGTGCTACTGATGATTGAATACAGCCTATTTTCCAGTGAAGGAAGGACGTAAAGGGAACCACTTCCCTTTTTTGCTCCACCTTTATCTTTTTGGGGGATTATGTTTTTGGTAGATGCAGCAAATGGCAACAGCTTGGTCCAAATAAAATCTAAAGGGTCCAAGCCATATTGTTTTGTTTAATACATACTACATGTTGTCCTTTCTGTGGTAAATCTGGGTGAGTAAATTGTACACAATGACTTGGGAGACAGACTTAGGAGTTACCAAATGGCCATCTGGGTATTTCCGAAGTCCACTTAAGTGGATCAAGCATCCACCTTTTTCTCATCCAATTCTTTTTGACTCTGAAATTGTTATCTGAGCTGTTTGAATTTTATATTTCCTTTAGAAGCATTGTAAAGAAATTGCCTCTGTCAATTTATTTAAAGAGGGTAAATAATCCTAGCAGGACTGTGGGTATTTGAAACGAAGCCCAGGTATCTAGTCCCAAGGTTTGGAGACTTCCTGGATTCCTTAGGTGGCCAAGGAAGAGGATGTTAACTTAGCCTCTTTATCAGCCAGTTTATTTCCCTGACCCTCATCTGAGTATTTTATACTATATCCCTCAGTTTTAATTGTAACAACTAGCTGGGGCAATAGCAATGATACTAGAAGTTCTGCTATTTGGGGTTTACTTTTGACTGGGGACAAGTTGCTGTCATGAATCCTCTGTTTTCAAAACATACCAAAATCATGCACTATGCCAAAGACCCAGGGTCTGTCACTACAGATGCTAACCTGAATTCCTTCTGTCCTATGTAAGCCTGAGTGAGAACAATTAATTTAGCCACTTTGGCTGATTTAACGTGTGGCAAACTTGGTATTCAAGAGTTTTGTGTAGATCAGTGATGGCATATCCAGGCTAGAAGGTCCCAACCTCCTCCCAGAGGTAGGAGCCATTGACATAGAGCATAAGATCAACTTAGGGGAGAAGTGTTTCTGGCACATCTAACCTAGCGTGAGACAGTGATCTGGTTTCAGTAGCACCATTGTGTGCATGTGTGTGTTGAGGGGGTTCCCTTATTGGACAAAATGTACAGGGTAGCAAGGGATTTTGGCAGCAGTGGACTGTGATTGGGTGAGGAGGAGGAGTAATATTTCATGAGAAGCAAGTCGAGAAGCAAACCAGTGCCGTGTGTTTTCATGAAGCAACAGGGTTGACACAGCACAGTAACGTACACATCAAGTGGGCGGCCTAACACTAAACCAGAAGTAACCTGGACGAGTTTGGAAGTCATGGCCACGGTTTGTAGGCCAGGAGGATATGCTTTAGCACTGGCTGGTTTTGTGGGAAAACAGAGACAAAGACTTGGTTGAGTCTCAGGGTGCTCAGAGAAGACCACAGCCTTGGGGTGCCATGGTGGCTACAAACTCTTCCTCCATCCCTTACCAGTCTTTAAGAGCCTTTTCCTTCTTAAAGGCCTGTCACTTAGCAAAGAGCTTTCAATGAATCCTCCTTTCTGGGCCACTTGTTGGATTGCAGCCAATCAGTGATGGAGGGCTGGACACAACTGTGGGATGCTGTGATTTTGTTTAGCTCCTGGGTCTAGAGTGCTCTGGGGTCCACTGTACTTCTGGGATAAAACCCAAGGCCATAACTCTCTTGCTCATTTACGAACAAAAAATTGAGGGCTAGCTAAACAGGGACAGAGCAGAAGCAGCTTTCTGTAAGACACACCCACCAGTGTGCCATGTCAGTTTACCATTGCCATGGCAACACTCAGGCATTACCACCCCTTTCAGCGGCAATGACCTGATGACCCAAAGGTCACCACCCTTTTCCTAGCAATTTCTGCACAAACCACCCCTTCATCTACATGTAATTAAAAGTAGGTATACATATGACTGCAAAATGGGGCTGAGCTGCTACTTGGGCACCCTGCCTATGGGGCAACCCTGGGAGCAGTCACTGAGCGGTGACACCACAGGAGCTGTAACAGTGTTGCTTTGATAAAGGTGTTTTCTTCCACCTTACCACTGACTTGCCCTTGAGTCCTTTCCTGGGTGAAGCCAAGAACCCTTGCAGGCTAAGCCCCACTTTGGGGTTCGCCTGCCCTGCATCAGCATCAGTTTTTTTTTTAACTTATAAAATGGTTTTTGTGATTCTGTCATGTATTTTTTAGTCATGAACTAACATTTTTTTTCTCAATTGGCAGTTGCAGTTTCCTCAAAGCTCATTATAAATATTCCTTAACCTGCAAAGTTCAGCAGTCACAGCCTGCTCTTCTAGGAGCAGCCTGACTCACCACCAAGCAGCTCCCCAGGTGGTTTTACCTCCCATATTTCCCACATGAGGAACTATGCCTCAGTGATCCCTGGCAAAAGTTGTATTCTCTATTAGTATGGTGCTAACTTTGGAGTGAGTTTGTTTTGGGGAGTAATAATTTTAGTCAATGGTACTACTGATTATTTTATCTTTTTTAGGCTTATGATGAATATTTGATTTACAATTAATATGTTTTTCTACTTTTACATGTTTCAAGGAAGGAAACAAGAACATACAGAAACACAACTTACTTCATCAAGCCACATTTTAGCATCCTGGCTGAGTATTCATCACTCAGCAAGATAGAGAGACATAAACTATTTCCAGCAAGAATACTTCATAAATGATGAATAGAAGAAAAATAGAAGTCCTAAAAATCTTGTAGAACTGTCTTAATTTACTAGTATCTTTACACTGTATCCTAAGTCACTCTCTAGCTTCTTGCTCTAAGAATATGAAATGTAAGAGCTAATGGGACCACCAGTGCCTGTATATATAACAAGAACCAGCATGTCTTTATTTAGGGCAGGGAATACTCTACAAACTGGGACAAATGCCACTCTGGTTCAGTTTGGGGAAGCTCCTCACTTCACCGTCCTGACATTGAATAAATGATTCAAAGGCAACTACAGATGCAACCTGAGCCACCAGATAGGCTTTTGTAAATGAAGTCATCTCACCTGGCATTCATTACAGAGAAAACGAGAAATAATGCACTATCTGCCATAGTTGTCTAGATCTTACACATATTTAGGTTCACATTAAATTGAAGAGAAAACAACATAGGCTGAGAATCAGAAAACCTGAACTCCGTCCCAGCTCAGCCACTGACCAAAGGGAATTAACCAATCTCTTTGAATGTCAGTTTCTTCTTTAAGCATCGCAGAGAATGTCAAAACCAACTTTACAAATACTGTCATTCCAATAACCACACAATTCAGATATAAATCATCTTTACAAGGTGAAACAAAAATGTACGTAATATTTTACACAAACATTTTTAGAATAACTTTATTATAACTGCATAAGCAAAATAATCCAAACCTTTATACATTTCTACAAGGATCGTTACGTATATCAATTTTTCGGTTTTCTCTCGTGCCTATTGTGTCTCCTGAGCAGGCCCCTTTCCGGCTGACACACGTGTGCTCCGTGTTCTCCCACAATAGCTTGACCTGGCCTGAGCCCGCACCCCTGTGAGCCTCCTTTCTTTGCTTACAACAGCAGCTTGCCTGGCGTCAGTTATGGCCCATTCTTTCTCTCAGCCTCGTTTCAGGGTCCTCTGCCTCTTAAAGCTGCTGCTATAGCTTGGCTAGAGACCCGCTGCTGTTGCATCATGGAAAAGTGTCACATACGTGCATATGTGAAAGAATAAGCAGAGCTTCATGTTGTGCTTTAGTTTTTGAAAAAGTCAGAAGTACCTTCACTTGATTTAAGCTTGTAAAGACATAGGAGGGAGGCAACTGAGAATCACCGTGGCAAAAAGCAAACATCAAAAATCACGTTAACATGTTGAAGTGTTGTGGAGCACAAACCTAGCTTTATTGGATCAATTATTCGTGAGAGTTTTTCTATTTGCTTTGTTATGCTTTCTATCAGACAGGCCTCTTTCACTGTCTTTTTTTTTTTAACATATTCACTTTTTTCTTTGGTCTGTTTGGATCATTATCACATCTTATGTTTTAAAACTAGCAAAATGTTATATGTAAGTTATAAGACAGTGTAAGAAATAATAAAATGAACACTGATGTACACATTACCTGCCTAAGAATCAAAAACTACCCGTATTTTTAGAGTCCTTAACACCATCCTGTTAATTAGTCCCATTTCTTATCTTTATAATTTTACCAAAATAAATGCTTTAGTAAAGGACATTGAACATTATTGTTTTACGTATTTTTTTAGTTTCAACAAATGGAATCACACTGAATATATTTTTCTGAAATTGCTTATTGGTTCAATATTACATTTGTAAGATACATTCTTATGATATGTTCGTCTGTACTTTCTGTGCATTGATTTATAATATTCTGTCACAGGATAATACTGTAACGAGCATTCCATTTTATTAGATTGGGGTTATTATCCTTTTATTCTATTACAAAAAGTAGGCATCCTTTTCTTGTATGAGTCTCCCAGACATAAGAGTTAGATTTTCTCTAAGGTATAAACCCAACATTCAAATCATTGTGTCAAAAGATTTGTACACTGTTGGTTTTACTAAGTTAAAATGAACTGTTTTCCAATTTATGCTCCCAGGAGAAGTTAAAGGTTCTGGTAGATCTATATTCTCAACAATACTTAATAGTATCACACTTTTTAACGTTAGTCAACTTGGTTTGTCATGGAATTTTAATCTGCATTTTTTGGAAGTCCTGAATCAAGAAAAAAATCAAGTAATGAAAAACTATTATTTTACTAAATAAAAATGCTATCAACACAATAAAGCAAGTAAATGTAGTCAAAAGTGGAGACGGACTATTTCATTCTGATAGTCAAAGATGGCCTTGCTGGTCATCTGAATTGAGAGGTGGCTGGTAAGATGAGATGTTAAGTAGCTGTGGAAGGGGCCTGCTGGCACAGGGCATGCTCTAAGGCCCTGAAAACAGGCAAACATTCTTTCCCTGTAAATACCTGAACTAAGTAAAAACAGTCCTGGCTTTGCACATTTTAATATGCATAAGTTTAATTAGCATAGTGTAGTTAAATAGCACTAGTCTCTCAACAACATGGTTACAATTTCAGTTACCACAATATGCTAACTGTGAGCAACTGTACAAAATACGAACTTCGTTCCTAGCTCTTAATTCCACAGATTCCCATGTAAGTAAATAACAGACAGGCTTCATGATCAGTGACTGTATTAATCTTCTGGGGATGCTGCAACAAAGTACGAAAAACCAGGTAGCTTAAAACAACAGAAATGTATCGGCTCATAGTTCTGGAGGCTGAAAGTCAAAACTCAATGTGTTGGCAGGTTCATGCTCTCTGCTGGCTCTAGGGAAGAATCCTTCTTCCGCTCTCCTTCCTGTTTGGGTTTGCCAGTCATCCTTGGTGTTGTTCGAACTACAGATAGGTCACTCCATTTTCTCTGTGTGTCTTCACATCATCTTTTTTCTGTGTATGTTTGGAGCTGTATCCAAATTCTCCTTTACTTTAAGACACCAGTTAGTCTGTTGGATTAGGGCCCACCCTAATGACCTCATTTTAACCTGAGAACCTCTGTAAATATGCTGTTTCCAAATAAGCTCATATTATTTGGAGATACTGGGCATTAGGATATCAAACATATCTTTTTTGGGGGGACACAATTCACTTATTTCAAAACCTGTCAGTGACTGATCACTGCACATCAGCTAGTTCACACACAGCCAGCAAAGTCTGCAATGGTCTTGATTCCTTGTCTCCCAGTGAGAAACCCATGTGACATTTATAAATATGAATAATCAGAAGAAAAAAACTGGTCAACAACCATTGATGTGCAGCAAAGAAATAAAAAATGTGATAACACTGGAAGTGGAATTCAAATACAATGTAAATGGAATAATAAAATTGGCTCACCACAGGAAATACAGAAGAGGAACTTGGCACAACGCAGTGTTTTGACATAAATGAGGAACGTAATTGTGATGAAAAGGATGAAGAAGCCCCAGAGGAAGTGATGCCAGCAAAGACAGCTAGAAACTTCATATTAAAGGAAGTCTTGTAGATATTTCATGACACTGACAATGTTAGATGCCATTCCGAAAACAGCACGACAATTCACCAAGGCATAGAAACACTGCTGGCTCCTTATCATAAGCTATACGACAAGAAGGAGGCAAGCACTACTCAAACTGGGCTTGATACACTTCTATAAATAAATAGAACACTTTAATTGGCTGTTGTTTAATGTTTTAAATTACAGTGTAAAAACTAAGTACTGGCCAGGCGCAGTGGCTCACTCCTGTAATCCCAGCACTTTAGGAGGCCAAGGCGGGCGGATCATGAGGTCAGATCAAGACCATCCTGGCTAACATGGTGAAACCCTGTCTCTACTAACAATACAAAAAATCAGCTGGGCATGGTGACGGGTGCCTGTAGTCCCAGCTACTCGGCAGGCTGAGGCAGGAGAATCGCTTGAACCCAGGAGGTGGAGGTTGCAGTGAGCCAAGATTGTGCCAAGCCTGGGCGACAGAGTGAGAATCCATCTCAAAAAAAGAAAAGAAAGAAAAGTACAAATTTCACTATGCTTCATTTACTTATATATTTATAACCAACAGTAAGAGATTTTTAATGTTTTGGCCAAAATTTTTAAATGACACAGAACAGTCAATTTTTCACGTGGATTATTTAGGTCACTTTACAGAGATCTTCAGTTTACATAGTGATTTTTTTGGCCCTGCACTGCCGTGCAAAGAGAGGACTGTCTGTGTTCTTAACCAGTAAGAAGGAGGGCAAGAAAGAGGTTCTCAGCCAGATATTGCATACGTAATAAAATGATGGGAGAGGGAACAGCACTTTAGATATGAAATGTACTGTGTGGGGAAGCTATTTGAACAACAACAAAAAATAGCTTAATTTAACCCGATGAAGCACACTCAGCCACCTCTAGATGTCCCTCCTTATTCTTCAGATCTTCTCTTTTGTGGCCCCAAAGAATGATTCCCTTTCTGGAGTGAAAAATAACCATTGCTTTCTTTGCCTGGAACTTGAAACTGAGTTGTGCTGTATCATCCCAACCTGATCAGTTCTCTCTTTTCTATTAATCAGTGAGGTCCAAAGGAGCCAAAGACGAACCTCTCCTGTTTTTCTTAGAAACAGAGCGATGTTGCAGCTGTAACCACAGGCTGCTTTTAATCCTGAAAGTCAGCTTGATAATGAAATCCAGTGATTAATTTCTGTCTTCTAATCGAGTAGACATATCAATTTATAGTATGTTAGAAAGCCTCAATTCCACTGAAACAAAAAGCAAGGGGCCTTGCAAATGTTGGAGTGTGCTAAAGGACAAGCATGGACTGATGTTTGGGGAGAGGCTGGTCAATGTGATGAGGTCATCTGTGTCTGCTAATAATGCTTATCAGGCCGGGTGTGGTGGCTCACGCCTGTAATCCCAGCACTTTGGGAGGCAGAGGCAGGAGGATCATGAGATCAGGAGATTGAGACCATCCTGGCGAACACGGTGAAACCCCATCTCTACTAAAAATACAAAGAGATTAGCTGGGCGTGGTGGCGGCACCTGTAGTCCCAGTTACTCGGGAGGCTGAGGCAGGAGAATGGTGTGAACCCGGGAAGCAGAGCTTGCAGTGAGCCGAGATCGCGTCACTGCACTCCAGCCTGGGCGACAGAGCCAGACCCCGTCTCAGTAAAATAAAATAAAATAAAATAAAATAAAATATAAAATAAAATAAATAGTGCGTATCAAAGCTAGGCTCCTATGCAGAGACAGAGACAATCCTCTATACTTCTTTATTATTAGTGTTCAAAGGGATGGCTCCCAAGTCTTTGAGAAAGACATTTCCATGTTGTAGGAGATTTATACGGGCAGAGAAAAGGGTTATAACTACAGGACTTCTGATTTTTTTTCAAAAGGAATCTCACTCTGTCGCTAGGCTGGAGTGCAGTGGTGTGATCTCGGCTCACTTCAACCTCCGCCTTCCAGGTTCAAACGATTCTCCTGCCTCAGCCTCCCGAGTAGCTGGGACTACATGTGTTTACCACCACGCTCAACTAATTTTTGTGTTTTTAATAGAGACGGGGTTTCACCATGTTGGCCAGGATGTTCTCGCTCTCTTGACCTCGTGATCCGCCCTCCTCGGCCTCCCAAAGTGCTAGGATTACAGGTGTGAGCCACCATGCTCGGACATAATTGCAAATTTTCTAAAGTTAAGGCTCTTAGAAATGGGAGGTCAGGGGCCTATAGTCAGGTTTCAGGTGGGACAAACAGTAAATTCTTTGGGCAGAATTGAATGTTCCCAGGCAGGTGCTTCAGAGGGGGCTGGGGCTTCCTAGGGGCATGGCTCTGAGCTGATAGAGGCTGTGTTGGAATTTGGCCAAGTCTCTTAGTGTATGTATGAGGAGGAGGGGCGTGCAGAAGAAGCTGTTTGTGCCAAGAATTTGCGGTTTTCACAGGTTAAGACAGTGGTGCCTGGGATCATCTGCAAGGTATTAGTCAAATGTTGATACAATGATTGTTTGCAGGCTTGTCCGAGGTCTTAGGCAGATCTGGACCTGTTGATACTGAAGGATCTGAAGGTAGAAGAAGAAAACATGTCTCAATAATATTTGAAGTAGGAGTAGGAAAACAGAGATTTTAAGGAGGTGAGATCCCTTAAGGCTTCAGAAAGAAGTTCACTTCCAGTGCCTGCCTTCAGAGTATATGGGTCATTAAATTAGTTCCTTGAAACTAACCTAGGAATGATGGTGAAGAAGGGAATGAGAGGAAGAACTTTAATAAGAATGCCTGACAGATAATACTAGGTTAATGGGAGAGAAAGAAATTTCCAAGAAGTTGTCATGGGAAAGGGCTCATGAACAATAATTTAAAAATTAGTTATTAATAATATGAATAAATACATAAAAATAAATAAATAAAAAGAGATCTGCCAACAGCCATACTTACAGCACTAGATGGATTTTAACTAAATTGAAACTTGAGTTTTTAATGAATTTTCTACAATCCAAAATTTATTTCAGTTTAATTTTTGAAACAAAACACCATTTCTTTACTTTTTGCAAAAGTAAAAGTAAAATGCTACTTGTACTTTTTAAAGAAAAACTAATTTTAAAGAAAAAAATAAATAGCCAGACGTGGTGGCAGGCACCTGTAATCCCAGCTACTCGGGAGGCTGAGGTTGCTGTGAGCCTAGACAGCTGCACTGCACTCCAGCCTGGGTGACAGAGCAACACTCTCTCTCAAGCTTCTTCAGTACTCATATGTAAACTTCTACTTTCTCCTTCAGATTACAACAAGCATCATGCCAAAGCCGTACACTCTCAGGGAATCCGTGTGGATTTCACTGATGACCACTTGACCAACTATTATAAAGATCAAGGCCAGGGGTTCTCAAACTCTTAACATTTGTGTGCTCATCTCCCCTTCAACCACAGACTCCCCAGGGCTGCCGGGCCACACTTTTTTTTTGTTTGACTGGAACGTAATTCGAAAGGGATGGAAATTTCCAAGAGGTGTTAAGAGACACATAAAGATTTTTAAATATTAAAAAGAAAGAAAGAAAGAAATGGGCATTTGTGAGCTTTGGTCATGAGAAGGCAGGCCTCGCAGCACGTAATTACTCCTTGCAAACCCCTGTCCAAAGACAGGACCAAACTCTAGCGAGGCTTCCAGCAGCACAAGGGTGTCCCTTGGATGACCCCAGCCCTCCTTAAAATGACTGCCTGAAAAAGCTCACTTGCAAGGAGAATTTACTGTTTGTTTCAGGCAAAACCTGGTGATGGGCAGGTAGAGCCCTGAATCCCCTCTTAGAACCTTAGAAAGCTTGCAATTATAAATGTTTTCTCCACCTTTGAAGTGTAAATCTACATCCCAGAATTGTCTCCTCAAAGACCTGAGAGCTGCCTGTTTGAAATGCAAACATTCAGGAAGCTAATTCTTGCTCTTGCTGCCAGTTCCTGAGGGAGGGGAAAGGCCCAGCTTTGGTGAGCACCTTGCTCCAGCTTGCACAGTTGACTCTTCTATTGCCATCAAAATCAACATGTAGAGTTTTTTCAAACCCAATGACAGCCCATTACAATGGAGGCCATAGCAATGGAGGTCTGTAAATGCAAACAGATGGTGGGACAGTTTCCTGATAACAGACCAACTTTATTCCAAGCATAAGCATGTCATGAAATTATTGGATGGCAGATTATGCTTGAGTTATCTATGGTCTTCCTTTTTCTCCCTGGTCTCATCCCAATAGCTTATAGATCCTTTAAAGGCAAAGGCCAAATATTCAGCTAAGTTAGGCATAGTTTAGATGCCCAGTAACAATTTTAGCTATGTGGGAGAACCTGTTTAAGATGTTGAGGATGATCACGTGTGTACAGGGCAAAAAGTATGGCACAAAGAGATAAGGGGATGGAGAATCACACCCTCCCCTCCCAACCACAGACCGTGACCTTGGGCAGATCCTCTAACACCAGGCCCACCCAGGCCCCATCTGACAATGTGCTGCATTCTACATGACCTCAGAGTTCTTTTGGGATTCCAGCTGAAAAGCTATACTATAATGTAGCTGTGGTTTCCAGCTGGCCCATGTTAGTACGTCTAGCTTTTCTTCCTCGCCATGGAAGCACCATGGGAGAACGAAGCCCGATGCTGAGCATGCTTTGGCCGGGTGGGTGCCGCTGATTCGCAGACCTCAGCGACTGTGTTCCGCCTCCACAGAGGCCAGGGATGTTTGTTTCCCCAGTGTGGTCATATATTTCAGCCAGTTTTGTGCACTTTGCCCTCTTAATTTGCTTCACTTTCAGGCTCAGTGAACCTGACCTGCAAGTCGCCCTCCAGTTTCCCTCAGCAAGTACTCACTGGGCAGCCCCAACATATGAGAAGTGTGCACAGAGGTGAACTAAATTACTAAAAACTATTACTTTTCTAAAATGCTTCCTGGCTTCCAGAACTCACCATCTGGGAGAAAGGTCAGATGCACACGGAGACAACTCAACAACACAAATGATCATCAGTGATTTAAAGAAGGTACTGGAAATCATGGAATAAGAACAAGAAGAGATTACTTTCCAGGGCTCTCAGAAAGTTTCTAAAAAGAAGTGCCATTGACCCTGACCTTAGTATTGTGATGGAGACATTATAGAGCTGGTAGGAAGGAGAAGGAGACCTTACAGAGCTGGTAGGAAGTGTGCTGGAGCACACTTGGGGTGAGATGAGTGGCACTTTCGTGTGGGAGCTGTAGACTCGGTTTTGGAGGAAGAGTTAGGAGCCAGGATCTTGTCATGAATAATTCTGTGTCCAAGTGCAGAATTGTGGTTTGCTCCATTACTGCCAGTAACTCCATTTCTCGATCATAATGGTGACGCTTTTTTTTTGGCTCCAAATCCCAGAGATTGGCAGTACATTACAATAATTAACTTTTCAACTTTGAGATGATTAATTTTTACAAAGTACCAAGAACAGCTGTTTGGCATGTAGCAGTGCGGCACGAGTGTCTCGTAAATGAATTAAACCCAGGGCAAATGCCAGATGAGGCACTCACACCTCTGGATTCAAACTTTTTTTGCTCTTCTAGATATCTGAAAATTTGCCTTACTTTGACTCAGCCCATGCATTAAAGCAGATGCTTTTAAATATTTTATGATGCATGTTTTAGGAAAGGGTCTGTCTGGATATTTTTTCTTTCAATTTGCATTTTTCATTCAATTCTTCTTTCACACTATCCTAAGCGTTAATCAATTCTTGTCATTTATGTCAGTTAGTACAAAACTTCACTATCCTGTTCATTATCACCATTTCATTTTGTTCTGCATAGCCCAGGCTATTTATCTAAAAATTTTTTAAAGATATCTAAGACCTTGAAGGATTCTTTCTCAGGGACTATACTGTTTGTATTGAGGGAAATGCTCATCTGTTCCCCTGCTTTACTTTCTTCTTGGGTCACGCTCTTTGATGACTGCGACCTTACAGAGGATGACAAAAGAGGGCCCACGCTGAGACAATGATACCTGCTTGCCCCTTTGGATTTTATTTTCTTAGTGTTCCCAGAATATTAATAAAATGTTGAAAACAGATTGATATCATCAGAATGTGCGCCTCACTTAAGATTTCTCTCTCTAATAAGAAGTTTTTGTTTCTTAGTTCCTTTGGTACCCTAATGTTTAGGTAAATCATCTCTGAGGAAAGGATATGAAAGTCATAGCAAAATATGTGCTGGACTTGAATGAAAAATATCTGTTTCATAAAAGTTAAGCAGGCAACCAAAATTTACCTTTTTAACTTAAATTATCTAGACATGTATTTACATTTCTGCTTCATTAAAATATATTTGAGATTGAATGTTCCTGAGACAGATTTTGGAATGCCCTATCTTTCTAAAATGTATTTTTTATCTTTTGTGGACAAAACAGGTATTTTAAAATGAACTTAATGATTGCTAATTACTAAGTTATCTAAACACTTATTTAAAAATAAACTTAATGATTGCTAATTGCTCAGTTATTTATGATGCATTTCAAGATTAACTTTATTGTCTAAACCTTTTAACACAAATGTATTAAATTATGAAACAGGGAATTGGCTATTTTTGCTCAAATATCTATTGTCACCAGACTGTTTTTCAGAGTTAGGCAAGGTTTATCATTTTCTTTTTTTACTATATGCTATTCTCTTGAACTGTAAATAATATTTTATAATCACCTAATTTGTTTTATCAATTTTAAGTAATATCCCTTGATGTTTTATGAATGGTAGAGAATATAGCTCATTTACCCCACTTTCTTCTTCTAAAACTGTATTTCCAATTTAGTCTTTAATATATAATTTTAAGGAATTTTTTAAAAATTTGCTTTCTCTAAATAATATAGTTACAGTGCTTAATTCTTTGCTTAAATAATATACTGTATAAATAATATACTGTCCATCCAATTTGAACACCACTGATTGGCTCAGTAGGATGTGGAGATTAGTATACAATTTCCCTGCCCTCCAACATTCCCTGTCATAGCTTTCGACTTGCATCAAATATGGTTCTAGGCTTATATTTTCACATTTTATGTAAATTACATCCTATTTTATAATTATAATAAAGTCTGTGCTTTGTTCATAGGTTAATTTTGATCATAGAATCTCAAGTGAATTGACAGCATCATTATTATGTTTTCTTTTTTTTTCAAACCACAGTCACAAGTGGTGTGATTTGATTTGTGTGAAGGCAATGAAATGATACACAGATACACCGAAGCCTCCCAAAAGAATCCTGTTTCCAAGATTCAAGAAGATGAATTAATATTTTTCCATTAATTGTTTGAAATTATGTCATTTTTTCACTATGTGTCATCAATTTTAAAGCACTTCTGAAAAGACATAACAATCTACATGAGATGGCATTTTAAATTCATAAAAATATAGTATTTTCCTCAACTTTTATACATTTATGATGCATTATTTCTGATTTCCCAGGAATTTTACTTTCCTTTGTTTTGAATGATTAAAAAAGAGACTTTTTCCAGTACATCATCAAGGTAGCCTAATTATTATTCTTCTCTTTATGAAGGAATTGAATTGGGATGGACAGCTTGCCAGGCCTGCTGCCACTTGTCAGCATTGTATCCCTACAGTCAACCACACTTGCATCTAATGACCATCTCTTTTATTAAATTTCTTTTGCACCTTTTATTCCTGAATGAATGCATGATAGTTAATTTTCCTGTTCACTTGCATGTCTCAAGAAGGTTTTAATTCTTTTTATATTGCATTAATATTTAAGTTAAGTTTATAATTGTAAAATGATTTATACTCAGAACATTGAAGACTCCTTTGTTTTGTAACATCCTGTCAAAATGATGAGATGACAGATCATCCTTTAGGGAAAAAATGGTTTTGATTGGCATCAGCCTTTCCAACAGCAATGCTGGAGATAAGAATAAAATGAAGTAATATTTTTCAAAAATTAAAAGGAAACAAATTTTAATCCTTGGATTATTTGCAGCCAAAATCTTTTAAATAAGAAAGCACAGAAAAAGACGTTATAAAATAAGGCCTCAAAAGTTTTATTTCAAATAAATCCGTTTGAAAATGCCTAGAGGACATACTCCAGTAAGAAGAGAAATACACCGTGATGTTAGAATTGAGGGTTCAAGAATCAATGGTAGTGGTGTTTATCATACCCTAAAAAATACATGAAAACATAACATATTGAAAACAACCCCGAGTAGACTTCAGAAAGTACCCGCTTCAACAAAGGGCTGTCGTAACGGAGAAAGCAAAACCAGAGGTGGCAAGAGGAGGCTAGAGTACTTACTTGGTTTGCTGAGATGAGATTAATTTTGACACATGTAGGAAATTGAGAAAATTAACAAAAATAATGATATAACCACCATTACAATGTTAAATTTTCCAGATTTCAAACAAATGGAAAAAGATTTGATCTGTAGAGTGAGAGGTACAAATAGAGAGGAAAAAGAAACAGGAAAGAAAGTATGAAAAATCATAAAATGAGATGACAGAATAAGTCATAATGGAACAATAATTACATAAATCAAACGTTAAGATTGTCAGGTAAAATTTTTAAGTGTCAAAAAGACACACAATATAACCTATCGAAAATAAATTAGTGGAAAAAATGTAGCAGGAAAATATGAATAAAAAGAGCTAGGTCCAATTTTTGATAAAAATTTGAATTCAAGTTGATAATATCCTAAAGAAGGAAAAGTCTGTAGACCAATAGAAGAAATAGCAGATGCACAGGTGTGCTCACAAACATGCACGCTCATGACGCTAGTGATACAAACTCAAATTCCCATTACAGTTGTATACAAACATTATGACCGACAAGAAGAAAGTTCCTTTAAGCCCACTTGGAGCATTAAGACAAATTTACCATGTGAACCCCTAAGTGAACCCTGAGTTACTTCTGTGAAGGAATGTAGAATGATATCATAAGTGAATTTCATATAGCACTCAAAGCTCCCCCTCTACATGGTTCAGGATAGACTTGAGTATCCACGGTTCTAGAGTGGAACGGAGGAGAAAGGAAAGTTGCATTCAGACAAAGAAACTGTGTACAGAACACACTAGAGATATTAGAAGAGGCTGCTCATGGCCAGTCGTGGTGGCTCATACCTGTAATCCCAGCACTATGGGAGGCCAAGGCAGGTGGATTGCCTGAGCTCAGGAGTTCAGGACCAGCCTGGGCAGCAAGGCAAAACCCCATCTCTACCAAAAATACAAAACAAAACAAAACAAAAAATTAGCTAGGCATAGTGGCACATGCCTGTGGTTCCAGTTACTTGGGATGCTGAGGTGGCAGGATCGTTGAGCCCGGGAGGTGGAGGTTGCAGTGAGCCCAGATGGTGCCACTGCACTCCAGCCTGGGCAACAAAGTGAGACCCCATCTCAAAACAAAACAAAACAAAACAAAACAAAACAGAAAGAGGCTGCTCAAGACCAGACTCAGCGGCTAGGCCTTGAACTCCAGTCCCACCTCACACCCTAAGGTTCCTAAAGAGTCAGTAACTTAGTTCACCCTACCCCACTCCTGGCTTTGGGATGTAGCACAAGTTTCTAAACTTATGCAAACAGTGAGGACTATGTATTTTGACAAAATATGAAGAAATGGAGTCAAGACAACATATAAAAGATATTTTTGCCAGTTTTATTGATTAACAAAGAAAAATTGTATACAGTTAAGGTGTGCAGTGTGATATTTTGATATCCATATACATTGTAAAGTGATGATGACCACAATCAAGCTAACATAGTCATCACCTCACTTGGTTACCTTTGTACTTGTGTTTGTTTGGTGGAGAACACTTGAGATCTACTCTTTCAGCAAATTTCAAGTATACATTATTATTGACTTTAGTCACTATGCTGTACTTTAGATCTCCAGAACTTATAAATCTTATAACTGAAAGTTTGTATCTTCTGACAAACATTTTTTCTTTTCCCCCAACTCCCAGGCCCTGGTAAGCACTGTTCTACTCTGTTACCATGAGTTTGACATTTTTTAAGCATGCATATAAGTGAAATCATGCAGGATTTTTTTGTGTGTGTATTCATGGCTTAATAAACTCCAGGTTTATCCATGTTGTTACAAATGTCAGTATTTCCTCATTTTTAAAGGCTAAATGATATTCCATTACATATGTGTATGTGTCTGTGTGTGTATATGTGTGCAATACATTTAAAACATCCATTCATCTGTCAATAGACACAGGTAGTTTCCATATCTTGGCTGTGTAAATAACACTACAATGAACACGTAAGTATATATATCTCTTTGAGATAGTGATTTTCTTTACTTTGGATATATACCCAGATGTGGGATTGCTGGATTATATGGGAGTTCCATTTTTAATTTTTTGAGGAAACTCCATACTGTTGTCTGTAATGGCTGTACCAATTTACATTCCCATCAACTAAGCACAAGGGTTTCCTTTTCTCAGTATCGTCAGCAACATTTGTCACCTTTTTACTGTTATAATAGCCTTCCTAATAGGTGTGAGCTGATATCTCATTGCGCATTTTCCTGATGATTACTGATGGCAAACATCTTTTTCTTAGTATATACCTATTGTCAATCATATGTCTTTTAGAAATGTATCTCTTCGGGTCTGATATGGTTTGGCTGTGTCCCCACCCAAATCTTGTCTTGAATTGTAGCTCCCATAATTCCCACATGTTATGAGGGGGACCCAGTAGGAGATAGTTGAATCATGGGAGTAGTTTCCCCCACACTGTTCTCGTGGTAGGAAATAAGCCTCACAAGATCTGATTGTTTTATAAGGGGTTTCCTTTTTCACTTGCTTTCATTCTGTCTTGCCTGCTGCTGTGTAATATGTGCCTTTAGTCTCCCGCCATGAGCGAGGCCTTCCCAGCCACGTGGAACTGTGAGTCTGTTAAACCTCTTTTCCCTTATAAATCACACATGCCTTTATCAGCAGCATGAGAACAGATGAATATAGTAAATTGGTACTGGTAGAGTGGGGTGCGGTTGTAAAGATATCCAAAAATGTGGAATCAACTTTGGAACTGGGTAACAGGCAGAGGTTGGCACAGTTTGCAGGGTTCACAAAAAGACAGAAAAACGTGAGAAAGTTTGGAACTCCCTAGAGACTTGTTGAGTAGCTTTGACCAAAATGCTAATAATGATACGGACAATGAAATTCAGGCTGAGGTTGTCTGAGATGGAGATGAGGAACTTGTTGGGAACTGGAGTAAAAGTGAATCTTGCTATGTTTTAGCAAAGAGACTGGTGGCATTTTGCCCCTGCCCCAGAGATTTGTGGAACTTTGAACTTGAGGGAGATGATTTAGGGTAGCTGGCAGAAGAAATTTCTAAGCAGCAAGGCATTCAAGAGGTGACTTGGGTGCTGTTAAAAGCATTCAGTTTTAAAAGGAAACAGAGCATAAAACTCTGGGAAATTTGTAGCTAAATGATGTGATAGAAAAGAAAAACCAATTTTCTGAGGAGAAATTCAAGCTAGTTGCAGAAATTTGCATGAGCAACAAGGAGCCAAATGTTCATTCCCAAGACAATGTGGAACATATCTCCAGGACATGTCAGAGACCTTTGCGGCAGCCTCTCCCATCACAGGCCAGGAGGCCTAAAAGGAAAAAATGGTTTCCTGGGCTGGATTCAGGGCCCCCCTGCTGTGTGCCACCTAGGGACTTGATGCTCTGCATCCCAGCCACTCTAGCCATGGCTAAAAGGGGCCAAGGTACAGCTTGGACTGTGGCTTCAGAGGTTGCAAGCCCCAAACCTTGGCAGTTTCACATGGTGTTGAGCCTGTGGGTGCACAGAAGTCAAGAATCGAGGTTTGGAAACCTCTGCCTAGATTTCAGAGGATGTATGGAAACACCTAAATGTACAGGCAGAATTTTGCTGCAGGGGTGGAGTCCTCATTGAAAACCTCTGCTAGGACAGTGCAGAAGGGAAATGTGGGGTTGAATCCCCCACACAGGGTCCCCACTGGGGTACTGCCTACTGGAGCTGTGAGAGGAAGGCCACTGTCCTCTGGACCCCAGAATGATAGATCCACCAACAGCTTGACCATGCACACGGGAAGGCTGCAGACAATGCCAGCCCATGAAAGCAACCAGGAGGGGGGCTATGCCCTGCAAAGCCACAGGGGTGGAGCTGCTCAAGGCCATGGGAGCCCACCTCTCACATAAGTGTGACCTGGATGTGAGACATGGAGTCAAAGGAGTTCATTCTGGTGTTTTAAGATTTGACTGGCCTGCTGGATTTTGGACTTGGGGCCTGTAGCCCCTTTGTTTTGGCCAATTTCACCCACTTGGAACAGGTATATTTACCCCCCTCCCTGTACCCCCATTGTATCTGGAAAGTAACTAACTTGCTTTTGACTTTATGGGCTCATAGCTTGAAGGGACTAATCTGATCTCAGATAAGACTTTGGATTGTGGACTTTTGAGTTAATGCTGAAATGAGTTAAGATGTTGGGGGACTGTTGGGAAGGCATAATTTGTTTTCGAACGTGAGGACTTGAGATTTGGGAGGAGTCAGGTCAGCATGATATGATTTGGCTGTGTCCCTACCCAAATCTTATCTTGCATTATAGTTCCCATAATTCCCACATGTTGTGGAGGGACCTGGTGGAAGGTAAGTGAATCATGGGGGCAGTTTCTCCCATACTGTTCTCATGGTAGTAAATAAGTCTCACGGGATCTGACTGCTTTATAAGGTGTCTCCCTTTCACTTGGCTTTCATCCTGTCTTGCCTGCTGTCATGTAAGATGTGCCTTTCATCTTCCACTGTGATCGTGAGACCTCCCCAGCTACGTGGAACTGTGAGTCCTTCAAACCTCTTTTTCTCTATAAATCACCCAGTCTCAGGTATGTCTTTATCAACAACATGAAAACAGACTAATACAAGGTCCTTTGGAATCGTCTGAATTCCTAATGTATTTGGATATTAACTTCTTATTAGATGTATAGTGTGTAAATATTTTCTCCTCTTCTTTAGGTTGTCTTTTCATTGTATTGATTGTCTCCTTTGCTGTGCTGAATCTTTTAGTTTGATTTAGTCCCATTTGTCTATTTTTGCTTTTGTTGTCTATACTTTTGGGGTCAAATCTGAAAATTTATTACCAATACCAGTGTCAAGGAGCTTTTCTCCTATATTTATGTCTAAGAGTTTCACAATATTGGCCCTAGGTTGAGGTCTTTCATCCATTTTGAGTCAGTTTTTGTATGTAGGGTGAGATAAGGGTTCAGTTTCATTCTTCTGCATGTGGATATCCAGTTTTCCCAACACCATTTATTAAAGAGACTAAACTTTTATCATTGTGTATTCTTGGCACCAATGCTGAAGATTAATTGATTATAAAGGCATGGATTTATTTCTGTGCGCTCTATTCTGTTTCCTTGGCCTACATGTCTGTTTTTATGCCAGTACCATACTATTTTGATTACTATAGCTTTATAATTTAGTTTGGAATAAGCTAATGTGATGTTTCCACTTTTGCTTTTTCTGTTCAAGGATGTTTTGACTGTTTGGTCAAAACTATTTTTGTGGTTGCTTTTGTGGATGCATACAGATTTTAGAATTGCTTTTTATCATTTTTTTGAAAAATGACATTGAAATTTTGATAGGGGTTGCATTTTATCTGTAGATCATGCTGAGTAATAGAGATATGTGTCTTCTTCAAATTCTTTCATCAGTGTTTTACAGTGTTTTGGTATGTAGAAATTTTACTTTCTTATTTAAATTTATTCCTAAGTAGTTAACTTTTTGATACTATTGTAAATGAAATTGTTTTCTTTTCTTTTCTTTTCTTTTTTTTTTTTTTTTTTTGAGACGGAGTCTGACTCTGTCACCCAGGTTGGAGTGCAGTGGCGCAATCTCGGCTCACTGCAACCTCCGCCTCCCGGGTTCATGCCATTCTCCTGCCTCAGCATCCCGAGTAGCCGGGACTACAGGCACCTGTCACCATGCCCACCTAATTTTTTGTGTTTTTAGTAGAGATGGGGTTTCACCATGTTAGCCAGGATGGTCTTGATCTCCTGACCTTGTGATCCAACTGCCTTGGCCTCCCAAAGTCCTGGGATTACAGGCGTGAGCCACCACCCCCAGCCCGAGATTGTTTTCTTAATTTCTTTCTGGGATAGTTCACTGTTAGTATATAGAAATGCAACAGGTTTTTTTTTTTTTAATGTTAATTATGTGTTCTGCAAATTTGCTGAATTTGTTTCTTAATTCTAACAGTTTTTAATTGGAGCCTTTAGAATTTTCTCTATATAAGATCATGTCATCTTCAAACAGAGACACTTTCACTTCTTTTTCATGTTGGATGCCTTTTATTTTTTTCTTACCTAATTGCTCTGGCTAGGACTTCCAGACCTTTTCAGAAATTCCCCAAAATAATCTAAGGGAGTCCATTGTCACTAGACCTGCTTTATAAGAAATCCTAAAAGGAGTTATTCAAACTGAAATGCAATAAGACTAAGTAGTATCATGAAACCATATGTAGTTATAAAAAGTCACTGGTCAAAGTAATTACACAGTCAAATTCAAAATACTCCTAATACTGTAATGATGCAGTATAATCACTTTAACTTTTAAAAGGTTAAAAGACAAAAAATACTACAAATAAATATAATTACAAAATATACAAAGAAATAAACTCTGACATCAAAAAAAAAAAAAACATAAAAAGTGGATGAGAGCAAAGTGTAGAGTTTTTGTATATGATTGAAGTTAAGTTGTTATCAACTTAAAATAAATCATTATAACTACAATCGTGCATTTCTTAATGTGGATATGTTCTGAATAATGCCTCATTATGCAATTTTGTCATGGTGTGAATATCACAGAGTGTACTTACACAGAATTAGATAATACCGCCTACTACACACCCAAGCTATATGGTATAACCTATTGCTTCCAGGCTACAAATCTATATACAGCATTGTACTATACTGAATGCTGTAGGCAACTGTAATACAATGATAAGCATTTGTGTATCTATTTATTTATTTATTTATTTATTTGAGATGGAGTCTCGCTCTGTCGCCCAGGCTGGAGTGCAGTGGCCGGGTCTCAGCTCACTGCAAGCTCCGCCTCCCGGGTTCACGCCATTCTCCTGCCTCAGCCTCCGGAGTAGCTGGGACTACAGGCGCCCGCCACCTCGCCCGGCTAGTTTTTTGTATTTTTAGTAGAGACGGGGTTTCACCATGTTAGCCAGGATGGTCTCGATCTCCTGACCTTGTGATCCGCCCGTCTCGGCCTCCCAAAGTGCTGGGATTACAGGCTTGAGCCACCGCGCCTGGCGCATTTGTGTATCTAAATGTATCTAAACATATAAAAGGTACAATAAAAATGTTATAACCTTATGGAACCACCATTGTATATGTGGCCCATTGTTGACCAAAACATCCTTAATGGCACGTGATAGCATACGATGTTTTATGTAAGCCTCGTGATAATTACAAAGACAAAACATGTAATAGATACACAAATGAGAATTTTACCACATGTTTAAAAAAGAATTAATACAAAGACACAGCAAAGAATCAAAGTATACCACTACAGAAAATAATCAAAATAATCAAATCATGCACAGCAAGAGAGAAATAAAAGAACAAAGAAACTACAAAATGCCTATCAATAGTTACTTCAAATATCAGTGGACCAAATTAGTGAAACAAAAGACCTAGAGTGGCTGAATGGAGAGTAAAACAAGAACCAAATATACGCCACCTACAAGAGACTCTCTTCACCTTCAGAGACACACATAGACTGAAAGGAAAGAGAGGGAACAACAAAAAAGACAGAGTAGCTATTCTTACAACAAACAAAATAGATTTTAAGTCAAAAGCTGTAACAAGAGACAAAGTCATTATAGAATGATACAAGGGTCAATTCATCAAGAGGATATAACTACTGCAAGTATATATTCTCCCAACATTGGAGCACCTAATTATATAAAGCAAATATTAACAAACCTGAAGAGAGAAGTAGACAACAATAATACAATAACAGTAGGGGACTTCCATATCCCACTGTCAACAATGGATTGATCATTCAGACAAATAATCACTAAGGAAACAGCTGACTTGAACTACACTATAGATCAAATGGACCAGACATATACAGGACATTCCTTTCCAAAACAGCAAAATACACATTCTTCTCGAGCATACACAGTACATTCTCCTACATATGTCATATATTAGGCCAGAAAACAAGTCTTAGCAAATTTAAGAAGGTTGAAATATTATCAAGTATTCTTTTTGACCACAATGGCATGAAACTGAAAATTAAAAACAGGAGAAAACTTAGAAAAGTGACAAATATGTGAAAATCAACCAATATACTCCTGAACAACCAATAGATCAAACAAAACATAAAAAAAAAAAAAAAAAAAAAAAAAACTTGAGACAAACTAAAATGAAAGCACAACATACTAAAACTTATGAGATGCAGCAAAAGCTGTTCTAACAGGGAAATTTATACGGATAAGTGCTAAATGAAGAAAACAGATCTCAAAAAAATATATACCTCAAAGAAATAGAAAAAAAAAATCAGCCCAAAATTAGAAGAAGGAAAGAACTAACAAAGATCATAGCAGAAATAAATGAAATAGACTAGAAAATCAACAGAAAAGATCAATGAAACAAAAAGCTGATTTTTTGAAAAGATAATAAAAATTGACCAACCTTTCACTAGGCTAAGAAAAAAGAGAGAAGTCTCAAATAAATAAAATTAGAACAAAAAAGGAGATATTAAAATTGGTACCCTAGAAATACAAAGGATAATAACAGTCTACTCTAAACAACTATGTGTCAACAAATTGTTTAACTTAGAAGAAATAGAGAAATTTCTAGAAACATACATCCACTAAGACTGAAACATGAAGAAACAGAAAATCAAAACAAATAATGAGTAAAAATAATGAGTTAGTAGTCAAAAAGCTCCTGAAAAAGGAAAATCCTAGACCAGATAGCTTAGCAGAGAATTCTAAAAAGTGTTTAAAGAAGAATTCGTATCATTTCTTCACAAACTCTTCCAAAAGTTGAAGAGGAGGGAACACTTCCAAACATTTTTTATGAGGCCAGCATTACCCTGATAACAAAGACAGAAAAGGACACTACAAGGATGACATATATTTTTAAGGTGCAAATGATGTATTCTTGGATTTGAAAATACAGGATTTGTTTGTACAAAGATTTGTGTGTGGATAGGTGGATGTGTACCGGTGTGTGCCTGCATACATACACAAGCTTACCTTGTTTTATTGCACTTCACTTTATTATGCTTCTTGGATATTGTGTTTTTTTTACAGATTGAAGGTTTGTGGCAACCCTGCATCAAGCAAGTCTACCAGTGCCACTTTTCTGGTAGCATGTGCTTATTTTGTATCTCTGCATTACATTTTTGTAATTCTTGCAATATTTCAAATGTTTTGTTATTATTATATCTGTTATGGTGATCTGTGATCAGTGATCATTGCTATTACTATTGTCATTGTTTTGGGGCATCACAAACCATGCTCCCCAAAAGACAATGAGCTCAATTGATACATATGTGTATTCGAATGGTCGCATCGATCTGACCTTCTTCCATCTCCCCCTCTCCTCAGGTCTCCCTGTTTTCTGAGACACAGCACTATTGAAACTAGGCCAGTTAATAACTGTACCTAGGCCTCTATGTGTTCAAGTGAAAGTAAGAGTCACATATCTCTTACTATAAATCAAAAGTGAGAAATGATTAAGCTGAGTGAGGAAGGCATGTAAAAAGCCGAGACAGGCCAAAAGCTAGGCTTCCTGCACCTAACAGTTAGCCAAGCTGTGCACGCAAAGAAAAAGTTCTTGAAGGAAATTAAGTGTTACTCCAATGAACACATGAGTGGTATGAAAGTGAAATAGCCTTTTGCTGATATGGAGAAGGTTTGTGTGGTTTGGATAAAAGATCAAACCAACCACAACATTTCCTTAAGCCAAATCCTAATCCAGAGCAAGGCCCTAACTCTCCTTAATTCTCTGAAGGCTGAGAGAGGTTAGGAAGCTACAGAAAAAAAGTTTGAAGCTAGCAGAGATTGGTTCATGAGGTTTAAGAAAAGAAGTCGTCTCCATAAGATAAAAGTGCAAGGAAAAGCAGCAAGTGCTGATGTAGAAGCTGCATCAAATCATCCATAAGATCAGCTAAGATAAGCAACAAAGCTGGCTACACTACACAGAGGTTTTTACTGCAGATGAAACAACCTTATATTGGAAGAAGATGTCATCCAGGACTTTCATAGCCAGGTAGCAAAATAAATGCCTGGCTTCAAAGCTTCAAAGAACAGGATGACTCTTTTGTTATGGGCTTAAGCTGAAGCCAAAGCTCAACTACCATTCTGAAAATTCTAGGGCTCTTAAGAACTATGCTACATCTACTCTGCCTGTGCTCTGTAACTGGGGCAAAGCCTGAATGACTGCACATCTGTTTATCACATGAATATTTTAAGCTTACAGCTCAGCTTTAAAAAAAGATCCCTTTCAAAATATTGTTCATTGACAATTTACCTGGTCACCCAAGAGCTCTGATGGAGAACTACAAGGACATTAATGCTGTATGCATGCCTGCTAACACAACGTCCATTCTGCAGCCCATGGATCAATGAGTAATTTAGACTTTCAAGGCTGATTATCTGAGAAATATATTTCAGAAGGCTGTAGCCACCATATATAGTAGTTCCTTCGATAGATCTGGGCAAAGTAAGTTGAAAACCTTCTAGAAAGGATTCACCATTCTAAAAGCATTTGCAATGCATGGGAGGAGGTTAAAATTAAGAACATTTGTGATTCATGGGAGGAGGTCAAAATATCAACATTAAAAGAAATTTGGAAGAAGTTGATTCCAATCCTCATGGATGACTTTGGGGGTTCAAGATTTCAGTGCAAGAAGTAACTGCAGATGTGGTGGAAATAGCAAGAGAACTAAGATGAAAAGATATGAAGGAACTTAAGATGTGGCTGAATTGCTGAAATCTCATGATAAAATTTTAGCAAATGAGAACTTGGATGAGCAAAGAAAGTGGTTTCTCGAGCTGGAACCTACTCCAGGTGTAGATGCTGTGCAACCTTGTTGAAATGACAACAGAGTATTCAGAAAATTGCATAAACTTAGTGGATAAAGGAGTGGCAGGGTTTGAGAGAATTGTCTCTGATTTGAAGGAAGTTCTACTGTGGGTAAAATGCTACCAAACAGCATTGCATGCTACAGAGGAATCTTGAAAGAAATAGCCAATGAATGCAGCAAACTTCACTGTTGTCTTCTTTTAAGAAATTGCCACAGCCACCTCACCTCCAGCAGCTCCCACATGATCAGTCAGCAGCCACAACACTGAGGCAAGGCCACCAACCAGCAAAAAGAACTTGATGTTGAAGGCTCAGGTGATTGACAGCATGTTTAAACAGTAAAACCATTTTTAACTAAGGCAAGTACATTGACTTTTAGACATAATGCTATTGCCCATTTAGTAGACTACAGTATAGTATAGACCTAACTTTTACATGCACTGAGAAACCAAAAATTCTGTGTGATTTGTTTTATTGCCATATTTGTTTTATTGCAGAACTGGCCACCAGAATCTTTCCTTCCCCTAGAATGCTCTTCACCCAAACCACCTGTGTTTTCCCCTCACCCATCATACCCCCCTCATTCTCTGGCCTGCCCTCCACTCCTCCAAAGCCTTCATTTCTGCCCCACTGCTGGACTGCACTCTGACTCCGTCTCGCCGTGACTCAGTGGCACTTCCACTGGGCACTGCCCCAAAGAGCTCATCTCCACAGTGGCCTGAAACCAAATCCACGGTATCTCTGAGGTATGCCTATAGAGCAGTCTCATAAGTTATTATGCACTTTAAGCATTACCAAGTCCAGAACTGTAAATGCTATACATTTACAGAAATACCACTTGAAGGTTTAACTACTTATCATTCTTTCATAATCAGAATTACAAATTTTGAATATTAATTATTTTAATGGGGGAGGGGCCAAGATGGCTGAGTAGAAACAGCTCTGCTCTGCAGCTCCCACTGAGACAAACACGAACAGCGAGGGATTTCTGCACTTCTAACTGACGTATCCGGACTCCCTCACTGGGACTGACCAGGCAGTTGGCGTGAGCCCTGGAGAGCAAGGAAAAGCAGAGTCGGGTGACAGTTCACCCAGGAGCTGCACAGGGCAAAGGGACCTCCCTCCCCCAGCCAAGGGAGGCAGTGAGGGATTGTGCTGCCCGCCTGGGGAACTGTGCTTTTCCCACAGACTTTTGCAAACCCCAGATCAGGTCATCCCTTTGTGAGTCCACACCACCAGGGCCCTGGGTCCCAAGCACAAAGCTGTGCAGACCTATAGTAGGGACTCCAGTCGGCAGCCACTTCCGCAAGGAGTTTTGTGTGCTCTGGTGGCTCACAGAACTCCAGTGGAGCAGGAGATCCATCACCTCCCACGAGAAGGGGACTGAAGCCAGGGAGCCAAGCAGACCCACTCCCGCAGAACCCCACAAGCTAAGACCCACTGGCATGGAATCCCCACTGGCCAGCACAGCATCCTGGAGTCTTCCTAAGAAGACCAAGTTTCTGCTGGGAGGGGTGACCGCCATTATTGTGGGTCTAGTCAGCGGTTTTGCCCTGCCAGTGCTAGGAAGACTGGGTGGTTTGTGCGGGGCAGAATTCCCCTCAGTGCAGTACAGTGGCTGTGGCAGATATACCATTAGTGTATATCCAAACGAATATAAATCATTCCATTACAAAGATACATGCATGTGTGTGTTCATTGCAGTGCTGTTCCCAATAGCAAAGACATGGAATCAACCCAAATGCCCACCAATGATAGAATGGATAAAGAAAATGTGGTACATAGACACCATGGAATACTATGCAGCCATAAAATGGAATGAGATCAAGTCCTTTGCAGGGACATGGATGAAGCTGGAAGCCATTATCCTCAGCAAACTAATGCAGGAACAGAAAACCAAATACCACATGTTCTTACTGATAAGTGGGAGCTGAACAATGAGAACATATGGACACAGGGAGGGGAACAACACACCCTGGCACCTGTCTGGGGAGGGCCGGTGGTAGGGAGAGCATCAGGAAAAATAGCTAATGCTTGCTGCTTTTAATACCTAAGTGAGGGCTTGATAGATGCAGCAAACCACCATGGTACACATTTGCCTGTGTAAGAAAACTGCATGTCTTGCACATGTACCCTGAACTTAAAATAAATACAAAAATAAAATTTAAAAAATAAAAAAAAATCTTAATTGTATGTGGGTAGGTCCCTTTGATTCAAAGTGAGATAGAAATAATTTTTTAAAACTTACTTTTCAAAATTTGCAAAACCACATAAGTGTAAAAGAAATTTACATTTTGTCCCTGGATTGATATAAGACAAAAACATTGTGTGGGAAAGCTGGGGTTGAGGACGAACGACATTCTGAGAATAAAATTCCCTGGTACATAGCTAAAATTTCAGAGTGAACTTCAGATTTTCAAGGATCATAAAATAGGTAACCTCAAGCCACCGCCTCCAACAGATAAAAGGAACCAGGTAATATCTGTGGTCCAGGGAGAAAGAATAGAAAATTGGCTGAGTTCTATCCCTGACAAAACTTAGTGGGAAGGAGGGATCTGGAAGGTGGGAGGGTGGAGGGATCCCCGGCTTGGAGGGTGGGGAAGGGCTGTGCTTCAGCCTCCCCGTCCCACTGCCCCTCCCCCTCCCGCTGCCCCCCCCTTCCGCTGCCCCTCCCCTCCGGCTGCCCCTCCCCCTCCCGCTGCCCCTCCCCCTCCCCCTCCCGCTGCCCCTCCCCAACAAAGGAGCCCTTTGTGATGTGAAGGCCCCAGCTCTGTGACGCAGGCCTGGGCCCCAGTCCCTAGTCTCCACGGGGATGCCCAGAGCTCAGTTGCTTGAAAGCAACGCGCCTATTCACATGGAGAATCTCCCCTTTCCTCTGAAATTACTTAGTGCCTCATCGCTAAACGCCCCCAGCTCCACACCATGGGTGTTGGATATCTTCCTCACCTTGGTGTTTGCCCTGGGGTTCTTCTTCCTATTATTCCCCTACTTCTCTTACCTCCGTTATGACGACCCACCCTCACCATCGCCTGGGAAGAGAAAGGTGAGGAGCCCTCAGTCCGGACCCACAGAGCTTGATTCTTTCCTTTCTTTTTCTTATTAGTTCTACTTTTCCAAATCCAGTGGAGAGACTTCTGCGATGGGAAGTCTCAGGAGAGACCAGAACATCATCCTTCCAGGGAGAGGCAGGGCAGCCAGGGTTGGTAGGGGTGGATCGTGTACTGGGATTTCCATCCCAAGCTCTCAGTCCGCCTGTGGGGGAGCGCAGGAGGCGTCAAGACAAAAATCAAACCCGTGGACTCAGCGCCAGGAACGGTCATGAGACGGGGGAGGTCTCTGTTCGAGGCCAGACCCTGAGCCCTGGCTCATCAGCCCCTTCCTGGGGCAGATGGCTCGGGGCCCACTCTCCTCCGTATGGGGTCATCTGGGGGCTGTGCTGAGCCCCCGAGGGCCTCCCATCGGGGCCTGGCGTCTCCTCTGGTCTCCTGGGAAGCAGAATCCTATCTGACAGCTCAGCGGTGCCTGCGGGCCTGAGCCTGTGTGTTCCTCGAGCAGAGGGACAGGGACTGACGGCGTCATATTGAAAATCCCTCTTTGTGTGTGTATGTGGTGTGTTTTTTTTTTGTTTTTTGTTTTGTTTTGTTTTGTTTTGAGACTTAGTCTTGCTCTGTCGTGCAGGCTGCAGTGAAATGGAGGGATATCGGCTCACTGCAACCTCTGCTTCCCGAGTTCAAGCTATTCTCCTGTCTTAGCCTCCTGAGTAGCTGGGATTACAGGCGCCCGCCACCACGCCCGGCTAATTTTTGTATTTTTAGTAGAGACGGGGTTTCACCGTGGCCAGGCTGGTCTCAAACTCCTGACCTCAGGTGATCCACCTGCCCTGGCCTCCCAAAGTGCTCGGGTTACAGGCTTGAGCCACCGCGCCCGGCCCCCTCTGCCAGAAAAAAGCAGTTTGTCATCCATTTAAACATGAGTGGGAGGAAGCACACAGAGCTCCCTGAGCCAGAGAGCCACGCGGTTCATGAGTGCAGCGTGCCGCGGCCGGGCTGGGGGCGGAGATTGAGAGCCGGTCCTAGCTCCTCCCCCTTTCTTGTCTCCCAGTGTCATCTTGTCTCCCCGCGTCATCTTGTCTCCCAGTGTCCAGTAGGGCGGAGAGGGAGGCCCAGAGGCAGGATGAAAAACCACAGTCTGAGAGGTAAGGCTCTGCCAGGGCACACTAGAGTTAATTTGATCTCGTCTGCCCTGGAGGGAACTGACTCTGAAGAAGTCAGTTGAAGAAGCCCGAGGCGGGGGCTCATAGGAAGGAAATCAGAACCCCGGGTCCTTCTCAGATTCCGAGCCGGAATGAAGCCTTGGTGGGCCAGGGACTGGGCCTTACCCAGCAGGGGGCAGTGTGTGTGTAGTGGGGAGAACAACGCCTGCCTGGATGGGAGGGGGGTGAGGGGGCCTCCTGGCCCCTGGGAACAGCTGTTCAACTCTGCTAAGGCTGATTCCTCTTTGAGACCACCCCAGTCCTTTGTCCCCACAGGGCAGTTGTGAGGACTGTGGGGGTGGGGGTGGGGGGGTCCGTGTGTGGAAGCCCTTTGTGAATGACAAAGCCCTGCCTGCCATGCCTTGCTATTACCCTCGGGGCCATGTCTGGACACAGATGTGCGAGTTCCAGGGTCTAATTCCCCATGGTCTTCCCTAAAGAAACATGCACGCATCCTCCTGTGAGATCCCAGGCCCCTCCTGCACCACCCTAACCCGGTCTCCTGATTTCCAGCTTGTAGACCTGGCCCGAGAGGCCTGGAGGAGCTTTGGAACCTGTTTTCACAACTGCAGAGGTGAGGCACTTCCCGTTCCCTGCATCCTTCCTGCCAGGGCTGGGACCCCAGGGCCGTAGGCAGCCTGGAGCTGACCTGGGATGGGGAGACCACAGGGACAGAGGATGGGAGTAAAACCCTGGGGCGAGGGGTAGCAGGAGAATTGGGCAGTCAGGATGTGGGGTGGTGGAGGGGCTGTGACCCGAGCTCCCACTCTGGCCCCCGCCCCACCTGCTCCTGGCTGCAGCTTGTGCCTCCTGTCTCCTGCAGCCTCCTGGGGCCGCTCCTTAACAAAGGTGACTTTGGTCAGCTCTCCGGTCCAGACCCCCCAGGTGAGGTGGGCAAAAGAGCACCTGATGGAGACTCCCGGTCCTCTCATGAGCCTATGGAAGATACTGCTCCCATGCTTTCCCCGTTAGCTTCCCCGGATCCTCGAACCAAGCATCCTCAGGATCTGGCCTCCACCCCATCACCAGGCCCAATGACCACTTCAGTCTCCTCCCTAAGTGCCTCCCAGGCACCAGAACCTTCCCTTCCCCCAGAAAGCCCCTCACCCGAGCCACCTGCACTTTTCCCTCACCCACCACACACCTCTGATCGTCCGTCTCCTCCGAAAGCTTTCCCTGCTCCTCCCCTGCGGGACTCCACTCTGATAATTCCATCTCACTGTGACTCAGTGGCACTTCCACTGGGCACCATCCCTCAAAGCTTGTCTCTGCGTAAGGATTTGGCGGCTTCTGTCCCAGCCATCTCAGGCCTTGGCGGCTCAAACAGTCAAGTTTCTGCCTTCTCCTGGTGGCAGGAGACTACCAGAACCTGGTGCGTCTTCAACTCGTCAGTCCAGCAAGATCATCTTTCCCGCCACCCACCAGAGACCTGTCAGATGGAAGCTGGTAGCCCGTTTTTACTCAACTCTGATGGCCAGAATGTCATGGGTATACAAGTCATAGAAAGAGCCAAAGTCAACATTTCGGAGGAAAAAGAAAACAATGGATCATTTCTAAAACAAATGAGCCCAGAAAAGCACTTGAATTCTTTGGGGAATTTGGTTAAATCATTGGATGCTGAGCAGGACCTCACAACCCCAAAACCCTTCTGGAACATGGGCGAGAACTCGAAACAGCTGCCCAGTCCTCAGAAGCTCTCAGATCCTAGGATCTTGCAGGAAAGTTTTCAGAAGAATTATAGCCAGCTTTTCTGGGGCCTCCCCTCTCTGCACAGCG
This sequence comes from Macaca fascicularis, assembly GCF_037993035.2. NCBI lineage: Eukaryota > Metazoa > Chordata > Mammalia > Primates > Cercopithecidae > Macaca > Macaca fascicularis. Next base: position 125,336,460 of record NC_088389.1, on the reverse strand, counting down.
AATCCCTGGTAGCTAATGCCTGGGTCACTGAAAGGTCTTACACTTTACAGTCTCCTCCTTTCTTGTTCAATGGAATTTCCAATGTCTGCCCAATTCAAAGGGAGACTACAATGTCCCCACTGCTTTTCCAGGCCCAGCCCCTGTCCCATCTGGGGCCCGAGTCCCAACCCTTTATTTCATCCACACCCCAATTCCGGCCCATACCTATGGCTCAGGCCGAGGCTCAGGCCCATCTTCAATCCTCTTTCCCAGTCCTATCTCCTGCTTTTCCATCCCCGATTCATAACTCTGGAGTAGCTTGCCCTGCGTCGCAGATTAAAGTGCAAGCTCTTTGCCTACCTGAAACTCAGCACCCTGAATGGCCTTTGTTGAGGAAACAACTAGAAGGTGGGTTGGCTTTACCCTCTAGGGTCCAAAAATCTCAGGATGTGTTTAGTGTCTCCACTCCTAACCCTCCCCAGGAAAGCTTGACATCCATTCTGCCTGAGAACTTTCCGATCAGTCATGAACTCCGGAGACAACTGGAGCAACACATTCAAAAGTGGTTCATTCAACACCGGGGCAACCTGGGAAGGATCCAAGAGTCTCTGGATCTGATGCAGCTTCGGGACGAATCGTCAGGGACAAGTCAGGCCAAGGGCAAACCCAGGCCCTGGCAGTCCTCCACGTCCACAGGCGAAAGCAGCAAGGAGGCACAGAAGGTGAAGTTCCAGCTGGAGAGGGACCCGTGCCCACGTCTGGGGCAAATTCTGGGGCAGACCCCGCAAAATCTATCCAGGGGCATGGAAAGCTTCCCAGGGAAGGTTCTGGGGGCGACCTCTGAGGAGTCAGAAAGGGACTTGAGGAAGCCCTTGAGGAGTGACTCGGGAAGTGATTTATTAAGACGCACAGAGAGGAATCGTATAGAAAACGTCCTGAAAGCCCATGTCGGCAGGAAGTTGGGCCAGATCAACGAGGGCTTGATCCCCGTGAGTGTGCGTCGATCCTGGCTTGCTGTCAACCAGGCTTTTCCCGTGTCTAACACCCACGTGAAGACCAGCAATCTAGCACCCCCGAAAAGTGGGAAAGCCTGTGTGAACACAGCCCAGGTGCTTCCCTTCCTCGAGCCGTGTACGCAGCAGGTGCTGGGAGCCCATATTGGGAGGTTATGGGCCAAACACAGGTGGGGTCTACCCCTCAGGGTCCTCAAACCCATTCAGTGCTTTAAACTGGAAAAGGTTTCGTCCTTGTCTCTTACACAGCTTGCCGGTCCCTCCTCAGCCACCTGTGAACCTGGGGCTGGCTCAAAAGTTGAGGTGGCCACGTTCCTTAGAGAACCACCGATGGCAAGTCTGAGACAGCAGGTGCTGACCAAAGCATCTGACACGCCAGAGAGTCTTCTGGCCTCTTCCGCTGCATGTAAGCAGTTCCAGAGGGCCCCGCCAGGGATCCCATCTTGGAATGATCATGGGCCCTTGAAGGCTCCTCCAGCTGCACAGGAGGGCAGGTGGCCATCTAAGCCCCTCACATACAGCCTCACAGGCAGCACCCAGCAGAGCAGGAGCTTAGGAGCCCAGGTTTCAAGGGCTGGGGAGACCAGGGAGGCAGTGCCACAACCCAGAGTCCCCTTGGGAACCCGTATGCTGGCAAACCTCCAAGCCACAAGTGATGATGTGCATGGTTTCGAGGCTCCAGGGACCAGCAGAAGTTCTCTACTCCCTAAAATGTCTGTCTCCCAAGATCCAAGAGAGCTGTGTCTTATGGAGGAGGTTATTAGTGAATTTGAGCCTGGAATGGCCACGAAGTCAGAAACCCAGCCTCAAGTTTGTGCCGCTGTTGTGCTCCTTCCAGATGGGCAAGCGTCTGTTCTGCCCCTTGTTACAGAGAATTTGGCTCCTCAAGTGCCCCAGGGCCATCTCCAGAGCATGCCTGCTGGGAACATGCAGGCTTCCCAGGAGCTACGTGACCTCATGGCAGCCAGAAGGAGCAACCTGGGGCACAGGGAGCCCAAGAACCCAAACTGTCAAGTCTCATGCAAGAGACAAAGCCCGATGTTTCCCCCTCCTCACAAGAGTGAGAACTCTAGGAAGCCCAACTTAGAAAAACATGAAGAAAGGCTTGAAGGATTGAGGACTCCTCAACCTAGCCTGGTCAGGAAAACAGAGGACACCCGTCAGGATGAAGGCGTCCAGCCATTGCCATCAAAGAAACAGCCTCCTTCAATAAGCCACTTTGGAGAAAACATCAAGCAATTTTTTCAGCGGGTTTTCTCAAAGAAAAAAAGCAAGCCAGCACCAGTCACTGCTGAGAGCCAAAAAACAGGAAAAAACAGATCCTGTGTGTACAGCAGCAGTGCTGAAGCTCAGGGGCTCATGACAGCAGTTGGACAGATGCTGGAGGAGAAGATGTCACTTTGCCACGCACGCCATGCCTCGAAGGTAAATCAGCACAAACAGGAGTTTCAAGCCCCAGTCTGTGGGTTTCCCTGCAACCACAGGCACCCCTTCTACTCAGAACACAGCAGAATGCTGAGCTATGCCGCCAGCAGTCAACAAGCCACTTTCAAGAGCCAGAGTTGTCCCAACAGAGAGAGGCAAATCAGAGATCAACAGCCCTTGAAAAGTGTCCGGTGCAACAATGAGCAATGGGGCCTGCGACATCCCCAACTCTTGCTCCCCAAGAAAGCTGTATCCCCAGTCAGTCCCCCTCAGCACTGGCCGAAGACACCTGGTGCCTCCAGCCACCATCACCACTGTCCCAGGCACTGTCTTCTTCGGGGAGGTATCTAATTTGGTCAGTCACAAATTCATTTTTAGCCTTCCTTAGAGAAAAACAAATCCCCAAGAAAAAATTCACTCTATGTAGAGAAAAAATATTTTCTCTCATGTTAGTACACGCAGAGCATTTAATATTCCACAATATATATGGTTTTTTATTCATAAGAGGGTGATAGCTTTTATTTGTGCCGTGCTTGGTGTGGGCTTGGTTTCTAGAAGCAACAGGAAAGGTGCTGACAGTGGTGCTGTAAGCCCACCTTCATCCTGAGTTCCTTCACTGAACCTTACGTTTCCATAACACTGTCTTTACACAAACAACAAAAAATTCTAAAAACAAGATGAGAAAAACCTATGAAGAGCCCACTCTGAAATACGATTCAACCCATCTTTCCACTACTTACTCTCTACCTCAAAGTTTATGCAGCTCTAGGGAGAAGGTTTGCAGAGATGTCACAGGGCTGAAGATCGCCATGCAGGCTCCAGGAAGTGCCACAGCCCAGTAGCTTCACGTGTCACACAGTGGAAGTTTGGGTGGGAGAGGGCTGGGCCCTGAGTTCAGAAGTGGGAGAAGTCTTGACCCTGGGTATCCTGGTGGAGAATAGATAATGCCTGCCCCTGGGAAGCCCCTTCTCTCCCTTACAAAGGCTGGGATGGAGATGGGCCCTCTTAGCTCAGCCAACATGCGAAGCACAGAGTCCCCATCCTACTGCCTCTCCCTTTCTCGCACTCTGGAGTGGCAGTGGGGACAGACCTTCCAGCTCTGTGCATGTGTAGGTGGGGGTGGGGAGCCGGGGGGGCAGCCTTCATGGAGGCTGCTGAGGTCCGTGAACTTCCCTGGCCCAAATGAGTGAATGACCCTGCTCCTGGGTCGCCTGCCTTTGTCTGTCTCACCTAGGTGTCTCTCAGCTTCAAAGAAGTAGTTCTGGATGAATGGAAGAGGGTGTGCGTGTGTGTGCAGAGGCTTCTGATGGTGGGACTCTGTAGAGCTACAGGGGATGCAGACAGAGAACTGAAAAGGGGGTGAAGTGTGTGTGAGGGAGCCATAAGTGGTGCCGTGACCCAGGAGACTCTGACATTCCAACCCCTTCAAGAAGCCTAGAGGGGCCTAGTGGCTCATCCTGGCCCCACCCCAGGGTCCGTCCCTGCTCTAGCTCCCAGAGCACAGACCTAGAAAAACCACATTTACCCCTAACACAGAAGGCCATATTACTGAGACGGCAAAGTAGCAAAGTGAATAAGGAAGACGAATTTCTTAACATCTTTGATAAACTTGCACATAATAACCTATTGAACTTTTTTTTTTTTTTTTTTTGAGGTAGTTTCGCTCTTTTGCCCAAGTTGGAGTGAAGCAGCACGATCTCGGCTCACTGCAACCTCCGGCCCCTGTTTCAAGCAATTCTTCTGCCTCAGCCTCCCAAGTAGCTGAGATGATAGGCACCCACCACCACACCCAACTAATTTTTGTATTTTTAGTAGAGACGGGGTTTCGCCATGTTGGCCAGGCTGGTCTCGAACTCCTGACCTCAGGTGATCTACCGGCCTCGGCCTCCCAAAGTGCTAGGATTACAGGTGTGAGCCACCGTGCCTGGCCCACCTATTGAATTTTTTCAAGGATGTGTTGACAATAGGTGAAAAAGCAAGGACTAGAGAACCGCAGGCATAACTTGGAGTCTGGTGACCTTTAATATACACATAGCCCCAGGACCGCTCCCGGGGGAGAGGTGGTGACTTCCAAGGGCCCAGCAGCCGAGCTGGGATCAGACAGCCAACCTCCCCTGGCTCCTGAGGTCCTGGCTTGCCCCAAAGACCAGCAGGGGCAGAGGCAGGCAGGCAGGATTTGAACACACAAGGGAGCTGGAAGTGACCTGTCCAGAGTGGGCAGGGGCTGGGCAGGGCAGGAGCGGTCCTTGCTGTCTCCCTCTGCTTTCAGCAGAGCTTTCCTCCTCTCTGGACCCTGTCCATATGGGAAAACAGGAGGTCTCCACAAATCAGGGACAGGAGGAGCCAGGTCTCTAGAGGGAGTTTTCTGTGCCTTGTTCCACATACAGTCGTACAGGAGCCCCGGGTCCTGGGACCTCATTTCAGTGGTGGAGAGGCCTGTGCCAGGCAGTGCCACTGATCTAGATGGCAATGGAAATGGCCCTGCCCCCAATATATGGGGCTGGCTGGCACCTGGGATGGAGGGGTCAGTGGGCATGGTCCCCAGCCTGTGGCTTCTCCTGGGCCTGGTCCTGTCTGGGGCCCAGATAACTGAGGCAGCCTCCAAGGTGGGCACAGCAGTGACAGCGGAGCCAGGATCAGCAGGAGGGTCAGGGACCTGGAGCAGAGAGCACCCCCGGTCCCCCGGGAGCTCAGGAGAGTGTGGCACAGAGCTGGGACCCTGACCGCTGAGGATGGGCCGGGCCTGGCTGCTGCCGGGTTCCCTCAGGAAACCAAGAGGCGAGTTCTGGGATGTGGAGGAGCAGGATGTGGCGCCCACGGCTCAGGCTAGGAGAAGTGCCACAGGCAACGCTGAGAGACCAACAAGAACACAGGAAGCCACAACCCCTGAGCCCTTCTGCGGCTCAGTCTCCCATGAGGTGCAGCAAGGCCAGCAATGGAGAGACCCACAGAGACCTCCCGCAGGAACCTCACAGACACATCCCCTACAGAGTGAGCACGCCGGGACCTCCCTCTGCCACAGAGAGAAACAGCTGCAGCCTCCACAGAGACCCCACGGAGCTCTCAGAGACCTCGTGGTGCCCCACAGAGACCTAGCACAGAGATTCCCAGAGCCCTCACACAGAGAACCCCACAGAGGCCACACTGAGAGACTTCACTCAGTCCCACAGAGACCTCCCGCAAATGTCAGAGATCTTCCATGGTTCCCACACAGAGACCCCACACAGACCCCACAGAGACCCCACACAGACCCCACACAGAGACCCCACACACACCCCACAGAGACCCCACACAGACCCCACACAGACCCCACACAGACCCCACACAGACCCCACAGACCCCACACAGACCCCACACAGACCCCACACACACCCCACAGAGACCCCACACAGACCCCACACACACCCCACACACACCCCACACACACCCCACACACACCCCACACAGACCCCACACAGACCCCACACAGACCCCACAGACCCCACACAGACACCACACAGACCCCACACACACCCCACACACACCCCACACACACCCCACACACACCCCACACACACCCCACACAGACCCCACACAGACCCCACACAGACCCCACACAGACCCCACAGACCCCACACAGACCCCACACAGACCCCACACACACCCCACAGAGACCCCACACAGACCCCACACAGACCCCACACACACCCCACACAGACCCCACACAGAGACCCCACACACACCCCACACACACCCCACACAGACCCCACACACAGACCCCACACACACCCCACACAGACCCCACACAGACCCCACACAGACCCCACACAGACCCCACACAGAGACCCCACACACACCCCACACAGAGACCACACACACACCCCACACAGACCCCACACAGACCCCACACACACCCCACACACACCCCACACACACCCCACACAGACCCCACACAGACCCCACACACACCCCACACACACCCCACACAGACCCCACACAGACCCCACACACACCCCACACACACCCCACACAGACCCCACACAGACCCCACACACACCCCACACACACCCCACACAGAGACCCCACACAGACCCCACACAGACCCCACACACACCCCACACACACCCCACACACACCCCACACAGACCCCACACACACCCCACACAGACCCCACACACACCCCACACAGACCCCACACACACCCCACACACACCCCACACAGAGACCCCACACAGACCCCACACAGACCCCACACACACCCCACACACACCCCACACACACCCCACACAGACCCCACACACACCCCACACACACCCCACACAGACCCCACACACACCCCACACAGACCCCACACACACCCCACACACACCCCACACAGACCCCACACAGACCCCACACACACCCCACACACACCCCACACAGAGACCCCACACAGACCCCACACAGACCCCACACAGACCCCACACACACCCCACACACACCCCACACACACCCCACACAGACCCCACACACACCCCACACAGACCCCACACACACCCCACACACACCCCACACAGAGACCCCACACAGACCCCACACAGACCCCACACACACCCCACACAGACCCCACACAGAGACCCCACACAGACCCCACACAGACCCCACACACACCCCACACACACCCCACACACACCCCACACACACCCCACACAGACCCCACACAGACCCCACACACACCCCACACAGACCCCACACAGACCCCACAGACCCCACACACACCCCACACAGACCCCACACAGAGACCACACAGAGACCCCACACAGACCCCACACACACCCCACACACACCCCACACAGAGACCACACAGAGACCCCACACAGACCCCACACAGACCCCACACACACCCCACACACACCCCACACACACCCCACACACACCCCACACACACCCCACACAGACCCCACACAGACCCCACACACACCCCACACAGACCCCACACAGAGACCCCACACAGACCCCACAGACCCCACACACACCCCACACACACCCCACACAGAGACCACACACACCCCACACAGACCCCACACACACCCCACACAGAGACCACACACACACCCCACACACACCCCACACAGACCCCACACACACCCCACACACACCCCACACAGAGACCACACACACACCCCACACAGACCCCACACAGACCCCACAGACCCCACACAGACCCCACACAGACCCCACACAGACCCCACACAGAGACCACACACACCCCACACACACCCCACACAGAGACCACACACACACCCCACACAGACCCCACACAGACCCCACAGACCCCACACAGACCCCACACACACCCCACACACACCCCACACAGAGACCACACAGACCCCACACACACCCCACACACACCCCACACAGAGACCACACAGACCCCACACACACCCCACACACACCCCACACAGACCCCACACACACCCCACACAGACCCCACAGACCCCACACAGACCCCACACAGACCCCACACAGACCCCACAGACCCCACACACACCCCACACAGACCCCACACACACCCCACACACACACCCCACACAGACCCCACACAGACCCCACACACACCCCACACACACCCCACACAGACCCCACACAGACCCCACACACACCCCACACACACCCCACACAGAGACCCCACACAGACCCCACACACACCCCACACACACCCCACACACACCCCACACACACCCCACACACACCCCACACAGACCCCACACAGAGACCACACACACACCCCACACAGACCCCACACAGACCCCACACACACCCCACACACACCCCACACAGACCCCACACACACCCCACACACACCCCACACAGAGACCACACACACACCCCACACACACCCCACACAGAGACCACACACACACCCCACACAGACCCCACACAGACCCCACAGACCCCACACAGACCCCACACAGACCCCACACAGACCCCACACAGAGACCACACACACCCCACACACAGACCCCACACACACCCCACACACACCCCACACACACCCCACACACACCCCACACACACCCCACACACACCCCACACACACCCCACACAGAGACCACACACACCCCACACACACCCCACACACACCCCACACACACCCCACACACACCCCACACACACCCCACACAGAGACCACACACACCCCACACACACCCCACACACACCCCACACACACCCCACACACACCCCACACAGACCCCACACACACCCCACACAGACCCCACACAGAGACCACACAGACCCCACACACACCCCACACACACCCCACACACACCCCACACAGACCCCACAGACCCCACACACACCCCACACAGACCCCACACACACCCCACACACACCCCACACACACCCCACACACACCCCACACACACCCCACAGAGACCTCAGCGACTTCACACAGACCCCACACAGACCCCACACAGAGTCCTAAAACAGGGACTTCCTGCAGACACTCATGCAGCTCACTGCAACCTCCGGCCTCCAGCTCCAGAAATGGCACACCCCCCCACTGCCTCACAGAGACCTCTCAGAGTCCTCCTCACACAGAGACCTCGCCTGCAGCTCTCCCCTCTCCACAGACACCTCGCACAGATTCCTCACACACAGGCCCCAGGCTGCTCCACGCTCATTGCCCAGAAACCTCTCACACAGAATTCCCTCAGACATTCCACACGGAGACTTTGTAGAGCTCTCACGGGGTCCTCACGGGGTCCCCACACAGGGACTTCATATAGTCCCATGGTCCCTCACACTGAGACGTAGCACAGAGATTTCCCACAGGGACCCCACAGAGGCCTCTGGAAGATAGCTCCCACAGAGACCTTCTGCAGAGGCCTCATACAGACGCCTCACAAGAGACAACAGAGCCCTCTCGCCGCCCCGTGGGGTCCTCCACAGAGCCCTCATGTGGCCTCGCAGGTCTCCTACAGAAAGACTCGGATTTGATAGAGACTTTCCACACAGAACTCACGCAGAAACCTCGCACTGAGGCTCCACAGAGACCTCACTCAGAGCTCTCGCCAGGAGCCTGGCACTGAGGCCTCCCACATGGCGCTCACACAGCGTCCTCGCCGTAGGTGAGATGCCCCTCACAGACACTCCGCAGAGATCCCGCCCAGAGGCTTCACAGACACCACACATCCGTTCTTCAGGGGCCCGAGCAGCCACCTGTTGACAGGTCCTTCTCAGTGGATACAAAACCACTTAGCACACCAGCAGCACAGCCGAGATGTCAGCTGCACTCCCCAAGAACCCCGCGACACCCAGATATTGTCAGCAGTGCACTGAAGGGGCTTTTCTGCTTGGGGACATGCTCATACAATTTTTTTCTTTGGTAACGTCGCTGCCTCTGAAAAGAATTATGGATTCCACAGGTAGACCTGCAAATTCTTTTTTTCCCACAGGTTTCTATTAGCTTGAATTCTGACCCACAATTTAGAGCATTCATTTTCTTAAATTATCTTTTGACATGGAGTCTTGCTCTGTTGTCCAGGCTGGAGTCCAGCGGGATAATCTTGGCTCACTGCAACTTCTGCCCCCTGAGTTCAAGAGATTCTCCTGCCTCAGCCTCCCGAGTAGCTGGGATTATAGGCATGCACCACCATGCCCAGCTAATTTTTTGTATTTTTAGTAGAGACAGGGTTTCACCATGTTGGCCAGCTGGACTCAAACTCCTGACCTCAGGTGATCCACCCACCTCGGCCTCCCAAAGTGCTGGGATTACAGGCGTGAGCCACTGTGCCCTCCCAAAAATTTTTAAATGAGTAAAATATTACCAACCTTCAATGAAAGAAAATATCTTATTTGTCCAGTTTGTTATTATCCAGCCAAATTATATCAGTGTCATATATTTTTTAAAGTTTGGGGGGGATAAGACTTGAACTCGAGACGCCTGACTTCTGTACTTTGAAAATATGATAAAAACCTCTAAACAAAATGAACCCCAGAAATGAAACAAACCAGCAAAGAGGCATCTGGACTCACACTGGTCTCCCAGGGGACTGTGCAGCCGCACATAATTTCATACAGAACAGCTTGGATCACATTTGCAGAGTTCATTTTATTTTTAGCAAGCTAATAATCATGCAAAGATTTCTCACAAATAGGTCAAATCTCTAGCAATATTCTTACTGTATCATTTGAAAAAATTATACTTCTTAATAATATTATTTTATTCCTTAAAATGCAGTAATGTCCGCAAATAGTAGTATGACACATATTTCTAAGACATGACATAGTTCTAATGTTCCGCAAACATAGCTTAAGCAGATGGGCAATTTAAAAGGATTTATTTTTTAAATCGTTCTATGAAATGCACATTTTCTAAGATAGGCAGTAGGGATCCATTTTATATTCATTATAGGGCTAAAAAAGGAATGTTTTGAAATCTTACAAAACAAATTAATCTATGCTTGAGATATACTCGTAGCCTAGTAAATATACTGAGGAAGGGACACATTAACATCTGAGTGGAAGAAGGTATACATTTAATCAGCATTTGTGTAATAAAAATGAATTATGAATGGCCTCACTAACTATATATGTGGCACTTTCCAAAGGGTGCACTATGCTAAGACTACATGCTCCTCATTGCTCATAAGCAAACTGTTGTCCTTGCCTTGGTAGAATCTATTTTAACATCAGCTGTTATCACTAGATTATCCAGCGGGATGACAGGGTCACAGTCCTTCCTCTAAGAGAGGCAGAGCTGACACCAAGCCTCTTTTAGCCTATTTGTTTCAACAAGAAATCCCCTTTCTATATTCTTCATAATTAAACATTTTTAACTTAGATTTTCTACTTCCTTACAATGTCACTGCATCGTAAAATAAAGGAATTGACATGGATCTTCAGATTATGTGTGTATATGTGTGTATATATATATATATATAGAGAGAGAGAGAGAGAGAGAGAGTTGTATTGTGTTCTTTTCTTTTTTTTTTTTTTTTTTTGAGACGGAGTCTCGCTCTGTCGCCCAGGTGGAGTGCAGTGGCGCGATCTCGGCTCACTGCAAGCTCTGCCTCCCAGGTTCACAACGTTCTCCTGCCTCAGCCTCCCAAGTAGCTGGAACTATAGGCGCCGCCACCACACCCGGCTAATTTTTTGTATTTTTAGTAGAGATGGGGTTTCACTGTGTTAGCCAGGATGGTCTCAATCTCCTGGCCTTGTGGTCGCCCTCCTCGGACTCCCAACGTGCCGGGATTACAGGCCTGAGCCACCGCACTCAGCCTATAGCGGGGACTACAGGCACCTGCAACCACACCCGGCTAATTTTTATTTTACTTTATTATTTTATTATTTTATTTTTTTGAGATGGAGTCTCACTCTGTCACCCAGGCTGGAGTGCAGTGGCCTGATCTCGGCTCACTGCAAGGTCCAACTCCCAGGTTCATGCCATTCTCATGCCTCAGCCTCCTGAGTAGCTGGGACCACAGGCGCCCGCCACCACGCCTGGCTAATGTTTTTTTTTTTTTGTATTTTTTTAGTAGAGACTGGGTTTCACCATGTTAGCCAGGATGGTCTTGATCTCCTGATGACATGATCCACCCGCCTCGGCCTCCCAAAGTGCTGGGATTACAGGCGTGAGCCACCGCACCCAGCCTAGACTTTTGTTTTCAATAGTGCAACTTATATAGATAAGTTTAGTTATCAGAACAAAATAGAGTCAAGTAGAAAAAAAAAATCATACAGAAAAATATACTTTTCAAATTGACTATTTTAACACAGTTAAAATAAGTGATTATACTTCAGTCATTTGATTTAAATTTGCTAAGAGTGGCCAGAAAGTCTAGAAACAGAAAATGTCCATACTAAAGAGTTGATTGCTATGACATGTTGAATGTGCTGTTCCTCAATAGTAATTCATAGTTCAGTAATCTATGCAAAATTACAATGAACAATGTGCATGAAAGCAACACTTCCATCGATCACTGTATATTCATCTGCCATACATTGCCTCAGATGATTTGTGTGTCTAATTTCACAGAATAAATTTGAGCCTCTACCCCAGAAGAAATAATCAACGAGGCTCAATCTATTAAAAAGATATTGACAATATTTCCAGGCTCTATTAATATCTATATTTTATTTTTAATTAGATTTACCTAGTCCAAAGCTTGTAAATATTTTTACCATTTGTATGTGCCCAGATGAAATGGATATCAATAATTAGATAATGGAGAAAACAACACACACAGATCTTCTTTGTTGTTAAAATATTTTATGTCAGAGCATTTTGCTAGAAATAAAGTGATTTTAAATCTCCAGGAAAAAGACTGTCTAAATGACATTCAGAATGTATTACAAATTTAGATTTAGAATAGATTTATGTTTAAAACAGGCCTCATACTACTTTCAATAAATCAGGCACTACAGAACAGAATGTGGGGGGGGGGGGGCAGGGCGGTGACAATGATGTGAGGACTTCTTAACACTGAGCAAAGAAGCAAAAAACAAGTTATCTTTCTACAGCGTTGATCCCTAAGAGTGATTTCCCTTCATAGACTGCGGTACAATTGCCAGTTGCATTATTAATAGTTTACAAAGAACTCCCACAGAAAAACTTTCTGGAGGTTTCCCCTACATACACAGCTACATTTTCTGCCGTGCTCGCACTGTTGTCAAAGCATATGGCATCCAACCACAGACCATCAAGGGGCTTGATAATTGCCTCCTCCATATACCTTCTGAGGTTGGTCAGGTTTATAACCATTCCTGTAACACAATTAATCCTTATAACTGGGCCCATGGCCTCGTGGCTTGTCACCTTTTCCAAGCAGGTGCTCTTCTTCTTGATTGCTCAGAGGTTTGCTGCGGCACCTTCTCTCTTTGCGGGGTGGGCGGATCATGAGGTCAGGAGATCGAGACCATCCTAGCTAACACGGTGGAACCCCGTCTCTACTAAAAATACAAAAAAAAAAACAAAAAAAAAAAAACAAAAAAACCTAGCCGGGCGTGGTGGCGGCGCCTGTAGTCCCAGCTACTCAGGAGGCTGAGGCAGGAGAATGGGGTGAACCCGGGAGGTGGAGCTTGCAGAGAGCGCCACTGCACTCCAGCCTGGGAGACAGACCAAGACTCCATTAAAAAAAAAAAAAAAACTCACTTGTAGAAATTTACACAGGAAAAATGAAAACATATGCTCACAGAAAACTTGTATACACATGCTTATGGTAATGAATTTATTTATAGTTGCCTACCAACAAGTGATGAACAAATATATTTCAGTATATTGATACTACTTTCTAGCTATAAAAGGAATACTACTAAGCAAAAATAGAGGATGAAGTATTAATATACACAACATAGATGAATTTAAAAACACCATGCTGAGTGAAAGAAAACAAGTACCAAATACACACTGTAATATTCTATTCACAGAAAATTTGAAAACAAAAAACTGTAGTCTCTGAAAGAAAACCATTGGTTGCAGGGAGGTGGGGATTGATTGGCCACAAAAGGGTTGAGGAAACTTTTTATGGGTAATGGAAATATTTTATATCTTGATTGTGGCACCAATTATACAACTGTATGTACACATTTGTCAAAATTCTAATTGTATTATACACACGTGAGTGCCTTTAACTGTCTATAAATTATATCTCAATAAAATTGATCTTAAAAGATATATGCATACATATAATTTAATATGTATTTTATACATATATCTATCTCTTGACAATGGAGTGAAATGTATTCTTTCTTGTTTTTGAGACAGAGTCTCGCTCTGTCGCCAAGGCTGGAGTTCAGTGGCGTGATCTCGGCTCACTGCAAGCTCTGCCTCCCGGGTTCACACCATTCTCCAGCTTCAGCCTCCCAAGTAGCTGGGACTACAGGCGCCCACCATCACGCCTGGCTAATTTTTTTTTTTTGTATTTTTAGTAGAGACGGAGTTTCACCATGTTAGCCAGGATGGTCTTGATCCCCTGTCCTCATGATCCATCAGCCTCGGCCTCCCAAAGTGCTGGGATTACAGGTGTGAGCCACCGCTCCTGGCCTGTGAAATGTATTCCTGTGGTTAAACTGTCACTTAGCAAACATCCATAATGCTAAATATCCATATTAGTTCTCTTGTTTTGCCATTCTCTCACTTTTTCTACAAGCACCGTTTTGAAGACAGCCTCATCAACATTATTAATTAGATTTGTGATCATGTGAAGACATAGAAGATTTTCTCCTTCAAAATACAAAGTCTTATTTCATCTGCTCTTGCAACCCTTTTATTCTTCTGCCAAGTGATGTAGATTAATTTATCAACTGAGTTATGCATGCATTTACTTTTTCACAGATCTTTGTTATGCCTCTACTAGTTCTATGTTAGGGATATGACATGACATTGAACAGGATCAATATGGTCCCTGCTTTCACAGAGCCCACACCTAATGTGTGGATAGTCAGAACACAGTTACACAAACACAAGTGGGAAATAATTATAAGGTCTGATAGATCTGAAGTCAGTAGGAAAGGTATTGAAATGGAGAAATAGAAAGGAGCCTCGTTTTGATAATGAAATCAGAGAAGGTTTCCCTGCAACTTCCTTGGAGGGCAAAAGCCATGTCCTTTCCTTCTCCTACCCCATCACTGACCCCAATGAAATACTGAGCACAGAATTTTCACTCAATAAATTACCTTAAAATGCATTTCAAAATATTTATAAAGCACACTTGTGTCTATTAAAGTATGAAAGGACATGTACTTGGAGCATAAAACCCAACACACGATGGAAACATCACACAAATGAGGAACAGGAAACTAATTATGTAAAGGCAAAATTTAAAAGACTTGTCAAGCTGGATAGAGTGTATTCTAAGAAAATGAAAACATACATAATAGCTAAATATTTGGCATTTGAGTTTGGGATGAAAAAATAGATGTAAAAGAAACAGTTTCCTTAATTAAGAATTTAATTTTGTGGGGCCAGGCATGGTGGCTCACTCCTGTAATCCCAGCACTTTGGGAGGCCAAGGCGGGTGGATCACGAATTCAGGAGATCGAGACCATCCTGGCTAACATGGTGAAATCCTGTCTCTCCTAAAAAATACAGAAAATTAGCCAGGCCTGGTGGCGGACGCCTGTAGTCCCAGATACTTGGGAGGCTGAGGCAGGAAAATGGTGTGAACCCGGGAGGCGGAGCTTGCAGTGAGACGAGATCGCACCACTGCACTCCAGCCTGGGTGACAGAGCAAGACTGCATCTCAAAAAAAAAAATTTTTTTTTATTTTGTCCTTAGGAAGGAGAGAAAGAAAAGGCAGTTCACCTAGACCATCACTTGCCTTTTTTAGTTGCAGCAAATGTCAGTTTTGTAACCAGATATGTTTGCAATGTGTGAATTCTTCTCCGAGTGCTAGCTAAGATGAGCTTCCCTACCCCCATCTCCAGCTGTGGTAATGCTTTACTCATAGCCCGTCTCTCATGCATTTGCCTGAATGCCTGCAGAACACAGTTGGACCGGCAGCTCATATTTAATCCTCTCATATGATATTAACACCACTGGTCTCCATTTTTAATTTACATCTTAAAGCCTCCAGGCTTTAATTGTTTTACCACTGTATTTCATTATTTAACATCCACTACTTTTATGGAAAAAAATGTGTTTACTCCTGTGTCTCATCTTAATGTTTCACTGACTGCTAAACTCACATTTTTTGTTCATTTGCATTGTTTCGAGAATCTAGATTGTATTTGTCTTTGGAAACAGTCACAGCCACTTCCAGAGGTCATTTCCCCGGTCATTTCCCGTAGACCCTAGACTGCTCTTCTCCCAGCCTTGGAGGTGCTGGGTTCTGGAAGGAGGAAGCAGTGAGTCCAGCCATTCCAGGCTGACATCTACCACGCATCAGCCGTCCTGTGTCTTCAGAGCCTCTTTCACATTTCTGTGTCCTTGGCGCTTGCTGGAACCATCCTTGCTTGTCTCTGTGAGTTCTGAGTGTGTGACTATTTGGCCCTAGGAGTCTTCTCAACAAGGTACAATTTCTGTTGTCTTTTTCCAAAAGACTTCATGAATAAAATGAAAATATGAGTAATATAAAATCAAAACATATTTTGATTTCTCATTTCAAAATTTTCTACCTCTATAGTTTAATAGAACTCAATTATTGGCCACAGAAGATAATTTTTTTCCAAAAGTATTTTCTAAATAATAACCAGTTGACTATGTCCTTTATATATGTCACATAGAAGATCTCCACAGTATGTTCTTCAAATTCAGCTTAGATAATCCATGGAGTGCTCAAGTTTCCTATAACAAATAAGCTCCTATATCTCTGTTGACTAATAATTGACTAATAAAATTAAGACTTGTTTGCCAAAGATAAAGATAATTTGTAAAAAACTAAATCATTTTAGTTTGACTATGAGAAGCACAAACAAATCCATTATCATTAAATGTGAAAATCTACAATATGTCCACTTAATGGTTGAGTGTCAACTTTATGTCCCACAATTGCCATGTAGAAGCTAAGCTTTTAAAGTGCAGAATTATTTTCCACTTTTCTGTTATATGCATATTACTATAAATGACAAGTATTTTAAATGCTGGATTTTTTTTTAAATGGCTTTATTTTCTTCTCTTTTGACAAAAGTTGGCTTTCAAGTTTAACTAAGTTAAAAAAAAAATGGAAAAGCCGCTGGGAAGCTCGAACTGGGTGGAGCTCACAGCAGCTCAAGGAAACCCGCCTGTCTCTGTAGACTCCACCTCTGGGGACAGGGCACAGCTAAACAACAACAACAACAAAAAAAAAGCAGCAGAAACCTCTGCAGACGCAAATGACTCTGTCTGACAGCTTTGAAGAGAGCAGTGGATCTCCCAACACGGAGGTTGAGATCTGAGAAGGGACAGACTGCCTGCTCAAGTGGGTCCCTGACCCCTGAGTAGCCTAACTGGGAGACATCCCCCACTAGGAGCAGTCTGACACCCCACACCTCACAGGGTGGAGTACACCCCTGAGAGGAAGCTTCCAAAGTAAGAATCAGACAGCTACACTCGCTGTTCAGCAATATTCTACCTTCTACAGCCTCTGCTGCTGATACACAGGCAAACAGGGTCTGGAGTGGACCTGAAGCAATCTCTAACAGACCTACAGCTGAGGGTCCTGACTGTTAGAAGGAAAACTATCAAACAGGAAGGACACCTACACCAAAACCCCATCAGTACGTCACCATCATCAAAGACCAGAGGCAGATAAAACCACAAAGATGGGGAAAAAGCAGGGCAGAAAAGCTGGAAATTCAAAAAATAAGAGCGCATCTCCCCCGGCAAAGGAGCACAGCCCATTGCCAGCAATGGATCAAAGCTAGATGGAGAATGACTTTGACGAGACGAGAGAAGAAGGCTTCAGTCCATCAAACTTCTCAGAGCTAAAGGAGGAATTACGTACCCAGCGCAAAGAAACTAAAAATCTTGAAAAAAGAGTGGAAGAATTGATAGCTAGAGTAATTAATGCAGAGAAGGTCATAAACGAAATGACAGAGATGAAAACCATGACACGAGAAATACGTGACAAATGCACAAGCTTTGGTAACCGACTCGATCAACTGGAAGAAAGAGTATCAGCGATTGAGGATCAAATGAATGAAATGAAGTGAGAAGAGAAACCAAAAGAAAAAAGAAGAAAAAGAAATGAACAAAGCCTGCAAGAAGTATGGGATTATGTAAAAAGACCAAATCTACGTCTGATTGGGGTGCCTGAAAGTAAGGGGGGAAATGGAACCAAGTTGGAAAACACTCTTCAGGATATCATCCAGGAGAACTTCCCCAACCTAGTAGGGCAGGCCAACATTCAAATCCAGGAAATACAGAGAACGCCACAAAGATACTCCTCGAGAAGAGCAACTCCAAGACACATAATTGCCAGATTCACCAAAGTTGAAATGAAGGAAAAAATCTTAAGGGCAGCCAGAGAGAAAGGTCGGGTTACCCACAAAGGGAAGCCCATCAGACTAACAGCAGATCTCTTGGCAGAAACTCTCCAAGCCAGAAGAGAGTGGGGGCCAATATTCAACATTCTTAAAGAAAAGAATTTTAAACCCAGAATTTCATATCCAGCCAAACTAAGTTTCATAAGTGAAGGAGAAATAAAATCCTTTACAGATAAGCAAATGCTTAGAGATTTTGTCACCACCAGGCCTGCCTTACAAGAGACCCTGAAGGAAGCACTAAACATGGAAAGGAACAACCGGTACCAGCCATTGCAAAAACATGCCAAAATGTAAAGACCATCGAGGCTAGGAAGAAACTGCATCAACTAACGAGCAAAATAACCAGTTAATATCATAATGGCAGGATCAAGTTTACACATAACAATATTAACCTTAAATGTAAATGGACTAAATGCTCCAATTAAAAGACACAGACTGGCAAACTGGATAAAGAGTCAAGACCCATCAGTCTGCTGTATTCAGGAGACCCATCTCACATGCAGAGACATACATAGGCTCCAAATAAAGGGATGGAGGAAGATCTACCAAGCAAATGGAGAACAAGAAAAAGCAGGGGTTGCAATACTAGTCTCTGATAAAACAGACTTTAAACCATCAAAGATCAAAAGAGACAAAGAAGGCCATTACATAATGGTAAAGGGATCAATTCATCAGGAAGAGCTAACTATCCTAAATATATATGCACCCAATACAGGAGCACCCAGATTCATAAAGCAAGTCCTTAGAGAGTTACAAAGAGACTTAGACTCCCATACAATAATAATGGGAGACTTCAACACTCCACTGTCAACATTAGACAGATCAACGAGACATAAAGTTAACAAGGATATCCAGGAATTGAACTCATCTCTGCAGCAAGCAGACCTAATAGACATCTACAGAACTCTCCACCCCAAATCAACAGAATATACGTTCTTCTCAGCACCACATCGCACTTATTCCAAAATTGACCACATAATTGGAAGTAAAGCATTCCTCAGCAAATGTACAAGAACAGAAATTCTAACAAACTGTCTCTCAGACCACAGTGCAATCAAACTAGAACTCAGGACTAAGAAACTCAATCAAAACCGCTCAACTACATGGAAACCAAACAACCTGCTCCTGAATGACTACTGGGTACATAACGAAATGAAGGCAGAAATAAAGATGTTCTTTGAAACCAATGAGAACAAAGACACAACATACCAGAATCTCTGGGACACATTTAAAGCAGTGTGTACAGGGAAATTTATAGCACTAAATGCCCACAAGAGAAAGCTGGAAAGATCTAAAATTGACCCTCTAACATCACAATTAAAATAACTAGAGAAGTAAGAGCAAACACATTCAAAAGCTAGCAGAAGGCAAGAAATAACTAAGATCAGAGCAGAACTGAAGGAGATAGAGTCACAAAAAACCCTCCAAAAAATCAATGAATCCAGGAGCTGGTTTTTTGAAAAGATCAACAAAATTGACAGACCGCTAGCAAGACTAATAAAGAAGAAAAGAGAGAAGAATCAAATAGACGCAACAAAAAATGATAAAGGGGATATCACCACCGACCCCACAGAAATACAAACTACCATCAGAGAATACTATAAACACCTCTACGCAAATAAACTACAAAATCTAGAAGAAATGGATAATTTCCTGGACACTTACACTCTTCCAAGACTAAACCAGGAAGAAGTTGAATCCGTGAATAGACCAATAGCAGGCTCTGAAATTGAGGCAATAATTAATAGCCTACCAACCAAAAAAAGTCCAGGACCAGATGGATTCACAGCTGATTTCTACCAGAGGTACAAGGAGGAGCTGGTACCATTCCTTCTGAAACTATTCCAATCAATAGAAAAAGAGGGAATCCTCCCTAACTCATTTTATGAGGCCAACATCATCCTGATACCAAAGCCTGGCAGAGACACAGCAAAAAAAGAGAATTTTAGACCAATATCCCTGATGAACATCGATGCAAAAATCCTCAATAAAATACTGGCAAACTGAATCCAGCAGCACATCAAAAAGCTTATCCACCATGATCAAGTGGGCTTCATCCCTGGGATGCAAGGCTGGTTCAACATTCACAAATCAATAAATGTATCCAGCATAAAAACAGAACCAAAGAGAAGAACCACATGATTATCTCAATAGATGCAGAAAAGGCTTTTGACAAAATTCAACAGCCCTTCATGCTAAAAACGCTCAATAAATTCGGTATTGATGGAACGTACCTCAAAATAATAAGAGCTATTTATGACAAACCCACAGCCAATATCATACTGAATGGGCAAAAACTGGAAAAATTCCCTTTGAAAACTGGCACAAGACAGGGATGCCCTCTCTCACCACTGCTATTCAACATAGTGTTGGAGTTCTGGCTAGGGCAATCAGGCAAGAGAAAGAAATCAAGGGTATTCAATTAGGAAAAGAAGAAGTCAAATTGTCCCTCTTTGCAGATGACATGATTGTATATTTAGAAAACCCCATTGTCTCAGCCCAAAATCTCCTTAAGCTGATAAGAAACTTCAGCAGAGTCTCAGGATACAAAATTAATGTGCAAAAATCACAAGCATTCTTATACACCAGTAACAGACAGAGAGCCAAGTCATGAATGAACTTCCATTTACAATTGCTTCAAAGAGAATAAAATACCTAGGAATCCAACTTACAAGGAATGTAAAGGACCTCTTCAAGGAGAACTACAAACCACTGCTCAGTGAAATAAAAGAGGACACAAACAAATGGAAGAACATAGCATGCTCATGGATAGGAAGAATAAATATCGTGAAAATGGCCATACTGCCCAAGGTTATTTATAGATTCAATGCCATCCCCATCAAGCTACCAATGAGTTTCTTCACAGAATTGGAAAAAACTGCTTTAAAGTTCATATGCAACCAAAAAAGACCCCACATTGCCAAGACAATTCTAAGTCAAAAGAATAAAGCTGGAGGCACCATGCTACCTGACTTCAAACTATACTACAAGGCTATAGTAACCAAAACAGCATGATACTGGTACCAAAACAGACATATAGACCAATGGAACAGAACAGAGTCCTCAGAAATAATACCACACATCTACAGCCATCTGATCTTTGACAAACCTGAGAGAAACAAGAAATGGGGAAAGGATTCCCTATTTAATAAATGGTGCTGGGAAAATTGGCTAGCCATAAGTAGAAAGCTGAAACTGGATCCTTTCCTTACTCCTTATACGAAAATTAATTCAAGATGGATTAGAGACTTAAATGTTAGACCTAAAACCATTAAAACCCTAGAAGAAAACCTACGCAATACCATTCAGGACATAGGCATGGGCAAAGACTTCATGTCTAAAACACCAAAAGCAACGGCAGCAAAAGCCAAAATTGACAAATGGGATCTAATTAAGCTAAAGAGCTTCTGCACAGCAAAAGAAACTACCATCAGAGTGAATAGGCAACCTACAGAATGGGAGAAAATTTTTGCAATCTACTCATCTGACAAAGGGCTAATATCCAGAACCTACAAAGAACTCAAACAAATTTACAAGAAAAAAACAAACAACCCCATCAAAAAGTGGGCAAAGGATATGAACAGACATTTCTCAAAAGAAGACATTCATACAGCCAACAGACACATGAAAAAATGCTCATCATCACTGGCCATCAGAGAAATGCAAATCAAAACCACAATGAGATACCATCTCACACCAGTTAGAATGGCAATCATTAAAAAGTCAGGAAACAACAGGTGCTGGAGAGGATGTGGAGAAATAGGAACACTTTTACACTGTTGGTGGGATTGTAAACTAGTTCAACCATTATGGAAAACAGTATGGCGATTCCTCAAGGATCTAGAACTAGATGTATCATATGACCCAGCCATCCCATTACTGGGTATATACCCAAAGGATTATAAATCATGCTGCTATAAAGACACATACACACATATGTTTATTGCGGCACTATTCACAATAGCAAAGACTCGGAATCAACCCAAATGTCCATCAGTGACAGACTGGATTAAGAAAATGTGGCACATATACACCATGGAATACTATGCAGCCATCAAAAAGGATGAGTTTGCGTCCTTTGTAGGGACATGGATGCAGCTGGAAACCATCATTCTTAGCAAACTATCACAAGAACAGAGAACCAAACACCGCATGTTCTCACTCATAGGTGGGAACTGAACAATGAGATCACTTGGACTCAGGAAGGGGAACATCACACACCGGGGCCTATCATGGGGAGGGGGGAGGGATTGCATTGGGAGTTATACCTGATGTAAATGACGAGTTGATGGGTGCTGACGAGTTGATGGGTGCAGCACAGCAACATGGCACAAGTATACATATGTAACAAACCTGCACGTTATGCACATGTACCCTAGAACTTAAAGTATAATAATAAATAAATTAAAAAACAAAACAAAACAAAAAAAACGAACAACAAAAGTGTATTCCAATGGGAGAGAGATAAAGCATCTTTCTTATGTAAAATATAGGACCAGGTGCAGTGGCTCATGCCTGTAATCCCAGTACTTTGGGAAGCTGAGGCAGGTGGATCTCCTGATGTTAGGAGTTCAAGACCAACCTGACCAACATGGTGAAACCCCATCTCTACTAAAAATACAAAATTAGCCAGACGTGTTGGTCCATGCCTATAATCCCAGCTACTCGGGAAGCTGAGGCAGGAGAATCACTTGAACCCGGGAAGCGGAAGTTGCAGTGAGTCAAGATCATACCATTGCACTCCAGCCTGGGCAACAAGAGTGAAACTCTGTCTTAAAAAAGTAATAATAAAATAAAATATATATTAATATATATGGTATATAAATTTGATACATTTTGCTTTATTTCAGGACTAATGTAATGCTTCAGAAAAGGAATGATGCTAAACTCGCTTAATTTCTCCTGACTATAAATAGCCCTTTACCACTTTCAATCTTCCCACTGATGACTCTATAACCTTGGACAAGTTACTTGACCTCACTGAGCCTCTTTTGCCATCTATAAATCAGCTAATAGGACCTACCTTGTAGGTTTGCTGAAAGGTAGAAGTAAGACAATGGGTGCAAACTATTTTAGTAGACTCTAGCACATGGTAAGTTTCAACAAACGTTACTTACTCTTTTTTTCCCCCCTGCTATGCCTTTCAGTTTATTTCTACTAAACTCTAAGTTATTAAAATATAGGCCAAAGTATTATTAATTTCCCTCTGTATTCTCCCCAGTTCCTGTTACGGTGCCAGGGACACACAGGCCCCATAATCCTTCATGGTCAATTGAACTGACAGTGAACTATGTCTTCATCCATTTGGGATGCTACAACAAAATGCCATAGACAGGGTGACTTATAAACCACAGAAATGTGTTTCTTGCTGTTTTGGAGGCTGGGAAGTCCAAGATCAGGGCATTGGCAGATTTGGTGTCTGGTGAAGGCCTGCTTTCTGGTTCATAGATGGGTGCCTTCTTGCTGTGTCCTCATGCGGTGGTAGTAGGGGCAAGCCAGCGCTCCTAGGCCTCTTTGATAAGAGCACTAATCCCATTTCTGAGGGCCCATCGTGACTGAATCACTTCCCAGCACTCCCCTCTTCTAATCTTATCACTTTGGGGGCTAGGATTTCAACATATGAATTTGTATGGGGGGCACAAACATTGAATCCATTGCAATGAACATCAAAGGATGGTACAGTGGATGTGGACCATGAGAGTGTTTGTGTATCATGGCATACCTAATAATTTTATATCTTGGTTGCTGAAAATAAAACAAAAGCTTTCATTTACATGCTTTTTTAGCACATCTTTTCTGGAAAAAAATTCTGTATTTTAGTACTGGTTTGTGTGGCTCATACTACATCTATGGCCATTAACGTCCAATAGAACTCCAGAGTGAGGAAGCACATTGCTGTCTTTCTCTATGGTGTTTTCCAGGCAGGGTCAGATTGCTAGGATACCATCAGACATTTTTTGGTAGACAGTGAGGGGAGGGGGTGGAGAGGGTGCAGTTTACTATGTGTAAATTATACCTCAATAAAGCTAGCACTTTTTAAAAATTTGCCACATTCTTTAAATTATAAAGATATAAAGAAATTTTTGCACTGTCTCTCAAATTTGTCCAGAGGATAAAATGAGAGACATACAACAACGTAAAGTATTATTCAAAGATCAAATATTTATCCAAACTTTAATACTAGAGAAAGATGGACAGGTATAAGCATGAGCAAGGGTAAAATGAGAAAGAACAGGAGAAGGAAATGTTACTGAACCAAAGTCTGAGATCGCCTGCTTAAACAAGTTTTAAAAGCTAATTTATGAAGATGGCTTCTTTCCTTAAACTTCAAAACCAACCTCTGCTAGCTTCGAACTTTTCTTCTGCAGCTTCCTCACGTCTCTCAGACTTCATAGCACTGAACAGAATTAGGGTCTTCCTCTGGATTCGGCTTTGGTTTAAGGGAATGTTGTGGCTGGTTTTGTTTGTTGGTTGGTTGGTTTGTTTTGAGAGGGAGTCTCGCTCTGTCACCCAGGCTGGAGTGCAGTGGCGCTATCTCGGCTCACTGCAAGCTGCGCCTCCCAGGTTCATGCCATTCTCCTGCCTCAGCCTTCTGAGTAGCTGGGACCACAGGCGCCCGCCACCAGGCCCAGCTAATTTTTTGTATTTTTTAGTAAAGGCAGGGTTTCACCGTGTTAGCCAGGATGGTCTCGATCTCCTGACCTTGTGATCCGCACGCCTGGGCCTCCCAAAGTGCTGGGATTACAGGCGTGAGCCGCCACGCCCGGCCTGTTGTGGCTGGTTTGATCTTCTGTCCAGACCACTCAGACTTTCTCCATATCAGCAATAAGGCTGTTTCACTTTCTCATCACTTGTGTGTTTATTGGAGTGGCACTTTTAATTTCCTCCAGGAACTTTTTCTTTGCGTACACAGCTTGGCCAGCCGTTTGGTGAAAGAGGCCTAGCTTCCCGTCTGTCTTGGTTTTCAGGATGCCTTCCTCACTCAGCTTAATCATTTCTAGCTTTTGACTTAAAGTGAGAAATATATGATTCTTCCTTTCACTTGAACACTTAGAGGTGATTGTAGGATTATTAATTGGCCTAATTTCAATACTGTTACGTCTCAGGGAATACAGAGGCCACAAGAGAGGAAAAGAGAGATGATGGATGGTCATGGAGCAGTCAGAACACACACATTTATTGGTTAAGTTTGTCATCTTATATTGGCACCGTCATGGCACCCCGAAACAATTACAATAGTAACATCAAAGATTACTGATCACAGATCATATAAAGGACATAATAGAAATTTAAAATACTGCAAGAATGACCAGATGTGACACAGTGACACAAAGTGAGCACATGCTGTTGGAGAAATGGTGCTGATAGACATGCTCAATGCAGGGTTGCCACAAACCTTCAGTTTATAAAAAAATGCAATATCTGAGAAGTGCAGTAAAGCAAAGCACAATAAAATGAGGTATGAGGCTAGGCGTGGTGGCTCACGCCTGTAATCCCAGCACTTCGGGAGGCCAAGGCGGGTGGATCACCTGAGGTCAGGAGATCAAGACCAGCCTGACCAACATGGAGAAACCCCGTTTCTACTAAAAATACAAAATTAGCCAGGTGTGGTGGCACACACCTGTAATCCCAGCTACTCGGGAGACTGAGGCAGGCAAATCACTTGAACCCGGGAGGCAGAGGTTGTGGTGAGCCGAGATGGTGCCATTGCACTCCAGCCTGGGCTACAAGAGCAAAACTCCATCTCAAAAAATATATATATATATAGAAACTAGAAAATAATATAAAACCAACAGTAAGCAGAAGAAAGGAAGTAAAAAGCATCAGTGTAGAAATCAATAGAAAACAGGCAAAAATCATTTACAGGAAATAAATGAAACCAAACTCTGTTTGAGAAGGTCCGTAATATTGATAAACCTCTATTCAGGTGTATCAGGAAAAAAAGAGAAAACAAAAGCAACCTATCAGGAATCAGAGAAGTAACATAGCAACAGATTCAACAGATGCTAAAGAGATAATAAATGGTGATTATGAACAACATGGTGCCAACAGATTTGACAACTTAGATGAAGTGGACAAATTCCTCCAAGGACACAATTAGCTAGTCTCACTCAAAAAGAAACAGCCAGAATAGCCCCATATCTGTTAAAGAAATTGAAGCTGGAATTTAAAACCTTTCCACAAAGACTCCAACGCTAGGTCTAGATGGCTTCAGTGGAGAATTCTACCAAACATTTAAGAAAAACATGATACCAATTCTACTAGTTCTTACTAATTCTTCTAATTAAAGAGAAAACTGAGAAAGGAAGGAATACTTCCTATTAACCTCTTGCAATTTTCTCAGACTTCTAAGTGTGACACTGGAATGACCAGTTCATGGGGAGAATTTTATATTCTTTATAGGTGAATTGGCTACAACCACAGGCAATTTCAATTTCTTTCCAAATTTCTTCAGGGGAATACCTGAGGAAAAACAAAGTGCTTTTGAAATATAAACACTTTCTAGGAATAAAGGAATGTTGCTTATACATGATTTTACCACTAGTCTCATGAAAACTGTGTGGAGGACTGTGGCTATAAACACATTGGTTTGAATTTTATGTAGACTCATAGCTTTTTATTGTTATTTTTAAATACAGAAAGTTCTAAAGGTATTAATTTTATTTGCCATTGTTTTGGAAACTTTATTTTTACATCTGAGGAAGATCTGCTGGAAGATGTCATTTGTTTGGGGTAATGCAAAATATTCCTGGAAGACACAAGTGAAATGGGCCCTCACTGACCAAGTAGTTTGTATAGATGTAGTGATTAAACTAGTAAGCAGATGGGAGGTTGCAAAAATATTTGACAAAATGAAATATGTGCCTGCAGTGCAAAACCACTGAACCTGCTCACAAACAGGCATACTGAGAAAGATTTCTATATGCCTGGTAGAACAACCTCTGTGGGCCATCTTAAGCACTGGTGAATAACGGACACTTTTATGTATTATATTACATCTGAAGTTCTCCACTTAACATGACACTTAAGCTGAGTTTAAATGCCTTAATACTCTTGCCTTAATATTCTTCCAAGGTTTAGCACCTGATCCTTTTAATAAATAGGTTATGGTTAACGTTTTTTGAAAGGTACTCAAATATGTCAAATTTATTGTTTCTAGATATACATCCCTTTGTACTGAACATTGTAAAAATAGCATAAAGTTTCCCCTTACTGCAATCCAAATTTTTGAAAGCCAGAAAATCTAATTATTATGCTTTAGCCAAACTACCTAATGCTTTCTTTATCCACAAGTAACTTTGCTTCAATTTCTTGATGTTGGGTTTCATCTCACTGACTTTGGGCTTCTAAATGGCAATACTTATGTCCTCTTGGCTTCTTTGGGTCAAATCAAACAGTAGATCTAAAGTTACTCAAATACATTCAAACTACACAGATCCCTTATAAATTACTAGTATCATGGTAGGAAGGAAAAAATAGAAGAAAAATATATCCTAGAACTCATTATCAAAATTATTGGTGTATCGTCTATACTAGCATTGAGTAGCTTTCTCAACCTGCTACACAAAATTACCAGCAAGAAAAAAAGTGCAAGAACAAGGTTGATGACTGAAGTGGCTCGGTGTCATGATTCCCTATTCTAGCATTCTCAGAAGGATCCCATCCATTAGACCCGCAGAAACTGCAGCCTATCCAAATGTGGTCTGCTTAATCAATAATCAACAGTTCACACTGAAGGCAGTATCTTTGCTATACGTACTTGTCATAATGAAGGACGGTGTACAAAGAACAAGTTGAGCCAGATGAACACTTTAATTTTGATGCCAAAAACGATCACTTTTTGTCGCAATACCAGGCATAGACAATGGTTGATCCAGTGCACACTGTCTGTATTACCCCATAATTTCCTGCAGTAGACATGTCATAATTTGACATACTCCTTGATCATTAACACATTGCAGTAGTCAGACATACTTGTGAAGATTAAGCTAAATGTCAGTGGAAGACTCAGTGAAGGCTTGGAAATCTTGCAACTTGCTCTCAGAGACACAGACAACAGAAATGAAAAATGTCATAGGGCTGTGGTAGTGTTCTCACTGAGGTATCAATAAATAAAGGGATGCTGGGGAAAAAATGTTCTTCTAGATACCTTCCCACTCTGAACTTAGAATTCTTTTCCTCACTGTGAAAGACAGCTCCCTGGACACTGCAGCCATTTCCTAGGAGGACTCTGAGCTGTGACTTTCAAAACAGAATGCACTCATCTGCCGTTTTTCTTCCAAAATTGCTTGTGAATATCCTGTATGCTATCCAAGTCTCTCCACCCTTGTAGTCTTTGCATAAATTGGTTCATTTTGTTCTTTTCAATTTTTTTGAGACAAAGTCTCACTCTGTGACCCAGGCTGGAGTGCATTGGCGATATCTTGGCTCACTGCAACCTTCCCCTCCTGGGTTCAAGTGATTCTCACGCCTCAGCTTCCTGAGTAGCTGGGATTACAGGCACGCACCAACACACCTGGCTAATTTTTATATTTTCAGTAGAGACAGGGTTTTGCCATGTTGGCCAGGCTGGTCTTGAACTCCTGGCCTCAAGCGATCCACTTGCCTCGCCTCCCAAAGTGCTGGGATTACAGGCTTGAGCCACCGCGCCCGGCCCCTTTGTTCTTATTTGTTGTTATTGCAGTGGGATTCTAGGAGGTGCTGGGGGTGGAGAAGTTAATCAACATTCTTAACTAGCTTGAACAGACATCCCAGTATTGATAGAGTTGCAATCTTAAAAAAAAAAAAAGAAAGAAAGAAAAAACGAAAAGTCCAACAGTCATGGGATGAAAAAGTATTTGGGTGAGGATGAAAGAGTCAAACTCTCCCTGTGCACATGGAATCACAAGTATGGGCTGGGCGCAGTGGCTCACGCCTGTAATCCCAGCATTTTGGGAAGTAGGTGGATCCGAGGTCAGGAGATCGAGACCATCTTGGCTAAAACGGTGAAACCTCATCTCTACTAAAAACAAAACAAAACAAAAAAACAAAAAAAAAACAAAAAATTAGCCGGGTGTGGAGACGGGCGTCTGCTGAGGCAGGAGACTGGCGTGAACCCGGGAGGCAGAGCTTGCAGTGAGCTAAGATCGCACCACTGCACTCCAGCCTGGGCGACAGAGCAAGACTCTGTCTCAAAAAAAAAAAAAAAGAATCACAAGTATGTACACGCACAGCTGTCCTGGTACTAACACAACATTTTGGTTTTCTTATAATATTGAAATTTATTGAATATTGAAACAAATTTTATTGAAGTTGAGAGTTGTATCTTTTACCGTGACAGCCAACATGTATGTGCAATAAAAGCTATAGGAATATTTGAATTTGATCCCTAAAATAAGGAACTTGGATTAAATAATTTGGCAGTTGCTTTGTTTCATTTAAATTTGAATATTTTTCTGTTTTATTTTAATAGATTGTTCCTATTGCATTATTCAAAGATGTTAAAAAAAACTCTATGTGGTTGATTAGAGAACATTTATTATGTATATTTGTGAATATTTATAATATTGAATATTTATTTAATATGTACATATTATACATTATACCAGGTAGATATTGTACATATTACACATTATATAAGGTAGGGAATACACATTGCTCATGTGGAGTTTATAATATACCTGGAAAAATAATATCAACATACATACTGTATGATTCTAACTACTTTTTTTTTTCCTTTTGTTTTTTTTTTTTTCTTTTTTTTTTTTTTTGAGACGGAGTCTCGCTCTGTCGCCCAGGCTGGAGTGCAGTGGCTGGATCTCAGCTCACTGCAAGCTCCGCTTCCCGGGTTTACGCCATTCTCCTGCCTCAGCCTCCCGAGTAGCTGGGACTACAGGCGCCCGCCACCTCGCCCGGCTAGTTTTTTGTATTTTTAGTAGAGACGGGGTTTCACCATGTTAGCCAGGATGGTCTCGATCTCCTGACCTTGTGATCCGCCCATCTCGGCCTCCCAAAGTGCTGGGATTACAGGCTTGAGCCACCGCGCCCGGCCTCCTTTTGTTTTTGAGATGGAGTCTTGCTCTGTCGCCCAGGCTGGAGTGCAGTGGCGTGATTTCGGCTCACTGCAACCTCTGCCTCCCAGGTTCAAGTGATTCTCCTGCCTCAGCCTCCTCAGTAGCTGGGATTACAGGCACATGCCACCATGCCCAGCTAATTTTTATATTCTCAGTAGAGATGAGGTTTCACCATGTTGGTCTGGCTGGTCTTGAACTCCTGACCTTGTGATCCTCCCACCTTTGCCTTCCAAAGTGCTGGGATTACAGGTGTGAGCCACCATGCCTGGATGATTCCAACTACTTTTCTAGATGGATTGCTTTTACTCAGCAATATGTATTTAAGATTCCTCAATGTCTTTTTATGGCATGATAGTTCCTTTCTTTTTATTGCTGAATAATATTTCATTGTATGTATTTACCACAGTTTGTTTATCTATTAACCTATTGAAGGAGATTTTAGTTGCTTCCAAGTTTTGGAACCAGTGAAATGTTATAAGGAATGATGTATTTCTTTAATTTTGAATTGTTATAATAAATATCTTAGGCCAGGTGCAGTGGCTCATGCCTGTAATCCCAGCACTTTGGGAGGCTGAGGCAGGCAGATTACTTACTCCATCCTGTTCCAGCTATGGTGATTGCTGACGTGCACTTTGAATACACATGCTCCTCCAAGTTGCATACTGCACTCAATCAGACACAGGTGTGAAAGAGAGGTAGGAAAGAGGGACACGGGCCCACTTTCAGCTCTGGTTTATTCAGCTCTTATCACTGATCTGTATAAGGACTGAAACGAAATCCTCAGCTAACACTGAACTGGAAGGGCCAGCCTGTGTGAGATGAAGAGATAAAAACCTAAAACGATCTTAACAGAAACAAACCACTTTTCCAAACTAAGAAGAAGGCGATAAATGTAGTTTGACACTTTAGTTTAAAAATACACAAATTTAGGCTGGGCGTGGTGGCTCACGCCTGTAATCCCAGCACTTTGGGAGGCTGAGGCGGGCGGATCATGAGGTCAGGAGTTTGAGATCAGCCTGGCCAATATGGTGAAACCCCATCTCTACTAAAAATACAAAAATTAGCTGGGCGTGCTGGCGGGCTCCTTTACTCCCAGCTACTCAGGAGGTTGAGGCAGAAGAATTGCTTGAACCCAGGAGGCAGGGCTGCAGTGAGCCGAGATTGTGCCGCTGCACTCCAACCTGGGCGACAGAGTGAGACTCCGTCTCAAAACAAACAAACAAACAAACAAAAAAACTACAAATTTAGAATAATGCCTCTGAGCCTCCGAAACAAAAGTGACCTGAGTTTACATCCCTGTGGCCTTGACAAAAGCCTGTGGTATAATGAGGTCGCCTCATATCTTAGTGAGTTTGAAGGGAATGAGGCCTCTCCTGCCCCAGCTTGGTGAGGTCAGACCACACGGAAGACCTTGAGCCCAGTTCCAGCCATCGGATATTCAGTAAGATGTCAATAAATCAGAGTTTGTCGAGAGAAGGAGGGTGAAGGGCCTTCTACCCTGACATGCCAGGACTCAGACAGAGAGGAAGGCATTAGTTGCAGGAGAGAGAAAACTCAGGCATGAGCAGGATGGTCAACTTCAAATTCTGCAAGTCCCTCCCATGGAGGAGGCATTAGACTCACGCTGAGAAGATAGGTCTGTAATTGGTGGATGGGGCTGCAGGAAGCTGTACCGCAGACAAATATAAAGAAGAACTCAGGAATGAGGATTCTCAAAAATGAACGTGTTTTCTCTCAAAGTAGTCTGACAGTGTGTTCATACAGTGGTTCTCTGTTATCTATAGAAATCTAAACCCCATAAGAAGTTCAGAAGGTCCTTCGTTCCTCACTTCCTGCCTGTAAGCCAGTTTCATCTCCCAGACACACTCTGCCACCCTGTGTGCCCTGAGTCATAGCCCCTCTGCACTAACTACGCTTCTCCCAAAAACAACATACTCCTTTCACCTTCCTGCCTCTGCCCCTGACTTTCTCTTTGTCTGGAATGCCCCCAACAGTTCCACTCTTAAAGCTATATACCCTCAGGCCATAGTTGAAAATATGCGTATCCTTGTTTATTCTTAACAGTTCCAATACAAATCCGCCTCCCCTTTGAAGTCTTCATGACTGCTATACTTTAACCTCCAAAGCAAAGTTAGACACCCCATGATCTCTGCTTCCATGACACCCACACACTTAGATTATGGCAGAAAACGTGG
This sequence comes from Macaca fascicularis, assembly GCF_037993035.2. NCBI lineage: Eukaryota > Metazoa > Chordata > Mammalia > Primates > Cercopithecidae > Macaca > Macaca fascicularis. Next base: position 125,303,868 of record NC_088389.1, on the reverse strand, counting down.
TTGGGTCAGTTGTTCTCCCTTTAAATGAATAGGCTCAGGTATTGGACATGATTCCATAACACAAACATGACAGGCAGGGCTCACCATTGTGGGGTCAGTCCTCAGATAAAAACTTTATTTATTTTTGAGATGGCATCTCACTCTGTCACCCAGGCTGGAGTGCAGTGGCACAATCTCGGCTCACTACAACCTCTGCCTCCTGGGTTCAAGTGATTCTCCTGTCTCAGCCTCCTGAGTAGCTGGGATTACAGGTGTATGCCACCAGACCTGGCTAATTTTTGTATTTTTAGTAGAGAGGGGAGTTTTACCATGTTGGCCAGGCTGGTCTCGAACTCCTGACCTCAGGTGATCCACCCACCTCGGCCACCCAAAGTGCTGGGATTACAAGTGTGAGCCACCGCTCCTGGCCAAGAACTTTATTTATTTAACGAGATGCAGTCTCGCTGTGTCACCCAGGCTGGAGTGCAGTGATGCGATCTCAGCTCACTGCAAGCTCCGCCTCCTGGGTTCACACCATTCTCCTGCCTCAGTCTCCTGAGTAGCTGGGACTACAGGCGCCCGCCACCACGCCTGGCTAATTTTTGCATTTTTAGTAGAGGCAGAGTTTCACCATGTTGGCCAGGATGGTCCCGATCTCATGACCTTGTGATCCATCCGCCTTGACCTCTCCAAGGGCTGGGATTACAGGCGTGAGCCACTGCGCCCGGCCCACTCTCTGTTCTTTTTCACTCAGGAATCCCTGTCTCCTTCCTGTTTTGTAAAGCTTCAGCCTTCTGAGACTTAAGAATAAAAGTTCAAAACCTAGATAAAAACTACATCTTTTGAGATGCAGTGCTAAATTCTCAATTTGTGTTCACTAAAAGACATATACTTGCGCAGTGACTAATTTGATAGTTATTTCCCGTGGACTGATAAGTACATTCTTTTTTCTTTCTTTCTTTTTTTTTTTTTTTTTGAGACAGAGTCTTGCTCTGTCAGCCAGGCTGGAGTGGCATGATCTTGGCTCACTGCAACCTCCTCCTCCTGTGTTCAAGCAATTCTCCTGCCTCAGCCTCCCAAGTAGCTGGGATTACAGGCGTGTGCTACCACGCCAGGCTAATTTTTATAATTTGAGTAGAGACAGGGTTTAACCATGTTGACCAGGCTGATCTCAAACACCTGACCTCAGGTGATCCGCCCTCCCCAGCCTCCCAAAGTGCTGGGATTACGGGTGTGAGCCACTGTGCCCAGCCCACGTACATTCATTTTTAAACAATTAAGAAGTTTTGTAATGACTTGTGAAATGAGGTGATGAAATATAATTAAAATAATCACTATTTTTTTTTGTTTGTTTTTGTTTTGTTTTTTTTTTTTTGAGACGGAGTCTCGCTCTGTCTCCCAGGCTGGAGTGCAGTGGCGCGATCTCCACTCACTGCAAGCTCCGCCTCCCGGGTTCACGCCATTCTCCTGCCTCAGCCTCCTGTGTGGCTGGGACTACAGGCGCCCGCCACCGCGCCCGGCTAATTTTTGTATTTTTAGTAGAGACGGGGTTTCACCATGTTAGTCAGGATGGTCTCGATCTCCTGACCTCGTGATCCGCCCATCTCGGCCTCCCAAAGTGCTGGGATTACAGGCGTGAGCCACAGCGCCCGGCAATAATCACTATTTTAATGGTGGTTCTCCATGGAATATTTCGCAAAATTATTCAGCACCTTGTTAAGTTTTTAAGAACTAATAATGAAATATCACAATAAGCCAGGAACATAGTGTTATAAATAGATACAAAATACTTTAGAGATTGAAGTTTTGTATTCACAGAGATGGGAGCGAAATAAAGTAGTTGTTCTCATAACTCTTTTAGCACTGAGACTATGTGACCTGTGACTTTGAGATGGGGGAGAAAAGCCAGATTTTATATGCAAAATGCTGGACACTAGATTTAGAGAGAAAATGTATCAAAATACACACTGAGGCAACAATTGCCTGTTTACAGATGAAACAGGAAAGACGAGATACAGAATTACAAAATAAACATAAATGGTAATACATAGCAGCATATCGAGCCAATTTATTTGGAGAAAATAATGAGAACACGCAGGCCAACACTGATGCTATTACTTGTTAAATAGACAAAAAATATTTTTTCCATTCTGGAGACTGTTTTTAGTAGTTTACTACTAGACAAGATGGTTATGTTGAATAGACTAGTTATAAAGCTAATGTACTTGCTCTGGTTGTTTCTTCATTTCTTTAAGTTCTGGAATAATTTTCAGGAGAAAGAAAATCATAAGAGTTTAAAATTTCTTTCTCTTGAAATTGAGATTTATATTATTGAAAAATTAATTAACAGGTCACTACATAAATGGCCCTGAATATTTTTTGATTTATTTACTTATTTATTTTTTATTTTTTATTTTTTTGAGATGGAGTCTCACTCTGTTGCCAGGCTGGAGTGCAGTGGTACAATCTTGGCTCACTGCAACCTCCGCCTCCAGTGTTCAAGCAATTCTCCTGCCTCAGCCTCCCCAGTAGCTGGGACTACAGGCGTGCACCACCACATCCAGCTAATTTTTTGTATTTTTAGTAGAGACAGGGGTTCATCATGTTGGCCAGGATGGTCTTGATCTCTTGACCTCGTGATCTGCCTGCCTTGGCCTCCCAAAGTCCTGGGATTACAGGTGTGAGCCACCATGCCCAGCCAAAGATGGCCCTGAATTTTCAGAGACTAGATTCATTCAGTGAACACAGCCAGGGCTCTGTTAAATGACAAAGACATGACTCAAACCTATGTAACAAGATGCTCAAGGGCAGACCTTAGGGCATAAGCAGCATCTCTAGAATTGAGTCCTACCTCTTCCGTCTCTACCTCTCTGGGTTGGTTCCATTTTATTTGTTTACTGCAATGGCTAGTTGCAGACCACACCTGTCTAGTAATATCTATACAGATCAGAGTTTACTTCTATACAATGGAACAACTTTGACATGACAGTTCATAAGCAATTTTGACATGTAAGTAACTGTTCTGATATTCAAAGCTCTCAATTGTATGATAAGCAATCGAACTCAACTAGCTAAACAAAGACAAAAAACCTCCACTATGTAAACAGAGAATCTTACCACATTTTGAGTATTTTAGTAGCTCAGAAAAAGAGACAAAATATATGAAAAATTTAAATGCCCTTTAATGTCAGTTCATTTTTTTCTATGATCATAATACTAAGAGCTGTGCATGTGTTCTTTGATTTAAATAGCACTGCATTCTCCTTTGATATAATTTTTATATCCTGCCACTCTCTCTGAGTGTATGTGTGTGTATATATATACACACACACAAAATATGTATATAGAATATATATATTGACACATACATTCATATATCAAATTTGAAATGAAAATATTAAGTATGGCTATGTCTCAAAAAAAAATAAAATAAAGAAGAAAATATTAAGCATGAACATAAAAAACAAGAGCTGATATAATTAGAATTACTGTTTTGAAACTTTTAAGTACTTTTGGTCATATTAATCAGTTGCTGTAAAATTTCAACGTGGACATTTTGAAGGTGCACAGTTGCACACATCCCAGTTGGAGAGTTTCAGTTTGGTCCGGATCAAGTAAACACATTCTGCCTTATCTACCAATTAAACTGATAATCATGGTCAAAATGCATAATGTCACTATCAGAATACTGAAAGTTGGGTAAGAGTAGTAAACATTCACCCCTAGACACCGCCATGGGGTTGAAGCCCCACAGCTTGTCTGCATTGCTCCCCTAGAGGTTTGAGCAGCAGGGCACTGAAGCACTGAAGAAGCAAGCCACACCCCCATTACATGCCCTGCAAGAGGGACAAGGGAACTTTTCCCGTTTCAAAAGCTACACACGTAACCCTGAATGTGGTATGGAGCTCAGGACTTGAAGGATGACCTAGCAGTGATTTGCCTAACTTGATTTCCTCCTTCCCTCCATTCCTCTTTCCTTCTTTCCTTCCCTCACTCTCATCGTCCTTCCTCCTTCCCTTCTTCCTCTCTCCCTCTCTCTCCTTATTTCTCCTCTCTTATTCCTTCTCTTCCACCCTTCCTTCTCCTTCCTTCTCAGTTTTCTTCTTCTTTCTTCTTACATATTCAAGCTTGAACTCTGAAACAGACTGAAACTAGAACTGCAGACAGACAGACTGAAGGAGATAGACACACGAAGAAACATTCAAAATATCAACAAATGCAGATGATTTTTTGAAAAAATTAAAATAGACCACTAGCTAGACTAATAAAAAAGAAAAAGAAGATTCAAATAAACAATCAGAAATGACAAGGAAAATATTACCACTGACCCCATAGAAATATAAACAACTATCAGAGAATATTATAAACACCTCTATGCACAGAAACTAGAAAATCTAGAAAAAATGGATAAATTCCTGGACACATACACCCTCCCAAGACTAAACCAGGAAGAAACTGAGTCCCTGAACAGACCAAAAATAAGCTCCAAACCTGAATCAGTAATAAATAGCCTATCAATCAAAAAAGATCCAGGACCAGACAGATTCACAGCTGAATTCTATCAGACGTACAAAGAAAAGCTGGTATTACTCATACCAAAACTATTCAAAAAAATTGAGGAGGAGGGATTCCTCCCAAATTCCTTCTATGAGGCCAACATCATCTGGACACCAAAACCTGGCAGATATACAACAATGACAAAAAAAACCTTCAGGCCAATACTCTTGATGAACGTTGATGCAAAAATCCTCAACGAAATCCTGGCAAACCGAATTGAGCAGCAGATCAAAAGGCGTATGTGTCCACCATGATCAAGTAGGCTTCATCCCCAGGATACAAGATTGGTTCAACCTACACAAATCAATAAATGTTATGCATCACATAAACAGAACTAAAGACCAAAACCATATGATTATCTCAGAAGATACAGAAAAGGCTTTCAATAAAATTCAACATTCATTCATGTTAAAAACTCTCAATAAACTAGGTATTGAAGAAGCATACCTCAAAAGAATAAGCACCATCTATGACAAACCCACAGCTAATATCATACTTTTAATGGGCAAAACCTGGAAGCATTCCCCTTGGAAACTGGCATAAGACAAAGTTGCCCTCTCTCACTACTCCTATTAAATATAGTATTGGAAGTTCTGGCCAGGGCAATCAGGCAAGATAAAGAAATAAAGAACATTCAAATAGTAAGAGAAGTCAACTATCCCTGTTTGCAGATGACATGATCAGATATCTAGAAAACCCCATAGTCTCAACCCAAAAGCTTATTAAGCTTATAAGGAACTTCAGGAAAATCTCGGGTTACAAAATCAATGTGCAAAAATTACTAGCATTCCTATACACCAACAAAAGTCAAGTCAAGTGCCAAATCAGGAACAAACTCCCGTTCACAACTGCAACAAAAAGAATAAAATACCTAAGAATATAGCTAACAAGGGAGGTGAAAGGTCTCTACAAAGAGAACTACAAATCACTGCTCAAATAAATCAGAGAAGGCACAAACAAATGGAAAAACATTCTATGCCCATAGATAAGAATCAGTATCGTTGGCTGGGCGCAGTGACTCACACCTGTAATCCTAGCACTTTGGGAGGCCAAGGCGGGCAGATCATGAGGTCAAGAGATCGAGACCATCCTGGCCAACATGGTGAAACCCTGTCTCTACTAAAAATACAAAAATTAGTTGGGCATGGTGGTGCCCTCCTGTAGTCCCAGCTATTCGGGAGGCTGAGGCAGGAGAATCACTTGAATCCAGGAGGCAGAGGTTGCAGTGAGCTAAAATCATGCCACTGCACTCCAACCTGGCAACAGAGTGAGACTCCATCTCAAAATAGAGAGAGAGAAAAAAAAGAGTCAATGTTGTTAAAATGGCCATACTGCCCAATGCAATTTACAGATTCAATGCTATGCCTATTAAACTATCACTGACATTCTTCACAGAACCACAAAAAACTATTTTAATATTCATATGGAACCAAATAAGAGCACGAATGGCCAAGATAATCTTAAGCAAAAATAACAAAGCTGGAAGAATCAGGCTACCCCACTTTGAGCTATGCTACAGGGCTACAGTAACCAAAACAGCATGGTACTGGTACAAAAACAGGCACATAGACCAATGGAACAGAATACAGAACCCACAAGTAAGACCACACACCTACCACTATCTGATCTTCAACAAACCTGACAAAAGCAAGCAATGGGGAGAGTATTCCCTATTCAATAAATGGTGCTAGGGTAACTGGCTAGCCATACACAGAAGATTAAAATTGAACCTCTTCCTTACACCATATAAAAAAATCAACTCGAGATGGATTAAAGACTTAAATGTAAAACCCAAAACTATAGAAACCCTGGAAGACAACCTAGGCAATACCATTCAGAACAGTCACAGGCAAAGATTTCATGATAAAGACACCAAAAGCAATTGTCACAGAAACAAACATTGACAAATGGGATCTAGTTAAACTAAAGACCTTCTGCACAGCAAAATAAACTACCAACAGAGTAAACAGACAACCTACAGAATGCAAGAAAATATTTGCAAACTATGCATCTGACAAAGGTCTAATATCCAACATCTATAAGGAACTTAAAACTAATTTACAAGAAAGAAAACTGCCCCATTAAAAAGTGGGCAAAGGACATGAACGGATACTTTGCAAAAGAAGACATACATGCGGCCAACAATCATATGAAAAACAGCTCAACATCAGTGATTATTAGAGAAACGCAAATCAAAATCACAGTGAGATACCATCTTACACCAGTCAGAATGGCGATTTTTAAAAATAATAAAACATTATAAACTATATCTAATATTTATAGAACACTCCACTCAACAACAGAATACACATTTTTCTAAAAGAAAATTATATCCTAAAACATTGTTCAGCAGAACTGTTACAATTTCTTTTTAAAAAACCTGAAATTTCTTCTTTTAATTGGTAATCATTTTTTTGACTTTTAAGTTCAGGGGTACATGTGAAGGTTACACGGGTAGACCTTTGTCATGGGGGGTTATTGTACAGATTATTTCACCACCCAGCTATTAAGCCTAGTACTCATTAGTTATCTTTCCTGATCTTCTTCCTCCTCCCACCCTCCACCCTTCCAGATACCAGTGGGTGTTGTTACCTTCTATGTGTCCATGTGTTCTCATCAGAATGGCTATTAAAAAGCTAAAAAATAGATGCTGGTGAAGTTGTGGAGAGAAAGGAACAATTATACATTGTTGGTGGGAGTGTAAATTAGTTCAACCATTGTGGAAGACAGTGTGGTGATTCCTCAAAGACCTAAAGACAGAAATGTCTTTCAGCCCAGCAATCCCATTACTGGGCATATACCCAAAAGAATATGTATCAGTCTATTATAAAAGCACATACACACGTATGTTCACTGGAGCACTACTCATAACACCAAGGACATGGAATCAACCTAAATGCCCAACAATGGGAGACCGGATAAAGAAAACGTGGTACATACACACCATGGGATACCATGCAGCTATAAAAAAGAACAAGATCGTGTCCTTTGCACAAACACGAATGGAGCTGGAAGCCATTATCCTTAGCAAACTAATATAGGAACAGAAAACCAAATGCAGCACGTTCTCCCTTATAGTGGGAGCTGAATGATGAGAGCATGTGGACACACAGAGGGCAATATTAGGGTGGAGAATAGGAGAAAAGAGAAGATCGGAAAAATAACTAATAGGCATTAGGCTTCATACCTGGGTGATGAAATAATCTGTACAACAAACCCCCGTGACAGAAGTTTACATGTGTACCAAACTGATATGGAAGTGCTGGTGTGTCCGGAATTGGTGGGTTCTTGGTCTCACTGACTTCAAGAATGAAGCCGCAGACCCTTGCGGTGAGTGTTACAGTTCTTAAAGATGGTGTGTCCGGAGCTTGCTCCTTCAGACATTCAGATGTGTCTGGAGCTTTTTCTTTCTGTTGGGTTCGTGTCTCGCTGGCTTCAGCAGTGAAGCTGCAGACCTTCTCAGTGATGTTACAGCTCATAACAGCCCTGAGCAGCAGCAAGATCCATTGCACAATGAAAGAACAAAGCTTCACTGATTCATTGCAGAGTGAAAAAACACAGCGAAAGAACAGGGTGAAATGGGACCCAGCAGGTTGCTGCTGGCTGGCTCGGGCAGCCTGCTTTTATTCCCTTATCTGGCCCCACCCACATCCTGCTGATTGGTCCATTTTACAGAGAGCTGATTGGTAAACTTTACAGAGAGCTGATTGGTCCATTTTGACAGAGTGCAGACAGGTACGCTTACAATCCTTGAGCTAGACACAGTCACAGAGTGCTAGTTAGCTAGATACAGAGTTAGCCGGATACAGAGTACCAATTGGTGTATTTACAAACCTTGAGCTAGACACAGAGTGCTGATTGGTGCCTTTACAATCCTTGAGCTAGATATAGAGTGCTGATTGGTGCACATACCATTCTCCGGCTAGATATAAAAGTTCTCCAAGTCCCCATCTGGTTCAGGACAGAGTGCTAGTTCTCCAAGTCCCCACTAGGTTAGCTAGATACATGTTAGCAAACCTTGAGCTAGAGACAGAGTACTGATTGGTGTATTTACAAACCTTGAGCTAGACACAGAGTGCTGATTGGTACATTTACAATCCTTGAGCTAGACAGAGTCGCAGACTGCTAGTCCTCCAAGTCCCCACTAGGTTAGCTAGATACATGTTCACAAACCTTGAGCTAGACACAGAGTACTGATTGGTGCACATATCATTCTCTGGCTAGATATAAAAGTTCTCCAAGTCCCCATCTGGTTCAGGAGCCCAGCTGGCTTCACCCAATGGGTCCTGCACCAGGGCTGCAGGAGGAGCTGCCCGCCAGGCCCAAGCCAAGCCGCGCCTGCACTCTTCAGCCCTTGGGACCCGGTGCCACAGAGCAGGGGGCGGCGCCTGTCGGGGAGGCTCAGGCCGCCCGGGGAGCCCACCGCAGCGGAAGGAGCTCAGACATGGCGGGCTGCAGGTCCCGAGCCCTGCCGGGCAGGGAGGCAGCTAGGGCCCGGGGAGACTTTGAGTGTGGCCCCGGCGGGCCGGCACTGCTGGGGGACCTGGCACAACCTCCGCAGCTGCTGGCATGGGTGCTAAGCCCCTCACTGCCCTGGGCCGGGGGTGCCGGCCGGCTGCTCAGTGTGCGGGGCCCGCCGAGCCCGCGCCCGCTGGAACTCACACCGGCCCTGGAGCGCAACAGGCAGCCCCGGTTCCCGCCTGCGCCTCTCCCTCCACACCTCTCCCTCCACACCTCCGCAAGCAGAGGGAGGGGGCTTCGGCCTCAGCCAGCCCAGAGAGGGACTCCCACGGTGCCGCGGCAGGCTGAAGGGCCCCTCAAGCACCGCCAGAGTGGACGCTGAGGCCGAGAAGGCGCTGTGAGGGCTGCTAGCACTCTGTCACCTGTCACTGGGAAGGGAAGAGGGTGGTCCCTTTAAATGATAGGGAAGGGGAGAAGGGAAGTGCTGCCTAGAGGAGGGCGTGGTCCCTGGCTAGGTGAACAGATGTGGCCCCTATGGGATAGAAACATTTGACTCTTGAGTGGCAACAAAGAGGCCCCTGTGAGAAAAAGCCTTCCCTGATTCCCCGATCCTACACCATGAAGAGGTAGTGAAAGCTGTGAGGCATTTGTGGTGGCCCCACAGGCTTTTATTTCAGCTCATGTTTCCAAGGTTGGCAGAGTTGCAAACTGTGTAACATAGAGTTTTCTAGCTAGAACACCAGGTAAAGGTACCCCTGGGAACAAGAGTATGAGTAGAGGATCACAGGAGAAACAAATTTTTTTGCTTGTGTTTACAAAGTTCTGGGCTCATTTCTTAGCTGGGCATGCACAAAACAAACTTGAATAAGCAGAACAAATGCCTTGAGGATTGAATTATATATGATGTAGACTATTGCCTACATCCCAGACTAGCACCTGGGAGGCACACAGGTAGGCCAAACTAGAACATCCTTGCAAAACCTTGAAAAATGAAACTAAATAGTAGGCATTGTTTTTGAGAAAATTGTTCTTCAGGGTCTTTTTGTTAAGGGCACTGTACGTGAGCCATTACTCTTAAATGGGTGACTACATATAATGTTTTTGCTAAGATAGCTATTGCTAAGGGTGCTGTTGCTATAGCCATTGTTGTTAAGGAAAGTAGTGTTGTTAAGGGTATTGTTGCTGGAGGCAATGTCATTAAGACATTTTTGCTAAGACCGTAAGTCTAAGGAAGTTTTAACTAAGGGATTTACTTGTTAAGGTTGTTGTGGCAAGAATTGTTGCTAAGGATGCTATTGCTGATAGCCTGATTTTATTGGTCACTCTTGTACAGTTGCTATGGCCACTGTTGCTAAGGGCAAGATTGTTCTGGCACTGTTGCTCATCACTGTTACAAAGAATTTTATTTATTTATTTATTTATTTAGAGACGGAGTCTGGCTCTGCCGCCCAGGCTGGAGGGCAGTGGCGCGATCTCAGCTCACCGCAAGCTCCGCCTCCCGGGTTCACGCGGTTCTCCTGCCTCAGCCTCCCGAGTAGCTGGGACTACAGGCGGCCGCCACCACATCCGGCTAATTTTTTGTATTTTTAGTAGAGACAGGGTTTCACCGTGTTAGCCAGGATGGTCTTGATCTCCTGACCTAGTGATCTGCCCGCCTCGGCCTCCCAAACTGCTGGGATTACAGGCGTGAGCCACCGCGCCCAGCCAGGACTTCTTTATTAAGTGTTTTGTTTTGTTTTGTTTTTTTATTAAAGGCAGTGATGTTAAATGTGCTCTTGCAAAGGGAATTTCTCCTAAGGTTGCTGTTGCTAGGGAACTGTTGCTATGGGCACCATTGCTAAGGAATGTTGCTAAAGACAATGTTTCCAAGGATATTGCTAAGAGCTTTGTTGCCAAGGGTGTTGTTGCTAAGAGGATTGTCGCCAAGGGAATTGTATTAGGTTGGTACAAAGGTGATTGCGGTTTTTGCCACTGAAATGGCAAAAATCTCTATTACCTTTGCACCAATCTAATAGTTAAGGACATTGTTGCTGCATATAGTGTTGCAATGGATTTTACTCCTAGGGCCTTTTAGATAAGGGTGTTGTTGCTAAGAAATGTTCGCCACACATACTGCCACCAAGGACATAGTTGTTACTGCCACTGTAGCTAAATGCATGGCTAATATGGCCATTATTGCTCTGGTCACAATTACAATAGCCACTCTTGCAGAAGGAGCAATTCCTATGACCACTGTTGCTAACGACATTGTTATTAAGTATGTTGCCATTAATGGAACTTTTTCAAAGAGTGCGGTTGCTAAGCACATTTTGCCAAGTTTTTGCCAATGATATTGTTGGGAGGGCCCTATGCTAAAGACATTGTTCTTAAGGGTGGTGTTGCAATAAAGTTTTTGCTAAGGTTGCATTTGCTAAATCAAGGTTGGATGGTCACTATTGCTAAGAAAACTGTTGCTAAAGGCAACATTGCTAGGGGCAAAGGTGCTAAGGAAATTTTTCCCATGAAATTTGTTGGTAAGATTGGTGATGTTAGGCAGTTTTTAAGAAAGGCACTTTCTTCGTTAGTATTAGTGTGTTTTGTGTTTTCTTAGTATGTTTGTTAGCGTGTTTTGGCATGCTTTGCTAAGAAATCTGCACTAAGCTGCTTTTGCTGAGGGTGTGGCTGCTATGTCCACTGTTGGTAAAGTCATTGTTGATAAGGCATTATTTCTAAATTTATTATTGCTAAGGAAATTGTTGCCTTTTTGTTAAGAGAATTGTATTAGTTTCCTAGGGCTGCCATATCAAAGTACTAAGAATGAGGTGGCTTAAAACAAAAGAAATTTCTCTTACAGTTCTAGAGCTTAGAAGTCCAAATCAGGTGGTAGTTGCTTCCTTCTGAGCACTCTGAATCTTTTCCATGTGTTTTTCCTTGCTTCTGATGGTTCCTGGAAATCTTTCACATTTCTTGGCATCACTCCAGTCTCTGCCTTCATATTCACATGCCCTTACAAAACTTACTCTCTGTTGCTAGGAGAGTGTTTGCTAAGGAAATGCTTGCTAAAGGTATTTTTAAGGGTATTTCTCTTAAAGGCATTGATGTTCAGGATACTGTCATGAATAAGTTTTGGTACCAATGTAATTACCAAGAGTGTTGATATTGCGGCCCTGTTGCAAAGGAAACTTGTTGCTAAGGGTGTTGCAAGACTCTTGTGTTAATATTGTTGCAAAGAAAGTTGTTAACGATGCTGTTCCTAACTGCATTTGTTTCTATGTTGCAAAATGAAATATGTTAAAAGCACTGTTGCAAAAGATGTTCTTGCTAGGAGCATTGCTGCTGATGGAAAGGTTGCAAAGGTAATTGTTGATGGAAGCAATTTTTGAAGGTCTTTTTTTTTTTTCTTTTTTTTTTTTTAGAAACAGCATCTAGCTGTGTAACCCCAGCTGGAGTGCAGTGGTAGGATCATACTTCACTGTAACCTCAAAATCCTGGGCTCAAGCAATTCTCTCCCCTCAGCCTCCCAACTAACTAGGACTACAAGCACAGGTCACCATACCTGTTTTGTTTTTTTTTTGTTTTGTTTTTTTTTTTTTTTTTTTTTTTTGTAGAGACAGCATCTCTCTCTATTGCCCAGACTGACCTCAAACTGCTGGCCTCAAGCAATCTTCCTGCCTCAACCTTTCCAAGTGCTGGGATTACAGGCATTAGTCACCATGTCTGGTCAAGATTGTCATTCTTAAAGGCATTGATATTAAAAGGGTTATTGAAGAGTAAGGTTTTGCTATGGGTGCTGTTAGTAAGTGTACTGTTGCTAAGAAAGCTGTTGTTGAGAGCATTTTTGATAAGGGTATTATTGGGAAGGTTATTGTTCTTAAGGGTATTGCTATGGTTTGGATGTTTGTCCCGTCTAAACCTCATGTTGAAATTTGATCCCCAGTGTTGGAGATGGGGCCTAATGGGAGGTGTTTGGGTCATATGACCAAATCCCATATTAACAGATTAATCCCCTTCTTTGAGGCTGAGTGAGTCTTCTATCAGTTCTTGCCAGAGCTGGTTGTTAAAAAGAGCCTGAGACCTTTCTGCGCGCGCTCTCTCTCTATCTCTGTCTCTCTCTCATCATGTGAGCTCTGCACACAGCAGCTCCTCTTCATCTTCTGCCATGAGTGGAAGCCACCTGAGGCCCTCACCTGACACAGATGTCCAGTCTTGAACTTCCCAGCCATCTGAATCGAGAACCAAGTAAATGGTTTTCCTTTATAAATTACCCATCCTCAGATACTTGTTTTGAGCAACACAAAATGGTATAAGGCAGGTATTGATGTCAAAAAAAGTTTTGTAAGGGCATTATTCTTTAAGGCCTTGAAGTTATTGTGCAAAGAAGGTTTTGCTAAAGGTGTTACTGCTATGACCAGTGTTTCGAAGGAAACTATTACTAAAAGCATTTTTTTCTCAGAGCATTATTCCTAAGGACTTAATTACTAAGAGAATAGTTAGTAATAATATTTTTGCCAAGATTGTTGTGGCTAAGGAACTAATTGCTGAGGGTCTTTTGTAAAGGATCCTGTTCTTAAAGGCTTTTTTTTTTTTTTTTTTTTTTTTTTTTTGAGAGAGAGGGTCTCACTCTGTCACCCAAGCTGGAGTGCAATTGCGTGATCACAGCTCACTGCAGGCTTGAACTCCTGTGCTCAAAGGGATCCTCCTGCCTCAGTCTCCAAAGCAACTGGGACAACAAACACACACCACCATGCCTAGTGTATAGACTGTTCTCATGTTGCTAATACAGACATACTCAAGACTGGGTAAATTTTAAAGGAAAGACATTTAATTGCCTCACAGTCCCCATGACTGGAGAGGCCTCACAATCGTGGCAGAAGGCAAAAGAGGAGCAAAGTCACATCTTACATGGTGGCAGGCAAAAGAGCTTGTGCAGGGGAACCCCCTTTTATAAAACCATCAGATTTTATGAGACTTATTCACTATCATGAGAACAGCATGGGAAAGACCTGCCCCCTTGATTCAATTACCTCCCATTGGGTCCCTCCGATAACACATGGGAATTACGGGAGCTACAATTCAAGATGAAATTTGGGTGGGGACACCACCAAACCATATCACCTAGCTAGCTTTTTATTTTTATTTATTTATTTATTTTTTGTAGAGATGAGATCTCACTACGTTGCCCAACTTGGTCTTGAACGCCTGGTCTAAAGCAATCCTCCCGCTCCCACCTCTCAAAGTGCTGGAATCATAGGCATGAGCCACTGCGCCCAGCCAAAGGCATTGATGTTAATATTGTTGTTGGACATTAACATCATGTCTTTTTTTTTGCTAAAGGTGCTGTTACTAAGAACATTGTGGTCGTGGCCACCACTGTAGAGGCTACTGTTGCCAAGATCATTGGTGCTAAAGGGGTTGTTCTTGAGGAAAGAGTGTTGAATTTAAGGAAATCATTGTTATGGGCTATTTTCTTAGGGTCATTGTTCTTAAAGGTCTTGATAGTAAGAGTGTTGAGAATAAAAAAGATTTTGCTATGAGTGATGTTTCTAAATGTGTTGTTGCTAAGAGCCAATTGCTAAGGGTACTCTTGCTAATTACATTGTTAATAAGGACATTGCCGTGAATAGTGCTGCTCACAGAGTTGTTGCTAATAATGCTGTAGTTCTAAGGACAGTGCTGATACCGCACCAATGCTAAGGGCCTGGTTGTTCACGGCATTTTTGTTAAAGGCAGTTATAACAATGAGGTTGTTTTTAAGGTGTTGATGCCAAGAGTATTGCTTCTGAACATATTTTTGCTAAGCATGCTGTTGCTGATGGACTTGTTTTATAGCCACTGTTTCTATGGGAATTGATACTAAAGGTGTTGTTGTTTAGGGCATTGTTGCTATGGTTGGTAGTCAAGGAAGGTTTTTCTAAATTGGCTTTTTTCCAAGGGTGCTGAGCTAAGGCAAAGGTTGTTAAGTATTGTTATAAGGAAAATATTATTATGAATATTATTGTTAAGGCCATTGCCTATAAGAGCTGCTAAAGGACATTGTAAGTAAGGAGATTTATATTAAGCACATTGTCACTGAAGACATTGCTGCTAGGTGTGTTGTTGATGTGGCCTATTGTTGCTAAGGATATTGTCACTATGACAATGATATTGGGGCATTGTAGCTAAGGACATTGACATTAAGGCTCTGTTACTAAGACTTATTGTTGCTAAGGGTATTTTTGCTAAGGATGTTGTTGTTAAGTACATTTTTGCTAGAGCATTCTTGTTCGGTGTCTTGTTGCTAAAGGGCTAGTTACTAGAAGCACTTTTCCTAGAATAATTGTTGCAAAAAGCATTCATGCTAAAATGTTGGTCCTAAGACCACTGTTACTAAGCAACTCATTTGAAGGACACTGTCACTGTCAGTGTCATTGCTAAGGTTGTTGTAAAGTCCTTTATGGCTAAGGGCATTGTTACTATGTTCATTATTTTTAAGTGTATTATAGCAAAGAAGCATTGCTACTAAATACACTGCTGTTAATGACTCTATTGCTCAGGGACTTATTCCTAACAGTATTGTTGCAGAGAGTTAAGGATGTTGATATTAAGGTAATGTTTGAAAGTGTGCTGTTGGCCGGGCATGCTGGCTCATGCCTGTACTCCTAGCACTTTGGAAGGCTGAGGTCAGTGGATCACTTGAGGTCAGGAGTTTGAGACCAGCCTGAACAACATGGTGAAATCCCATGTCTACTAAAAATACAAAATTAGCTGGGTGTGGTGGCACACGCCTGTAATCCCAGCTACTCGGGAGGCTGAGGCAGGAGAACAGCTTGAACCTGGGAGATGGAGGTTACAGTGAGCTGAGATCATGCCATTGCACTCCAACCTGGGCAACAAGAGTGAAACTCTGTCTAAAAAAAAAAAAAAAAAAAAGTGTGCCGTTATTAGAATCATTGTTGCTAA
This sequence comes from Macaca fascicularis, assembly GCF_037993035.2. NCBI lineage: Eukaryota > Metazoa > Chordata > Mammalia > Primates > Cercopithecidae > Macaca > Macaca fascicularis. The sequence continues at coordinate 125,287,953 of NC_088389.1, read as the reverse complement.
GGTGTATGGGTTTGAATGGTGGTGTTGCTAAGGGGACTGATGCTAAAGGCACTCTTACTAAGAGCCATTGTTGCTAAGGTTGATGTTCCAAAAGGCATTGATGTTAAGGACATTGTTGCTAAGCCTGTTTTTTAAAGTGTGCTGCTGTTACGGGTATTGTTGTTAAGGGTGTTGTAAGAGAAATCATTGCCGAGTACCAGTGCTGCTGAGAGCATTGTCACTAAGATCTAGTATTGCCAAGGACAGTGTTGCTAAGGCCATTGAACTTAAATGCATTATAGTAAAGAAATTGTTCCTAAGACTATTGTTGTTAGGGGCTGTTGCTATGGAACTGTGTTAAAGATATTATTGTTACAGTCGTTAAATCTAAGGGTTTTGATGTTAAGGGCCCTGATGCTAAAAACACTTTTAGATAATTTTTACTAAAACACATTATTGCTAAGAATGTTGATGTTAGGTACGTTATTGCAAGGCAGTTTTGTAAAGTGTCGTTGCTAAAGTGATTATTGCTAAAGGCATTGTTTCTAAGGGGACTGTTTCTTAGTGAATCCATAAGAGCTTTGTTGCTAAGGGCCATTTTTGCTAAGAACATTGTTTCTAAGGGTGTTAAAGTTAAATACAATATTACGGAAAGCACTGTGGTAAAGGCATCTTACCTAAGGGTGTTACTGCTAAGAGCACTGTTACTTAAGGAACTGAGGCTAAGGACACTGTTGCTGAAGGGGTTGTTATTAAGGGCATTTGTTATGAAAGGTCATCAAGTCTAAATATAACTGTTTCCAAGGACCTTGTTTTAAGGGCACTATTCTAAGGGTCATTGTTGCTAAAAGCATTAATGTCAGTGATAGTGCTGTTCCTAAGGGAATGTTAGTAAGAGCACTGTTTCTAAGAGTATTGATACTGAAGGACTCTTGCTAAGGACATTGTTGTAAATACATTTTGGTAAAGGCATTGTTCCTAAAGGGATTCTGGCTAAGGACATTGTTATAAGGGGCATCTTTTATAAGGGCATTGTTGTTAAAGTTGATTTTACTAAAGGCCATTTTAGCTAAAGGCATTGTTGCTAAGTACACTGCTGTCAAGGATGTTGTTGCTAAGAGTGCTGTTGTTAAGAGTATTATGTTCTAAAGGATCTGTTGCTAAGGGAATTGATGATAATTGCATTGTTTCTTTTTTCTTATTTTAGATGGATTCTCCCTCTGTTGCCCAGGCTGGAGTATGGTGGCACGATCTCAGCTCACTGCAACCTTCGCCTCCCGGGTTCAAGCAATTCTCCTGCCTCAGCCGCCCGAGTACCTGGGATTACAGGCATGCACCAACATGCCCAGATAATGCTTGTATTTTTAGTAGAGATGGGGTTTCATCATGTTGGCCAGGCTGGTCTCAAACTCCTGACCCACCTCAGCCTTCCAATGTGCTGGGATTACAGGCGTGAGCCACCATGCCCAGCCTGTAGTTGCATTGTTTCTAAGGGCCTTTGTTAAGGGCACTATGCTAATGTTTTTGCTAAAAGTCACTGTTACAAAGGCTGTGGTTTGTAACAGCCTTTGATGTTCCTGCCATGGAACACGTGCCTAAGGGTGATGTGTCCATTGGCATTGATAGTAAGGTCACTGTTGCTAAGGAAGTTATTTATAAGTGCATTGTTCCTGGAGCCATTGTTGTTATGGGTGATGTTCGTAGGAGAACTGTTGAAGGTCATTGTGGCTAAAGGCATTATTACTATTGCTAGTGTTTCTAATGATGGTGTTTCTACCAGCACTGATCCTAAATCTCGTGTCGCTAAGAGTATTGTTACTGAGGGTATGATTGCTAAGTATATTGTTGCTTAGGGTATTATTGCTTAGAATTTTGTTGTATATTATTGTTAAGGACACCATTTCTAAGATCATTGTTTCTAGGGTATTAATGTTGGCAAGGGACATTTTTGCTGAAGGCATTGTGACTAAAGGCACTGTTGTTATGAGTATTTTCTTCAAAGGGCATTGTTGGTAAGGGGACTTTTCTTTTTCTTTTCTTTTTTTTTTTTTTTTTTTTGAGACAGAGTCTTGCTCTGTTGCCCAGGCTGGAGGGCAGTGGCATGATCTTGGCTCACTCACCACAACCTCTGTCTCCCAGGTTCAAGCGATTCTCCTGCCTCAGCCTCTTGAGTAGCTGGGATTACAGGTGCCCACCACCATTCCTGGCTTATTTTTTTGTATTTTTTGTAGAGACATGGTTTTGCCATGTTGGCCAGGTTGGTCTGAAACTCCTGACCTCAACTGATCTGCCTGCATCGGCCTCCCAAAGTGCTAGGATTATGGGCGTGAGCCAACATGCCTGGCTGTATTTCTCAAACATATTTTGAAATGGCCCTGCAAAGCTCTCTCTTGTGGGAAAATCTACCTTCCACAGAAAATCTCCTTTATTTCCAAGTCTTCTTCCTGATCCAGGAGAGAATTAACTGAGTCTGGTACCTTTTTAAGTCTGATAAGAAACATTTACAATCTATTCTTTCTGAAGCCTGCTACCTGGAGGCTTTGTCTGCATAATAAAATCCTTGGTCTCCACAACCCCTTATTTTAACCCTTCTATTAATTCCGGGTCTTTAGATAAAATCTTTCAACCAATTGCCAATCAGGAAATCTTTTAATCCACGTATGACTTGGAGCCCACAATGCCCCCACTACCCCTTCCTCCCCCTTCACGTTGCTCCATGTGATGGTTAATATTGAGTGTCAACTTGATTGGATTGAATGGGTGCAAAGTATTGTTCCTGGGTGTATCTGTGAGGATGTTGACAAAGAAGACTGACATTTGAGTCAGTGGACGGGATGAGGCACATCCACCCTTCATCTGGGTGGGCACCATCTAATCAGCTGCCAGCGTGGCTAAAATAAAGCAGTCAGGAGAATGTGGAAGGACTAGACTGGCTGAGTCTTCTGGCCTTCATCTTTCTCCCATGCTGTATGCTTCCTGGCCTTGAACATCGGACTCCAAGTTCTTCAGCTTTTGGACTTTTGGACTTACACCAGTGGTATGCCAGGAGCTCATGGGTCTTTAGCCACAGACTGAAGGCTGCACTGTCGGCTTCCCTACCTTCGAGGTTTGGGGACTCAGACTGGCTTCCTTGCTCCTCAGTTTGCAGATGGCCTATTGTGGGACTTCACCTTGTTACAGTGTGAGTCAATACTCCTTAATAAACACCCTTTCATATATATATCTAGCCTATTAATCCTGTCCCTCTAGAGAACCCTAGATAATACACCTCACCTTTCCAGTCCTAACAGTGTATGTCTTACATGTATTGATTCATGTCTTATATTGCCCTAAAATATGTAAATTCAAGCTGTAGCCAGATCACCTTGGGCAAATGTTCTCAGCCTCCTAAGGCTGTGTCATGGGCACACCCTTAACCTTGGCTAAATAAACTTCTAAATTGATTGACACTTGTCTCTAGTATTTGTTTGCTTAACATTATTCTTTATTTTGCTACTTTTGTGTTTGCTGTGGGGTAATAGTATATATCTTAAACTTATCACAATCTACCTTCAAGTGAATTATACCATTTCACATATACTATTCAAATCTTACAATAGTATACTGACATTTCTCCCCTCTCAGTCTTTATGCTTTGTTGTCATATACTTTATTTGTATATACATATGTTGTAATAACAACACATTGTTATCATTCTGTTTAAACAGTTATCTTTAAAATAAATTTACATGAGGGGAGGTTCCAAGATGACCAAACAGGAACAACTCCAGTCTACAGCTCCCAGTGTGAGTGACGTAGAAGATGGGTGATTTCTGTATTTCCAACTGAGGTACCACGTTCATCTCACTGGGGCTTGTTGGACAGTGGGTGCAGCCCACAGAGTGTGAGCCAAAGCAGAGTGGGGTGTTGCCTCACCTGGGAAGCAGAAGGGGTCAGGGAATTCCCTTTCTTAGCCAAGGGACGCCCTGGCAGATAGTACCTGGAAAATCAGGACACTCCCACCCTAATACTGCACTTTTCCAATGGTCTTAGCAAACAACATGCCAGGAGATTATATCCCATGCCTGGCTTGGAGAGTCCCACACCCACGGAACCTCGCTCACTACTAGCACAACGGTCTGAGATCAAACTGCAAGGTGGCAGGAAACTGGGAGAGGGGCGTCTGCCATTGCTGAGGCTTGAGTAGGTAAACAAAGTGGCCAGCAAGCTCAAACTGGATGGAGCCCACCGCAGCTCAAAGAGGCCTGCCTGCATCTGTAGACTCCACCTCTGGGGGTAGGGCATAGCTGAACAAAAGGCAGCAGAGACTTCTGCAGACTTAAATGTCCCTGTCTGACAGCTTTGAAGAGAGTAGTGGTTTGCCCAGCATGGAGTTGGAGATCTGAGAACAGACAGACTGCCTCAAGTGGGTCCCTGACCCCCGAGTAGCCTAACTGGGAGACACCTCCCAGTAAGGAATGACTGACACCTCTTACAGCCTGGTAACTCTCTGAGACGAAGCTTCCAGAGGAAGGATTAGGAAGCAACATTTGCCATTCTGCAATATTTGCTGTTCTGCAGCCTCTGCTGGTGATACCCAGGCAAACAGGGTCTGGAGTGCACCTCCAGCAAACTCCAACAGACCTGAAGCCGAGGGTCCTGACTGTTAGAAGAAAAACTAACAAACAGAAAGGACATCCACACCAAAACCCCATCTGGACGTCACCATCATCAAAGACCAAAAGTAGATAAAACCACAAAGATGGGGAGAAATCAGAGCAGAAAAGCTGAAAATTCTAAAAATCAGAGCATCTCTTCTCCTCCGAAGGAATGCAGCTCCTTGCCAGCAATGGAACAAAGCTGGGTGGAGAATGACTTTGACAAGTTGAGAGAAGAAGGCTTCAGATGATCAGTAATAACAAACTTGTCCGAGCTAAAGGAGGATGTTCGAATCCATTGCAAAGAAGCTAAAAACCTTGAAAAAAGATTAGACGAATGGCTAACTAGAATAAACAGCATAGAGAAGACCTTAAATGACCTCATGGAGCTGAAAACCATGGCACAAGAACTAGTGACTCATGCACAAGATTCAGTAGCCAATTCGATCAAGTAGAAGAAAGGGTATCAGTGATTGAAGATCAAATGAATAAAATGAAGCAAGAAGAGAAGTTTAGAGAAAAAAGAGTAGAAAGAAATTAACAAAGCCTCCAAGAAATATGGGAATATGTGACAAGACCAAATCTACGTCTGATTGGTGTAACTGAAAGTGACAGGGAGAATGGAAGGAACCAAGTGGGAAAACACTCTTTTCTTTTCTTTTTTTAAATTTTTATTTATGACAAACCCACAGCCAATGTCATAATGAATGGGCAAAACCAGGAAGCATTCCCTTTGAAAACTGGCACAAGACAGGGATGCCCTCTCTCACCACTCCTATTCAACATAGTGTTGGAAGTTCTGGCCAGGGCAATCAGGCAGGAGAAAGAAATAAAGGGTATTCAATTAGGAAAAGAGGAAGTCAAATTGTCCCTGTTTGCAGATGACATGATTGTATATTTAGAAAACCCCACCGTCTCAGCCTAAAATCTCCTTAAGCTGATAAGCAACTTCAGCAAAGTCTCAGGATACAAAATCAATGTGCAAAAATCACAAGCATTCCTATACACCAATAACAAACAGCCAAATCATGAGTGAACTCCCATTCACAATTGCTTCAAAGAGAATAAAATACCTAGGAATCCAACTTACAAGGGATGTGAAGGACCTCTTCAAGAAGAACTACAAACCACTGCTCAATGAAATAAAAGAGGACACAAACAAATGGAAGAACATTCCATGCTCATGGATAGGAAGAATCAATATCATGAAAATGGCCATTCTACCCAAGGTAATTTTATAGATTCAATGCCATCCCCATCAAGCTACCAATGACTTTCTTCACAGAATTGGAAAAAACTACTTAAAGTTCACATGGAACCAAAAGAGCCCGCATTGCCAAGACAATCCTAAGCCAAAAGAACAAAGCTGGAGGCATCACGCTACCTGACTTCAAACTATACTACAAGGCTACAGTAACCAAAACAGCATGGTACTGGTACCAAAACAGAGATATAGACCAATGGAACAGAACAGAGCCCTCAGAAATAATACCACACATCTGCAACCATCTGATCTTTGACAAACCTGACAAAAACAAGAAATGGAGAAAGGATCCCCTATTTAATAAATGGTGCTGGGAAAACTAGCTAACTAAATATAGAAAGCTGAAACTGGATCCCTTCCTTACACCTTACACAAAAATTAATTCAAGATGGATTAAAGACTTAAATGTTAGACCTAAAACCATTAAAACCCTAGAAGAAAACCTAGGGAATACCATTCAGGACATAGTCATGAGCAAGGACTTCATGTCTAAAACACAAAAGCAACGGCAACAAAAGCCAAAATTGACAAATGGGATCTAGTTAAACTAAAGAGCTTCTGCAGAGGAAAAGAAACTACCATCAGAGTGAACAGGCAACCTACAGAATGGGAGAAAATTTTTGAAATCTACTTATCTGACAAAGGGCTAATATCCAGAATCTACAAAGAACTCAAACAAATTTACAAGAAAAAAAAAACCCATCAAAAAGTGGGCAAAGGATATGAACAGACACTTCTCAAAAGAAGACATGCAGCCAACAGACACATGAAAAAATGCTCATCATCACTGGCCATCAGAGAAATGCAAATCAAAACCACAATGAGATACCATCTCATACCAGTTAGAATGGCGATCATTAAAAAGCCAGGAAATAACAGGTGATGGAGAGGATGTGGAGAAATAGGAACACTTTTACACTGTTGGTGGGACTGTAAACTAGTTCAACCATTGTGGAAGACAGTATGGCAATTCCTCAAGGATCTAGAACTAGAAATACCATTTGACCCAGCCATCCCATTACTGGGTGTATATCCAAAGGATTACAAATCATGCTACTATAAAGACACATGCACACGTATGTTTATTGTGGCACTATTCACAATAGCAAAGACTTGGAACCAACCCAAATGTCCATCAATGATAGACTGGATTAAGAAAATGGGGCACATATACACCATGCAGTACTATGCAGTCATAAAAAAGGATGAGTTCATGTCCTTGTAGGGATATGGATGAAGCTGGAAACCATCATTCTCAGCAAACTATCCCTAGGACTAAAAACCAAACACCACATGTTCTCACTCATAGGTGGGAATTGAACAATGAGAACACTTGGACACAGGAAGGGGAACATCACACACCAGGGCCTGCCGTGGGGTGCGGGGAGGGGGGAGGGATAGTATTAGGAGATACACCTAACAGAAATGACGAGTTAATGAGTGCAGCACACCAACATGGCACATGTATACATATACATATGTAACAAACTTACACGTTGTGCACATGTACCCTAGAACTTAAAGTATAATAATAATAATAATAAAAGAAAATGTGGCACATATACACCATGGAATACTATGCAGCCATGAAAAAGGACAAGTTCATGTCCTTTGTAGGGACATGGATGCAACTGGAAACCATCATTCTGAGCAAACTATCGCAAGGACAGAAAACCGAACACTGCATATTCTCACCCACAGCTGGGAATTGAACAATGAGAACACTTGGACATAGGGTGGGGAACATCACACACTGGGGCCTGTCATGTGATGGGGGGAGGGATTGCATTAGGAGAGAGACGTAATGTAAGTGACGAGTTAATGGGTGCAGCACACTAACATGGCACATGTATACATATGGAGCAAACCTGCATGTTGTGCACATGTACCCTAGAACTTAAAGTATAATTAAAACAATTAAAAAGAAATTTACATAATAAGAAACAAGTATTTACTCAACTAGCTATAATTTCTGATGCTTTTCATTGCTTTGAATAGATTTAGTTTTCACTGGGTATCATTTCCTTCTGCCTGAAGAATTTCCATTAATGTTTCTTTGTGGTGTGGTTCTGCTACTGATTTCTTTTAGCTTTTGCATGTCTGAAAAGCTCTTTATTTTGCCTTCACTTTTGAAAATCTGATTTCCCTGAGTACAAATGCTATAGAACTATTTCAGTACTTTTATTTTCTTTCAGTATTATAGAAAAGCTATACTTGTTTTCTTGATTGCATTTCTTTCAATGAGAAATATGCTTTCATTCTTATCTCATTCTTTGTTACTTTATATCACATGTGCTCCCACATCTGGATGCATTTAACTGTCCATCAGTAGTCTTAAACAGTCTGACTTTAATGTGCCTTGTAATTTTTTCATGTTGGAGTTTATTCAGATTTTTGGAATTGTGAATTTGTAGTTACCATGACATTTGTAAATATTCAGCCATTGTGTATTCAAATACTCATTTTTTATTTTTGTTTGTTTTGAGACTGAGTCTCACTGTATTGCCCGGTCTGGAGTGCAGTAGCACAATCTCGGCTCACTGCAATCTCCACGTCACAGGTTCAAGCAATTCTCATGCCTCAGCCTCCCAAGTAGCTAGTATTACAGGCACCCACTACTATGCCCAGCTTATTTTTGTATTTTTATTAGAGACAGGGTTTCATCACGTTGGCCAGGCTGGTCTTGACCTCCTGACCTCAAGTGATCCACCCACCTCAGCCTCCCAAAGAGTTGGGATTACAAGTGTGAGGCACTGCACCGGGCTCTCATTTTTATTATTCTCCTTTTACTACTTTTTGGGAACTCATACATATTTTAGCTGCTTGCAGTTTATCTAGTTTACTGATTCCCTTTTCATCTTTTTCAGTCTTTTTTTAAATCTGTGTGTGACATGTTGGATAGTTTTAGTTGCTATGATTTTTGTTCATGAATCTTTTCCTTTGCAATGTTTAATCTGCTGTTAATCTAATCCAGTGAATTTTTACATCAGATATTGTATTTTACCTTTATAAGTTTTATTTCAGTGTTTGTATTGCGTCTGGAATTGGTGGGTTCTTGGTCCTGCTGGCTTCAAGAATGAAGCCACGGACCCTCCTGGTGAGTGTTACAGTTCTTAAAGATGGTGTCCGGAGTTTGTTCCTTTTGATGTAGGGACGTGTTCAGAGTTTCTTCTTTCTGGTGGGTTCATGGTCTGGCTGGCTTCAGGAGTGAAGCTGCAAACCTTCACGGTGAATGTTATAGCTCTTAAGACAGCGGGTCTGGAGTTGTTTGTTCCTCCTGTCCGGAGTTATTCATTTCTCCTGGTGGTTTCATCATCTCGCTGACTTCAGGAGTGAAGCTGCAAACCTTCACCTTCACAGTGAGTGTTACAGCTCATCAAGACAGTATGGGCTGGGCACGGTGGCTCAAGCCTGTAATCCCAGCACTTTGGGAGGCCGAGACGGGTGGATCAGGAGGTCAGGAGATGGAGACCATCCTGGCTAACACGGTGAAACCCCGTCTCTACTAAAAAAATACAAAAAATTAGCTGGGCGTGGTGGCGGGCGCCTGTAGTCCCAGCTACTCGGGAGGCTGAGGCCGGAGAATGGCGTGAACCCGGGAGGTGGAGCTTGCAGTGAGCCGAGATCTCGCCACTGCACTCCAGCCTGGGCGACAGAGCGAGACTCCATCCAAAACAAAAACAAAACAAGCAAACAAAAACCTTGGAGAGAGGCCTCAGAAGAAACACATGATTTTGGACTTCTAGCTCCAGACTGTGGGAAAATAAATTTCAGTTGTTTAAGATGCACAATCTGTGGTACTTTTTGATGGCAGCCATATCAAAGTGATTCTTTTTAAGGCTGAATAATATTCCATTGAATGTTTATCCATTTATTCATTGATGGTCATTTGCATGGTCTTCCATCTTTTGGCTATTGTGAATAATGCTATTGTGAATATCAGTGTACACATATCTGTTGAGTCTCTGCTTTCAGTTTTTTTGGATGTATCTAGAGGTAGAATTGGTGAATCATATGATATTCTATATTTAATTCTTGAGGAACAACCATACTGTCTTTTGTGGCAGCTGCACTATGAGTTTTTCCATTCTCATCAAAAATGTGCCATCAGTTTTTTCATACCCTTGCCAACGTGCATGATTGTGTGTGCATGTGCACATGTATATTGGCCATCCTAGTGGCTTTGATGTGGTTTTCGCTGTGGTTTTGATTTGCATTTTCTTGATCCTTTTATGTTCTTATAGGTCATTTGCATATCTTCTTTGGAGAAATGTGTATTCAAGTCCTTTCCTCACTTTTAAGCTGGATTTTTTTTTTTTTTTTTTTGAGACGGAGTCTCGCTCTGTCGCCCAGGCTGGAGTGCAGTGGCGCGATCTCAGCTCACTGCAAGCTCCGCCTCCCGGGTTCACGCCATTCTCCTGCCTCAGCCTCCCGAGTAGCTGGGACTACAGGCGCCCACAACCGCGCCCGGCTAATTTTTTGTATTTTTAGTAGAGACGGGGTTTCACTGTGGTCTCGATCTCCTGACCTTGTGATCCGCCCGCCTCGGCCTCCCAAAGTGCTGGGATTACAGGCGTGAGCCACCGCGCCCAGCCTAAGCTGGATATTTGAGAATTTTTTCTTGTTGTTGAGTTGTATGAGTTTTTTATATATTCTGATATTAATCCTAATTCAATTTTGGCATTTCTTTTATTTTTCCTTTCTTAGAGTTTCCATCTCTTTGTTTATATTACCTATCTGTTCTTGCATGTGGTCTACTTTTTCCATTACAGTCCTTAATACATTAATCACAACTGGTTTACATTTTCTGCTGGGAAAATTCCAATAGTTGTATCATACTTCAGTCTGCTTCTAATAGTGTTTTGTTGTGGGTTTTTTTTTTCTTGTCATTTGTCATGTCTTGTAATTTTTTTCTTGTCTGTATTGGGTAATACCTATACATCTAAAATGCGGCAAATTTCTCTGCTGGCCACCTTTTTGTCTCCTCTTGATTTTGGGCTTCCCAAATTACTGCTCCCCAGAGACAGTCTGTTTCTTGGAACTCTTTCGGTTATAATTCACTGTAACGCTATGCTATTCTGTTGGTATAGAGGTGTGGTCTAGGTGAGAGAGAGTGCTCTATAATCTTCCATTAAAATCTCAGTTTTTTAATGGGGCTCTGTCCCAGGACTGTGAAGTTTACAAGTATTTCTGACTCTTCTCCAGTGGTGTATAGCTTTTCTTATCCCCAGACCTCAATCCTTTCCCAGGCTAGGGAATCTCCAATCTATTTTATTGAAGACCTGAATTCTGTTTTTCCTCCTTAGGTGATACAAGAAGGCTGAAATTGGCTGGAGTGGGAAGAATTTCATTTCACCAGGCAGAATAAGGCTCTTACAAAATATTTTATCCTGGTGAGTATGCCTTTTTTTTTTTGAGATGGAGTCTCGCTCTGTCGCCCAGGCTGGAGTGCAGTGCTGCAATCTCGGCTCACTGCAATTTCCACCTCCCAGGTTCACGCCATTCTCCTGCCTTAGCCTCCCAAGTAGCTGGGACTACAGGTGCCCGCCACCATGCCTGGCTAATTTTTTATATTTTTAGTAGAGATGGGGTTTCACTGTATTAGCCAGGATGGTCTCCCATCTCCTGACCTCATGATCCACCTGCCTCGGCCTCCCAAAGTGCTGGGATTACAGGCGTGAGCCACCATGTCCGGCTGAGCCTGGAGTTTTTATGGGCACAGGATGGGGTGGTGAGGCAGGCCATGGGTGGTTTTGGAAATGGCAACATTTGAGTGGGAAAACAGGGATGTAAGTTCTCACTTTGGACAGTGGTATTAGGCTTTTTGGCTTCAAGGTGGGGCTTTTGCCAAGGACCTACCCTGTCCTGCCCAGAATTTATCTTTCTCCTGTCCCTATCATATTCACACTAAGCCTCCAGTAATGCATCAAAATTACCACTGAAGAGTTTCTACCAGCTTATGGTTTTTGTGGTCTCTGCTCTAGGTAAGCAGGTCTCAGTTGTATATCTCTGGAAGTGCCTATCTCTCTAAATTTTAGGGTAACAATTTGCCCTGTGACCTCAATTCTGTGATGGCTTTAAAAAAAACCTTTTTCATTTCTTTTTTTTTTTTTTTCTCTGTCACCCAGGCTGGAGTGCAGTGGCCGGATCTTGGCTCACTGCAAGCTCCACCTCCCAGGTTTACACCATTCTTCTGCCTCAGCCTCCCGAGTAGCTGGGACTACAGGCGCTGCCACCTCGCCTGGCTAGTTTTTTTGTATTTTTTTAGTAGAGATGGGGTTTCACCGTGTTAGCCAGGATGGTCTCGATCTCCTGACCTTGTGATCCGCCCGTCTCGGCATCCCAAAGTGCTGGGATTACAGGCTTGAGCCACCACACCCGGCCAAGCTTTTTCATTTCTTCTGGCTCTACTTGTTGTAAGAACAGAAGTGACAACTTCCAATCTATTTACACATTGGAGCTCAAGCAAGAAGTTTGACAGTAGCTTTCTAAGTGTTCTTGTCTACTAATTCTATCATCTGTGTTATTTATGAGTCTTCTGTAGTGATTGATTTTATCCTCATTATGGGTCACATTTTTGTCCTTTGTATTCTTGGTAATTTTTCACTGGATATCACACATTTTGAATTTTGGTATCTGAATATTTTTATTTAAATATTCTCCAGTGAAACAACCATAACTGGTTTAAATTATCTTAAAAATAACATCCTTTTAAAGTCTCTGAAAATCATCTTAAAGGATAAGAAAGTGAAGAAAAATTTCTTCATAAAATTCTCAGTAAGAATAGTGAGAGTTGGAGACTTGGGCCCAGACCTACTCCCTCTCTCTACTCCCTCTCCACTGCTCAGTGTAACACAATCTCTACTCTGGATAGGTATGGCCAAGAAGATGGAGTTCTCTCTATCCTCAGCTTTCCGTCAAGAGCTATGATAGCTCCTTTGCAGGCTAATGCCACCAGCATAGCTTATTCTCCCAACTCCTTAGCACAGAGGCTGAATTCCAGGTGAATGCAGCCAAGAAGTCAGGAGCTTCCTTCTATCCCCCACTCAGAGGCTCCTCTATCCCCCACTCAAAGGCTCCATTTCATGCATGGCATGGTGGGAATGCTGAGACCTTGGTACCTTCACCCCAGTTGGCTCAGAGGGAAAGATTCCAGACCAGAGAGGTAAGCTGATAAGTTCAGAGACCACTGCCCTCACCAGCACCTTCCACCCACAAAAACAGCAGTGTCACTTTGAGAAAAATGGGCCACTGTCTCCAGCCCCACCTCTAGAGAAGTGGTGAAGAGATTTTTTTCCTGGGGGGAGAGGTTATAAAAACAGAGAGCTCTGATGCTCTTCCCAAAGGTTCTGACTTCATTTAAAACAGAGTTAGGGGGAGTTCCACTCTAAGGGAATTCTTGAAAACAATAGAGATTTTATTTGTAAGTAATGAAGAGGAAGCTTGCAGCTCCATGACAATAAGCCAAACTATAGGCCCCTCCTTAGGAAGACCAGGGAAAAAGCCAGCCACAAAGACTCATCCTGGGGTCAGAACAAACTTGAAAGACTGGCTTCAAAATCTACCCCTGAAAAGGAACCCAAATTTAATTGGATTAAACTATGGGGAATTTATGGCCCAGGATACTGTCATGCACAAGAAAGAAATCAGCTGGAGATTAGTGAACATTAACAGCTGGGTATGACCAACAGAGGCAGACGGCTTAACAGAGAGAACAGGAAAAGAGACGTCGTATATGAGTTCTGCCAAAACTACTGTCATCTCAAGGTGACTGTGCCTGTGCCCAAAGCTGTGCTCTCTGAGGAGTGACATTAGAGGCTTGATACTGTTGGGGAATAGATTTCCCCAAAATAGTCCATCCAAGTCACTCAATAACCAAGCAAACAACAAAATAACGAAGCCCCATGGTCAGGGGAATCAGTATCCAGAGTTGCTAAAATGTATTATTTAAAATACCCAATTTTCAACAAAAAAATTATAAGACATGCAAGAAAATAGAAAAGTATTACTATAGGTAGGAAAAAAGAAGCAGGTAATATAAACTGCCTATGAGAAGGCCCAGATGTGGGATTTGGCAGACAAAGACTTCAAAGCAGTTTTAAATTTTGTTCAGAGAACTAATGGTTACCAGAGGCTGAGAAGGGTAGTGGGAGGTTGCGGGGAGGCGTGGGAATGGTTAAGGAGTACAAAAAAAATAGTTAGAAAGAATAAATAAGACCTACTATTTGATAGCACAACGGGGTAAGTACAGTCAATAATAAAAGCATATTTTAAAATGCCCCATTTCCTATTTGCCCCAAGAATACTGCACTGGCAGTGAGCTGCAACTTTCTTTTTTCCTAAATGCAAACTGGGTTAAAGAGTGTAACTGGGTTGTTTGTAACTCAAAGGATAAATGCTTGAGAGGACAGATACCTCATTCTCCATGATGTGCTTATTTCACATTGCCTGCCTATATCAAAACATCTCACGCACCCCATAAATATACACACCTACTAGGTGCCCACAAAAATTAAAAATTTAAAAATGTTCAGAGAACTAAAAGTAACCATGTTTAAAGAGGCAGAGAAAGATATGATGACAATGGCTTATGAAAAGAGGATATCAATAAAGAGAAATTATAAAAAGAATCAAAGATTTTTGAGTTGAAATATACATTAACTGAATCAAAGTAGATTTGAACTGGCAGAAGAATCAGAAAGGCTGGGTGCGGTGGCTCACACCTGTAATCCCAGCACTTTGGGAGGCTAAGGTGGGTGGATCATGAGGTCAGGAGATTGAGACCATCCTGGCTAACACAGTGAAACCCTGTCTCTACTAAACATACAAAAAAAATTAGCCAGGCGTGGTGGTGGGCACCTGTAGTCCCAGCTACTTGGGAGGCTGAGGCAGGAGAATGGTGTGAACCTGGGAAGTAGAGGTTGCAGTGAGCCGAGATCATGCCACTGCAGTCCAGCCTGGGTGAAAGAACGAGACTCTGTTGCAAAAAAAAAAAAAAAAAAAGATAAGTGGATAGAAAGTATGCAATCCAATAAACAGAAATGAAGAGGACCTCAGAAGAAGGTGGGACACCATTAAACACACCAATATTTGCATTAAAAAACTACCAGAAGGACAAGAGAGAGAAAGCAAAAAGCAGGAAAATGTATTTAAAGATATAATATCTGAAAACTTCCCAAATTTGAGAATAAGCATTAAACGTCTACAAAATTCAACAAACCCCAAGTAGGACACACACAAAATGCTTCATGCCAAGACGCATCATAGTGAAAATGTTGAATGCTATATAGAGAAAATTTTGAAAGAAGTAAGAGAAAAATGGCTTATTGCATACAAGGCAACTCCTGCAAGAGTAACACTTAAATTTTCATTGGAAGTTCTAGTAACTAACTGTTAAGTATTGCTTATTCTTGGTATAGTTAAATGGGTACTGATTGTTCTGAATGAGGTTAATCGGATATTGACAGAACTTGATACATTTTCTGGGGTTAGCTTCAAGTACTCAATGACTGAATGCTTCTAATATTATCAAAGGACCAGCACAAAATATTCTGTATCAGTTTATCCTGTTTGTTACATTTCTTCAGATAAAGTTACTCACTTGACTGCCCATGCAGTGCAATGCTGTGGAAAGAAATATTGTATTACATATTAACCTCAAAGTAATGGTTTGATAAATGATTGAAATGAGTAATTAAAATATTTGCTTAAAAATATGAGATCTGACAAAGGATTGGAGAGCCGAGAGCTGATCTATGAATCTCCAGTATGGTGTGTTTCAACTCACCATGAGAGGACTAAGGACGGGTCTTGGTTGGATGAATGGGTGTGTTTTTGTGGTGGCATTGAAGAAGGTAGAAAATAAAAGGGAATTTATATACAACTCTTCTCTACTTCACAACAATTTTGTTGTTTCCAGTGCTGGATCTGGAAGTCCCTATAATGGGGCTAAAATTAAGGTCCAAGTGTCTGGTAATATTACAAAACCACACAGTATGCCTATTACTTTGACTAATGACAAGAATTCCAAAGAGATTAATGGGGTGGATGATCCTCTCTGCATCTCAGCAGGTCGGGACTGCCTATGCAAATGTTGTGATGCCTATTGGGTGGAATAGCCATTCTTTCTCTGTACTTATCCAATCCATCCCCATATGTGTGCGAATGGACCAGTGAGGAAGTCCTGGCATGTCTCATCTTGCTACTGTCACTATAGCCAAATGAGTTACTGACTTCAGGAGGAAAGGTTTGTTTTAAAATTAATGATAAATGAGAGAAAAGTGTATCAGGCTGAGTTAAGAGAGCCAGTAAGTGTGTGTTACAAAAGGGAAAAATCAAGGATAATTTTGATGTCCTGAGAGAAGTTCACAAAATAATATGCTCTCTTAGCTTTGACTCAGATGCCCCCTGGGGCAAAAGACTGCCAAAACTTTCTCCACTTCAGAAAAATGAAGAAGCTGTAAAATGACCAATCTAATAAATATACTTCCACTATTGATCTATGTCCTTCTAATCAATAAACAGATTGGAGCTCAGGGAATGACTATGTGAAACAATACTAATGTGGCTGTCTCATATGGTTCTCATTTCACAGAGAATTCAATTAGTATAAATGTATACTAATAGAAGTATAAATCTCAATTGACGTGTATCATACGATACAGATAGCTGACGATCAGTGAGAAAAAAATGTATAAAATATGTGGCACTTCCTGTTGGCATTACAACAGGAAGTAAACAGGATGCTTTGAATTCACAACCCCTCAGGGGTGATTACAGTTCTTTCAAATCCGTATGTGCATTTTGATTGCCTATTGATTATATGCTGTTGAAAGCCAAATGATTCTGTCAAACTAAGAGTGACTGTTTTGTTGTAAAAGGCTCTGACCAGAAATTATGGGGGTGGAGTGGACTGCTGTAAAAGGCAAGCCCAGCAGACCTGGAATTAGTGTGAGCTAAAGTGTTTGCGTATCACTGGTCATTGGTCAAGGAATAAAACATACTGATTAATAGTGCTGCTTTTCATCCATGAGTCCAGGATGTTTTCGGGCAGGTTTTAACAGTGCGTCAGCAGTGTTTACCATTAACAGTGAGACTGATGATTTATGCCTGGTCTCACTGGAACCTTCAGAGTCCTCTGCTGTTGGGGCTTCTTGCCTAGCAAGAATATGCCTATGTGTCCAGCAGGGTGTAAGAGACACCAGCAAATAATCCATTTTGGGGTTTCTGTTGCGTTTTGTGCACATGTTGATTCCTTATGTGATAGTGAAATTATGTCCATACAACACTTGCACAAGGAAAAATGGAGTTCGTGCATGGTCCTTACCCAGACCCCTTGCTATGGGGAAGCCTTTGGCTGTGATGTAAATATTGACTTTAATGGTATTACTATGTTGTACCCTTTCCCTTAATCACTATCATTTTGGGCCTTGGGAGTCTTCCTTGGCAACTGACTCTTGTTTAATTGCCACTGTTAAAGTACCACATTTTTTTGTAATGTGGCAGTTCTGTAGTTTTAGGCCTTGTGGCCATTTCTCAAGGTGTCACTTGCTTCACTGCCTAGGGAGTTACCTGTTCATAACTGACAGAGGAAACGTAGCTTCCAAGGCCTTCACTTTAGGGTATCCTTTTCTGAGTCCAAACATGATCATGAAGTAGAAACGCACAATAGGGAAAAACTAGTGAAATTTGGGGGAAAAAAAGTGTCTAGTTGATAATGTTATTAATGTTTCTTAGTTATAAAAACATACCACAGTAATATGCTAATAGGGGAAACTGGGTGAGGAGTATATACAAACTATCATTGTGATTTTTCTGTAAATACACGCTCAAATAAATTTTTTTAAAAAGAGTACTCCTTTTCATCTATACTCTTTTGAAAATTAAGCATGTAGAAAGACATGCTTTTTGACCCTCAATTCCCTTGGGCACTGTGCAGTAAGCTCAAGTAGCATCATGGTATCAGAGACTAAGGAGAATAAAAAAGGAGGAAACATATTTCAGATGGCACCTTTCTGCCAGGAGCGATAAGTACCTGAGGAAGGTAAGCAGTGCCAGGGCCAGTCCCACAGCAACTCCTTCATCATCCCTCCCTTTTTCCTCATGAGCTGCCCAAAGCAGCCCCTCAGTGTCTGATGTGCCAGGCCTGGAGGTGCTGATACGACATCTTTGCAGTGATGCTACTCAATTAACTGTTAACAACAGTGTCAAGGAAATATACCTGTCCTCTAATTCTAAAGATGCCATCATTCTCCCTCACACTATCCTTGCCCACAATATAACAACGGATGGGAATTAGAGACATTTTTCTCAGGTCAACTGATTTATTGCCCTCATGCTCAACCTACCAGATCAAACTTGCAGAAAGCAAGATGCTCAATGCTGGGAGAAACTGTTACTGGTCTAGGTTTTAAAAATGATCTTGTCTACTTTCTTTTCTGTGCTCATCAAACTGTAGGCTAAAATGATGGCACATTAATAAAATCTTTCTTGGCTAAGATTATGCCACACTGTATTGTTTTACCAAAAGTGAGTCTGCTTTTTTGTACCAGGACTGTACTTCTGGGACAAAGTAGCCCTTTCCATTCCAATTCCAAAACCTGCTGTCTTAGTTTGGTAGAAATACCACTGGTTTGCAATGCACAGTGTGAGTAGGCATCATGATGTTGGAGGAAAATATTCTGAACAGGATGCTGAGGCTATGTGCATACAATGGAGGGGAGGAGACGACTTACTTTATATTCACTCTGTGCAAAATAAATCAGTCGAGTGGGATAAAATAAAAATAAAGGCCAAAAAAAAAAAAGTATGTAAGAATCACCCTGAACCCCCCGTCCCCACCACACACACACACATACACGCGGTGGCTGGGGAAATCTCAGGGACCTCCAAGGTCCTAGAAAAACCAGGCAAGACTAGTTTTAGGACAAGACTAATTAATATCCGGACATAGCAGGCAGGCCAAAATCTAACAGCATCAAGTTGAGGGAAGCCAACAGAGGACAGAGTCACTCAGAAAAGGAAGTGGACATGCCCAGGGCAGGTTTGTTCACGCCCACTAGAACTCACCAGTGAGTTATGGTGTTTATATACAGACTCAGAGATGTTCCACATAGCTCAGACTATTCACATTTATTCATACTCTCCACAGAATTCAAATTATTCCATGTTTAACTTCACATTCTACAGTGAGTTTGTCTATAGGCAAATCTTTTTTTATGTATGTTCTATAAAATTTTTGATACTACAAAACAGAAGTTTTGTTATGTCAGTTCTAGGTGAATATTTTATCTCCAATTCTAAAACTGACATTTCCTCAGAAAAAATTACCTAGGAAAAATGTCATTTATTCAAAATATGAAATTTTATTATAATTATTTGATGTTTAATGCAATTCACTTTGTGAAGGGTTCTGTGTTTTTCCTTAAATTTTCTGATTTTTAATGAAGGCTCCTGATCATCCTGGATGTTGACAAGTTTTCTTCTTCATGTGAAGTCTCTGATGCACAATAAACTGATTAGTTTTTCTAAAACTGATTATACTCATAGGGTTTCATCTCTAACAGAAAGTTTAGGTTAAACTATGTGCATTTAACTCATAAGTCAAACTTGTAAGAGCTTAACAGACTATAAACTTAGTTCTTGCTTTAAAGCAACAAAAACAAAACCCTAGTGCAGACCCGGAAGTGAATTCTGTTCCAGCTTTTCAGACTCTAGCTTCCTTGACCTTGTGCTCTATGGTTTTCAACACACAGGACCCGTGTTTGCTGCAGAAATAACCTCCAATCCATCTTATGCACCAGAAAGACTGTGGGGTATTTTTTTTTTTAACAGCCAAGGTTAAGTGTGATATATATCATTAGCACCACATTCCATGGTCAGTCCTACCTGGATGAATGGCATTTTTTGACAAGCTATGAGCCTAATGGAAAAGGAAATGGCTAAGGGAAACAAGTTTCCAGCCTATGTGACATGAGTTTCTGCACTACGTGTAGTAAGGGATGCATTCCTTCAGGACTTCCCAAATCCATTACATGCTAGGGTTTTCTCTCTGGTATGCATTCTGGTGTGATGTACTCTGAGAGCTGCCTTACGGACAAAAGTTTTCCCACATTCATCACATTCATAGGGTTTCTCCCCTGTGTGAATTCTCTGGTGTACTCTCAGAGTTGAATTTTGGGCAAAAGCTTTCCCGCATTCATTACATTCATAAGGTTTCTCCCCTGTGTGAATTCTCTGGTGTGCACTAAGGTGTGATTTCTGAGAGAACGTTTTCCCACAATCATTACATTCATAGGATTTCTCCCCTGTGTGAATTCTTTGATGTACTCTGAGGGTTGAATTATGGGCAAATGGCTTCCCACATACATTACATTCATAGGGTTTCTCCCCTGTATGAACTCTCTGATGGGCACTAACATATGACTTCTCAGAGAAGGTTTTCCCACATTCATTACATTCATAGGGTTTCTCCCCTGAGCGAGTTCTAAGATGTGCTCTGAGATGTGATGTCTTGGAGAAAGTCTTCCCACATTCATTACATTCATAGGGTTTCTCCCCTGTGTGAATTCTGTGATGTGCCCTGAGGGCTGAATTATCAGCAAACGTTTTCCCACATTCATTACACTCATAGGGCTTTTCGCCAGTATGAATTCTCTGATGTGCACAGAGGTGTGTTCTTTGGGAGAAAGTTTTCCCACATTCGTTACATTCATAGGGTTTCTCCCCTGTGTGAATTCTTTGATGCACTATGAGGGCTGCCTTATAGACAAAAGTTTTCCCACATATGTTACATTCATAGGGTTTTTCCCCTGTGTGAATTCTCTCATGTCCACTGAGGTATGATTTCTGGGAGAAAGTTTTTCCACACTTGCTACATTCATAGGGTTTCTCCCCTGTGTGAATCCTCCGATGTGTACTGAGGCGTGTCTTCTGGAAAAAAGTTTTTCCACATTCATTACACTCATAGAGTTTCTCCCCTGTATGGATGTTCTGATGCGCTCTAAGGGCTGAATTATGGGCAAACGTTTTCTCACATTCATTACATTCATAGGGTTTCTCCCCTGTGTGAATTCTCTGATGTATTTTGAGGGCTGAATTATGGGCAAAAGTTTTCTCACAGTCACTACATTCATAGGGTTTTCTACCTGTGTGAATTCTCTGATGTGCTCTCAGGGCTGAATTGTAGGTGAAAGATCTCCCACATTCATTACATTCATAGGGTTTCTCCCCTGTGTGAATTCTTTGATGTGCCTTGAGAACAGAAATATGGGCAAAAGACCTTCCACATTCATTACATTCATAAGGTTTCTCCCCCGTGTGAATTCTATGATGTGCTCTGAGGGCTGAATTATGGGCAAAAGTTTTCTCACAGTCACTGCATTCGTAGGGCTTCTCGCCAGTGTGAATTCTTTGATGTGCTCTCAGGGCTGAGTTATAGGTAAAAGATTTCCCACAGTCATTACATTCATAGGGTTTCTCCCCCGTATGAACTCTCTGATGTACACTCAGGTGTGTCTTGTGAGAGAAAGTTTTCTCACATTCAACACATTCATAGGGTTTTTCACCTGTGTGAATTCTCTGATGTGCTCTGAGATGTGATGTCTTGGAGAAAGTTTTCCCACATTCAATACATTCATAGGGTTTCTCCCCCATGAGAATTCTCTGATGTCCTTTGAGATGTGATGTCTTCCCATTTTCACTGCCATCACAGAGTTTCATCTCTGCATCTGTTTTCTGGTGTCCTGTGAGGGGTAACTTGTAAGATCTCCCACAGCCATTGTTATCACAAGGTTTCTCTTTTGTGTGAATTCTCAGATGTTTACTGAGGTTTGAATTCTGACAGAAAGCTTTCCCACATTCATTACATTCATAAAGTTTGAATCCCACGTAAGTTCCAGGATGCTGAATAGGATGTGAACTTGAACAAAAGGATTTCGCACATTCTTCATATTGGTAAGGTTTCTCTCCTGAGTGGGGCCTCTGATGCTGAATGAGGTGTCCCTTCTGGTAAAAGGATTTTCTGCATTTCCCATGTTCATCAGAAAGGTAGAATTTATCTTCTGTGTGAATTCTCTGATGTGCTGTAAAGTCTAATTTCTGGTAGAGGGCATTTGTACATTCATTATAGTCACCAAATTTATCTCCAGTTTGTGTTTTCTGATGTACTATATGGGCTGAGCTCTGCCTAAAATTTTCTTCACATTTATTGCTTTCAAAAGCACTCCGTCCTGTAATAGTTCTCTGAGACTGAGTGAGGGGTGACTTCCTACTGAAATTAATCCCCCTTTCATTACACTCATAATGTGTCATAGCCATGTGAACTTTATTGTATTCAACAGTGGTGGTTTTGTCACAGGATGTCCCATATTCATTAAGATCACAGCATTTCCCCCTTGTGTCAGTTCTCATGTCATTAAATAAAGTGGTTTTATCAAAGTTTTTTCTAAATTCATCATCCTTACAGGACTTTTCTACTGTTGGAAAACTCTCAGGTGTAATACAAATTGTCTTATCATGTAAACCTTGTCCAGATCCATCACATTCAAAAGATTCCTCCAAAGTTTGAAATTTCCAATGCTGATCTTTCTTATAAGCTTTCGCATTTTTACCATGTTCATAAGATTTCTGTCCAGGATGAGCTTTCTCATGATTAATATCAAGCTGCAATTTCTCACACACATTCATGTATTCAGCCTTCTTTCTTGAATATTTTCTTTCACTTATAATTAATTCAGAAGCAATTGGCAAATTAATTCTATGTGAGTCACATTTACAGGGTAGTTTTTCTGAAAACTCTGGAGCTATTTCCAGATTAGATGGTTTTTCTAAAACTTTCTCTCGTTCTTTACTTAATGTTTTGTCAGCATCACTGATGAATATTTCTTGCCACAGAGGTTTTTCTTGTTTTTCCCAGATCCCTTTGATGTGATCAACTTTAAAATATCCTAAAATGAGAAAAATTTAAAATATACTATAAATCTTACATTTGTGATGGAGAAGAACTTATACTCATGTCTTGATTTTGATTTTGGTTTTTGAGATAGGGTATTGCTCTGTCACACAGGCTGGAGTGCAGTGGCGTGATCATAGCTCACTGCATCCTTGTACTCCTAGGCTCAAGTGATCCTCCCACTTCAGCCTCCCTACTAGGTGGGACAACAGGGGTATGCCACCATGCCCTGTTAATTTTTTTATATTTAGTAGAGACAGGGTCTTGCTATGTTGCCCAGGCTGATCTTAAACTCCTGAGCTCAAGTGATCCTCCTGCCTTGACCTCCCAAAGTGCTGGGATTACAGGCATGAGCCACTGTGCCCAGCCCGTGTTTTGTTATGTATTTTATTAAAGATTATGTTTCCAAAGATTAAATAATTCATGCACACAGACAGATTCTCTCCTCATGCATGCTGTTTATAAAACAGGAATTATTTCCGGGGCCAGTCAAGGTGGAGTAGCCCCTTTCCTCCCACATCTTCCCTCTTACAATTAAAAATCCCTAGACAAAAAACAAAACAAAACAAAACAAAAAATTAACAAATATAAACAAAGACTACAAAATGGAAAGAAAGTGAACTTCAGGACTTCAGAAATGACACAGTGGAGAATTCCAAGGCTATTCTGTATCTTTGACTGGGTGCTGAAGAAACCTACAATTCTGCACCAACAGGCACAGACAAAAAGAGCACAAAGAAAAGCCTGCTCCTTCCAGTCAGAGGTCTGAGACAATGGTGGTCTCACAGAACAGGAAACACTTTTGATGTTTTCTCATGCACAGGCCAAACCAAAATGATACACTCCTGTGGTTCCATGGAGTCTGAGGCAGGGAGCTAATTTTCCCCTGCCATAGATACAGAGGATCTGCATGCTCTTGTATGTTTCCCTCCATGAGCCATCAAGAATCCTGAGAAAGTTCCATTCTTGGGATATGCCAGGAGATGGTCACAGCAGCCACTACCAAAATTCTGTCTAGAACCAACTTATTATTTAATTTATGGAACAAATGTCTTGATCTGCAAGGGCAAGAATATAATAAGTTGTTTCAGGGCACTGACAGGAACTCATAGCAGCTACGGGAAGGAAAGAAGAAAAAAAGCAGCACAGAAGAGCAGAGGCAGGAATACACAGTAGGCCCAAAACTCAAGCAGAAGAGAAAGATAAAGTAGCACTTGCAATAACCATGGCTTGAAACCTGAAGACATAATGCATTCAACAGCTGAATTCACATTCTTCTCAAATGCACATGGAACAATCATCAAAACAGACTACATTCTAGACTGTAAGACAAACTTTCACAAATATATATGAAATAAATTATATGGAGGATGATCTTGAGTCACAGAGAAATTATACCAGAAATCGATTGTAAGTTAAATATTCCTAATTAACTCATGGGTGAAAGAATTCTCAAATGAGGTATTTTGAAGTGAATGAAAACAAAACAACACAAGAATACAGAAATTTGTGGATACGGCTAAGGCAGTACACAGAGATAAATTTAGGGCTTAAATTTTGGCCAGGTGTGGTGGCTCACGCCTGTAATCCCAGCACTTTGAGAGGCCAAGGCGGGTGGATCACAAGGGCAGGAGTTTGAGACCGGCCTGACCAACCTGGTGAAACC
Source organism: Macaca fascicularis (assembly GCF_037993035.2). Classification (NCBI taxonomy): domain Eukaryota; kingdom Metazoa; phylum Chordata; class Mammalia; order Primates; family Cercopithecidae; genus Macaca; species Macaca fascicularis. Next base: position 125,263,456 of record NC_088389.1, on the reverse strand, counting down.
CCGTCTCTAATGAAAAATTAGCCGGGCATGGTGGTGCACAACTGTAATCCCAGCTACCTGGGAGGCTGAGGCAGGAGAATTGCTTGAACTCAGGAGGTGGAGCTTGCAGTAAGCCGAGACTGCGCCACGGCTCTCCAGCCTGGGTGACAGAGCGAGACTCTGTCTCAAAAAAAAAAAAAATTATATTTGAAAAGAAAGATCTCCAGTCAGATGCTTGTTTTCCCTTTAAGAAACTAGACAAAGAGAGGACATTAAATTGAAAGAAAGTAGAAGGATGAAAAAAAGTCAAACCAAAAGCTTAATTATTTAAAAAGTTTTTTTAATGATAAAAACCATCAGAGAGAAAAAAAGAGAAGACACAAATTATCAATACCAAAAATGCAAGAGAGGACTAACTACTAACAGACATTCACGAGATCATAAAACAACATTAACAATAACTCTGTCTTAGTTTGTGCTACTACGACAAATTACAATAGATTAAATGGCTTAAAGAATAAACATTTGTTTTTCTCAGTTCAGGAGACTGGAAGTCCGAGATTAGGGTGCCAACATGACTGTGTTCTTGTGAAGACCTCTTCTGGATTACAGACTACTCACTTCTTGTTATAGCCTTACACGGTGAAAAGTGAAGTAGCTAGCTCTGACATCGTTTTGTAAGAGCATTCTAATCTCTCTCTTTCTTTTTCTAACTATAAAAGCAAACTACCTTTATTTGGACAATCTAAGTGGAAAGAAGGGGTACGTCAATGTGTACTATAACCACAGAGAACATATTCTATGTCAAATGTTAAAACATAATGGCAGAATCATCTAAAAGACATTTATTTCTAAAGGAGCTGTCAGTGAAAAGGATATTTATGACAACATAACATATTAACTTAATTCAGTATAATGGAGGATATGTTAACTGAATGTGTAATTTACTCAAGTTTTAACTATGTTTGCATATCTAAATAAGGCTTAAGAATGTAATTAAATCTTCCTCTAAATGTGTGTGTGTGTGTGTGTGTGTGTGTGTGTGTGTGTATGTATATATGTCTGCGTGTGTGTATGTGCAGTTCCAAATAACTTCTGGACCAAATGGTTTTAACTAGTGAATTCTACCAAACATCCAAGGAAGAAATAATACCAATCCTACACAATGTCTTCTAGAAAATAAAAGATGGAATATTTCCCAAATCATTTTATAAGGCCTGCCTCATCCTCATAGCAAGATTAGGCAAATACTATTCAAGAAAAGAAACCTTCAAACCAGTATCTCCCATAACATAAATGCAAAAATGTCCCAAAAAGTATACAGAAATATATAAACACAGATAATACATCAGTGAAATTTACCTCAAAAATGCCAAATAGTTACTATACTGTAATACTATAAAAACTATAGTTTTTATGCTACATTTTAGGTCAATGTAATCTCCCATCAGTAGTCTGAAGAACTAAAATCACACAATACATCAATGCCAAAAATTTTAACAAAATTCAAAATCCATTTATTAATTTAATAAAAGTAATCTATAAAAAGCCTATAACTAACATTATACTCAAGACAGATTGAATGTTTTCCCTCTAAGATCAGGAAAAAAACAAGGATGCCCACTACCAGTACCTTTACACAAGATTGCACTGGAAGGACTGACCAGTGCAAAAAGCCAAGAATAAAAACACAAAGATACAGAGTAAATTTACACAGAAAATAATTAAAAATCTAAAAAGCTCCTTGAACTAATAAGTGTTTTTAGCAAGGGCCAATATACAAATCTATGCTTACAAACACACAATGACGAATTGGAATTTTAAATCAGAGAAACAATATTTACCACAGCACCAAAACAAAATTAAAAACAAAAATTTAAAAAGCCTCATTATCTGTGTTCTAAAAACTAAAAGACACTGATGAAAGAAATCAAAGAAATACTAAATAAATCAGTAGGGATATTTTGTGTATGGACTGGAAGACTGTACATTGTTGTCAATTCTCTTTAACTTGCTCTACAGATTCAACGCCACCCCAGTTTAAATGCCAACATGTTTCCTTTGTAAAGATCATGAACCTCATTTAAAAATGTATACAGAAGATGAAACCTGGAGAAGTACTTGACTTCAAAACTTAGTAAGCTAGAGTAATCAAGTTAATGTTGTATTGGCATAAGGAAAGACATGTAGATGAATGAAAAGGAATAGAAACGACAAAAATAGACCCACAAATACACAGCCATCTGTTTTCTAAGAAAGGTGGAAATGCTGTTCAGTGGAGAAGTAACAAATCTTTTCAAAAAGTCATGCTGGAATAACTGGACTCCCTGTTCCAAAAACATTAAACTTGACACATAACTCATGCTTTATATAGAATTTAACACAAAATGGATTATCAACTCAGTGTAAAAACTGAAGCTGTAAAATTTCTAGAAGAAAATAGGATTCCTAAATCTGTTACTTTGAGTTTCAAAGTTTCTAGACAGAACAACAAAAGCAGGTTCTGTAAAAGAAAATAAGTTGGACTTTATCAAAATTAATATTCAGTTTTAGTGAGCCTCCTCTGAAGTTATATTAGCAGGAGTGAGATGCAGCATCACTGCCTGCCTCGTGGGGATGCAAGTCCGGTTCCCGACTGATCTGATGCCCTGGGGATGGAAGAGGAGGCTTCTACTTTTTTTTTTCTTTTCTTTTTAAGACAGAGTCTTGCTCTTGTCCCCCAGGCTGGAGTGCAATGGCACAATCTCGGCTCACTGCAACCTCTGCCTCCCAGGTTCAAGCGATTCTCCTGCCTCAGCCTCCTGAGTAGTTGGGATTACAGGTGCCCGCCACCATGCCTGGTTAATTTCTGTACTTTTAGTAGAGACGGGGTTTCGCAATGTTGGTCAGGCTGGTCTCGAACTTCTGACCTTAGATGATCCGCCTGCCTCAGCCTCCCAAAGTGCTGGGATTACAGGCGTGAGTCACCGCACCCGGCCAAGGCTTCTACATTAACCCTGGACATGGGTGAAAGATCAAGGGCCTCCCGAAGACTCTGATGACACTATAACCACCTTGTATTTTGTCAGGTGCCAAGACCCCTAGTGCATCTGCATTCTTCTTTCCACCCTTCAGTAGTGAGATCTCGGCTCACCATTATCTCCACCTCCCAGGTTTGAGCAATTCTCATGCCTCAGCCTCTCAAATAGCTGGGATTACAGGCGCAAGCCACCATGAGCGGCTAATTTTTTTGTATTTTTGGTAGAGACAGGGTTTTGCCATGTTGGCTAGGCTGGTCTCAAAACTCCTGGTCTCAAGTGATCTGCCTGCCTCGGCCTCCCAAAGTTCTGAGATTACAAGTGTGAGCCACTGTGCCTGGCTAGATAGTGCATTTTTTACAAACTGAAGGTTTGTGGCAACCCTGAGTTGGGCAAGTCTGTTGGTGCCATTTTTCCAACAGCCAGTGCTCACTTTGTGTCTGACTCAGCAGTTTTTAGCAATCAAATATTTTAAATAAGGCATGCATGCTGTTTTTTAGACATGTTATTGCACATCTGCAAGACTAAAGTATAGTGTAAACATAACTTTCATAAGCCCTAGGAAAACAAAAATTGTAACTTGCTTTATTGTGAAATCTGCTTCATTGTAGTGGTCTGGAACGGAAACTGCAGTATCTCTGAGGCATGCCTATATAATACATACATATATTCAGGTGCACTTAGTGGGTAGAAAGGAATACATTTACTCCATCCTTCCCCTGGTAATGCATTCTGTATTTTATTAAATCCTTCCCTAAGAAGAGTCATTAACCTATTCTACATGATCTTCTAGAATATTTCTACTTTTGCTTTGATAATTAGGTCTTAAGCCAACTGAATTTGATTTTTTTGTTTTGATCTATATGGATACCTCAAGATCCTTTCCCCATTTTTCTCCAATGTCATCTATCTAAGACCACTGTCTATCAAGTGCATGTTTTTTCTTGAACTTTCTACTCTGTTTCACTAATTTACTAAACCATCCCACCCCCCAACTCCGTGCTACTTAGCTACACAGAGTTTTACATAAAGCCTCAATATCTGGCAGAGCGGCAAATCCTCCTGTATCACTGTCTTTATGAATGGGATTGTGTTTGGTATAGCATTACATCTTTACAAATGTATCCCCCCTTGAATTTATTATATAGGTGTTTCCTCTGTTTTATCTTTGATAGGGTTAGCTAAAGTTTAATTCATTTTATTTTTATTGTAAGAAATATTCCATTTCTGTTTTCCATTTATTTCTAATTTTTTTTTTTCTTTTTTGAGTTGGCGTCTCGCTCTGTCACCCAGGTTGGAGTGCAGTGACATGATCTTGGCTCACTGCATGCTCTGCCTCCCAGGTTCACGCCATTCTCCTGCCTCAACCTCCTGGGTAGCTGGGACTGCAAGCGCCCACCACCATGCCCGGCTAATTTTTTTTATTTTTAGTAGAGATAGGGTTTCATCGTGTTAGCCAATTAATTTCTAATTTTACTTTTAAATTCTGCTTTCATTACTGTATTTTTGATGCTGTTCTTGCTTAATTTATTAATGAGACTATGACCTTCCTTCTGTCCACTACTTTAGCTATATCTGATGGTTTCTAACTTGCAGCTACAATTATTTCATTACAGAAATCAAATCCAAAATTGCGTTACACTTTTTTGCATATTGTTTAAAAAAGATACTTTAAATTTTTTCAAGTGGATTTTTTTCATTTTATTATCAATTTCTAGATTTAGCAAACTAGGTTCAGAGAATGCTGTTTGTGTTTATTCGAATTTGTTGGATTTATTGAGGTCTTCTCTTTAGACTAATAGTATACTCTATTTTATCATTATTCCATTAAAACATTAAAGTTTGGTTTTTTGCATTAGCATACATATACACAAATGTATGGTTCACTTTAATACAAATGTAATTTATGCCCTCTCTAGGCATATTTACTTGTTGTCCATTGTACCTACTGTTTAATCAGATAAGACATATTATGATGTCCTAATTCTAATGAGTTTTAAGTTCTTAGAACTCCATTATTTTATGTTTTGGAAACATTGATATTATATTATTTGGTGCAGTTATTCAAATCCTTAAAGGTTTTCATTTCCCTGTGCTCTTGAACGAGAGCTCTTCCTACTTTAATGAATTTGTTGCCTGAATTCAAATCTGAATGATACAGAACATGAAACCTACATTATTTTATCTTTAATGACTCGACAACTTTACCGATGTTTTATAATGATCTTTCTATGTTACTTATTTAGGGATATCCTTTTTAGACAATCAATGTGATCCAATAATTTACATTTAGTGACTCGGCAACATGCTTGATCTAAATGATGTCCATCTTTATGTGATGCTATTTGTTGGTATGACTTCAAACAGAAACCTTAATTGTGCTTCACTTCTAATAATTAAGATGATTTTATTTTTCTGTTCTAAAAATGACATTGAAAACTATAGTTTTTTAAGATTCCTGGAATCATTTATTAGTACAAAAGCTAATAGGCATATAAAAAGATGCCTGATATCATTAGTGACCAGGGAAATTGTTATAGACTTATTTGTGCCCCTCCCAAATTCTTATCTTGAAGCCCTAACCCCCAGTGTAACTGTATTTGCAGACAAGGCCTTCAAGGAGGCAGAAAGGGTAAAAATGAGGTCATAGGGAAGCACCCTAATCCAGTAGTACTGATATCTTTATGAGAAGAGGAAGAAACACCAGAGTATTTTCTCTCTCCCCACTGTATGTGCTCCCACTGTAAAGGCCACATGAAAATACAGCAAGAAAGTGGCTGTCTTCAAGCCAGGAAGAGACGCGTCACCAGAAACCAACTTATTAGCACTTTCAGCTTGGACTTCCAGCCTCCAGAATCACGAGAATTTCTGTTGTTTAAGCTACCCAGCCTATGGTATTTTATTATGATAGCCCTAGCTGACTAATACAGAAATGTACATCAAAACCACAGTGAGATATCACTTCGCATCCACTGGGGTGGCTCAAATCAAAAAGTCAAATAATAAGTATTGGTGAGGATGTGGAGAAATCAGAACCCCCACATGCTGTTGTTAGGGACGGAAAAAGGTGCATTTAGAAAACAGTCTGGTGGTTCCTCAAACAGATAAAGACACGGATACCAAATGACCCAGCAGTTTCACTCCTAGGAATGCACATGAGAGAAATAAAAACAATTGTCCATGCAGAAACTTGTAAATAAATGTTTATATTAGCATTATTTGTAGGTGGAATCCCAAATACCTACTGACTGATGAATGGACAGACAGGTGGTATCTCCATACAATGGAACATTATTTGGCCATAAAAAGAATGAAACATGCATTCTATAACAGCACTCGTAAACATTATGCTAGGCAAAATAAACCAATCGCAAAAGACCACATATTATGTATGATTCCATTTATATAAAATGTCCAAAATAGGCAGATCTATAGAGACAGAAGTAGACTGGTGGTTACCTAGGGCTGCAGAGGGCAGGGGGGACAGGAGAGTGGTAACTAAAGGGTACAGGTTTCTTTGAGGTGATGAAAATTAACTGTGGTGATGTTTACATATACAGTCATCCCCTGGGGAGTTGGTTCCAGGATTCTCTTGAATACCAAAATCCATAAATGCCCAAATCCTTGATACAAAATGGCATAGCATTTGCATATAACCTATACACATCCTCTTGTATACTTTAAATCATCACCATATTAACTATGCTACCTAATATAATGTAAATAGTTGTTATACTGTATTGTTCAGGGAACCCTGACAGGAAAAAAATGTCTATATATGTTAAATGAAAGTGCAATATTTCTTCCCTGAATAGTTTGGATCTGTGGTTGCTTGAAGTCACTGACCCGTACACTTTAAAGGAGTGAATTGTAGGAATGTGAATTATATCTCAATAAAGCTGTTAAAAAAGAACTTTCAAAGGTGCTCTCCCTCTAAAGTCTAACTACCCCCAGGGGGCTCCTTCTGCTAAGGCCCACTCACCTTGGTGCTTCTGGTTCAGGAATTCATCTTCTAAGGACCATGGCTCTTCTCCTTGCTCCAACCTGGAGATCACCTTGGGTTTAGTAATGCAATATCCTATAAACAAAATAATTGAGGGTATACATGGACCAGATTCACGGGCTTTTGGGTTACCACAAGGGGAAAAAAGATATGGCAGCAAAGCATCAACAGGGTGTTCATTTGAAGTTTTTAATGGGAAAGTAATGACATGTTGCTTTTGTTTCTGTAAAGGTTTCAACTACTTCAGACCTTTTAATCCAAAGCCCTTTAATCTCTATAAAGGGTCCATGTGTTTTGATACTTTTTAAAAAGGGAACATATATTCTCAAGACAGACCCATGGTAAGCTATGCTCACCCACTGAGATGAGGTGGCTGTAGTTCTCCAGCATCACGTCTCTGTACAGGGTCCTCTCAACAGGGCCCAGGTGCTGCCACTCCTCCTGGGTGAATTCCACAGTCACGTCCTGGAATGACACTGATGCCTGTAACAACATTTATCACAACAAATGTAACAACGGTTTGTTCAAGGGTTCAGAATTAGGTGACATAGAAAATATCTTTGACAGCTACTACTTTGAGGCTCTAAAATGAATGGTTATAAAGGCTTATTTTAGACCCAATATTGTCTTAACATATGTTACTCAATTAAAACATTTTTTAACTTGCCATAATTTATCTATATATATTTATGAATTCTAGATATTTTTAAGACAAAAAAATTCAGCGTAAAACAACTTCCTTCCAACCACCTCCTTCCTTCTTCCACATCTCCGCAGATTATCTGGGGTAGTCTTTAGGACATTCACACCCTTCCTGGCCATCATCACTGTCGATTCTGGGGGCTAAGGAACAGATACATGTGAAGTCTGGAGATACCCTGACCAAACTTATGTACAAATAAATGTATACAAATATACAAGGCTAGAGCACGTGAAGAGCAGAGAACAGCTACAATAGTTGTAACCAAAGAGACCAGCATAAGAGAACACTTCCTACACTGAGGTCATAGCAATGGATTTAAGAATAGGGATGTAACCACAGAAGAGAAGCAACACCCATTTAATAACTACTTTCTTGTACAGCTATTCAATCTAGCCGTATGAGCAGTTCCTTTTTAAAAATTTTGTTTTTAACTGACAGAAAGACAAATATTTCAAATTATATCTCACTTACATGTGGAATCTAAAAAGTTCAAACTCATAGACGTAGACAGTAGAATGGTGGTTACCAGAGGCTGGGTGTGAGGGGTGAGGAATGAGGAGGCATTGGTCAAAGGGTACAGAGTTTCAGTTACATAAGAGCAACAGTTGTTCCTCTTATGGAAAATAATAATGTAATGTATATTTCAAAATGAGCAGCTGCTTGGTGGTGCCAAAACTGGTATTTGGGAAAGAAGAAAAATGTGTTAGAAGGTTCAGTGAGAGTTCTGTTCATGGTGATACGTAGCTAGAACTGTTCCTTCAACCAGGACACACATGATTTTAGAGCACAGAAGGTAAGATGGGGATGAAGACAAGCATTTAGGAGTCACTAGCAATTTAGGTGGTGAGTGAGGCTGGCAGAGACAGACAGACAGCTCCTTGAGCACACAGGGATTGAAGAAAGAAAAGAACAAAAACATCTGAGGAACCACAAAGTAGAAAAAGTATAGGCCACAAAGCCAGAGATGTTTTCTGAAAAATAATAATAGAATCAGGAGGGGACAGAGTCTTAGAAACTGAGAAAAGAGAAAGTTTTCACAACAAAAAGACTTCAAATTCAAATTAGCAAGTGATGACAGTGAAGATACTGAAGATCCAAGAAAATTCCTTCTTCCATAAAAGCAATGAGAAACTGGCAAACACTGCAGAATCAACTTTTTCAGAACTCTAGAAGCTACCAAAGGCTTACAGCAATCTGCAGACCATTGGTATGAGAAAAACAGCTGCATCACAGTAAGAACAATGATCTTGTGTCATTTCAACCTGCCCTATTTCCATCCCTCTCACTCCAACTTAGCACTAGCTTTGAGAAACGTCTGAAACAACAGGAGAATCCAGCGGCCTGGTATCCACTGGATGAGGCCGACTGGGTCACAGGTTGGCCAAAGTCTCATTCCCAGAAAACCCTCATTACCTGACCTAATCTGTGGTTCCCGGGAAGAAGTGACTTGCAAGGCTGATTGTCTGAATTAAGTCAGAGTTCCCCAGTGTGAAAAGCCTTATCCTTGAAGGCATTTGCCAAAAACATTCAAAGGCAATTGTTTAACTTAGCAGCTACCTGAGGCAGTGGATAACACCTGACATAAATAACAGCCTAATTGAAAAGTTTTTTAGAAAGGAAAAACTGGGGAATGGGATGTTCATAAAGCTTTTGAAAAGCTCCTACAGATTCTAGAGACTCTAGGTCACCTACAGGCATAGAGCTGAGCATATGCCCAGGGCTGTGATTATGCTCTGGAAAGACGTGAGAAGGCCCTAAACTGTCACCCTGGGTGACCCTGAGGTTTGGGGTAAACAGGAAGTGAAGGTTAACATAGAGTTATAAATTGCCTGGATGACTGTTGAAGGAATGCCCCAGCACTCATGAGGCTCTTTGGCAAAGACTGAGAGCCTTACTTAAGGTTTCAGGCATTTAAGAAAATTTCTGCAGACTTCTGCGGCCACACATGACAATAAACACAGGCTCTACTGAATCAATTAAAAAGTCACTAGACAAATTTCAACAACGACCCCTGCAAATTGAGAATGTTTTCTAGAGTTGCCACCTTATTTTATTTAAAATGTATAGTTTTCAACAAAAAAATGCAACACAAGAAAAGAAACAACCAAGTAAGACCCACATGCAGGAAAAAAGTATAATCAACAGAAACTGCTCATGAGGAAGCAGGCACTGGACTTAAATAGATGACGACTTTAAATCAACTATTTGACAATGGTCAAAGACTTAGAGCAAATGATATGTAAGGACCAAAGGAAAGTATTAGAATAACATCTCACCAGATAAAGGCTATAAATAGACATAAACTATAAAAAGGGACCAAACAGAAACTTTAAAGTTGAAAAGTACAAAACTAAAACAAACATTTTTACCAAAAAAAACCTGTTCAACAGCAGGTCTGAACAGGTAGAAGAATCAACCAACTGGACAACATGCCCACTGAGATTATGCAGTGAGAAACAGAAAGAAAAATAACAAGAAATGAACTGTTGGACAGCACCAACATATGCCAAATAGACTAACAGAATAGAGACAGAAAGGGTCTAAAACAATATCGGAAGTAATAATGGCCAAGAAACCCCCAAATCTGATGAAAATGATAAATCTACACACGCAAAACGCTTCACAAATTTTAAGTAGGATAAACTTGGAGAAAGAAATCCACACTGGCTGGGGGTGGTGTCTCAGCCTATAATCCCAGCACTTTGGGAGGCTGAGGCAGGCAGATCACTTGAGGCCAAGAGTTCGAGACCAGCCTGGCCAACATGGCAAAACCCCATCTCTATGAAAAATATAAAAATTAGCCAGGCATGGTGGTGAATGCCTGTAATCCCAGCTACTCCAGAGGCTGAGGCACAAGAATTGCTTGAACCAGAGGTTACAGTGAGCTGAGATCGTGCCACTGCACTCCAGCCTGGGTGATACAGCAAAAGACTGTCTCAAAAAAAAAAAAAGAAAAGAAAAAAAGAAAAAAAGAAATCCACACCTGGACATGAGAATCTGAATGTTAAAAAGACAAAGAGAGAATCAGGAAAGCCACAACAGAGAAACAAGTCATCATATTACAGGCTGATTTCTAATGAGAAACTATGGAGCACAGAGGGCAATGGGATGACATATTCAAAGTGCTGAAACAAAGACTGTCAACCAGTAACCTCCATATCCAGGAAAAATGGAGAAACTGTAATTTTCTCAGGTAAACAAAACCTGAGAGAATTTATCACAGGCAAGACTGCCTAAAAGAAATAATAAAAGGGAGTGGTTCAGCAAAACTATGGAGACAGAAGAGTAGGTTAGTGGTTGTTTGGGGCTCAGAGGGAATGAAGTGGTAGTTACAGTGTCCATAGCTTCTTTCTAAGGCAATAAAAATGTTCTAAAATTGACTGCAGTGATATTAGCATATTATCTGAGAATATACTAAAAAAAAAAAATCACTGAATTCTACACTTTAAATGGGTACATAGTGATATATGTGAACTGAGTCTCAAAAAGCAGTTTTAAAAAAAGAAAAAAACAAGGGAAGACAAAATCATTTGGAGACAACAGAGAAGACTAAAGAGCCAAGGACAGAAACTGAGGCTGAGCCAAGTGAAAGGACAAGGAAGGTGGCTCCATGAAGACATCAGCCGGGGAAGGACCGGCGAGGGGCAAGTATCACTAACAGAAACGTTCCAGGACAGAGTGAGACATTGAGGCAAGTGCTGCAGAAAAGCCAAGCAAGGAAAGGAAAAGACCACACCACTGGATTTGATTATACTCTGGGTAGGAATACTGGAGAGCCCAGGCAAGTGGCAAGAAAAACCAAGCCATCCCATGGAGAGTTGACGTTAAATGCTAAGTGGGGAAATATCTGAAAGAGAACAGAATTTTGGACCATCTGCTGAGCAACCTATCATGGGTATTCAAAATATGTATGGAGAGTGATTTTAAAGACATTCAGTAGATTCATCAGAAAAATGTTAAATTCCACCCTTTCATTGGAGTTTTTGAAAAACAGTACTGAACGTGTTCAAATTTAGCATTACAGTTTCTACTTCTATTGAAGAAGTAATACTCTGTCATTTGGCAATTCATTAACTAAGTCACCTACTTGAAGAACAATAAATACATTTCGTTATCTTTATGTTTATATTCCATGATAAATCGGTTTGCTTTATCTTTCTCATCAATGTAAACCTTTAAGTATTGTCTGTCTGACACTCCACCATGGCTGTCAATAACCTCAGAAATAAATCTGAAGCTTAATTTGGTAAATTTGTAATATCGAAGGATCTGCATCTATCCACATGCCACTTTGCGCTGCTATTAATCTGCATTTCTACATCTTCTAGGAATGTGTCTGATCCATTTCTGTTTCTACTTTTCCATGTTAATGTAAAGACACATAAACCCTTACAAAACCTATTGTAAAATAAACTGGTTTTTAAAAACCGAACTCACCTGAGAGATGTTCATTTTCTGCTGCTCCTGGAAGAGTGGAGAGAACTGTGGAGGTTCAGCTGGGAAGGAGGAAAGAGCAATGGGGTCATGAAAGACCTGGTCTGCCTCACAGTTCCTACAGAGATGGTCCCTGACATGAGATGGTTCGACTTGATAATGGTTTTCCTGCGACATAATCCCACTGTAATCAAGGAGCATGTAGTCCTATTCATGTGCCTAAAAAAAATATCATTGCACTCAGCTGGAAAAAAGGATTCCCAATGCAGAATGTCCCTTCCACTCTTGAAAAGGGACAGGAGGGACCACTCAAAGACAGCCACACCTGAATACGTGCATCTCTGATAGGATTACATGCACTTAAACTTGCATTTTCACTGAGTAAAGTAATACTGTTTTTTGTTGATTTACTAATAATTATGTTGATTTATTAACAATTATGTTCCCTTTTGACTAAGAAAAAAGTAAAAATAAAACAAAGGATTAAGCAAGTTCAGGTATACAGAGATGAAGCTGTTTACCTTCATTAAAGCTAATGTCAAAGAACTACTCAGCTGGGCGTGGTAATCCCAGCAATTTGGGAGGTGAACTGCTGGAGGCCAAGAGTTCCAGACCAGCCTGGTCAACGTGGCGAAATCCTGTCTCTACTAAAAATAGAAAAAAATAAAAAATAAATTTAAAATTAATTTTTTAAAAAAAGAACTACTCAGACTGACTTATTAATCAAGTTCTTACTGTCTTTACACCCAGAATTAGCGCTTCCACAGAAAAAATCAAGATGGGATTTTTTTTTTTTTTTTTTTTTTGAGACGGAGTCTCGCTCTGTCGCCCAGGCTGGAGTGCAGTGGCCAGATCTCAGCTCACTGCAAGCTCCGCCTCCCGGGTTCACGCCATTCTCCTGCCTCAGCCTCCCGAGTAGCTGGGACCACAGGCGCCGCCACCTCGCCCGGCTAATTTTTTGTGTTTTTAGTAGAGACGGGGTTTCGCCGTGTTAGCCAGGATGGTCTCGATCTCCTGACCTTGTGATCCGCCCGTCTCGGCCTCCCAAAGTGCTGGGATTACAGGCTTGAGCCACCGCGCCCGGCCTATTTTTGGGTTTCCAATATAGGAAATTCTTCCTCTACTACCAGGAAAGAGGGAACATCAGTATTACTCTAAATGCCACAGGTGATGATGAACACAGTGTGAGAGGGACTCAGAATGTGGAAGAAGTGAAGGCAGAAAGGAAAATAGGCTGCTGTTTGGCATCTGGACAGCTGATTACGTCTTCCCTGGATAGCATGACCTAATCAGCCCTCCAGTAAAGTGTCTTTTTCCACCCAGCTTGACAGTCACTCATCCCTCTCAGCCCCAGGGAATTGCCTTCTGCAAGTTAGTCCACAGCAAAGTCACACGGTCTGTGATGGCTTCTGGATGTGGCAATATCACTAAATCTGATGCATACATTATATAGGGAATCAAGAACTGCCTCTGGGGAAGCAATCAGGACTTGCTCCTTTCTAGAATCTTCTGCCTCTTCTTTGACGTTCTAAAAGAGGTCTCCGTCATATAGGCTGTTCTTCTATGGCAGTAGTCCCTAGGACTCCCTCTTTACTGCCTCACACGAGCTGCTTTGCTCCAGAGGAGCTGGGACTTGGGCCTGAGAAACAAACGCAATTGAAACCTTCACCTAATACCTTAGACCTGACTCTTGAGATTTACTCGAAATGTGCTATCCAGCACTGCAGCCATCAGCCACAAAGAACCACTGAACACCTGAAGTTTGGCCAGTGCCACAAGTCGAATATTTAGGATGCAATGAGTTAAGTAAAATAAAGCCGTAAAACTGACTTTGCCTGCCTCTTCTCTTCACTGTAGCTACTGAAAAATTCTAAGCTTTTTTTTTCCCCTCTTTTGAGACAGTCTCGCTCTGTCACCCAGGCTGGAGTGCAGTGGCTCAATCTCGGCTCACTGCAGCCTCTGCCTCGGGTTCAAGCGGTTCTCGTGCCTCAGCCTCCCAAGTAGCTGGGATTACAGGAGTGCACCACCACGTCCAGCGAATTTTTGTCTTTTTGTAGAGATGGGTTTTTGCCATGATGGCCAGGCTGGTCTCGAACTCCTGGCGTCAACTGATCCACCGGCCTAGGCCTCCCAAAGTGCTGGGATTACAGGCATGAGCCACTGCGCCTAATCAAAAATTATGAATTGTATTTGTGGTTTGCCTTATCTTTCTACTGGACAGTACAGCACTAGAGTATCAATCTGTGCCTTTGAGGAGACAGCAGGAACAGTACAAGAGGATTCAGGAGCCTCAGCCTGAATCAGAGGTTCTGTAGAGACCCGACAAATCGCAGGATGTATTTACCACTTGGTGAGATTCTGTCCACATTCACTTCACAATCATCTACACAGATCTGGTGACAGGCCGCTCTGCATAAGCGCTCTGAAGGCTTTAGGTAGATACTGGAAAGTCTGGGTTTCAGGCAGACAGCATATTAGAAAGAGCAGGATAGGGAGTCACATCTCTCGGCATTTGCATCTCACCTCTCTCACCTACTAGCGTGTGCTCTGGGGTACCCATCCCCATGAACTTTCGTCCATTTTTTAAAAACGGCACGTTTATACCAAGGAGGGTCGCTGGGAGGGTTAGGTGAAATACCAAACGATGAGAGTAAGTGTCTCATAATTGTGAGAGCAGCTTACATTTCACACAGTGACTATTACGGACACTTGACAAAATGCTTTACAGGTGACAACTTATTTAATTCTCAGACTAAGAACACGAGTTACTAGTAACCTCCTCCTGTTCGCCGTCAACCTTATCCACGCACATTGCCCTTCCCGCGCCCGCAACCCCGCGGGGCCCGGCAGCCCTACACCTGCGGACAGGACTCAGCCCGGGCCAGTGCACGGGGCCGCGGAGGAGAGGGGAGGGCCATCCTGGGGACTCCTGAGACTGCCTGCTGCAGCCCCCCGCACACAAGCCCGCCCGTCCCCAGGCTCCTGGGCCGCGCGGAGCCCTGTCACCGACGCTCTCACCCCAGGTGCGCAGCCTCGGCTCCCGCGCAGACCTACAGACTCGGACACCTTGTCCCTTTCAGGCCCCGGAGGTCGGACGGCGGGAGGTGGGGCTGGGTTTACACATGCGCAGAGCGAGCGCCGAAGCCCCATTTCCCGAAGGGCTACGCGGCAGGCGCGTAACGTTGAAAACTACACTTCCCGTAAGCCCCTGCGTTCGAAGGAAGTACTATAATTTTTTCTGCTTCTTTGACCGGCTGGGAGGGACCTTTGGAGCCCAGAGTTTTCCCAAATTCCCGGAGGTTGTCAGCATGACCACAAACTGCGAAGCGTGGTTCTTGGTACGATCCTGGTTGGAGAAAAAGCACCTGAAACAGACATTAACAATTGGGGAAACATGACTATCGACAGGACATTAGAAATATTAAAGAAAATTACCATTACTTTGAGAATAATGGCTAGACAATGTAGGACATTGTTCTTATGTTTAAACGATATGTACGGAAACGTTTGCAATTGTATGCTTGTAGTTTAATTGAAATACTTTAAAAATAATTTCTCAAAACAATGAGAGAAAGTAGATATAGAAATAAGTGAAGAATTGTTAAATCTGTATAATACGTGCATATGCTGCTCATTTTACTATTTTCTACTATTCTGAGAGTCTGTTTTTGTCTGTTTTTTTGCTCCACAGTTCTGAGTTCTGAGTTTTGCCAAATGCATAATGTCTTTTAGTGGGATTTCCACCAATGCAATGATGTAATATCCACCATCATGGTATCATAAAAAGTAGTTTCACTGCCTGATATAGTTTGGATTTGTGTCCCTGCCCAAATCTCATGTCAAATTAAAGGAGGGGCCTGATGGGAGGCGATTGGATCATGGAGCAGATTTCCCCCTTGCTGTTCTCGTGATAGTGGATTCTCACAAGATCTGATGGTTTAGAAGTGTATGGCACTTCTCCCTTCGCTCTCTTGCTCTGCCATGGTAAAGCTGTGATTGCTTCCCCTTCACTTTCTGGCATGATTGTAAGTTTCCTGAGGCCTCCCAGTCATGCTTCCTGGTAAGCCCGCAGAACTGTGAGACAATTAAACCTCTTTTCGTCATAAATAACCCTATCTCAGGTAGCTCTTTATAGCAGTGTGAGAATAGACTAATACAGAAAATTGGAACCAGGAGTGGGGTACTACTATGAAGATATCTGAAAATGTGGAAGCAACGTTGGAGCATAGCTTTTTTTATTTTGCATTGTGCCAGCAACATTTGTAGAAAAGGCTATCTTTTCTCCACTGTCTTGCCTTTGTTCTTTTGTCAAAGATCAGTTGCTGATACTTGTGTGGGTCTTTTTCTGGGTTCTCTATTTTGTTCCATTGATCTATTAATACTTGTCAGTTATTTCACCAATATGACACTGCCTTGATCACTGTAGCTTTATACTGATTTTTGAAGCCAGGAGGCATTAGTCTTCTGACTCTGCTTTTCTTCAATATTGAGTTGACTATCTGGGTCTTTTGCATTTCCGTATAAACTTTAGAATCAGTTTGTTGATGTCAACAAAATAACTTGATTGAGATTGCGTTGAATCTATTGATCAAGTTTGTAGGAACTAACATCTTAACAATATTGAATTTTCCTATCCATTAACATGGAATATCTCTCCATTTATTTAGTTATTTATTTCTTTCATCTGAGTTTTGTACTTTTCCTCATATAGATCTTGCATGTATATTGTTAGATTTATACCTAAGTATTTCATTGTCTTAATGATAATATAAATTGTGTGTTTTAAATTTCAAATTCCAATTTTCATTGTTGGCTTATAGGAATGTAATTGATTTTTGTATAATAAGCTTGTATGCTGCAATCTTGCTAATAATCACTTAGTTCCAGATGTTTTTCTGTCAACTCTGGGGTTTCCTACAGGGACGATCATATCATCTGCAAACAAAGATAGTTTTATTTCTTCCTTCCCTATTTGTAGGCTTTCTCCTTCATTTTCGTGTTTTGTTCCATTAGCTAGGACTTTCAGTATGACGTTGAATAGGTGTGGTGAGAGAGGAAATCCTTCCCTTGATTACTATCTTGGGGCATTTTCTTTCTGAGCATTTAACTATGATGTCAGCTATGGGTTTTCTGTAAATGTTCTTTATCAAGTTGAGGAGCTTCCCTCCATTCCTTGTTTGCTGAGAGTTTTTATCATAAATGGGGAGTGGATTTTGTCAAATGCATTTTCTGCATTCATTGATATGATTATTTTTCTTTAACCAGTTGACAAGATGGATTGGATTAATTTATTTTCTTTTTCTTTTTTTTTTTTTTTGAGATGGAGTCTCACTCTGTTGCCCAGGCTAGAGTGCAATGGCACGGTCTTGGCTCACTGCAATCTCTGCCTTCCGGGTTCAAGCGATTCTCCTGCCTCAGCCTCCTGAGTAGCTGGGATTACAGGTATGCACCACCACGCCCAGATAATTTTTGTATTTTAAGTAGAGAGGCAGTTTCTCAGTGTTGGTCAGGCTGGTCTCAAACTCCTGATCTCATGATCTGCCTGCCTCGGCCTCCCAAAATGCTGGGATTACAGGTGTGATTTTCAGTGTTGAAACAGCTGTGCATACATATGTGGAATTAATCCAAATTATGATCTATAATTCCTTTTAAATATTGTTGAATTCTATTTGCTAATATTTTGTTGAGGGATTTTGCTTCCATATTCATAAGAAACATTGGTCTATAGTTTTCTTATCTTTTAATGTCTTTGTCTGGTTTTAATCTTAGGCCACTGCTGGGTTATAGAATTAGTTAGAAAGTATCCCCTCTATTTTACTGAGAAGATTGTAGATAATTTCTGTTGTAATGTTTGGCAGAATTCACCAGTGAAACTATATTGGCTTGGAGCTTTTTATAAAAAGGTTATTAATTATTAATTCCATTTCCTTAATAGATATAGGCCTACTCAAGTAGTCTATTTCTTATTTGTGTGAGTTTTGGTATATTGTGTCTTCTAAGGAATTGGTCCATTTCATCTATGTTATAGAATTTGTGGACACAGAGTTGTTCATTGGATATGAAATTCTAAGTTGGTGAATTTTTTTCTGTCAACACTGAATATTTCACTCCACTGTCACTCACGTGGTTTCTGAAGAGAAGTCTGATGTGGTTGTTACCCTGTTTCTCAACATGTAACATTCCCTCCCCCCACCCACCTCCTTTCAAGATTTTCTCTTTGTTTTTGATTTTCTACAGTTTGAATATGATGTGTTTAGGTATATGTTATCTGATATGTATCCTGATAAGTGTTATCTTAGTTTCCTGGTCTATAGTTTGGTGCCCATTATTTATTTTGAAAATTTTCAGCCATTATTACTTCAACTATTTCTTATGTTCATTTTTCCTCTCTTTTTGGTATTCCTATTATACGTATGTTACGTTTATAATTATCTCACGTTCTCGGATATTCTGTTCCATTTTTAAAAAATCTTTTGTCTCTTTGCATTTAATGTTTGGAAGTATATACTGACATATCTTTGAGCTCACGGAGTGTTTCTCAGTTATATGCAATCTATTGATGAGCACATGAAAGCAGTCTTCGGTTTTGTTTCATCGTTTTTGAATTGTAACATTTACTTTTGATTCTTTCTTAGAGTTTTCATCTCCCTGTTTACATTATCCATCAGTTCTTGCATGGTGTTCGCTCTTTCCATTATAGCCCTTAGCATATTAATCAGTCATTTTAAATTTCAAGTCTAGTAATTCCAAAATCTCTGCCAATTCTGAGTTCAGTTCTGATGCTTCTTTGTTTCTTCAGATTGTGTTATTTTGCCTTTTAATGCACTGCAAATTTAATTGGAAGCCGAATACGATGTATCAGATAAAAGGAACTGCAGTAGATAGGTCTTTATTTTTATTTATTTATTTATTTTTTTTTTGAGACGGAGTCTTGCTCTGTCACCCAGGCTGGAGTGCAGTGGCCGGATCTCAGCTCACTGCAAGCTCCGCCTCCCGGGTTTACGCCATTCTCCTGCCTCAGCCTCCCCAGTAGCTGGGACTACAGGCACCCGCCACCTCACCCGGCTATTTTTTTGTATTTTTTAGTAGAGACGGGGTTTCACCGTGTTAGCCGGGATCGTCTCTCGATCTCCTGACCTCGTGATCCGCCCATCTCGGCCTCCCAAAGTGCTGGGATTACAGGCTTGAGCCACCGCGCCCAGCCGATAGGTCTTTAATGTAAAGTTTAATGTTTATCTGGCTAAGAGTTAAACTGTATTTCCTGTTTGCTATAGCTGTAATGTCAAAAGCAAAAATTTCCTCTAGTGTCCTTGTTTCTGTCTCCCGTCTTGTCTTTAGGTGTTCATAGACTCCAGAAATAGGATCTGAGCCGTCAGTTCTTTTAACTGTAATTCCAAGCTATCATGCAGGAGCACTATTGATGCAGTGGTAATGAGTGGGAGGAGGGCAAGCCTTCCATAATCCTCTGATTAGATCCCAGTCTTTTAGTGAACCAAAGTTATGTATTTCTTTTCCTCCATGTTAAAGTCTGAAGGGGGCTGGTATGGCCTTCCCCAGGCCACTGAGGCTTTCATAAAAACCCATTAGGCTGGGTTCTGGTCGAGTAGTTCCCGAGTGTGGCCCTTGTTAAGGGGAGCAGAGAGCTCTGAGCACGTCTCCAAAATGGTTACTTTTCCCCTCCACCCTGATAAAAATCATCAAAGGAATTTTCTCTGATCTCCATACTGAGAACCCGGTAGGGATCTTGCAAGTAAAACTCTGTGAAGTGTGGGGGCCTCCAAGATCAGGTTTCTTCTGAGTTTTTAACTCTAAAGTTAGTCCACATTGAACCTGTAGCAATTTATGAATTACAGTTTAAAGTGTTGCTGCCCATACTGCTGTGGACATCTGCCTCTGGGCATCTGCTCCTGGTAAGCTGTGGTTCTCTGTGTCTGCCCGTCTGTGTCTGCCTGTCTGTATCTGCCCATCTGTGTCTGCCCATCTGTGTCTGCCCGTCTGTATCTGCCCGTCTGCGTCTGCCCGTCTGCGTCTGCCCGTCTGCGTCTGCCCGTCTGCATCTGCCCGTCCGCATCTGCCCGTCCGTATCTGCCTGTCCGTATCTGCCCGTCTGTATCTGCCTGTTTGTATCTGCCCATCTGTATCTGCCCATCTGTATCTGCCCGTCTGTGTCTGCCCGTCTGTATCTGCCCGTCTGTGTCTGCCCGTCTGTGTCTGCCCATCTGTGTCTGCCCGTCTGTATCTGCCTGTCTGTATCTGCCCGTTTGTATCTGCCTGTCTGTATCTGCCCGTCTGTATCTCCAGCTGTCCTGATAGTTTGTCCCATGATCTCAATTCTCTACTTGAGCTAAGAAGGGTTGTTAGTTTTCAGTTTGTTCAACCTTATTCTTGCTAGGAAGATAAGAATAATGGCTTCCAAACTCTTTGCGTGTCACACCAGAAACCAAAGTCTGTTTATTGTGTTTTGAGTTGCATTGCTTTATGCTATAAGAACAGATCTTTGTGAAGTTTAGTCAGACTTGCTTCCAGGCTTCTACTTTATTCTATGAAGTATATTATCAAAGAATTTAAGCTAATTGAGTCTGTGACCATCCATAGTAGCACTACACACCTCTGTTATTATCTTTCTTTATTCTCATAGTTCTCTCACTACACAAAGTATCCTAAATATGTTTACTACAACAAAATGTCAACTTCCTGAGGACAGGGAGCTTGTCTTTGCCTCACTGAGCATATATGTGCTCAAATATTTCTTAAGAAAGGAACAAGGACCTAAATCTGCTAGATACTACTGGGCAGTGGATTTCTGATAATTAACAAGACATTACCTACCTTCCCCTAGCTTAGCATCTAGAGGTGGAAATGATAAGGACTATGATGAGAGACAACAGAGCAGAAGACAAGGACAGGAATTCTTGGGGTAGTCAGTGGGGGCTTCTCTGAAGAGGTAACACTGACACTGACGCTTAAAAGGTGGGAGGGAGGAGATCACGTGCAGAATGGAGGGTAAGCCCCCATTCAGGAAAACCAGCGCCCGCTATGGGAAAGATTTTAGCCCATTTGAAGAAGACATAAAAATCAAGTACAGACACTGGGGGCCATTAAGAATGTTCCTTTGGCTTTACTCTGAGAAATCCCTACCACAAGCCAGGCTGGGAACCACCTTCTCTTTTGTCTGAGCTAGACTGTCAAGCAAACCTCAGTGATGAGAAAGGCAAAGTGATATAGGTCCTTTCCTTTTTTTAAAGTAATTATTTCTTATTCAAATCAGAAAGTTACTTTATGAAAATGTCCGTCACTCCCAGGCCAACTAGACCAAGACAAGAGTAATCAGAGCAATGGAGAGTACGACTGAGAGAGAATAAGAATGAATATCCCTTTACACACCCACCGGAATGGCTGCTTACAAGTCTGGCTGGCTAGAATAACTATTATCTTTTTCTGTTTTTTTAAGAGATGGAGTCTCGCTCTGTTGCCCAGGCTAGAGTACAGTGGCATGATCTCAGCTTCTCTTCCCTCAGCCTCCCGAGTAGCTGGGACTACAGGTGCCCACCACCACGCCCAGCTAATTTTTTGTATTTTTAGTAGAGACGGGGTTTCACCGTGTTAGCCAGGATGGTCTTGATCTCCTGACCTTGTGATCCACCTGCCTCGGCCTCCCAAAGTGCTGGGATTACAGGCGTAGGCCACCGCGCCTGGCCTAGAATAACTATCTTCTTCTTATTCTAAAGCTACTTTGGGTTATTTTCTCAGTTCACAAATATTACACACATTTTCCAAATAGCAGAGATTCTTAAATATTCTGAATTTGAAGCCATATCACCCGACGCTCATTCAAACTGCATGAAACTGATTATCATTAAAAGATCATGACTATTATTAAAAATCATACAGTACATACTGTTTTAAGGTAACACAGTTAAAGAGGAAAAGGCCTTCTTTGTAGAAAAAAAATAGAGTTGATAATTTCACAAGGATGAAAAGACTATCACCACTGTGCAACCTGAAATAATGGTTGTAGGCAATAATCATCAGTGGCTGCTAAATCCATTCATGATAGCTTAATAAGAATTTCTTGAGATAAAATAACATAAAGTTTATCATTAACATACAGTTTCTCATTTTAACCATTTTTAAGTGTACAGTTCAGTGGAATTAAGTATAGTCACATTGCTGTGCAACCATCCCCACCATCCATCTCCAAGATTTGTTCATCTTCCCTAATTGAAAATCCGTACCCATTAAAAACAATAACTTCCTCTTCCTTCCTCCCCCTACCCCCTGGCAACTGCCATTCTAATTTCTGTATCTATGGGTGTGATTACGTTACCTCATATAAGTGAAATCATACAATATCGGTCCTTTATGACTGGGTTATTTCATTTCTTTAGCATAATGTCTTCAGGGTTCACTCGTGTTACAACAACTATCAGAATTTCATTCCATTTTAAGGCTGAATATGCACTGTTGGATGTATACACCATATTTCATTTATCTATTCATCCATTAATGGACACTTGGGTTACTTCCATGAGCTAGCTATTGTGAATAATGCTGTTAGGAACACGAGTATATAAACACCTGTTCAAGTCCCTGCTTTCAATTTCTTTCTTTTTTTTTTTAATTAATTTATTATTATTATACTTTAAGTTGTAGGGTACATGTGCATAACGTGCAGGTTTGTTACATATGTATACTTGTGCCATGTTGCTGTGCTGCACCCATCAACTCATCATTTACATCAAGTATAACTCCCAATGCAATCCCTACCCCCTCCCCCCTCCCCATGATAGGCCCCTGTGTGTGATGTTCCCCTTCCTGAGTCCAAGTGATCTTATTGTTCAGTTCCCACCTATGAGTGAGAACATGCGGTGTTTGGTTTTCTGTTCTTGTGATAGTTTGCTAAGAATGATGGTTTCCAGCTGTATCCATGTCCCTACAAAGGACGCAAACTCATCCTTTTTGATGGCTGCATAGTATTCCACGGTGTATATGTGCCACAT
This sequence comes from Macaca fascicularis, assembly GCF_037993035.2. Taxonomy (NCBI): domain Eukaryota; kingdom Metazoa; phylum Chordata; class Mammalia; order Primates; family Cercopithecidae; genus Macaca; species Macaca fascicularis. Next base: position 125,240,320 of record NC_088389.1, on the reverse strand, counting down.
TTTCTTAATCCAATCTGTCACTGATGGACATTTGGGTTGATTCCAAGACTTTGCTATTGTGAATAGTGCCGCAATAAACATACGTGTGCATGTGTCTTTATAGCAGCATAATTTATAATCCTTTGGGTATATACCCAGTAATGGGATGGCTGGGTCGTATGGTACATCTAGTTCTAGATCCTTGAGGAATCGCCATACTGTTTTCCATAATGGTTGAACTAGTTTACAATCCCACCAACAGTGTAAAAGTGTTCCTATTTCTCCACATCCTCTCCAGCACCTGTTGTTTCCTGACTTTTTAATGATCGCCATTCTAACTGGTGTGAGATGGTATCTCATTGTGGTTTTGATTTGCATTTCTCTGATGGCCAGTGATGATGAGCATTTTTTCATGTGTCTGTTGGCTGTATGAATGTCTTCTTTTGAGAAATGTCTGTTCATATCCTTTGCCCACTTTTTGATGGGGTTGTTTGTTTTTTTCTTGTAAATTTGTTTGAGTTCTTTGTAGGTTCTGGATATTAGCCCTTTGTCAGATGAGTAGATTGCAAAAATGTTCTCCCATTCTGTAGGTTGCCTATTCACTCTGATGGTAGTTTCTTTTGCTGTGCAGAAGCTCTTTAATTTAATGAGATCCCATTTGTCAATTTTGGCTTTTGCTGCCGTTGCTTTTGGTGTTTTAGACATGAAGTCTTTGCCCATGCCTATGTCCTGAATGGTACTACCTAGGTTTTCCTCTAGGATTTTTATGGTATTAGGTCTAACATTTAAGTCTCTAATCCATCTTGAATTAATTTTCGTATAAGGAGTAAGGAAAGGATCCAGTTTCAGCTTTCTACTTATGGCTAGCCAATTTTCCCAGCACCATTTATTAAATAGGGAATCCTTTCCCCATTTCTTGTTTCTCTCAGGTTTGTCAAAGATCAGATGGCTGTAGATGTGTGGTATTATTTCTGAGGACTCTGTTCTGTTCCATTGGTCTATATCTCTGTTTTGGTACCAGTACCATGCTGTTTTGGTTACTGTAGCCTTGTAGTATAGTTTGAAGTCAGGTAGCGTGATGCCTCCAGCTTTGTTCTTTTGACTTAGGATTGTCTTGGAGATGCGGGCTCTTTTTTGGTTCCATATGAACTTTAAAGCAGTTTTTTCCAATTCTGTGAAGAAACTCATTGGTAGCTTGATGGGGATGGCATTGAATCTATAAATTACCTTGGGCAGTATGGCCATTTTCACGATATTGATTCTTCCTATCCATGAGCATGCTATGTTCTTCCATTTGTTTGTGTCCTCTTTTATTTCACTGAGCAGTGGTTTGTAGTTCTCCTTGAAGAGGTCCTTTACATCCCTTGTAAGTTGGTTTCCTAGGTATTTTATTCTCTTTGAAGCAATTGTGAATGGAAGTTCATTCCTGATTTGGCTCTCTGTTTGTCTGTTACTGGTGTATAAGAATGCTTGTGATTTTTGCACATTAATTTTGTATCCTGAGACTTTGCTGAAGTTGCTTATCAGCTTAAGGAGATTTTGGGCTGAGACAATGGGGTTTTCTAAATATACAATCATGTCATCTGCAAACAGGGACAGTTTGACTTCTTCTTTTCCTAACTGAATACCCTTGATTTCTTTCTCTTGCCTAATTGCCCTAGCCAGAACTTCCAACACTATGTTGAATAGGAGTGGTGAGAGAGGGCATCCCTGTCTTGTGCCAGTTTTCAAAGGGAATTTTTCCAGTTTTTGCCCATTCAGTATGATATTGGCTGTGGGTTTGTCATAAATAGCTGTTATTATTTTGAGGTACGTTCCATCAATACCGAATTTATTGAGCGTTTTTAGCATGAAGGGCTGTTGAATTTTGTCAAAAGCCTTTTCTGCATCTATTGAGATAATCATGTGGTTCTTGTCTTTGGTTCTGTTTAGATGCTGGATTATGTTTATTGATTTGCGAATGTTGAACCAGCCTTGCATCCCAGGGATGAAGCCCACTTGATCATGGTGGATGTCCTACAAGTGCCATTTCTGGGACATATGGTAATTCTCTGTTTAATTTTTGAGAAGCTGCTATACTGTATCCCACAGCAGCTATAGCATTCCAGCAATGTGAAAGCATTCAAATTGTTCTACATCCTCACCAACACTTGTTTTTTTTTTTTAATTAATAACCATTCTAATCAGTGTGAAGTGGTATCTCATGGTTTTGATTTGTATTTCCCTCATGACTAGTGATGTTGGCTATCTTTTCATGTGCCTCTGAGTCATTTGTATATCTTCTCTGGGGAAATGTCTCTATTCATGTCCTTTGGGCATCTTCAAGCTAGATTGTTTCTTTTTGTTGTCACGTTGTAGGAATTATTTATGTATTCTAGATATTAATCCTTTATCAGATTAATATGTGATTAGCAAACATTTTCTCCCAGTCTGTGGATTGCCTTTTCACTCTGCTGAGGCTGTGTTTTGATGCACAAAAGTTACGAATTTTGATAAATTCCAATTTATCTATTTTTCTTTTGCTGCCTGTACATTTTATGTCCGATCTAGAGAACCACTGCCAAATCCAGTGTTGTGAAGAGATTTCTCCATTGTGTTCTAAAGTTGTAGACTTTTAGCACTTACATTTAGGTCTCTGATCCATTTTGAGTTAATTTTTGTATATGGCATAAGGTAAGGGTCAGTTCATTCATTTGCATGTAGATATCTATTTTTCCAGCACCATTTTGCTTCTTCTAGGATAGGTAGATTCATTTTAAAAAATCAAATTTGGAAAGTTTCAGTCATTTTCTTTCCCTCCTTTTTTCTCTCAGTATGCATACATTAGTATGCTTGATGATGCCTCATAGGTCTCTCAAGCTCTGTTCATTATTCATTCTTTTTTTCTTTCTGTTTCTCAAACTGAAGAATTTCAAATGACTTATCTTCAAGTTTGTTAATTCTACCTTCTGCCTGCTCAAATGTATTGTTGAACATCTCTGGTGACCTTTTCATCTTTCATATTGTACATTTCATTTCCTAAATTTTTATTTTGTTCCTTTTATGTTTCCACTTCCTTGATGATATTTCTAGTTTTTATACATTGCACTTGGCTTTGTTACTTTTCCATGGTTTCCTTTGGATCTTCGAGCATCTATAGGACATTTGATTTAAGGTTTTTGTCTATAAAGTTCAATGTCTGTTCTTGCTCAAGGATAGTTTCTCTTTTCTCTTTTCCTGTAAATTAGCCATTTTTTTTTCTTATTTCTTTGCATGACTTAGAATATTTTGTTGAAAACTGGACATTTTAAATGGTATAATGTGGTCACCCTGAAAATATTTTTTTCTCTTTTAAAGTTCCGTTACTGTTGTTCACCATGGTTTGTAGTTGCTTATTTGTGTACTGACTTTTATAAACGATTTTTTTAAAGACTGTATTCTTTGTTTTTCATGGCACCTGATATGGTACATGTGTTTCCTCAAAATTCCTATGTTGGAATCCTAACTGCCAAGGTAATGGCGTGAAAAGTGAGGCCTCGGGAAATGATTAGATCTTGTTAGCTGATATTTCGTGATTGGGATTAATGTCCTTATAAAAGAAACTTCAGCGAGTTAAGTAGCCCCTTCCGTCATGTAGGGACACAGTGAGAAGGCACTGTCTATGAAAAAGCAGGCTGACACCAGACACCCACTCTTCTGGCACCTCGATCTTGGACTTTCTAACCTCCAGAACTGTGAGAAATAAATTTCTGCTGTTTATTTCCAGTTTATTGTATTTTGTTACAGAGGCCCAAATGGGCTAAGATAGCCTCTGAAGTTTTTGTTCCTTTATCTTGTCAGCTAGTGGTTTGACACAGATTTCCTTAAACACATTTCAGTTGCCCCTGTTTTGGCTTAGCATTTGCTCGGTTGCTATAAACTGTTGACTATTTTTCAAAGTTCTGACAAAGTTGGTTCTGACAGATTTTGCTCTGTTTTTGTGTGTGTGTTTCTGTGAAGGATGGGCCCTGATGCTTTCTACCTTATCGTTTTCCCTGGCATCACTCAACAGCTCTGAGAACTTTCAGGTTTTGACAATTCTTACAGAGTATCTTTCCAGTGTTTGTTCTCTGATCTCTAATATTGAAGAGCCATCTCTTTTTCTTAAATATTGATAACACAAGGCCAGTGAATTCATACTCAGGTTAAGAGGGCCTGCAGTACATAATTACAGGGCATTTTTCTTGAAGAAAATATATTTATGCCCAGATCTCATAGTTTCCCAGAAACATACTTTTGCTCTTTAGGGAGCAAGTATACTCCCCAAAGTTGTGAATAAAACTGAAATAAATGTTTTTTTAAAAAAAATTCTTTACTCTTTTCTGAGGTTATCAAGTTGATAGTCCTCTAAAAGTGAGAAAAAATAAGGTATCTTAATCCTTTCTTATAAAATAAGACTGATATACATAAGCCTTATTACAGATTAGATATTTTGGTTTCTGGCATATTATCCACAGAATAAAGTAATTCCAAGTGTATATTTTCTATATTTGGAAAAAAAATATATTCAGAAAAATTCTCTTTGGCAAACTGGCATTGAATGTACACAGGTATTTTGGCATTTTAAAATGTGATTTTTCAAAACTCAGTGGTAAAGAGAAATGAAAGAAAGAATAGAGAACAATAGTCTTTTTAAGATTAATTCTAGGAACTGGAAAATCAGATAATGTAGTGAATTAAATAAGAAATGTGAAGAGTAAGTAGAATAAAAAGGAAAATCGGTGCACAAAAATTGTCAAGACTGTATCAGAGACAGGATTTAGATTAGAGAGGGATAACAGGGTCCAGATTCTCCAACTATCAAGTACAAATTACACTGGTAGGACACTCATTAGTCCAGATACTTCCAGTTGAATTTCCCTCTTTTCCATTCCCCTTATCATGAAAATAAATTTAGGATGTCAAGAGTTACCTATATTTAAAGAACAGTCTTATAGCCCAGGCTCTAATATCCCTATCACATAACAGACATAAATGCACAAGCAGAAGTATAAAACTGGTGGGAGTAAAAGTCATTTTCCACTTCTCTGGATTGGGTTCATTACTCTGTCTTGCCTCTGTGTCTATTTATGGTATCAGTGTTGTTCAACAGTGATCATCTTCACCATCAAATTACAATTTTCCTCTTTCCCATCTGTTCACTTATTTTTGCCAAAACAGTCATTTCCCTGATGCATCTTCAACTTCATTTTCCACCTACTTTTCAAGATATTTAGTTTCTATTGATTCAGAGAGCCCGAGACATACTCCTTAGAGTTTTTAGTTTTTATTTCTTATAAAAATTATTGTGTGTACTTGGCTGTTATCATCCTGCTGCTACCCACATTCCAGGCAACAATGTTAGGCTGGTCCTGTAAAACCTAATATGGCCCCGAACCCACTGCTTAAGATACTAGTAGATAAAAGAATTAAGAGACAACATTCTGAAAACAAAAGTTTTACCTCAATTGCATGGACATTTGGTGTTCACACTACCACTCTACAAGTCCATAGTGTGGTCTACTTTAGCCTAGACAAGCTGTTAATCCCTTTTAAATGTTTTGTTTCTAAAATAATTTCATACTGAAAGCTTCTCATAAGTGCACCCTGCATGCCATCACAGCACAAAAAAATGCTGGTGCCCTTGATATGGTTGTGGCTGTGAGCAATAAAATCCTTTGTCTTTGACCCAGAAGTCTTGTATCTCCTGCCAGAATCCATGAAACGTGGCAAGCTAACATATTAGCTTGCATACAGGGTAAAACGTCAGGCTCTTTACAATTCTTGACTCGAATATTACGTAATTTCCGTAATTATCTATTTATTTAGAGCTCTGTGGCCTGATGAGAGTCACGAACTACATGTAACTATTTGCCTTTATTATTTAATATAACAACAAATCAGTTCCTCAGTCACTTTAGCCACATTTAATGTGCCCAAGAGCTACTTGTGTCAAGTAATTATTGCGCTGAAAATGCAAGTATAGAACATTACTATTATTTGGAGCAATTGTAACAGGACAAGGTTTGTTTAAACATTATTTAGTAATTCCTATTGCATAACCAATGACAAAATCAGTATGTTTATCTTTTTTTTTGAGATGGAGTCTCGCTCTGTCGCCCAGGCAGGAGTGCATGATCTGCCTGCCTCGGCCTCCCAAAGTACTGGGATTACAGACGTGAGCCACATAGTGGCCTTTCTATATGTATCGCTATATGACAAGCAACAAAGATTTGAATTGCCAGCCAGGCGCAGTGGGGATCGTGAGGTCAGGAGATCGAGACCATCCTGGCCAACATGGTGAAACCTGTAATCCCAGCACTTTGGACTGCACTCCAGCCTGGGTTACTGAGCAAGACTCTGCTTAAACAAACAAACAAAAAGATTGGAACTGCCTCTAATCTGAATCTTGCCATAGCAACTTGTGATTCTCCTGGAACATAAGACAATGAAAGGCTTGGGAGGAGCCGCCTCAACACCATCTCCCATTTACCTCCCTATCCCTCTTAGGAGGTTGTTATAAGACAGTTGCTCATTACCTGCTGGTATGTGGAATGATGCTTTCTGCTCTACTCCTACGTAGGGTTTAGCTACAGACCATAGTACCCATTACTGTCATCTAGAATTTGTTCCTCAGGAATGTAGTCTGCCACGAGTTGTGTTGCAGTTATCTTACCCTTTTTACATTAGTGGTGCCCTTTTAGGCATGTGGAACAAGGGTTGGGAGCTGCTACCTTTGGCTACTTTTTCTTTCGTTGTCTCTGTAATAAACTCTTTGAATCTATAAACGGCTGGATGTGTCTTTATAGACCAAATGAGTTCGCTGTTGGCCTTGCCTGTTCGTGTGCCTGACCCCACCCTACATGGGCCAATACAGCTTCAATGTTCCTCTAGAAGATATGGCACCATGTGGACAAGGTTGGGGGATAAGATAGATCCCCTGGGATCTGGTAGCATATGTTCTTACCTACATGGTGGGAGAAAAGGGGAGGGTGATACAGGTTCTCCAAACAAAGAATGGAGTGGAGCAGTTTAGGAGAGATAAGACTCTCCAACATTTAGTATTACATGAGATTGCATGAGACAGATTAGGGGATGACATAAAAATTGCTGAAATCTGGTTGCATATGCTCTCTCCTAAGGTTTAGGCAAATCCTATTCTACCCATTTAGGGCCTGTATGGGTCAAGTTAGGTAGTATGAGAGGACCCGCTGGGATCTGATAGCACATGCTGTCTGTTGATTCATGTTTGAAGTCAGGCAGCTGGAGGTGGGATTGAAACCAGCTACCAACTTGTGCCTTAAATTTAAATGTGTTAAGTCTTTTTCTCGACAAAGAAAAGCCTGGATCAGAGGGCTATTCCGGTGAATTCTAACAAACATTTTAAAGAAAGGTTTACATCAGATTTCTCAAACCCTTCCAAAAAGTGGAGGAGGAGAGAACACTTCCTAACTCATTCTATGAAGCCAGAATTACCTGGATACCAAGGCCAGAAAAAGGCAGTATAGGAAAAGAAAACTACAGACCGATATCCCTGAGGAATATTGTTACAAAAATCCTCAAGAAAATACTAGCAAACTGTATTCAGTAACATATGAAAAGGATTTTGCTATTTCTGGAATGAAAGGGTGGTTCACGAGGTATAAAAATAAACCAATGTAATGCACATTCAAAGAAGGAAGGGGAAAAATACCCACATAACCATCCCAATTGATTCAGGAAAAGCATTTGAAAAAGATCAACATCCTCTTATGATTTCAACTATAAATAGAAGGAAAGTTTTTCTTTTTTCTTTTCTCTTTTTTTTTTTTTTTGAGACGGAGTCTTGCTCTGTGGCCTCCCAAAGTGCTGGGATTACAGGCGTGAGTCACCACGCCCTGCCGGGAACTTTTTCAACACTATATGTAAGAAAACTCCCTGCTACTTGATGCTAATAGACTGAATTTTTTTTTTCTTAAGATCTGGAACAAGACAAAGATGCCTACTCCTGCCACTTCAATTCAACATAAATCTGGATGTTCTGTCCAGAGTAAATGAACCAGAAAAAAATTTAAAAAAATTTTTTTAAAGGAATGGAAATTAGAAAGTAAGAAGTAATGTTATGTCTTGTCACTAACGTGATCTTTATGTAGAAAACCATAAGGATTCTGCAAAAACAAACAAGGAAAAAGTATTAGATCTAATAAACATATTCAGCCAAGTTACAGGATAAAAATTCAATAGGCAAATCCAGTTGTATTTGTATACACTAACCATGAACAACCTGCCAAGGTAATAAGAAAAACAATTCCACTTACAACAGCATCACAGAAAATACGTAGGAATAAACTTGATCACAGAAGTGAAAGACTTGTACACTGAAAACTACAAAATATTGCTGAAAGTAATTAGAGAAGACATTAAACAGGTGGAAAGACATCCCATGCTCATGGTTAGAAGACAGAAAACCCTTTCGAAAATTCATATGGAATCTCAAGGGACCCTGAATAGCCAAAACAATCTTGAAAAAGAGAAACAACCTTGGAGTTCTCACACTTCTTGATTTCAAAACTTACCACAAAGCTATGGTAATGAAATATTGTGGCACTGACATAAGGGTAGACATAAAGATGAATGCACTAGAATACAGCACTCAGAAATAAACCCTCACATACATGATCAAATGAGTTTCAATAAGGGTGCTGAGACTATCCAGTGAGGTAAGGACAATCTTTTCAACTAATGTTGTGGAAAATCGGGATATTCACATGCACATGAATGAATTAGACCCTTGCCTTACATCACATACAAAAATTAAGTCAAAATGGATTAAAGACATAAATTTAGGAGCTAAAATGATACAGTTCTTAGAAGTAAACTAGGGAGAAATCTTGATGACATTAGATTTGTCAGTGTTCTCAGATATGACACCAAAAACATAGGCAACAAAAGGAAAAAAGTAGAGAAATTGGACTTACCAAAATTAAAAAATTTGTGCATTAAAGGATACTACTATCAAGAGAGTAAAAACACAACCCACAGAAAGGAAGAAAATACTTACAAAACATATATCTGATAGGAGTTTAATATCCAGAGTAGATAAACAACTTCTGCAATTCAAAACAACAATACAACTAACTAATAAGCTAATAAAACGAACAACCGATAAACTAATAAAACCAACAATAAAACTAACAATAAAAAACTAATTTTTTTATCGGCAAAATACTTGAATCAACATCTCTCCAAAGATGTATAAATAGCCTATAAGTACATGAAAAGATGCTCAACATACCTGGTCATTAGGGAACCGCAAAGCCAAACTACAATTAGAAACCAATTCATACCCATTTAGGATGGTCATTATTGGAAAAAAAATGGAAAACAGCAAGTGCTGGTGAGAAGTTGAAACTCTTGTGCCAGTGCTGGGGGATGGAAATGACACATCCTCTGTGAAAGACAGTTTGGTGATTCCTCAAAAAATGAGAATTACCATGTGATTCAATAATTCCACTTCTAGATACAGACCTCAAAGAAAGACCCAACCAGATACTTGTATACCATGGTGCACAACAGCATTAATCACAATAAACAAAAGCTGGAAGCAACCCAAGTGTGTGGACAGATGAACAGATAAACAAAGCACAGCACGTACACACCGTGGAATATTATTCAGCCTTAAGAAGAGAATGAAATACCTGGTACTTGCTACAACATGAATGAACCTTGAAACATTATGCTAAGTGAAATAAGGCAGAGGCAAAGTGACAGATATTTTATGATTCCGCATTTATGAAGTGCCTAGAATAGATAAATTCACAGAAGCAGAAAGTAGAACGCAGATTACCATGATGTATGGGTCTGCACCCCACCCACCACCAGAGATCTCTTACATGTTTTCACTTGGGTGATACTAATGACAAGAGGAGGAATGTAAAGAGTCTTTTAACCTGCCTCTGAAGCCCTCTAAGAGGGAAGTCTCAACTTCCATGCTGGGGATAGGGGGTATGGGAAATTTAACGAATACACCGTTTCTGTTTGGGATTATCTACAATTTCTGGTAATAGATAGCAGTGATACTTGCCTAACATTGTGCACATGCTTAAAGTCACTTAATTACACACTTTAAAATGGTTAAAGTGGCAAATTTTATGTTATGCATATTTCACCACAGTAAAAATAAATAAATATATAAATAAATAAAATGAACTTTGGGAAAAAAAAAAAAATCCTGGCCTCCATCCAGTCTTTCTTTTCCATAGGATCTATGCAGACTGCCTGAATTTTCATGCTTTCTTTTTTGGGGGGCAGTGGGTGGAGTCTTGCTCCATCATCCAGGCTGGAGTGCAGTGGCATGATCTTGGCTTACTGCAACCTCTGCTTCCAGGGTTCAAGCAATTCTCCTGCCTTAGCCTCTAGAGTTGCTGGGATTACAGGCACCTGCCCCCATGCCTGGCTTAGTTTTGTATTTTTAGTAGAGATGGCGTTTCACCATGTTGGCCAGGCTGGTCTTGAACTCCTGACCTCAAGTGATCCCCCCACGTTGGCCTCCCAAAGTGCTGGGATTACAGGCGTGAGCCACTGTACCCTGCCTGAGTTTTCATGCGTTCTTTTGCTCATTTTCAAGTTATTTTCCTCCCAGAGATTGCAAGGTAGAGTTCACTTAAATTCTGAAGTTATCTTTAACAGATGAGCAAAGTTTCCCTTCGTGCTAGGTATACTCTTTGATCTTCAAGGTACTCATGGTTAAAAGAGCATATACATTTCAGAACTAAAATAAGATGAAAATTACTGATTATTTGTTTAACCTTAGCACTAAAAATAGGCCTCTGATGTTACAGACTTCACAATACGATTTCTTCATTAATCTGAATATATGTGTGCATGTGTCTCTGCATGTGTATCTCAACTTATTGTAGCTTTAAAAAGATTCAAAATCCCCTTTACCATGAAAACAAGTTTATGCTTCGGTTTTCATAAAAGCCTCTTAAGGTCTAAGCAGAATTCTGTATATTATAATTTAAAATATTGTCATTAAAAAGTGCATTTGGTGAGACCTCGAAAATGGTCACTTAAAACTGAAAGTAAATACAACGCTTTGTTGACTGGTAGGAGCTGCTTCCTCCTCCTATCTGCCTCCCGCCATGCGCCTTCTCCCAACAACCCCTTAGCTTCTAGCGGAGTAGAAAGGATGTTCTAGCAGCTACAAGTAGCTCCTGAAGCGCCTGTATGAAGTGCTTAGTCTGTGTTTCTGTTAAAAAAATGTCTAACACAGGTTTTCGTAAAATTCATCCTAAAGGAATAAGAGGGTAAATTATTTTGTGAATGAGGCTCTGAGCTGACTCACTGTATATATTGTTGTAAAAATGTGTAACTGGAATTAATATGCTGCATGTTTGAACTGTAAATGCTTACAAAGTATTTTTTAAAATCCCTCTAACATTCAAATGTTTTACTGTATACGTGACGTCTCGTTAGTTGGCAAGTTAAACATCTTTTTCAGGGTCCTCGGTTGCACTGATGTGCAGTGGGCTCCGGGAATAACTGACAAGCCCCCAACATTCAAGGGTGTTGCTTTGATTTTTCTTGTAACATTTCTTGAAACAATGTAGGTAGAATCACATCACTGACTCTCCCTGGCAAAGAAAAAACTGTTGCCTTTTACAAAGAACAGTATGTTCCTGATCTAGAAGTTGCAGCTTCTGGAAAAGCTGCCCCATTCCTGGCCCCGCACAGTGGCTCATGCCTGTAATCTCAGCACTTTGGGGGGCCGAGGCGGGCGAATCATGAGGTCAGGAGATCAAGACCATCGTGACTAACACAGTGAAACCCCGTCTCTACTAAAAATATAAAAAATTAGCCGGGCGTGGTGGGGGGCGCCTGTAGTCCCAGCTACTCCGGAGGCTGAGGCAGGAGAATGGCGTGAACCCGGGAGGCGGAGCTTGCAGTGAGCCGAGATGGCGCCACTGCACTCCAGCCTGGGCGACAGAGTGAGACTCCATCTCAAGGAAAAAAAAAAAGTTGCCCCATTCGTGATGCAGAGTTCTGATGCAGAGATATGTGAAGTTGATATGGAAACTGACAATCTGTGATTAACAAGACCATGTTGGAAGATTTTGAGTGGATGATGAATGATGAAGGAGATGATGACTTGGTTTCTCTACCAAATGTTAATGCAGCAATATTTAAAAAGGTCATGCCATGGTGCACTCACCACAAGGATGACCCTCCTCCTCCCCAGGGTGATGAGAACAAAGAAAGGGGAACAGACCATACTCTTGTCTGGGATCAGGAATTCCTTAAAGTTGACCAAGGAGCACTTTTTAAACTTATTCTGGCTGCAGACTACTTAGACTTCAAAAGTCTCCTTGATGTTACATACAACACTCTTGCCAATATGATCAACTCCTGAGGAAACTGACAAATCCTTCAATATCAAAATGACTTCATGGAAGAGAAAGAAGCCGAGGTGCACCAAGAGAACTGTGGCGTGATGAGAAGCAAAATGTGTCTGACACTGTAACACTATAAAGATCGTTCCAAACACTAGTTGTACTGCTCTGTTTACAGTTGCTAATGTTAGACAAATGCAGCAGCAAATCAATTCTATTAGCAAAATACTGTCTTCATTGCATGAGTAATCTGAGTAGTTTCCGAGTGTATGGCTAAGTTTCTTCTTCTATGATTGAAAGTTTCTTTTTTTTTTCTCTTAATAAAACTAAACTGTGGGTTCTCTATTTTAAAAATAAAAAAGAAATAGAAGAAAAAATTAAAACACTCCCAGTTTGTAGATGACATGATTTTCTCAGTAGAACTAGTTAAGTGAATTCAGCAAGTTTTTAGGATGTGAGATCAACACACAAAGATACTAACGACAGACATGTGGAGATGAACTTTAAAACACAATATGATTTAAAATTATTTCAAAGAAAAGGTAATATTTAGGTACAAAATTATGTACAAATTTTAACAGAATACATAAAAGATCTGTATCCTAAAATTCAGAAAGTGCTGATGAAAGGAATCATAGACCTAAATAAGTGGATATATATCGTGTTCATGAATTGGAAATTTCAACATATTAAAGATGTCAATACTTTAAAAGTTGATTTATAGATTTAGTGCAATTTTTATCAAAGTCCTAAAAAAGCGTTTTGTAGACATAAACAAGTTTATTCTAAAACGTATATGGAAAGGCACAAGACCAAAAATAGTGAAAACAATTTTCAAAGAGTAAAGTGAGAGGAATCCCTGTGCCTGGTGTTGCTATATGTCTACAGAAAACAATGCAATGTGGTGCTGACAGAGGCAGAGACATGTAGACCAAAGGAACAGACTAGAGAATCCAAAAATAGACCCACACAATTATGCCCAATGAATCTGTAAAAACAATTAAATGGAGGAAGGATAACATTTCAATAAATTGTGTTGGGGACAATTACTATGCATCCATGGATAAAATAATGAACTTTACATTCAATCTCAGACCTTACCAAAAATGAACTAAAAGTGGATCACAAATTCTTCCCTGCTGTAGTGCAGTGGCGCCATCTCGGCTTACTGCCACCTCCGCCTCCCAGGTTCAAGCAATTCTCCTGCCTCAGCCTCCCGAGCAGCTGGGATTACAGGCGCCCACCACCATGCCCGGCTAATCTTTGCATCTTTAGTAGAGATGGGGTCTCCAATTCCTGACCTCAGGTGATCCACCCTCCTCAGCCTCCTAAAGTGCTAGGACTACAGGCATGAGCCACCGTGCCTGGCCCAAAACTATAAATATTTTAGAAAAATAAACATAGGAGAAAGTCTTCAGGACTTAAGAGTAGGTGGTGTTTATAAAACAGATGGTGCTTTCATAAAACTATATGGTGTTTTTAAAATAAAACTAAACACATACCTATCATACAGCCCAGCAACAAAAGTTTTAGGCATTACAGTATTACAGAGAAATGAACATTTCTGTTCACATGAAAACGTGTACAGTTGTTCATAGTGACTTTACTTGTATTAACCAAAAGCTGGAAACAACCCAAATGTTTTCCTACAGTGAATGGTTAAACAAACTGTGGTAAGTTCATAGAATTGTCTTTCCTTTGAGATACCATTCCTGAAACTGTCAAAACTTTTCTGAAAACCTAAGCAATGAATTTATTGCTGTTTCATTTGCATTGCCTATTTAAGGAAGTAAAATGAATGATAGTTTTTGCCCTCCTTTACCTATGGTCATGTGGTAAGCCCTTAATAGAAGTCAGCTTTTGCCAGCCGAGCACGGTGGCTCATCACCTGAGATCGGGAGTTCGAGACAAGCCTGACCAACATGGAGAAACCCCAGAAATGGGTTTTAGTAGAAATACTAAAAATAGAAAATTAGCTGCGCATGGTGGCACATGCCTGTAATCTCAGCTACTCAGGAGGCTGAGACAGGAGAATCGATTGAACCCGGAGGTAGAGGTTGCTGTGAGCCGAGATCCGCCATTGCACTCCAGCCTGGGTGACAGCTAGACTCTGTCTCAAAAAATAAAATAAAATAAAATATAAAATAAAATTTAATTTAAAAAGTCAGCTTTTATTATGAGGGGCTCTCCATCTCCAGATGCCTGTGAGGAAATGAGTGCGCTATGTATCTGGAACACTGTGGATGTGGGTTTTGGACTGAGTGGAATGTTGATCTGCCTTAGAATGGATCTTTAAGATCCATTTTACTTTTAAGCTTCTGTGATTCAGAATGCCTGGAAAAGCTAATGCGTGCTTCTGTATTTTCTGTGTTTCCACAGATAAGAATAATGTGAAATATTTTCTAGAGCTTTTGGAAAAATTATATGTATTTCTGTAGTCTTTATAATTCCAGTTCTCAAGTTCCAGTTCATCCAGAGTTGTATGTCATCTGTATTGGTCAAAAGTCCTATTGAATGAAAAACAGTGTGGAGGTCCCTCAAAAACTAAAAATATAGCTACCATATGATCCAACAATCCCACAAATCCAAAATAATGAAAAATCACTATATCAAAGAGGTATCTGTACTCCCATGTTTATCGAAGCAGTATTCACAATAGTTGAGATATGGAATCAAGCTAAGTGTCCATCAATGGATGAATGAATAAACAAAATGTGATGTATCCACACAACGGAACACTACTCAGCCATGAAGAAGGAATCCTGTCATTTACAGTAACATGGATGGAACTGGAGGACACTATTTTAAGTGAAATAAACCAGGCACAGAAAGACAGATATGACACAATCTCATTTATATGTGAGAGCTAAAAAGTTGATCTCATGGAGATAGAGAATAGAATAATGGTTACCAAAGGCAGGGAAGGGGAGGAGGGAGATGAAGACAGATTGGTTAAGAGGTACAAAAATGTGGTTAGATGAGTAAGTTCTAGTGATTGGTTAAGAGGTACAAAAATGTGGTTAGATGAGTAAGTTCTAGTGATTGGTTAAGAGGTACAAAATGTGGTTAGATGAGCAAGTTCCAGTGTTTGATAACACAATAGAGTGACTATAGTAAATAATACTTTATTTTATATTTCAGAATAGCTAGAAGAAACAATTAGGAATTTTTCCAACACAAAGAAATAATAAATATTTGAGAAGAGAGATACTTCAACTGCCCTGATTTGATCATTACACATTGTATGCATGTATGAAAGTGTCACATGCATCCCGTAAATATGTACGCACAACTATTGTGTATCAATTAAAAATAATTTTTAAAAAGAAAAAACATAGCCCTATTGGGTTGAATAAGATTGACTTTTTAAGAAAAATGTTATTACCTGAACTGAGGTTCACTGTCCTATTTAAAACTGATAATAATATTCATAATCATTTAGGTGTTAATGCCCAGGCTTCCAAAGACTAATCACAGAAAATACAGCCCATCAGATAGAACCTAAGAATTAGCTATGTAGTGTGTGCTCTAAATTATGACTGTGGCAATGATCATAATTCTACCTCTCATCAATTTTTCTTTAGGATTACTTGCTATAAGGCTTATGGAAAAAAATATATTCTTTTTAGGAATAAATCCATTATTTTACTAATAATATTTTTACTTGTCATTCAGAGGGGTACATTCAAATTTATTTTCACCTTTAAAGTAAAAACTTAATGCCTTCCTAGTCTATAAAAGAAAACGCTGAAATACATACATAGTGGAAACCACATTGCTAAACAAGTAAGTCTTATAGTGATCCATGTATAGATGGAACATCATTCCAGTGTGAGCAGGCTGTGCTTCCTGTCCATCAAATGTAGTACAGTACAGGGTGCTACCAGGTGCCAGCAGGTGTGCTAGGGGGAAAGATTATAATATTCACAGAAGATTGTTTTTAGAAACTCAAACTTGTAAAATTTGATTGGAATATTTGTTAGGCAACGTGTTTACAATTATGTATTTATAATTATATTTCAAATTCGAGCATCAGTAGTAGTTTCCTTGCCTTTTACCAAGGAGTAACACTTATTCTTGTTACTGGATTCACTGTAAACTGACCACAGCCATATCCATCTACAGTGGTTTGTGGAGTCTGAATCGGCAGTTATGAGAATGAGCACAATTAGGTCTCTAGATTTTCTTGTTTCCAGTCTTAATGTTTAGTGAAACTTTTTGTTGGAGGACAAAGAGCAATAAACTCAGAGTTTGGAGATACTGCTGTCTGGCGGGGTCTGCCAGTAATCCTTTATCTGGCATTGGCAACTCATGCTTCCTTGTCACTCAGACCTTCTTATCTGTGCAAAATCTAACAACAACAACAAAATGACTGATATTAACCCAGTGACCCAAGTGGGCATGAACACATACCAAATACTTTATATCCTTGAAATTTTTTAATTATTAAAACAACCCTAGCAGACAGGTACTGTGGTTATTCCTCTTGTACAGATAAGGACACAGAGTCCCCAAGATCTTGAGTAGCTGGTAAGAGATTATAGGGCAAGATTCAGAGACTGTTAATATTTACCAAGTGCCTATGGTGTGTTGGGCCCTGTGTAGGAGTTTCACATATATTATTTTATAACACTATGGCTAGCTCTTACTACCCAAAATTTACAATGGAAATTAGCAGTACTTACTCAAAGAAACAGTGGGTGAATGGGGAAATTGGAATTCATATCCAGATGTCTCTGAATACAGAAACCAAATTCTCGATACCACACTTTTTTGTCCCTTTATAACTTCATCTGTGTGAGTGGCCAGGAGTAATGGATTATGCAACTGCCTGAAGCGCTCTGGTCTTGTGTTCAATGCACAGGATGGGTACCATTCATTTAAAATCTTCCTGCCCATTCCCCAGCTGAGTCTCATCTCTAACCAGCAGAAACCCATTTTTGGTGGCTGGTAAGCCACTAAATTTACTCTTTGTCCCCGAAATGACCATCAATGAATATTTAAATGCATTTTATTTCTAGATGCCTGATTCATTTCAAATCTATGTAAATTATTAGTTTCTTATGAACAATTAAATTTAGAGTTTACATATGTCAACAACTTTTCTGTTAGTGAAACTGAGAGATCCTATCACTCAGTGTGACATCGCTGAAAATTAAGGGATTCACAATCTTTGCTGACTTGGGTTCCAAGTCTGGGTCAACTATTTGCTGTATGACGCTGGCAATATTATTTAACCTCTAAAAGAGCTCATCTGTTTATCTATTAAAACAGTGAAATGATATTTATCTGAAAGAATCCAGTATATTAATTTAGAGGTACACCCATTAACAAACACATTACGTTCTGTAAATTGGTAATCTATATTTGCTTCTGTTTATTCACTACTTTAAATAACTACACATAAAATATTCAGACCCAGGGACATATATTAAGCACTCAACGTCTGTTGAAAGAAATGAATGTCACTTTTGTCAAATTATTTCTAAAAAAAAAAGTAACTTATTTAGAAAATCTCAAATCTACATTAAGGACCTTGTATTTTAGCATTTTCACCACTTTTACTGAGAGTCAATAGGGACTATTCCTGATTCTGAAAGGCAGAACATAGATAAGGAGACCTGCAAAATTGGAGTTGGATCTGGGTTGCATTTTCAACACTTAAAATTGCTGTGTGACTTTGGTGAGTCACTTGAATTCTCCATTCCTGTTCTCTATCTGTAAATAGAAATAATAAAGACATTTATTCTTAAATTCAGTTTCAATTTTTCATCTATAAAATCAAGTGCTAAATATACACATTGAGCAATTATAATGCTGTAGAGAGATGTTTCTGTCATTTCTATTCCTCTTCCAACTTTGCGCCGTTTTGCAAACATCCTCATGCTAAAGGTTGCAGTTTCTTCCAATTTCTTACTACCATGGTGTGCTCATAAACGCTTGAAATCCCATTTGAATAGGATGCAGAACATCATCAGTTGTTAATCTGACCATTTATTTTTAAGAGTCTATCCTGTTTAAGGCCATGAAATACATTTCTAAGTATTCTGAACTACATCATTTAAATCTTCTCATATCTTGTTTTTGAAAAAGTAGTAATCTTGGATGAAGCCACTTAATCAATAATTTTTTAAGGTCCTTAATTTTCTCAACCCCAGGACATTTTCCTATCCATTGGACCACTTGGATTTCATCTTTATGTTTTGTAGGTGTTTTTGGTAATTTCCTTTCTATTGCATTCCATGATTTTTAATGTTTCCATTTAGGGAATTGTTCTCAAAGAATTTGAGTTGAAAGTGATACTACATATTTATAAAATGTATAAATTGTTTATAACTTAGCATTAAAAAATCAAATATGTCCAATTCAAGTAGCTGGTACAGAATCACTTATTTGCTTAAATATGATACATTACAATTATATCATGTTTTAAATCTCCAACAAACATGACTCCATAATATTTGACTACAAGTTTATATAGTACAAATGCTTATATGATGGCTGAGAAAACAAAAATTTTCATTCTTACACTTTTTAAATTGTTATTTTGTCTTCTTCTTTTAATGGAGCATACAGTTTCACCTGCATGCTCCGTCTATTCAGGGGAATTGCAGAGTTACAGTGATACTGCAGTATGTGGAATTGCCCCACCAATTAAATGCAGGATCATGACAATGAGCAAGTAAGGAAGATCTGATGCCACTTCTTTAGAAGAATTCCTTGATAGGGTTTGTCTGTGTCCCCACTCAAATCTCATCTTGAATTGTAGCTCCCATAATTCCCGCATATTGTAGGAGGGACTCAGTGGGAGATAATTGAATCATGGGGGCAGTTTCCCCCATACTGTTCTTGTGGTAGTGAATAAGTCTCACAAGATCTGATGGTTTTATAAGGAGAAACCCCTTTCACTTGGTTCTCATTCTCTTTTTGCGTGCTGCCATGTAAGGCATCCCTTGCTCTTCCACCATAATTCTGAGGCCTCCTCAGCCATGTGGAACTGTAGGTCAATTAAACCTCTTTCCTTTATAAATTACCAAGTCTGAGGTATGTCTTTATCAGCAGTGTGAAAACAGACTAATACACTCCTCCTTGGGAAGAAAAGGTTTGAGGGCCTTTGGAGAACAGGGCATGAGAGAAGGATGCCCAGCAAGGGGGGACTAGTGACTGCATCTGGAGGCAAATCTCACAGGCATTTATCACAGTCAGACATTAAATTACGTTGTATTATTTTAAATCTAAGCAGTTGACAACTATGTTAACTAGAAGCTACTGCTTCTTTTAGAAGTAGGTAATAAATGATTAACTTTGAAGTAATATACTGTTCAGAAGGACAGCAGATGTACATAAACCTAAACACTAAGAACTGGGTCTCCAATACTAAAAGAACTCTACTTTGGCACTCCCTGAGAGAGGGAGTGCTGTTAATAATGTGGAAACGTTTTTGCTAAAAGAGAAGGATTAACATTCATGCCATCGTCCAAATTGTTCTTCTTAAGATATTGTATATTTATATTATAAAATATGTCCTGTTTCTGATTTTATTAATTTATTTCATTCATTAAAGATATATCAGCAAGTAGCAGACTAGGAAGTTCCAGGGCCATATTTTCCCATAAAAATGTCAAATAAAAAATACATAGACCAAAGTTGCTTTGTAAGAACTCTTAAAATTAGCTAAGAAGCTGCAGCAACAAAACAAATGCCTAACTGAAAAAAAAGCCACATAGAAGCAATACGAAATTTCATGGCATTTTTCTTGCCCTTAACCTACCTCATCTTCAACGTAGTGTGGTGTGATCAGGAGGAATTTGCCCAATCCAAGTTCTGGCCTCAAACTGGAAGAGGAAGAGAGAAGCTTATCTGGAGATTGACTGGCAGACTATTTCTATCTTGCCTGATTCAAAAAGTTGATGGGAATGGTGGTATAGTTTGAATAGCAGGTTCAAGGTCATTTAAAACAGTGACAGGCACCATGGTGACTAAGAGCCACAGGAGGTCAGAAGACCCACTGGTGGCACAGATTATAGACAAAGGAATATAATAAAAATTCCCCGACCTCTAAGAAGAAGCAGCAATATGCCTCTTAGGGAAATTAAGACATTTAAAGCAGTCTTTAAATGGGGAACTGGAACAAAAGCATACACACAAGGCAAGGAAAGACACATCTCCAGTAAAGGTATGAAAGAAGCCTGTGCCTCTATGCCAGGATGATTAGTAAAGGTCTTCCCTTGCACAGAGCCAGTCCACAAAAAGCTAGGAGACAAGGCTACTTTTTTCAAATGCTCAATTTTCAACAAAAGATCCAAGGCATACATACAAAGGAACAGGAAAACATAGCCCCTTCAAAGGAACAAAATAAATCTCCAGAAACTGATCTTAAAGAACAGCAGAATTTAGGATTATTTGATAAAGATATTCAAACAATAAAGATGTCTAAAGTATGCTCAATGAGCTGAAGGAGAACGTGAACAGACAAATAAGCAAACTAAGGGAGATATTTTATGAACAACATGAGAATATCAACAAAGAATTTGTTTAAAAATTTAAAAATCACAAAAAAACAAACAAACATTCTGAACCTGAGAAACAGAATAACTTAGTTGAAAAATGTACTATATGGAGACTTGATCAGGCAGAAGAAAGAATCAGTAAACTTGAAGATATGTCATTTGTAATTGTTGAATCTGAGGAGCAAAAAGAAAAAAGAATGAGTAAAGTGAACAGAACCTAAGGGACATATGGGACATTGTCAAGTGAACCATATACATTATGGAATTAACACAAGAAGAGAGAAATAAAGAGACAGGGAGCTTATCTGAAGAAATAATGGATGAAAACTTCCCAAGTATGAGGAAAGAAATGAATATACAGGCTGGGCGTGGTGGCTCACACTTGTAATCCCAGCACTTTGGGAGGCCGAGGAAGGCAGATCACCTGAGGCCAGGAATTCGAGACCAGCCTGTCCAACATGGTGAAACGCTGTCTCTACTAAAAATACAAAAAAAAAAAAGTTAGCCGTGTGTGGTGGTGCATGCCTGTAGTCCCAGCTGCTCGGGAGGCTGAAGCACAAGAGTCACTTGAACCCAGGAGGCAGGGGTTGTAGTGAGCCAAGATTACACACCACTGCACTCCAGCCTGGGTGACAGAGTGAGACTCCCTCTCCAAAAAAAAAAAAAAAAAGAAATGAATGTACAAATACAGGAAGCTCAGTAAATTCTAAATAGGATGGATCCACAAAGATCCACACTAAGACATATTATAATCAAATTGTCAAAAGTCAAAGAGAATCTCGAAAGCAGCAAGAGAAAGGTGACTCAGTATGTACAAGAAAATCTATAATATTAACAGTGGATTTCTCATCAGAAAATTTGCAGGGCAAAAGGCAGTGGAATGATATATTTAATTGATTTTTAAAAATCCTGTCAACTGAGAATACTGTATTCAGCAAATCTGCTTTTCAAAAAATGAAGAGAAGTAAGACATTTCTAGATAAAAACTGAGGAGTTTGTTACTGTTGGGAAAGGCAGTCTTGTGCATGCAATCTTTTGACCCTCACTTGGCCTAGGGTCTGGACCACTTTTTTACCAAGAGAATAAAGAATCTTCATATCCTGTATTGGGATTATCACCTGTGTGGGAATATCTTAGCCTGTTTCAGACTCAATGTGTATTCCTCTTTTCATCTTAAAATTGCACATATTATGGCACCTAGCCAAACCTGATACTACATTTGTCCCCTGCAGGGAGGGGAAGCGTCCTTCTGTAGCACAAGAGAGGTATGGACAGACAAGTTGTCCTGTGTCAGCTGCTGGGCAGGACCTGCTGGCCATGGGAAACCTATGACCAGTAGTGGAGCTGATCATGCTCTGCCTCTACTCTATGTGAGTAAAGCATTAATCTATTCGGTGATTGGCTGTACTGTGTTTTCCTTGGCAACTCCAATACCAAGATGCAGTAGGCAGAAGTGTCAGGGTTTTCACCCCTCGTGACAGGCAACTGATGTCACTTGCTTGATAGTGACCACTACACCATTCCTATTAGAAATGTTAAAGAAAGTCCTTCAACTTGAAACAAAGGACACTAGGCAGTAACTTCAAGCCTTATAAAAATATAAAGTTCTTCGGTAAAGATAAATGTATGGACAAATATTTAAAATTGTGTTATTATAATTCTTATTTGTAATGCCACTTTTAATTATTTAATAGGACTTAAAGTTTAAAAAGCATAACTATAAATCTATATTAATGGGTACACAATATAGAAAGATAATTTGTGGCATAAAATGGGAGTGTGAAGAGAGTTATAAAGGAGTAGAGTTTTTGTATGTGATTGAAGTTGCTATCAGTTTAAAATTGATTTTTCTAACAACTGTTTTATGTAATCCCTATGGTAACACAAAAAGATATATCTAGAGAATGTATACAAAGAGAAATAAGAAGAAAATCAAATAAATGTCACTAAAAAATCAACTGAACACAAAGGAAGGCAGTAAGGGAGAAATAAAGGGAAAAAAACTATAAGACATAGACAAAAAATTAGCAAAATGGCAAGAGTAAATTGCTAATCATAAGATATATTTTGGCAGAATGGATGAAAAAACAAGATGCAACTATATACTGTCTACACAAGACTTGTTATAAATCCGAAGACATGCATTGGGGAAGAGAAAGAATGAAAAAAAAGACAATTCATGCAAATATTAAAAAAGGAGCAGCAAGTGACTATATTGATATTGGATAAAAGAGATGTTGAGTTCAAAGCTGTCACAAGAGAGAAAGAAGGGCACTATGTAATGACAAAAGGGTCAATTCACCAAGAAGATACGATACTTATAAATACATATATATATATTTTTATATATACACACTGAGCCTGAGAGCTCCTAAATTTATGAAACCAACCTTGACATAATTGAAAGGAGGAAAATATTGATCTACAATAATTATGGGGACTTTAATATCACAATTTCAATAATTGATGAAACATCCAGAGAAAAGATCAATAAAGAAATAGGGGACTTGAACAACATTATAGACCAATTGAAACTGACAGACATATACAAAACACTTCACCCAAAAACAATAGAATACACATTTCGTTCTCAAGTATACATGGAGCATAGTTCAGGATAAACCATATGCTAAGCCCCCAAAAAAGTCTTAATACACTTAAAAGATTAAAATCATCAAGGTACCTTTTTTTTTACGATGGAATGAAACTAGAAATCAATAGCGGGAGGAAAACTGGAAAGTCTTCAAATGTGTGGAAATTAAATGACAAACCCTTAAGTAACCAATGGGTCAAAGAAAAAAACACAAAGAAAATTAGAAAATACATTGAGAGAAATTAAAATGTAAACACAATATATTCAAACTTGTGAGATGCTGAAAAAGTAATACTAAGAAGGAATTTTATAGCTGTAGATGTTTATACTATAAAGGAACTAAATCAACAACGTACCTTTATTCCTTAAGGAAGTAGAAAAAGAAGACACTTCACACATCTAGCACACAAAAAGATACAATAAAGATTACAGCAGAGATAAACAAAATTGAGACTAGAAAAACAATAGAGAAATTAGTGAAACATAGGGTTGACTACGTAAAACATGAACAGAACTGTCAAGCCTTTAGCTAGAACAACTGTGAAAAAGGAGCCAGGCGTGGTGGCTCATACCCGTAATCCCAGCACGTTGGGAGGCCAAGGCGGGTAGATTAGGAGGTCAGGAGATCGAGACCATCCTGGCTAACACGGTGAAACCCCGTCTCTACTAAAAATACAAAAAAATTATCTGGGCGTGGTGGCAGGTGCCTGTAATCCCAGCTACTCGGGAGGCTGAGGCAGGAGAATGGCGGGAACCCGGGAGGCGGAGCTTGCTGTGAGCCCAGATAGCACCACTCACTCCAGCCTGGGCGACAGAGCGAGACTCCGTCTCAAAAAAAAAAAAAAAAAAAAAAAAGGAGGAAGCTCAAATGGCTAAAATGAGAAATGAAAGTGGGGACATGACAATTGATTTCACTGAAATAAAAAGGATTATGAGAAATTAATAGGAACAATTATACACCAATAAATTGTTTAACCTAGATGAAATGGATATATTCCTAGAAATACAGTCTACCAAGACAAAGTCAAGATGAAATAGAAAACCTTAATAGATCTATAAGGAGTAAGGAGATCAAAGCAGTTATCAAAAATCTCTCAACAAAGAAAACCTAGAATCAGATGGCTTGACTGATGAAGTCTATCAAACATTTAAGGATTTAACACCAATCCTTGTCAAACTCTCCCAAAATATTGACGAATAGAAAACACTTTCAAACTCATTCTCTGAGGCCAGAGATAGTCAAATACTAACCACACACAAAGACACTACAAGAAAATAAAACAAGAGACCATCATGATGAATATTGATGGAAAAATCCTCAACAAAATACTGGCAAACAGAATTTGATAGCAGGTTAAAGGGGTTATACACAGTGATCAAGTGAGATTTATTCCTGGAATGCAAGAATGTTACACCAAATAAATATCAGTCAGTATAACACACCAAATTAACAGAATAATGAAGAAATTGACATGATTATTTCAGTTGATGCAGAAAAAGCATTTGACTAACAACTTTGTCAAAATTCAAATTTTACCATAAAAACACTAAACAAACTAGGAATTGAAAGAAACTACCTCAACATAACAAAGGTAATAAATAAAAAGCCCCCAGTTTGGCCAGGCGTGGTGGCTCACGCCTATAATCCCAGCACTTTGGGAGGCCAAGGCAGGCGGATCATAAGGTCAGGAGATCGAGAACATCCTGGCTAACACGGTGAAACCCCGTCTCTACCAAAAATACAAAAAATTAGCCGGGCGAGGTGGCGGGCGTCTGTAGTCCCAGCTATTCAGGAGGCTGAGGCAGGAGAATGGCGTGAACCCAGGAGGCAGAGCTTGCAGTGAGCTGAGATTGGGCTACTGTACTCCAGCCTGAGTGACAGGGTAAGACTCCATCTCAAAGAAAAAAATAAAATAAAAAAAAAGCCCGCAGTTTACATCACACGCAGTGTTGAAAGATGAAAGGGTTTTCTCTAAGATCAAGAACAAAGCCAGTATTTCCAGGTTTGCCAGTCTATTCAACATAGCACTTAAAGTCCTAACCAGAACAATTAGGCAAGAAGAGGAAATTCAAAAAGATATCCAAATGGAAAGGGGAAAGCTAAATCATCTCTCTTCTCAGATTATATGATCATATATGTAGAGAACCCTAAAAATATCCCAAAAACCTATTAGAAGTACAATTTACCCAGAATTCTACTACTCCTTACCAAGGAGCATCTATTCTTAAACTGATGTATGACACACTTTCAAATTTTCTCAATATCAAAGAGATTGTCTCCCCAACAGCTAAGGTTATATCGTACTGATCTGTAATATTTGTTACTTCCAGCTAGAAGAAATTATCTGACAGTTTGACATATATTTGATCTTAAAGAATCACACAGAAAAAGGCTTCTCTTATACTGTCAAATTTTGAAGTAGGAAAAAGACTTTCAAGATTGCTAAAAAAAATAACCTGTAACATATCTGAAATGCTTTGTATCCTGATAACCTCAGAATTCAGGTAAAATGTTGATTTGATGTTTACACAGGGAGTAATATTTTAGTTACTTAATTTAAATACTAACATGAGTATAATTTAAATTACTCTGGTTTAAGGATAGTACAAGACTCTGGGACTGTAAACACTTCAACTGAGCCAAGTTTGAATTATTTAATGTGTTATGTCATTTATTTATTTTCCACAAAGAAATGTCCTTCCACCTCAGGCTAACCAAAAAAAAAGAAAACAAAAGTCTAGAATATGAAGGAGAACCATGGAAAGAGAAAGGAGGCAAAGAACTACAAAGCGGATTTCACAAAATAGAAATGACATTTATTGGAATTAAGGAACACTTTCCTTCAGTAATATCACCGTACAGCCAACATAAAACAAGAACGTATTATTGTATCCAAAGTCAACGGACAGTGTAATTAATGCCCAGGACAATCCATGACTCATCACATCCTACAGCCATATTAACAGATGCCAACAGGCTCAGCGGTGCCCCCAGTGCTATGCCTGCTAGAGGATATAGCTTAAAGAAAGTGAAATACAATAGTATATGATAAAGTGGAAAAAAACAAGAACGTTCTTTGCTGATCCACATGTTCCATGAGAAATCTTATCAAGGATCTTGTAAAAGTGATAAAATCATAGATGAGAAAGACAGTTGCAGAGGTCAAACCCAATTTCACATTTTGTTTAATTTGCTGAAAGCATTTGGTAAACAATCTGTGTATTCAAACAAGAATAATTCAAAATGTTGCCACCACATTTTACAAACAAATCATTTTCAAGGATAAGCCATCTTTTCTTCTAATGAAATTAAACAAGTCATTAATAGTTTGGCATTTCTATAATAGTTTTATCTTTGTTGATTGTAAAGTGAGTCCCGACAACATAAACCGAAATGCCAGCATTTCACGAGTGCAACACAGCAGAGCTTTTTTTTTTTTTTTTTTTTGAGATGGAGTTTCACTCCTGTTGCCCAGGCTGGAGTGCAATGGCGCGATCTCAGCTCCCTGCAATCTCCGCCTCCTGGGTTCAAGCAATTCTCCTGCCTCAGCCTGCCGAGTAGCTAGGATTACAGGCGTGCACCATGCCTGGCTAATTGTGTATTTTTAGTAGAGACAGGGTTTCTCCATGTTGGGCAGGCTGGTCTCGAATTCCTGGCCTCAGGTGATCCACCCGCCTCGGCCTCCCAAAGTGCCGGGATTACAGGTGTAAGCCACCGTGCCCAGTCTGCATCATATTTTTAATTTCTGAAAATTATACTTTGAAAATATTCTAGTAATAAAAATAGGTAACTCAAGGGACACAGAGATTTGCTTTTGTTCAGAGAAACCTTACTTCCCTTAACTGGAAGACTGATTTTTTTTTTTTTTAAACTACTGAACTATGACAGGAATGTTTTGAACTGGAGCACTAATTATGGGCTACTTGTGTATCTGGGCCCTTCCTTAATAAATTTATAATCTATAAAAGAAGAAAGCAACCAGATAATACAACTCGTAAGTGGTACTGTAAGAGATTTTTAGAGAAAAACGTGCTGACATATAAAAGGGTGATGAGGCTGTATCGACTCAAACTTGTTCAAGAAGTAAACAAAAGCCTAATGATAACAAAAATGTGCGTTTATAAGTATGCAGTTTTAAAAAGAATGCTAAGTTGATATTCTGCCACCCCTCTCTAAGACTCCTTTTTGTAGGTTGCTACGCTGAGCTTTATGACAGCTGTAACACCTGCTCCTCCCCAGTTCTCCTCCTTTGCCTAATTTCTGATGTAGGTGTTCATAAAACCTACCCCAATCGTCTTTGTTTCTCATTTCCGTCCTCTACTTGGCAACTCTATCCATTTTACAAGGTTTAAGTAACTATCACTGCTATGTGTTCACGCTCAATTTCTCTTCTTAGCTCCAGAATAGAAGCTACTGTGGATTATTTATATGTGGGTATCTTTTTTTGGGTGTGATGGAGTCTCACTGTGTCACTCAGGCTGGAGTGCAATGACATGATCTTGGCTCAGTGCAACCTCCGCCTCTCGGGTTTAAGTGATTCTCCTGCCTCAGCCTCTTGAGTAGCTGCGATTACAGGTGCCTGCCACCACGCCTGGCTACTTTTTGTATTTTTAGTAGAGATGGGGGTCTCACTATGTTGGCCAAGCTGGTCTCGAACTCCTGACCTCAAATGATCCACCCACCTCAGCCTCCCAAAGTGCTTGGATTACAGGCATCAGCCACAGTGCCCAGCCTATATGTGGGTATCTTACAGATTACCTCAAGCTTGACAAGCACAAAACTCTTCTAGGCAGCAAATCTCTAAAACCTGCTCCTCTCCTCCTCATAACTTCTCCATTATCACTCAGGCTTGAAACCCTGGCATTGTCTATTTTTCAAACATCCTCTTCTTTGATTCTCTTTCCATATGCATTTAGATCTCCTTTTTCAAGTTGCCAAAGGTACCTTTATATTATATCATGTAAATTTTTTTTAATATTTTACTCTTCTGAATAAGTTGTTTGGTAAAGAACAAACATCCATACTCTTCAATCTTCTATCCTTAGCGTTCATGATTGGAGCCAATTCTATGATTTCTTATTCATCCAACCTGTACTTCCAGTGCTTCCCCAGCACATCCTGCTGAAATCTCTATGTTGGCCTCCCATATAGGATAAAAGTCCTGTGTTGTTATTATAAAATATAGAATGTGGGGGGTTTAAAGAAGGCCATCTTTTACCTCCTGTGAAAGTTAAAGGGAGCACAGTCTACAAGACCACTCTCACTTCTAACACCAGTTGCAAGTTCAAGGGATTCCCAAAACTACTTTCAGGTTTGATAATTCACTAGAAGGGCTCACAGAACTTACTGAAAGGTGTTAGACTCATGGTTATGATTTATTACAGTGAAATAATACAGATTAATATCAGTCAAGAAAAGAGAAGCATAGAGAAAAGCCCAACAAAGTAACAAATGTGAAACTATTGTTCTCTCATTGTGGAATCAGGACAGCATTTCCTGGCATCAATGTGTGACATTGCTCAGGTAGTATTGGCAAGCAGGGATGCTCACCCGAGCCTTGATGTCCAGAGTCTTATCCATTACTAGACAGTTGACTATGTATGTGGCTGTCTTAAGTTTTCGGCCCTGCAGGACATGACTCAAAGCCCCAACCCCACTCTAAATCACATTTTTAATATCTTGCTGGCTCAAGGTCGCCAGGAAGGCAAAGATGTTCCTATCAGGCATGACATTCCAAGAGCTAGAGATTACCTCCAAGAAGCCAAGGGTAAAAACCAGACCTTTCTTTAGGCCTGGGCAACATAGGCTCCATTTCTACAAAAGATAAAGAATTATCTCATGGTGGCACATGCCTATTGTCCAAGCTGTTCAGGAAGTTGGGGTGAGGGGCTCCTTGAGTCCAGGAGGTTGAGGCTACAGTGAGCTCTGATCACGCTGCTACACTCCAGCCTGGGTAACAGAGTGAGAACTTGTCTAAAGAAAAAAAAAAATCTTTACTACAGACCCTCCTACTTTCTTAGGTTTTCAAGATAAAATGGATTTGTAGCTGGGCTGGAAAACCTCTATCTTTGAATCTGGAAACACCTGGATGTCTGGTTTTTGACTCTTGGCTAAGCTAGGGTCAGTAAGGTGTATGTAATTCTGTTTAAGTTCTGACCTGGAGACTTTGATACTTAGTTTCTTTACTAATGGTTTTCCACCGACATAACCAGTTGAAAAGCACGGCTTGCTTATATGACTATAGGGACTTATAACACTCCTAGTGAGGGCTTCTCTTAACTCCCAGGAAGACAAAATTCCTGGTCCAAATGTTAGAGGTTCAAGTTAGAGACACAGCTTGGTCCTGTATGTGCAAAGAAGGTGGCCCTGGAGAGCTGGTGTGTCAAAATGTCTCTTGGACTCCCAGTGCTGGCTTGCTTCTTCTTTCTCTTGCTGTATCATATAATTTGCATTTTTGTAAAAAAAAAAAAAAAGTACACTTTGTGTAATCTGGTGAATCCTTTCAAATATATGAACTGTGGGAAAAAACATACCAGTGTTTATTACACTTAGAGAAATTTTACTAAGAATTAGAAAATTTTCAAATATCATAACCTGAACCAAGGATTTCATATGTAACTAACATCACTATCTCCTTCATAGTTCAGAAAAGTGATGAGATGAAATTCAATAAATAAATCTGGAGTTTCGGTAAATATAATGTCAACCACTTTCTCACTCTTGAATAACAGTTTAAATTTTAGTTACTTTTATGATTTTAAGATACTTCATTAATTTAACTACCAGAAAATATTTGTTAAACTGCCCACTAGGTTTCAGACTCTCAAAAATGATGAAAATTCATAAAAACTATATTATAAAGAAGAAGTTACCATACCAGAGACAGGGGTATAGAAAGAAAACTGAGCAAGTCTGGTCAGAGGCAGGTCTGGCACAAGGACCTGGAGAAGATAGTGTCACTGATAGTTGGTGGAGGAAACGAGACTCCATAAACAAAACTTTGGTTGTGATCTCTGGTTTTCCAGCCAAACTTTCCTCTAATTTTTCTCTCAGATTCCTCAAAGAAATGGGCAGCAATTGTAAAGTGACAATAATGATTAAGCTAATTACCAGACAAAAACAAACAAAAACAAATGATGACTTAAAGGCACCATCTCTCAACAAGTATGATTTAGGCCTTCTATGGTCATGGATTAAAATACTTAATACTGTTAACAAATCAATACTCCTCAAAGTAATCTGTAGATTCAAGCAATCCCTATAAAACTCCTAACGGCATTCTTTTACAGAAATAGAAAAATCCATTCTAAAATTCATGTGAAATTTCAAGGACCCAAAATAGCTAAGACAATCTTGAAGAACAAAGTTAAAGGACTCACACTTCCTGATCTTATAATATGTTATAAAACTACAGTAATCAAAACCAATATATTTCTGGCATAAAGACAGATATATAGACCAATGTAATAAAACAGAGGACCTGAAAAGAAACAATCAAATATTTGGCCAAATGATGTCAGATAAAAATACCAAAATCACTCAATGGGGAAAGGACAGTCTGTTTAAAAACGGTGTTGGAAAAACTGAATATCTGCATGCAAATGAGTATGGTAGGGGCTTATCTTACACCATATATAAAAGTTAACACAGATGGATTAAAAGCCTAACTGTAGGATGCAAATCTATACAACTCCCAGAAGAAAACATGGAAGAAAAGCTTCACAATATTAGATTTGGCAATGATTTCTTGGATATGCCTCCAAAATCACAAGCAGCAAAAGTGAAAATAGACAAATGAGATTACATCAAACTTAAAAGCTTTTGTGTACCACTGGCACAATCAACAGAATATAAAAGTAACATATTACATGGGAAAGAATATTTGCATTTTATATATATACATATATGGGGTTAATATTCAGACAATCTAAAGAACTACAATTAAACAAGAAAAAAAATCGAATAACCTCGTTAAGAAATGGAGAAAGGGGCTTCAGGAGACATTTCTCCTAAGATGATATACAAATGGCCAACAAGCATGTGAAAAGATGCCCAATATCACTAATCATTACAGTAATGCAAATAAAACCAATGTAAATAAAATGATAACTGCTATGGAAAACAGTAAGCCAGTTCCTCAAAAAATTAAAAACAGAACTACCATATGATCTAACAATCCCACTTCTTACGGTTAATTTTATATGTCAACTACACGGTGCTATGGAGTACTCAGATATCTGGTTAAACATTATTTCTAGATGTTCCCATGAGGATGTTTCTAGATGAAATTAACATTTGAATTGGTAAACTGAGTAAACCAGATTGCCATTTGCAATGTGTGTGGGCCTCATGCAATCTATGAAGGCCAGAATAGAATAAGAAGCTGACTAAAAAAAGAATTCCTTCTTTCTTCCTGACAGTCTTTGAGCTGACACATTGGTCTTCTCCTGCCTTTAGACTGAAACTTACACCATTGGCTCTCCTGGGACTGAAGCCTTGAAACTTAGACCATAACTATACTATCATCTCTCCTGGGTCTCCAGATTGTCGACTTTAGATCTTCAGCTTCTCAGCCTCCATAATCACATAAGCCAATTCCTTATATTAACTGGATAACCGAGATTAGTACAGTGTATAACCAAAGGTACTGAACACAGGTATATAACACAGGTATATTATAGCAGTACTATTTTCAATAACCAAGAGTCGGAGGCAACCCAAATATCCATCAATGAAAGAATGGGATAAGCAAAATGAGGTCTATTCATATAATAAAATATTATTCCACTCTAAAAAATGAAGTACTGATATATGCTATAACATGGATGAACTTCAAAAACATTATGCTAAGTGAAAGAAGCGAGACACAAAAGGTCACATATTGTTTGATCTCATTTATACAAAACACCCAGAAAAGGTAAGTCTATGGAAATGGAGAACAGACTAGTGGTTGCCAGGAGCTGGGCAAGGGAGAAATAGGGAGTAACTGCTTAATGGCTATGTGGTTTCCTTTGGGGTGATGAAAATAGCTTGGAACTAGCTGGAAGTGATGGTTGCACAGCATTGTTAATGTGCTAAATGCCACTGAATTATACACTTAAAATGGTTAGTGGTTAATTTTATGTTACATGAATTTTACATCATTATAAAAATTCAACTCAAAAAGTATGATTTAAACACTCTTGATTTACAATAATTTATTATTAAATCCTTACATATGGGTCTTCCAGGTTAAGGTTGAGTTCCAGACAATAAATTTAGTAAAATGACCATACAACTGTAAATACGATGCATTTCAAATTGCATGTATATGCAATTTTGCAAAATAGATAGGCTTTTAAATGTTTGATAAACATATTCCAAAAAGGCAAAGTCAATAAAAAAGTAAAGCTCTCAAAATTAGGATTTGACTACTTTGTTTTCAAAAATATTGCATTAATATTTAACCTAAAATTGTAATTTCTAAATATCATTCAATAAAAAGCCAGATTACTAAAATCTGAAATATAATCCAAAGAACAAAGTGCTAATAAAGTTAAACTATTTTTTCTTCCCAATTATCTCCTAAAGAAAAGTCTTTTCTCCAAGGTTATTCACACAAAAGACTGAGAAAACAAGATTATACACACACACACACACACACACACACACACACACGCAAACAGTTTACAGTAAACCACACTGACTTTCCACTTTGTCAAAATAGTAGTCTGTTCTTGGAATTATTCTGTCTCTAATCTTAATCATTCATTGAACTTTCTCAGTTACATGGCCTATAAGGTCATAAGC
Organism: Macaca fascicularis; assembly: GCF_037993035.2. NCBI lineage: Eukaryota > Metazoa > Chordata > Mammalia > Primates > Cercopithecidae > Macaca > Macaca fascicularis. The sequence continues at coordinate 125,207,080 of NC_088389.1, read as the reverse complement.
ACCATATTCTACTCTAAGGGTGCAAAGTGAGTAAACTGGGGTGGCAATGAGATTCACAGAATGGTCCAAAGAGATTTGATACAGTCTAATGGGATATAGGTATTTGTTTTTCTCTCTTGCCAGACAATGTTCAAATTAACTCTCATTGTCTGCCAAAACACTACTTTATCAATGACTTGGTAGAGCAATATACTTCCCTCTTTGAAAGTTTGTAGAGCGGTAAACTCCCTGCTGTCAGTGAAACGTTCAAATAGAAAGTCCAATGAATTAAATAATACATGTGATGGTTTTATTAAAATTTACCTTTGTCAAAAGGATCATTTAGAAGACAATCTTTTAACAGAAAAGAGGTAGAAGGACTAAACACGACTTTTTATTATTTCTCCTAATATTTCTCCAGCATTGGAATCCTGATCTACTTAGTCATGCTTTCTCAAAACACTGACTACGGTTTATATTGGTAGAACCAGAAAAATGCCCTAATGTGTCCATATAAAAGAATTAATTCTGAGCATTTTATGAAACACTTTTTATATTATACTATTTCTTCCTTTGAGAAATACAATTATTAGTGCACAATCTATCACCATAAGTTAAAATCAGATTACAAAATACAGGGAAAATACTTACACTAGGCAAGTTCACCCTGAAGCATTTCTTTATGACACTTTTAGCCATATGAACTCACCACTATTTATTAGAATGCAACATCTCAAAATAGAATATGGTATAAAACTCACTTTTTCAAATAAAGACATAATTAAAAATATTAAAATATATAATTTATAAAATCTAAATGTTTATTGAGACATGCTGTATTTAATGTTAATATATCCAAAAATTTTAGGCTCAAACTTCATAACAGTGACCATTCTTTTTTCAATTTCCCCCCGCAAAAAAATATTATAACCCTTGTGTATTTCTTTACTTTGCTCACAGATACAAAGGCCAGCCAGATGGAGCTGGTCAATGTTCCCAGATCTTCAATGCAGTGACTCAAATCTAATAAAAAGGCATTTGGAATACAGCATTGATAAAGTTGGATGACTGTACAGGGAAACATTCTGTTTGTAGCCATGAGATATGAACTTCTGTTTACTACTTCTTCTAATAGTTACTAGATATATGAGAGCCAATAGACCCTTCATTTTTATTTCACCCTTTCCTCTGAGTTGTATTAAATGACATTTAGAATGTCAAATGAATCTGCTATCTGCAGCCAAACATATAGCATCAATGGTAAATGTGGCCAAGGAGTTAGATATGTCAATTCTGAGTGAATTAATCTGTTTGTGCAAATGGTATTTATCATTACCTATGACCAGCACTTTCAACTTTTATCATATCATAATTTACCCAATATGTATAGGTGGCAACATGTGTGAAGATAGGCACCAGATAAGCAAAAGACTCATTAAGATGTTGCCATAGATTAATCCTACAGAGTAGAAGCATTTGGCTGCTCTGATTTTTTTCAGCACCATTTCAAACTTCTGATAGTTAAGATCCCTGCTTTAGAGCCTAGAAAATAGCCATGAAAATGAATTAACCATTTTTCTTTTCAGTATTGTCAACAACCTCTAGTATGGGAGATGTTATAGGAAATGACTACCTGCTTGCAATTCCATTTTTAGTTTCTGTATTTGCCTAGATTTGAAAAAACCCAAATATAAGTCAGTGACCTAATCTCTAATGGGTTGAATAGTCTATTTTAGATGAGATCTTTTCCAGTAAGTGCTGTCTTCCAGATGTTCGTGTCCTCTCTAATGTTTTCCAAGGTGGAATTTGGGCATATGAGGGCTCATGTAAATTCATGGCATCAGGTGGGTGGAGAGAGTTTCTTGGGATATGTGGGTATCTGTGTTGGTCTCCAATGGTCAGGTCCTTCAGTCCTTAGATCCTTAGATGACATCACTAAGGTATACTTAATCTATACTTACCCCCAGGTGTCTTTTTTTAACACCACTTCCAAAGTCTGTGGTTGCTACATCCCACTGGCCATGCACTTGGCATAGGCCATGCTCCCAGAAACAAGTACATCGCCCTTTGCTGATGGGTGCCGCATCATTTCTGCTGATGCTACGGGCACTCCAAACTCTGATTGTGAGTCCTACCTGATTGCTGGCATTGAGTAGCTTTACTGCCCTTGACTACAGACTCAATTAACTTCCTGATCATTTCCTCTGTTAAGTTGTACCCAGATTCTCGGCTAATGTATGTGTTGTCTTGAAAGACATGTGAAAAACTCTGTGCCAGAGGGAAAAGAAGAGCTCTGGATGGTCTTACTCTGGTAATCAAATGCTTCCACTTCCACTCACAAGGCATTGGGCAGAATTAGTTACATAGTTCCACCCCACCTCAAGTGGACAGGAATTATAGTGATGCTGTGTACCAGAAAGGGAAAAGAACCAGAAACATTTCTTGAACAGCACTAATGGCTACCACAAGTACCCTGCCAAGTGATGGCCCTTCAAAAACTCAAGTAGGAATCTAAATTAAAGTCATCATCTCTTCTTCACTTGTTCCTCAGTGTAGCTAAGAAGACTTGACTTTTGGGTCTTTAGCTCTGATATAAGAGTTTAGATACATGTCTCACCTCTTGAACTTTCTGCCTTCATCGCCTTTTCATTCTCATAATCTGTAATGACCAGAAAGAAGGGACGCCTTTTCTGGGCTGATATCGAACTACCAGGCCTCTTATTCTCCTCTTTTTGGATTGGTATTGCAATAAGGTAAAATAATGGCTAGGGAACATGATTTACTAGGAAGAAGAATATTAAATGTATTTACTATTTTCAAAATATGATCCTGTTACATGTGAGTTTAAACTTCATACAACATTTTATGTACAATATTTCCTACAATATCATCACAAACATTACAAAACTAACACTAAGCTTTTATTCATTTTGTTTAACTTATTATTTGCTGATGATGCTTTACTCACTTTGTCTGGGAAGGTCTGCCATTATATATTGTGAAAAAAGTCACATAGTATTTCAGTCTTTGGTCTTTCCCAATCATTTGTGGACATCTTTACAAGGCAATTCAAGTTCTAAAATGTTTGTATATCACATTCTACTGTTTCTTTTCAAAATAATTTTATGTCTTATGTAATATGTGAATAGATTTATAAAGTTATCAATTCACTAGTTCATAATGAACCTTTGGGACATACATCGTGACATATTTGTTCAACTTTTAAATTATTTCTTAATATTATAGATTATCCTGAAGAAACATATTAATCCTACAGTCTGTTGGTCTCCCTCTAGTCTTCAAGTCAGCATTAATGGAGAGATTTTCAAGCACCACAGGACTTGATATAGCTAACTTGAAGACAAGCTTCTGGGGAGTTTCCTGTTATCTTTGCACAGTGGCCTTTGTGAGTAGACCCTTTAAATGTTGTTAGACTCTCTCTAAGAAACACATGTATTAGAAACACTATAACTGTCTCTACTATGAAGATCTAATGCCACTGCTCTGCTCATAATGTATGTGCTCAACTAAAAACGTTTCTTTGACAATGCACTAAGATTCTCCTAAAGCCTGTAGGACATATTATCATTGCATCTGTGTAAGAATACCATTCAAGGAATCAATGAAACAAAAAGTTGGTTCTTTGAAAGGAGAAACAAAATTGATAAACTGCTAGCAACCAAGAAAAGAGAAGAGACAAATAAAATCAGGAATGAAAAGAAGACTCACAAGTGATACCACAGAAAAACAAAGTTTCATCTGAGACGATTATGAACAACTACCTGCTCACAAACTAAAAAATCCCTAGGAAATGGCGAAATTCCTGGAAACATACAACCTCCTAAGATGGAAGAAGGAAGAAACTGAAAACCTGAATAGACCAATAATGAGTAGCAGGATTGAATCAGTAATAAATACATTTCCCATGAAAAAAAAGTCCAGGACCTGATGGATTCATAGCTGAATTCCATAAAATGTACAAAGAAGAACTAATACCAATCTTCCTGAAACTGTTCCAAATAATCTGGGAGGAGGGAATTCTTCATTACTCATGTAACAAGGCCAGTATCACTCTGATACTAAAACCAGACAAAGACAAAACAAAACAAAGAAAACTACATGCCAATAGCTCTGATAAACATAGACACAAAAATCCTCAACAAAATACTAGCAAATGGAATTCAATAGCACATCAAAAAGGTAATATACCATGATCAAGTGAATTTTACATAAGGAATGGAAGGGTATTTCAACATATGCAAATTAACAAATGTGATACATCATGAAAACAGAATGAAGGATTAAAAACCTCAATAGATGCAGAAAAATCATCTGATAAAATTCAGCATCCCTTCATGACAAAAAAAAAGAAACCCTCAAATAACTAGACACTGAAGTAACATACCTCAAATAATGGAAGGCTTATATGACAAACCCACAACCAACATCATACTGAATGGGGGAAAGGCTGACAGCATTTTCTCAAGAACTGGAACAAAACAAGGATTCCCACTTTCACCACTCCTATTTGATATAGTATTAGAAGTTCTAGCCACAGCAATCAGGTAAGAGAAAGAATTAAGACATTCAAATTGGAAAAGAGAAAATCAAATTATTTCTGTTTGCTGATGATACTATTATATGTCTAGAAAACCCTAGAGACTCCACCAAAACACTCTTGGATTTAATAAATGAATTTAGTAAGGTTTTTAGTAAAATTGATACAAAAGTAATATACAAAAATCAGTAGCATTTCTATACACCAAAAACAAACTAGCTAAGAAGGAAATCTCATTTACAAGAGCTACAAAAAATAAACTACCTAGGAATACATTTAATCAAGGAGGTGAAATATCTCTACAAGGAAAACTATAAAACACTGATGAAAGAAATTGTCAATAAGACAAATGAATGGAAAAATATTCCATGCTCATGGATCAGAAGAATTAATATTGTTAAAATGACCATAATGACCAAAACAATCTATAGATGAAATGCAATCCCTATCAAAATACCAGTGTCATTTTTCACAGAATTAGAAAAAACAATGTTAAATCCATATGAAACCAAAAAAAAAAAAAAAAAAAAAACCAAAAACAAAAACAAAGAGCACAAATGGCAAAATCAATTCTAAGCAAAAAGAACACAACTGGAGGCATCATATTATCTGATATGAAATTATGTTACAAGGCTATGGTAACCAAAACAGTGTAGTACTTCTATAAAAACAGATGCATAGATCAATAAAACAAAATACAGAACCCAGAAATAAAGCCACATAGTTACAGTCAACTGATCTTTGACAAAACTACAGGAAGGGACATTGAAGAAAGGACATCTTTCTCAATAAATGGTGCTGGGAAATTAGATAGCCATATGCAGAAAAACAAAACAGAACCTGAGAGGTGAAGCCAGCTGGACTTCCTGGGTCAAGCGGGGACTTGGAGAACTTCTCTGTCTTAGAAGAGGATTATAAAATGCACCAATCAGGGTTCTGTAAAACTCACCAATCAGCACTCTGTAAAACGCACCAATCAGCAGTAGCTAAAAGTAGCCAATCACAGGGAGGATTGAAAAAAGGGTACTCTAATAGGACAAAAATGGAACATGGGTGGGGACAAATAAGGGAATAAAAGCTGGCCACCCCAGCCAGCAGCGACAATCTGCTTGGGTCACCTTCTATGCTCTGGAAGCTGTGTTCTTTCGCTCTTCACAATGAATCTTACTGTTGCTCACTCTTTGGGTCCGTGCCACCTTTAAAAACTGTAACACTCACTGTGAAGGTCTGCAGCTTCATTCTTGAAGTCAGAGTGACCACCAACCCACCAGCAGGAACCAACTTTGGACACAGACTCTTATCTCTCACCATATACAAAAATCAACTTAAGTATTAAAGACTTAAATGTAAGACCCAAAACTATCAAAACACTAAAAACCTAGAGATAATTCTTCTGGACATTGGTCTAGGCAAAGAATGTATGACTTAAGGACTAAAAGGACAAGACAAAACCAAAATTAGACAAATGGGACAATTAAACTAAAAAGCTTCTGCACAGCAAAAGAAATCACCAGGTGTAAACAGACAACCCACAGAGTAGGAGAAAATATTTGAAAACTATTTATCCCATAGGGGACTAATATCCAGAATATAGAAGCTCAAACAATTTAACAAGAACAAAAAGAACAAATAAGGCCAGGCATGGTGGCTAACCCTTGTAATCCCAGCACTTTTGGAGGCCAAGAAGGCTGGATCACTTAAGGAGTTTGAGACCCACCTGGCCAACATGGCGATAGCCTGTCTCTACTAAAACTACAAAAATTAGCCAGGCATGGTGGTGGGTGCATGTGATCTCAGCTATTTGGGAGGCTGAGATGCAAGAATCCCTTGAATGTGGGAGGTGGAGGTTGCAGTGAGCCAAGGTCGCACCATTGCACGCCACACTGCACTCCAGCCTTGGCGACAAAGGGAAACTCTATCTCCAAACAAACACACAAACAAAAACAAATAATGTTCTTTAAAAGTGGTCAAAGGATATAAACAGACATTTTTCAAAAGAAGACACACGAATGACCAGCATGGGCATATAAAAAAAATGCGCAACACTAATCGTCAGAGAAATGCAAATTAAAACCATAATAAGATATCATCTTCGTCAAAATGGCTATTATTAAAAAGATAAAATGTCCCATCTGTTATGTTGGTGAGGATATGGAGGAAAAGGAATGTTTATACTCTGTTGATGGGAATGTAAATTAGTACAACCTTCACTGAAAATAGAGATTTCCCAAAGAACTAAAACTAGAACGACTGTTCAATCCAGCAATCTCACTACTGGGTATCTGCTCAAAGGAAAATAAATCAACATATCAAAGAAGTGACTGCACTCATGTTTCCTGCAGCACTATTCATAATACAAAAGATTCCACATCAACCTAAGGTTCTACCAGTAGATGATTGGATAAAGAACGTGTGGTATATGTACCTGATAGAATAATATTTGGCCACAAAAACAATGAAATCATGTATTTTGCAGTAACATGGTTGGAACTGGAGGTCATTATCTTAAGCGAAATAAGCCAGGCATAGAAAAATATCGCTCATAAGTGAGTGCTTAAAAAAAGTCTCTGCATGGATGTAGACAGTGGAATGATAAGCAGTGGAGACTTGGAATTTTGTGGGATGATGAGAAATTACTAATAGGTACAATGTATAGCATTTGGGTAATGGATACCCTAAAAGCTCTGCCTTCACCACTATGCATGTAACAAAATTGCACTTGCAACCCATAAATTCATATAAATTAAAAAATATGTAAGACAAATGTAACCATGCTTTCTTCAAAAAAACAAAACAAAACAAAACAAAAACAAGGTAATCCCCATTGTAGTCACAAAGATGGGAGGAGAGAGGCTCGCCCAAGAAGGCCAGAGAGGGCAGGACGTACCCTGCTTCCAAATCTGCTCTCTCTCCCACAACCCTTATAATAGACCCTTTGCTCTCCCTTCTACCTCTTTGTTCTCAGAGGCTTCCCTTTCTCTATTTCTCATCTGCCCCCTAAAAAGGAAGGCAGAAGATTGCAATTCCTTGTACCCTTAGGTACTTGGAGCAGAATGAAGTAAATTTAATGAATCATTTGCAACTTTGTACTTCTTAGGTGCACTCCAGATATCAACAAGAACATTTCTTCTGTGGAATAGACTGGTTTAATTTTGGCCTTTTACCTCAACTTTCAGCTGCCTAAAATTGTGTAGAGTTTTCCAGACTGTTCATGTGTCACCCTGAGCTACTACCTCTCCCTGCAATTGGATGGGCCTTAAGAACCCAGCTCCAGGCCAGGCACGGTGGCTCATGCCTGTAATCCCAGCACTTTGGGAGGCCAAGGCGGGCGGATCACAAGGTCAGGAGATCAAGACCATCCTGGCTAAAATGGTGAAACCCCGTCTCTACTAAAAATACAAAAAAAAGTATCTGGGCATGGTGGCAGGCGCCTGTAGTCCCAGCTACTCAGGAGGCTGAGGGAGGAGAATGGCATGAACCTGGGAAGGTGGAGGTTGCAGTGAGCTGAGATCGCACCACTGCACTCCAGCCTGGGCAACAGAGCTAGACCCCATCTCAAAAAAAAAAAAAAAAAAAAGAAAAAAAAGAACCCAGCTTCTCCAGACACTGCACCCTGACGTCTGTGCAGCTGACAGGTGCCTTCCTCCCAGCAGCTATTGCGGGAGTGGAACAAAGCACCAGGTTTCTTCTCTAATTACATCTATCAGTAAATCATTTCCAGGCACCTAAGAGTTTAGATTTAGCCATGTCTTTGAGGACTGTAATTTTTCCCTAATTTGTGCTTTCTGTAATAATAATTAGGGATTTATTGCTTATATTAAAAACTCATCAGAACTCTAATTTAAAAGGTTAGCTACTTCTCATGAGTTCAAGTTGGGAATTACTATTCAAATTCACTGACAACTTAAAATTTAAGATAATTTTCTTTCCTGCTGTGCAGGTTCTTCATGTGATAAGGATTTTACTTTTGCCAAACAGAAGTTCCTAGAACATCCTGGGAATATGGTATTTTAGAAGAAAAACAATAAGCAATTACTTAAAGTGAATTTAACATTTAGAACAGTGTTTCATTTGATCGACACATATTTTGTCTTCACCTTGAAGAACATACCACAAAAGAAGGGTCATAGCAATGAGATATAACTTCACTCAACTTTTCAAACTGATACTGTCCAAATATTTAATAATATTCTATTGATTAACAGAGTGCTTTTAAAACTATGGATAGGAAAAGCATATTTCTTGTAGTTATATGTCTTGGAATAATATATAAATCATACATCAGCCTTAAATATTACTGTTTAGCACAAGATAATCATAAAAAGAATTTTATCAATTTAAATTAGAATACTAAATAAACCAGTAAAGCTAGCATTTGCAGAACACTTAGTGTGTTACATGTAGATATTCAATTAATTCACAGAAAAATCACACGAAGTTGTGAGTTGCATAATGTCACTTTGCAAGTTAAGGTGGTAGAGGGATTTAAACCCAAGCCCAGATACACAACCACATCAGCATAGAGACAGATGTTACTGCATGTTGGCAGATGAAATTGTGAAAGTGAAATTCCCCTGGTTCCAAATCAGAAATTGCTGCCTTAGGGTGTGGGGAGGAGGTGACAGTCGCTTAGACTGCTGGTGGAAAAATTTTTTAAAATAACACAGGAAGGATAATTGGCAATGTCATACAAATAAATAAATGACAACTTTTCTGAGTGGAAGAAGGCAATCCACAAGGAGGCTGGTGGGTTACTCTAAGTCCACTTTCATATTCATTCTTTTCTCTTTTTTTGGAGATGGAGTCTTGCTTGTCACCCAGGCTGGAGCACAGTGGCGCGATCTTGGCTCACTGAAACCTCCACTTCCCCGGTTCAAGCAATTCTCCTGCCTCAGCCTCCCAAGTAGCCGTGACCGTGAAGTTGTTGTCTTGAGGTAAGATGTGAAGGATCTTTAGGTTGCAGTGGAGAATAGGAGAGGGTAGAAAGCCGTGAGTGAGCTACTGGGGTTCCCTGAACCTGCAGGTGAGAGCCAGACTCTTCTGAGCTTTTGGAAGAGATCAAGCAGGCAGGCAGAAACAGGAAAGGGGTCTTTGATAGAACAGCATGTGTAGGAAAGCATCTATACAGTGGGTTTATAGATAAGATAACAGGAATCCCTCATACATTGTATGATATTTATAACCTTGTAACATTTATTAATGGTATAAATATAAATATAAAAATTTTTGTTTTGCTAGTAACTGACAAGGAACCCACGGCTGTTCATTTGTTCAATGGTTTTGCAGCACTTGTGCCTGTCTGTCACCTTGCTGTGACTCTTCTATGTCATGTGGACAGAGCAGCAGGCCGAGAGCCTGAAGACATGGTACAACTCATGAAGGGGTCCTAGCAAGAAGATCTCCAATAGCTAGTCACGCAACATGCATGAGATTCTTTTACTTTGGTTGAAAAACGAGGGTTATGGTGGAATCGAATTGGGCCTGAATGATCCGTAATTCTATCCTGCTTTTTAAATTGCATGTTTCTGATGCAATCTCATAAAGAAGAGGAAACAGCTTCACTTTGCCAACCGAGGAATTAATGGTTCTGGTATTAAGTTCCCACCAAATTCACAGTTACAACTGCCACATTTTATAAAATTGCATATTTTAGATTTTTGATGCCATCCTGATGTTTATAAATACAGAAGGTTGGCAAAGAATAATGTTTCAATGCACTGAAAAAAGAGAATCTGATATGGTTTGAACGAATGGAGTTAAGGTCACTATGTATCATATAAATGAACCCAATGATAGTCTCCACAGTTAGATAGCATTGGATAATTTATTATTTAAAAAAGTATGTGGCCGGGTGTGGTGGCTCATGCCTGTAATCCCAGCACTTTGAGAGGCCAAAGCAGGTGGATCACGAGGTCAGGAGATCGAGACCATCCTGGCTAACCCGATGAAACCCCATCTCTACTAAAAATACAAAAAATCAGCCGGGTGTGGTGGCAGGCGCCTGTAGTCCCAGCTACTCGGGAGGCTGAGGCAGGAGAATGGCATGAACCTGGGAGGCTGAGCTTTCAGCGAGCCCAGATTGCACCACTGCACTCCAGCCTCGGTGACAGAGCAAGACTCTGTCTCAAAAACAAAACAAAACAAAACAAAACAAAACATACAAGTATGTACTGAGGTCCAAATCTCAGTTGTCATCTGCATGGCTGAGTTAGCTTTTGCTGTAGGCTCCTGTACCCCAGTGAGCTCTCTATGAGTGGGGTCTCAGGTGAGGCACAGGTGAAAGGATGTATCGTACAAGGGTGAATACACATTTACGTTGCTGCTAGGAGATGTTCATGACCAAATTGTGTACACTGAACATCACTGTGTGTTAGTCAGAGGCTCAGCCATGCTGCCAGGTGTGACGGCTCTGTCCACCCCCTGAGGTTGTCTCTTTCTGGGGTCACCTCCTTTCCCTCTTCACCTCCTGACTTGCCTTCTGAATCCTGGCTGCAGGATGGTAATCAGCATGTGCTGTTCCTCCACATCTCCAAATCACAGCTCTCCCAGGGCATTCTCTTTGGGTGCCACAGGCTCACCTGCAGGAAAAATTCCATCTCAAGCCTGATGCTAACACTCAGGGCATCCACTTGCCAGGTGCTTCTTCCTCCCCAATATTTACAAAACCATCTCTCATTCCTCATTTAAATTTTTCTAAAATGAGCGACTATAAACTACAATGACTTTTTGAATAGCTCTTTGTCTGTACTTAGAATGCAATAATTTTCTGTTTTGATTCACTCTAGTTACAAACTCCCCTTTCTTCAGCACGTGTACTTTAGACATAAACTAACGTCAGATCTAATAAACGACTTACTATTTACATTATCTTTACCAAAATTCTGTTCATTGTTAATTTCAGAGTGCGAATTCCTGGGAATCAGAGGTTTGGCTTGAGTGTGACGGACCTAGCACGTACACTACAGCATGTTAGTGTCTTCCTAATATGTGCTTTGTAATGACATAGATGTGAAACACACTGATAATTAATACTGTTACAGTTCAAGGGAAACATTATGCATGGTATGCATGACCAGAGGTGGCTGTGAGCATGAAAAGAGAAAGACAGTGAAAGTACTAGGTGCCAGTCTTCAGAATTGGATTCATACAACAGACGTGGAACTGGGAAAAATCTGCAAACAGAAATCTGACTTTGGTTTTAACTCTTCAGGAAGGGACACAGAGAGCTGGTAAGAGGAAGGGGTTTATCACAGAGTTGGGCTGGACAGGTGAGCACCAAGGTCAGGAGGGGTAGACAGGGCATCAGGAGTGAGAGGATGGTGATATTCCTCCTGAGGCTCGAACCAGGTACAGCAAGAGGATGAAGTGAGAATGCTTCAAGATCTAGAGGTGAACAGTCAAAGAGTGGCTTATAAGCATTTAAAATCCCTAAAGATGGGCCAGACGCAATGGCTCACGCCTGTAATCCCAACACTTTGGGAGGCCGTGGTGGGCAGATCACAACTCAGGAGATCGAGACCATCCTGGGTAACACGGTGAAACCCCGTCTCTACTAAAAATACAAAAATCAGCTGGGTGTGGCGGCGGGCACCTGTAGTCCTAGCAACTTGGTAGGCTGAGGCAGGAGAATGGCGTGAACCCAGGAGGCAGAGCTTGCAGTGAGCCTAGATTGGGCCACTGCACTGCAGCCTGGGCAACAGAGTGAGACTCCATCTCAAAAAAAGAAAAAAAAATCTGGTTATTTGTTTCTGGCTATTCAGTTGTAGGGTTTCCTTATATATGTTGGATATTAACGCCTTATTAGATTTAAAAAAAAAACAAAAAAAGATGGTACCTTCCTAGGTCATGACAAGTTCCACGTAGGTCCACGGTATGGGTGCTGAAAAGGCGCCACAGTGAAGGTCATTTACACATGTAGGAATTGCAAGTTCCTTGCACTCAAGTGTCATCCACAAGGAAATTGAAGATTGAGGAATTAAGAAGATGGTGATGGATATAAGAAAATGACCAATTTGGAAGATGACACTTGCTAGGAATGGTAGAGGTTGCTGTAATCAGCTGATATTTGTCTAAAAGGAAAAGTGAGATTGTCATTTTGTTCACTTGCTCTTTTTTTTTTTTTTTTTTTTTTTTTTTGAGACGGAGTCTCACTCTGTCGCCCAGGCTGGAGTGCAGTGGTACGATCTCAGCTCACTGTAAGCTCCGCCACCTGGGTTCACACCATTCTCCCACATCCGCCTCCTGAGTAGCTGGGACCACAGGCACCCACCACCACGCCCGGCTAATTTTTTTGTATTTTTAGTAGAGATGGGGTTTCACCGTGTTAGTCAGGATGGTCTCGATCTCCTGACCTCAGGATCTGCCCGCCTCAGCCTCCCAAAGTGCTGGGATTACAGGTGTGAGCCACTGTGCCTGGCCTACTTGCTTCTTTTTATGAATACCAGTGATCAGAAATTGATGGAAATTTACCAGAAATGTTTCCCGATGCTATGGTAGACAAACTATGGAAACAATGAGTTCTATAAGGGCATTGAAAATGGTGGTCTAGGCTTCAGTGGGGTTGAGGATGTACAGTCAACACTTTTTTTGTTGTTTTAGTATTTTTTGTGTGCCAGGCATTAGCCTGTGCATAATCTTATTTAATTTTCACAATGGATACCTTCATTTTACAGTGGAAGATACTGAAGTTCAGAGACATTAAGTGACTTGTTAAGGCTTATGACTGGTAAATGGTGGAGTCTGCATTAGAAATTCAGACTGTTGGTTCCAAGCCATGCTCTCAAATGCTATGCTATATGAGGGCATTCTGTGATGATGTTAAGATAATCCTTTTTGAAAATGTAATGAGTTCCCAGAGGGCACAGAAGGAAAGAGCTGGAAGGCAGGACCACAGTGAAAGGGTGAGCTAGGAGAACAGAGATGCTTAGAGTAGAAGGAAAGACAGACTTACTGAGGGGCTAATGGTTTGGGACTTGACAGAGCGCCCGAAAATGGCAGAACAGAGAAATATGGGTGAGGACTAAGGGCCTTGAGGTTCAGAGCTGACCCTTGCAGGGATGAGGCTACAGTCTCCACCCCTGCCTGTGCCCTTGCTTCCTGGAAGCCTATCACAGGCTTTACTCAGGTTACCCCAGATCATGGACTCCAGAAGTTTTGTGCTTCTTGGAGTCTGTCTTCTGAGTAGGAGTGGGAATGTAGATATGGCAAAGCTGTTCTCACTCCAGTTTGGATGCCAGGCAGTAAGAAGTTTAATTTTTCTGCAAAGTTTATACCCCTGATTTACGAAGGGGTATTGATGTTTCTCAAGCTAAGGAACCCAAAGCTTTTTTACGTAGTGTAAGGATATTACATGTTGAAAACTTGATTTTTGCTTTGGTTCCACTATTAATTTGCTGGGTGACTTTCGGCAGGTCACTGCTTCTTTGAGCACCTGGTTTCCTTTTTGTAAGCTCAGAAATTCAGCTGCGTGACCTTTAAGATTTCATATGCTGTGAAGTTTTGCCAACATGGAACTTCTTCCTTCACAACCCATACCCCAGCCCTAGGCGTCGTTGTTCCTGTTCTGTACCACTGCATAGAACAAGCTGCCTCCTAATTTAGTGAATGAACGCACTGCATTGATTTGATGGCAGGGGATGGTGGTGTTGATTACTCCGGATTAGTTCTCACTTGCAGCTCCTCAGATGGCAGACAAGGCTGAAGCTGTCAGAAAGCTTCTGCACGTCTACACCTGGCACCTGGAATGCTATGAGTTGAAGAGCTAGGGGCTGGTCAGGTACCTTAACCTCCACACAGCCTCTCCATGAGACAAGCTTGAGGCTCCTCACAGTATGACAGTCTTGGGCTAGTCAGAGTTTTTGTAGAGAGCCTGGCTTTCCCCAGATTCCCCTGCATTCCGTGAGACCCAGGCAAAAGCAAAAAAGCTTCTTATGTCCTAATCTTGGAATCTGTAAATGGAGATTCATGGGGGGACAGAAATAGATACCACCTCTCAATGGGGGAATGGCTTGATGGAAAAGAAGGGAAGAAAGGAGCGGCCACTTTGCAGGCAAGCTCATAGTCATTCTGTCTAAATAAACCTCAACCCAGGTTGCTAATTCCAGACAAATTTCCCAGACCTAAACATACAAAGAGGAAGAAGGAGAAAGGAGTTTACCATTCAGAAATAGATTGAAATTAACACGAATACTTATGTTTTCATTTTATTCCATGCCGGAAGGTAGAATAATTTAATAATGTTAATTTTTTCTAGTCATGACTTGCTGAACCAATTAATTTTTTTCGTTTATTTTCTCATTTATTCTTTCTTCGGGGTTTGAATTGGCTTTGTTTTCTGCTTTTTCATGTCTTGATTTTAGCTATATTCAATCCAATTACAATTTTCTTTCAGTTTTTACTTTATTTTTATTATCAGCACTTTGCTTCTTTGTATATTGAATTTCCCATCCTTATTGCAAGGATGTCTAGTCAGTAACCACTAATTTATTTTTTCTTCTGTATGGAGCCAGTGTCAAGCAAGTCTAGTAGTCAGTCTCCGAAGAAACTTTGTTATCTCTCTCAGCTTCACAGCCTGTATTCACTGGGAAGCAGTTTAATGACATGGCTGATCTTAACAGATTACTATAACCACTTGAAGGCACAATAAAGATGGGAGGAAAATGTTCTTTTTCTTTTCTTTTGGTGGAAAAATAGATGTATAATTTTCTAGCTTTCTCTTCTCCATTTGGGTTAATGATATGAAGAAGATTTCTGCTAGCTTAAGTGTAATTAAAAGAGAGATATTGGTAACCTCTGGATAATGGTGCGCATTTTGAGGATTGCACCGTGTAGAGCTGATGATGAATGAGCTTCTCTAGCTAGTAGGTGCTCAAACACACGGTGACAAGAACTAGAATGACAAAATCCATGCTATATGCTTCTGAATGGTATGGATGACGAGTGGATTTTTCACCACCTGGTATGAAAATGGGATGTTAGGTGGAGACAGAGGATACCTCTGGGTATCCAGGAAACGTATACCTCCTGCTGTGATGGCAATGAAGCCCTCAGGCCTTTTGAGTTATAGAATTGGGATTTGTGGTAGGCAGAATTCTAAAGATGGTGTTCTCAGGGCGATACCCATCCACCTGGCATACAAACCCTGCCTAACCCCTGGAACCATGAATATAATGTGTTTGACTCCTGTAATTAGGTCATTTGTATGGCACAATTGTCCTTAAGATAGGGATGCTTTTGAGTACATTGACTTAATCAGAGGTGACCTGACTTAATCAGAGCTTTGGAGAAGTCAGAGAGGTGAAAAACCTGAGAGAGTTGAAGATGCGAGAGTTTCTCTGCTGCTGAGATGCAAGGCCACGTGGGGAGGCCCTGAGAGGAATCTCTGGAAGCTGAGAGAGCTCTGCGGCTGGCAGCTAGGAAGACGGTGCGTACTGAGTTATACAATCACAAGGAAACAAATTCTGCTGATAACCTGAGGGATCTTGGAAGTAGCTCTTTCCCTGGCTGAGCCTCCAGATGAGAATACATCCAGGCAACATCTTGATTCCAACCTCATGAGACCCCAAGCAGACTCCCACGGATCGGGAGACATATGACACAATAAAGCCATATCATTTTAAGCCAGTGAGTCTGTGGCAAAATTTGCAGCAACAGAAAATAAACACAGCAACCACCACATTTATGAAAATGCACCTTAGAATTTAATTTTCATAATTTCATAGATATTCTGAGAATGCTTTTGTATTATGAAAGTGATTCAGCTGTTCTCACTCCAGTTTGGAGGCTTTAGGGGAGAATTCCTATACTGTAACTTATGTTTCAAAATATTCTGATGGGCGTGTCTCAGCTCTGTAAGTTCTTCCTGCCTTATTTCCAGGTGTGTTTCACAGTGATTGCATAGACTTCGGTCCCTGCAGGATTGGCCTTATTATTGCAGAAAGAAAAACACCAGATTCAAAAACTGTCACGTGACAATGATGACAAGGTACTTTTGAAATGCAATGTGGTCAGGTGTCTCACTTATAAAAAGGATCCATTCATTGACTCTTTATAATTGGAGATTCTTCTACAAAATGGTTCCGTTTTCTCCCACTGATGAGTGGTGTCTGTTTCTCTGGATAGTGCTTGGAGAAAGACAACGTGGAGCATTGTGGAATATTGATGGATGTTGTACATTTATAGCTAAAGCAACCTTCCCTCATGCCACCAGCATCAGGCAGTTCATATCATAGGACCAAGCATAGAACTTATTTTTTCTTCATGTTTTCTCCCAACACCGAGGCTTTTTCTTCTGCTCTGCTCCTCTGTCACTTAGCTCTGCAACTTCCCCAACTTCTTGCACCCTCTTAGTCCCCGTTCTCTCTATGACCCCGCCTCATCGCTTCTCCACAATAACTTTCTCATACAATTTTCCTTGAGGGTCACCTAGAAGAGTGACAGTTACCCAGAGCATATACTTTATGCTGAGCATTTGATGTCATCCAATGTCCTTTCCAAAAGGAACCATTTCTGCTAGGTTGGTATTCTCCAAAGCCCAAAAGTCCCTAGAAGTGCTCCATCATGCCTGGGCATGGCGGCTCATGCCTGTAATTGCAGCACTTTGGGAGGCCGAGGTGGGTGGATCACCTGAGATCAGGAGTTCAAGACCAGCCTGGCCAACACAGTGAAACACCATCTCTACTAAAAATACGACAATTTGCTGGGTGTGGTGGCATACGCCTGTAATCCCAGCTACTCGGGAGGCTGAGGCACGAGAATCGCTTGACCTGGGGAGGTGGAGGTTGCAGTGAGCCAAGGTTGCACCACTGCCCTCCAGCCTGGGCGACAGAGCAAAACTCAACAACAACAACAAAAGAAGTGCTCCATAGTGTCCACTAGTAGCACCTGAAGTGAGAGTTGTGAAGACTGAGCTCTTCTGGCCTCTCAGGCCCTCAGGCCCCATGAGCCCAAATCTCTTTCTGGGAGATTTGAAGAGACGCAAAGGTCACTCCACCAGGTAGAGGGGCGGGTCCAATAAACTGTAACCTCATGCAACCAGCAATGCCTGAGAAATGGGTTCTGAAAGGGCTCGGCAATCTCATGTAGCCTCTCCAGGACTCTCTCACCTTCCGTCACAGTGAGTCCTTTGTGAGTCAGGTTCATATAAGGAGAGCCTGCTTTTCCTTACCTCAGCCCTTCACACCTATGGACATCTTTAATTGTTACTGCGAATTGACCACAACTTTGTTGTAACTGTAGCAATTTGCAAAAGAAGTGTATGTGTGCTGGGGAATGGGTGGGTGAGGGGCACCTGGTTTTGCACCAGGAAATAAAATAATTTGCAATTTCAGGTCCTTTAAAGAATGTTGAGTCTATGATAGTCCGACGGATGCACAGACGTTAGCCCAGAAAGACTGTGGCAGACCTCTGATCTACAGAGCTGTAAGATGGAGCGTTTCCTGGCCTCCTTCACCAAACATTATTTGCTCCCTTTTCTGAGCTTCCCAGCATGAGGTTTGTCTACATGCCTGTGTCAGGCACTGAACTGTGACAGTCCTGAAAGTGAGGTCCCCGTCTCTCTATGCCCAGTACGCTACCTCACCAAAGTCAGTCTTTCGAAAGTATGTGAGGATTTATTGCATTCCAGTTAAAAGCAGCTGCCCCATTATATGAAATCTTTTTTATTTATTTTTTGTTTTTTTTTTTAATTTATTGAGACGGAGTCTCGCTCTGTTGCCCAGCCTGGAGTG
Source organism: Macaca fascicularis (assembly GCF_037993035.2). Lineage (NCBI taxonomy): Eukaryota > Metazoa > Chordata > Mammalia > Primates > Cercopithecidae > Macaca > Macaca fascicularis. The sequence continues at coordinate 125,188,816 of NC_088389.1, read as the reverse complement.
CAGTGGCATGATCTCGGCTCCCTGCAACTTCCGGCTCCCAGGTTCAAGCGATTCACCTGCTTTGGCCTCCCAAGTAGCTGAGACTATAGGCATGCCCCACCACGCCTGGCTAATTTTTTGTATTTTTGGTAGAGACGGGTTGTCACAATGTTGGCTAGGATGGTCTCAAACTCCTGACCCCAGGTGATCCGTCCACCTCAGCCTCCCAAAGTGGTGGGATCACAGGTGTGAGCCACTGAGCTAGGCCCCATTATATAAAATCTTAAAACAGACAGTTCCCTGTGTATAGAGCATACTGCAGCCGTGTTCAGGGGAAATGATATTCCTAGCACTAAATTACCTGTTTTGAATTATTGCGTAAATGTAGTCTCAACAGTGCAATGCTTAAAGACAAACACTATTTTTTATTTCTTGCAAAATAATATTTTATTCACAAAATATCCATTATAAGGCTGAAGAGTTCAATGATATCCATATGGTGAAATATGTAAACAAACAAATCTTTATAGTTGCTAAGAGCTTAGTGATGCATTTAAGTTCTCTTCCAGCCCATTGGCATTTAAGCTGCATTAATCACTTTTGAATAATTGATACTACGGTCTGCCATTGTTCAGTCAACTTAGTAAGATGAAACTTTAAAAACCACACTGATTAAGATTTTCCAACTTGAAAACCTCTATTCTTTTCTCTATGTTAGTTTGCTAAGAATGTGAGCTACTAGTTTTTAAAGAAAAATAGCCCTGGACAGAAACAGAATAGAGATTGCGCACATTCATAAATTTGTCTGACTGCTAACAAGAGTACCGTGTCAAGGATAATATGGCTTATGTGTTAGAAATATAATTTAAAATTAATAAAATACCAATTTTATCACATTACGGTAACGTTTACTGCTTTCCTGAAATGTTTGTTTGAGATTTTCCTCTAAAATGTACTGGGAGCATGTACAGTTATACAGTAAAAGTAATAAACTATGAAATCAAAAAAGTATTTTAGAAACACTCAGTATATGAACCTCTTGCTCTAGCATAATCTATTCCTATGTTTTACATCCGGTGTTAGAACATAGGCATTTTTCTTACAGAAATTCTCAAGTAAGGACAAAACATCCCCCAATATGTAGCAGAATGTTTACTGCGGCATTGTCTGTAATAATAATTTCTAAAAACCTGACAACTCCCTAGAATGTTATCAGTGAGGGATAGAAAAATCATTCTGAATCCTTGCTATCTAGCAGGGTGCAGCTGTTAGAAAGTAGGAGAGAAACCCAGCTCCGGCCTGACACGGAGAGATCACCAAGACAGAAATGACATGAGAGGAGAAAGGAAGTCAGATAATAATGCATAAAGTAATATTCCATTTATGCTAAAATGCAGCCAGACAGCATAGATGTGTTTAGACAAATTTACTAGCTAAACTTAGATATTGTTTGCAACTTTTGTAAAAATGCATTTGTGGTCTACAAATATGTACATTAATAAAATTAAAACAGCACTTATTGTGCATGCACACTCAGTGCATCTCTCTGAAGTGAGAACTCATAATTTTCCAGATGAGGAAACTCAGGCACAATGAGGTTAAGGGATTTCACCCAGAGCCCACGTTCAGTGAGCGGAGAGCTTTGTAAGGCTCTAGAGTCTTTGTTCTTAATCATTGTTGCTGTATTATGCTTTGAGTAATAAAAACAAATCAAATCAGGAGTTGTAACCAAAAAAATCTGTTAAAGAAAATGAAGAGACTGGGCATTACAGGCTCACGCCTGTAATCCCAACACTTTGGGAGGCCGAGTTGGACAGATCACAAGGTCAGGAGACTGAGACCATCCTGGCTGACGTGGTGAAACCCCGTCTCTACTAAAAATACACAACAAAATTAGCCAGGCGTGGTGACACACGCCTGTAGTTCCAGCTACTTGGGAGGTGAAGGCAGGAGAATTGCTTGAACCCGGGAGGCAGACGTTGCAGTGAGCCGAGATCGCGCCACTGTACTCCAGCCTGGGAGACAGTGCGAGACTCCATCTTCGGGGGGTGGGGGGAAGAAAAGAGGAGATTGGATCAGGTGAGGTCTAAGACATCTTGAGCGATTATATCTTGTAAGAGTGTGAGCTTTGGGGTCAGCTGGCCCTGGGTGAGACTCCAGTTTTAACGCTGACACTTGACTGTGGGCAGTTAACTGAGTCCCACTGAGCTGGTTTCCAAGCTGTAAAATGTAAAATAGGCACTGCTTTATGGAGTTAATGCAGTGAGAGGGGCTGGTCCTGAGGCCCCTGGGGATAGTTCCTAGCAAAAGCTCAGGAATAATATCACTTTCCCCGTGACTCCAAAATCCCAGGATCTTAGTCTTACTTGAATATTGATGGAGTAAAACATATTCCCAAGCTATGAGACGTCTCTGAGCTCAGTCTTTCACATTAAACTGCCAACCAGACACCTCCACTCGCATGAGCCACAGACCATCTAACACTCAGTCTAGTGGTGTGTGTGTGTGTGGTTTTTCGTTTTGTTTTGTTTTGGGGGGTTTTTTTTGTTTTTTGTTTTTTTTTTGAGACGGAATCACCCAGGCTGGAGTGCAGTGGCACAATCTTGGCTCACTGCAACCTTCGCAACTTCTGCCTCCCAGATTCTAGCGATTCTCCTGCCTCAGCCTCAGAGTAGCTGGGATTACAGGTGAGCTACCACCATGCCCGGCTAATTTTTGTATTTGTAGTAGAGAGGGGTTTCACCATATTGGCCAGGTCACTCCTGAGGTCAGGTGATCCACCCACCTTGGCCTCCCAAAGTGCTCGGATCACAGGCGTGAGCCACCGCGCAGGCCAATACTCAGTCTATTTGAAACCAGTATTACCTCCTTTGTTCTCGCCCAAAGCTGTCTTATTCTCCAGCGTCCCCTATCCTGACAGCAACATCCTATCAGTTGCTAAAACACATTCTCCAGACTCTATTGACGCTCAGTTGCACTCTAAGCCCTGTGGATGCCACATTCTGAATACATTTTGAATGTGCCCACTTTTCTCTGTCTGGATGGCTGGCATCTTGCTTAGGGTGCCATCAACCTTGGCATAAGTTTCTGCATCCTATGTATGCCACCTGCCTCAAATCCTAATCCCTCCATGTTGGAATTACACTGCAGTCCAGGGTATCCTTCTAAAATGTATAGCAGATTCTCTGAAAAATAATGTCTTGCTCTTAAATGTACCCCTAAGATGCTGTAAGAGCTCCTCCTTGCCTGTGGATTAAATCCCAAATTCTTTACGCCCGAGTTGATCTTCAACCTCATCTCATAGTCCATGCCCCTTCCAGACTCTGAGGCAGTTCATGGAGCAGAACATTTAACTATTCAGAAACACCAAATCAATTTTCGCTCTGAACATGAGTGATTTTTCTAGCTTCATGGGCTCTGCATACACCACCTCAGACACCTGCCACATTCCCTTTACACCCACCTATCATTTCCTTACTACCTGATTCTTATTCATTCTCCAGATCTCAGTAAAGAAGTCACTTGCTTTCTGTTAATTTTCCTGACATCTCCACATATCCATCTCATGTTCAAGACAAAGTAGGTTCTCATGTCCTCCCATAATAAACTATCTTGTACCATCCCCATCATGGCAGAGTATGCTGTATTACAAGTTTGATGTGCAGGCTATAAGGCCCAAGTGGTGTTTGCCATTCATCATTGTGGCATATCCAGTGCAGTACTGGGGCAGACTCCTATAAGTGACCTTTTAAAAGATGCTAACATGACCTTTTAAAAGATGCAAATCTGACTTTATCACTTTCCTGCAAGACCTCTGAGCAGCTTTTGAACCTCTTTGTCTTCGTCTCCTCCAAAGACACCATCCAGCTCCCTGTGCAGCCTCAGGCCTCAGTGACTTAGCCCCCGCTTTTCTAACTACTTCTACTCTCATCCTCCATTCATCTCTGGTACAAAGTTCTTTTCTGACACAAGGTCTTTGCTTATGTGGTCTCCCCTCCCCCTCTCTGGATTTCTTTCCTTGACAAACTACAAATCATCATTTAGGTCTCAGCTTAAATGCCACTTCCTGAAAAATGACTTTGCTGAGAGCCTCCATTGGGCCTCTCAGTTCTAAAAACCCCGCACCTTCCCATGTCTGTGTGTTCCCCGATGTGCTCTTCCCGATTAGACAGCAGGGCCCCCGAGGGCTGAATTTTCTTCACTGCTATCACACCGACACCTAAGAACTTGCCCCAAAATCTGTTTGTCAAATGGAAGAATAAATCAGTAAGGCAAATATCTGATCAGTGATTTGATCATAAAAAATACAGTATATAATGAATACCTAGAAGTTTATTATACTTAAACAGGGCCGTCTCTGAGATGGACTAACTTCACTACAAGTTACATGTTTTCAAAAAATAATATGACATATAATTCACATATTTAATGACAGTGTTACATCTATACTTCCATTTATGTGGCATATTGTAGAAAGAGCGAGTTTTATTATCCAGATTATCTAATAAGGAAATGGTGTTTAAATGCTGATACGGTTTGGCTGTGTCCCCAGTGATTCAAAGACCAAAAGAGTTTAAATAAAAGTAATACCAAAGGAAGTAAATAGAAAAGAGGAGGGACTTTGTGAGAAACATTTTAAATGGTCCATTTTCAAGGCTTGATAAATCTAAGTACTGGAAGCCAGCCTGCAAATTTAACAAACCGCACAGCTGATGCACCTAGAAGGCCACAGTAAGCAAAGAGAATGAAAAGGAGGGGTCAGCCCATAAAAGGGAAAAAAGTTTCATTATTAGGAAATTGAAACTTAAGCGGGAAAGAGGACCTGGATATAACATTATGAAGGGGATAATGAAACTTAGGTGATGTTCAGGAAAATTGTAACCCCATAGTACTCAACCAATGAGGAACTTGGGGAGGGACTTGCATACTAGAAGGTAAATTACTTGTTGTGACTGCCCCAGATGTACCTGCCTTATTGCAAGACCATTATTAAATCTCACTTTTACTGTTCTTTATGCCTCTAAGTCCATTCTTTGGGTTTGGATGGATGAGTAGGTTTCTCACACCCACCCAAATCTCATCTTGAATTTCTATGTGTTGTAGGGGAGGGACCTGATGGAAGGTAATTGAATCATGCAGGCAGGTATTTCCCATGCTGTCCTCATGATAGTAAGTAAGTCTCACAAGATCTGATAGCTTTATAAGGTGGAGTTCTCCTGCACAAGCTCTCTCTCTGTTTGCCTGCTGCCATCCATGTAAGATGTGACTTGCTCCTCTTTACCTTCCACTATGATTGTGAGACCTCCCCAGCCATGTGGAACTGTAAGTTCATTAAACCTGTTTCTTTTGTAAATTTCCCAGTCTCAGTTATGTCTTTATTAGCAGCATGAAAACAGACTAATACAAATGCCTTATATAACTTTGCAGTAGCTGCATGTATGAATGAAAGGCTGGAATGGTGTCTCTTGCACACAGATGGTATTAACTTCAACTGTGTCAAACAAAAAGTTGTTTGATAGTTACTTAACAGTCATCACATTTTCTACTATACCTTTGAGAATAAGCCACTGATTCAATTTATCTAAAATTATGATGTTAAAGTAATTTTTGAAGTTTGTTTTTACATATATCTGATTTTTGTATTTTACGAAGTTAATTGCTTTTAACTTCACTGTTCTTAAAATCACTCTGCCTCCTTTGCATTATGGTATAAAAATAGAATAATCTTTATCCTATTGATTTCTAAATGCTTGATGTCTGCTCTCCTTCTCTTTAAAACCCAATCTGATAATGTGGATTTAACATGCCTACCTTCAACATTTTGTTATTTGTACCAAGTTATTTCATAGTATTATTTTTTAAATTATATACCTTATAAGTCAGGTTTGGACTTTTACTCCTGGTTGGGAATTCTTAAATAAAATAAAAAGTGATTAGTTGTCAAGGTTATTCAAGCATAGCTAAGAAAATTTGGCCCATAGTTCTTCCCTCTTGTTGCTATAAGATCTGTGTTTTATCCATCAAGAAGAAGCCTTTCTCATTTTCAATCTATGAGTCATGATTAAGGAATTAAAAGAAGAACACCCAATGTCCCTGTTCAAGAGGAATTATCAGGGTTAAGTCAAATTCTTTTTTTTTTTTTTTTTTTTGAGATGGAGTCCTGCTCTGTTGCCCAGGCTGGAGTGCAGTGGCGCAGTCTCGGCTCACTGCAATCTTCAAACTACTTTCTATGACTTGATTTTTTTTTTAATTCTTTTTTTTAATTTTTATTTTTCTTATTATTATACTTTAAGTTCTAGGGTACATGTGCATAACGTGCAGGTTTGTTACATATGTATACTTGTGCCATGTTGCTGTGCTGCACCCATCAACTCGTCAGCACCCATCAACTCGTCATTTACATCAGCTATAACTCCCAATGCAATCCCTCCCCCCTCCCCCCTCCCCATGATAGGCCCCGGTGTGTGATGTTCCCCTTCCCGAGTCCAAGTGATCTCATTGTTCAGTTCCCACCTATGAGTGAGAACATGCGGTGTTTGGTTTTCTGTTCTTGTGATAGTTTGCTAAGAATGATGGTTTCCAGCTGCATCCATGTCCCTACAAAGGACACAAACTCATCCTTTTTTATGGCTGCATAGTATTCCATGGTGTATATGTGCCACATTTTCTTAATCCAGTCTGTCACTGATGGACATTTGGGTTGATTCCATATGACTTGATTTTATTTGGTGTTTGGAACACAATCTATTTCTAAAATTTGTGGGGACAGTTCCATCTTTTTGTTTCTGTGTTTGCATTTCCATCTCACTTCCTTAAATTAATTTTCAAGTAGTTTCAAATAACTACTTGCAAAGTAGTCACTAGCTGTTTTCAGTCTATTCATGATTTGACGTGGTAATTTCTTCCTATCACTCTACCTCTTCTGCATTGCTGAGTGAAGGAAACAATGATCAACCTAAAGCATGTGGAAAGCAAAATAAATAGAGACTGAGAGAAAAACAGCAAATTTTACTTGTGTATTTAATTTTTTCTTCCTTTCTATGACTTGATTTTATTTGGTGTTTGGAACACAATCTATTTCTAAAATTTGTGGGGACAGTTCCATCTTTTTGTTTCTGTGTTTGCATTTCCATTTCACTTCCTTAAATTAATTTTCTTCCATAATATATCATGTTAACACATATCTAGGTTTTGTGATCACACATTAACACACACAAAGACACACACAGCTCTTCTTGAAGTCTACACACCATTTACACCATTTCTCTGGACTGCTGAGACTATTATAAGATGATTGTTTACTTTACATTGAGGGATTAATTTTTGAAGACATATGAATTGAAACAAAGGTCAGTGGACCAATTCAGTATATTGCAAAGTTGTTTATTATAATGAGATTATCATCAGGGCTTTAAACTTTTTAGTCCATGAGGAACAATTAATGGCACTCCAAATTTACTCTGAATAAATTAATATTTGTAATACTTTATATATCTTTTGCCCTCCCCAAAATAAAATAATATAGTATTAAATCAACTCAAGAGAAAATTTTAGAAAATTTTATAGTAGACAGAATTCTAAGATACCTCCTCTCACTGCCTATGGCCAAGATTCTCTACCCTATTATATACACACCTACGTCCAGTTTTTCAAACACTAATATAGATACTGCTGTGAAGAGATTTTGCAGATGTAATTAAGGTCCTGATTCATTGATAAGGAGGTTATCTGGATGTACCCTAACATGGGGAGAAGTTTCTTATCATATGAACCCTTACAAAGCAGAAAATTTTCTCCAGCTGATGTCAAAAGAGGAAGTCAGAGATTCAAAACACAAAGAATTTGACATGCTATTGCAGTTTTGAAGGAATACAGTATCCTCTAGGATGTGACAGTGGCCTCAGTGGACAGCCTGTGAGCAAACAGGAATTGGATTCTCTTAATTGTGCTGATAAACTGGAAGCAGATTCTCCCTTGCTCAATCCTCCAAATGAAAACAGCCCACAGCAGCTTGATTTCAGCTTTGTGAGACGATGAGCAAAGAACCCAAACAAGCCATACCAGATTTCTTTTTTTTTTTTGAGACGGAGTTTTGCTCCTGTTGCCCAGGCTGGAGTACAATGACACGATCTCGGCTCACGGCAGCCTCCACCTCCTGGGTTCAAGCAATTCTCCTGCCTCAGCCTCCCAAGTACCTGGGATTACAGGCACCCGCCACCATATCCGACTGCTTTCTGTATTTTTAGTAGAGATGGGGTTTCACCACTTTGGCCAGGCTGGTCTTGAACTCCTGACCTCAGGTGATCCACCCACCTCAACCTCCCAAAGTGCTAGGATTACAGGCATGAGCCACTGCACGTGGCCTCACCACTGCACGTGGCCTCACCACACCAGATTTCTATCCTACAAAACTATGAATTCATAAATGGCTTAGTTGGAACCTGCTAAATTTGTAGTAATTGGCAGTACAGCAACAGAAAACAAAGACAGATTTTATAATTGAGACTAGGAGTGGATTCATAATTAGGCAGTGGAAAGAAGACAGAAGAAAATGAGGAATATGACTCAGAAACCCTAAGTTACCTCAGACAATGCCTAAATTGTTGTGCCCAGACAACTGATCTACAAAAACTGTAAGAAAATAGATTTGTATTATTTTAAGCAGCTGAGTTAGTGGTAATTCATTATGCAGCAAAAGAAAACGAGGACAGCATCCATAATATGTGAGACTAATTCTTCATTGTAACATGAAGCATTTCATGCTACAAAGTACTCAGATGCTGGACAAATTATGACATATAAATCTTAAAAGAGATTGATGAGCTTCCAATCCAGTAATTATAAGCTCCACCCACCCACTCACTATAGGGATTTGATATGGTTTGGCTGTGTCCCTACCCAAATCTCATCTTGAATTCCCACATTTTATGGGAGGGACCTGATAGGAGGTAATTGAATCATGGGAGCAAGTCTTTCCCATGCTGTTCTCGTGATAGTGAATAAGTCTTACAAGATCTGATGGTTTTAAAAAGAGGAGGTCCTCATGGACACAGGGAGGGGAACATCACATACCAGGGCCTATCGGTGGTAAGGGGCAAGGGGAGGGAGAACATTAGGACAAATACCTAATGCATGCAGGGCTTAAAAAACTAGATGACAGGTTGATAGGTGAAGCCAAACATCATGGCACATGTATACCTTTGTAACAAACCTGCATGTTCTGTACATGTATCCCAGAACTTAAAATAAAATAAAAAATAAACAAATAAATACATATACATATATGCACAACAAAAATAAAATAAAAATAAAAAGAGGAGTTCCACTGTACAAGCTCTCTCTCTTTTTGCCTGCTGCCATCCATGTAAGATGTGACTTGCTCCTCCTTGTTTTCTGCCCCGATTGTGAGGCCTCCCCAGTCACAAGGAACTGTAAGTCCAATAAACCTCTTTCTTTTGTAAATTGCCCAGTCTTGGGTATGTCTTTATCAGCAGCATGAAAACAGACTAATACAGTAAACTGGTACCATTAGAGGGGGGTGCTGCTGAAAAGACACCCAAAAATGCAGAAGCAACTTTGGAACTGGGTAAAAGGCAGAGGTTGGAACAGTTTATAGGGCTCAGAAGACAGGAAAATGTGGGAAAGTTTGGAACTTCCCAGAGACTTGTTGAATGGCTTTGGCAAAAATGCTGATAGTGATATGAACAATAAGGGCCAGGCCTGAGGTGGTCTCAGATGGAGATGAGGAACTTGTTGGGAACCAGAGCAAAGGTGACTCTTGTTATATTTTAGCAAAGAGACTGGCAGCATTTTGCCCCTGCCCTAGAGATTTGTCGAACTTTGAACTTGACAGAGATGATTTAGGGTATCTGACAGAAGAAATTTCTCTTTTTTTCTGTTAAAAGTCAGAAGTGTTTTGTCTTGTGTTAATATCACATCAGCTTTACAGGGTTACAATCATCTTAAATATTTCTGAAGTTTAAATACAATCTGCATGATAATGTTATTTTAAAATGTAAACTTTCAGTGTTATTTTAAATTTCAAAATCACACCTTTTTTTTTTGGTCTCTTTTTTTTTTTGTTTTTTTTTTTTTTTCCTTTTAATACCTGAATGTTCTGCAAAAACTGAAATGAAATTGTTACAGCCACCCTGCTGCAGCCAGGGTGAGACAGGTTGGGCCCAGCCAGAGGTAGAGAGTTGTTTTATGTCTTTTTATTTATTTATTTTTTAAGTTTATTTTTTTTTCTCCTATTACCTAAGTTTCAGGTGTGGTCCCCACGCTGTCCTACAAACTCCAGAAAAACTGAAATTTCACACGTCATGAATGAAAGGCTGAGTTTACGTTTGCCAAGAAAAAAAAATGCAAAAGTACAATTAGGGGGAAAAAAGGGACAAAGTGGGTAAACAAAATGATAAAAGAAAGGAAATTCAACTGTACAGATGCATGACCCTAAACAAGGACCCCGGCTGTCCCCAGTGCCTCGTGCCCACCCTCCTGCCTGTCCTGACAGCCACTTATGGGTCCCACCAAAGGTTCCAGAAGCTGCCTGTCCCCCAACATCTCAGCAGGGGGAGCCCCCCTTGGCCTTCAGTGTGGGGTCCCCACCCAGTACACGGCTAGGCCACAGGGCCCCAAGTGAACTCGAACCCGTCCAGGGTCCTTGTGGCTGAGGGAGCTGCCTGACCCCATCCCAATCTGCATAAGGGGGGATGCTGAGCTGCACCCCAAAAAGCGACCCCGACTTTAAACCCCTACTGACAGGCAGTGGTGGGAGATGGGCATGGCTGGGGTTGAACGGGGCCACCTGAGGCAGGGAGGAACCTCCGGAGACCATGGTTTCCTACCCAGTACCCAGGACCAGGCCCCACAGAACCCCTGTGACCCCCTCCCATTTCCGCGGCCACTGCCTTCAGTGACTTCCTTCTCCTGGTGTCGGCCAGGCTGCCCGGGACCCAGCCCCGTGCCCACCACCCGCCCCCCCGCCTGTCCCTACAATCATCGTTGTTAACAGCAGGCCCAAGTCCCCTGAGTTAGAATCCAGTTCCACCCACCGCCGGGAGGCCGGATCGCCCACACAGACACGACGCACAGGATTCCCAACACACACGTGCACACCGACGTGCAACACACGCAGCCCGAGAGACACCACCCAGCCTGCGGCCCTGCGCTGCCCCTCCCCAGGCACCGAGGTGGGCGGGTGCAAGGGGGGCCCGTGGCCCCCTCCAGGGCCGCCAGATGCAGCGGGCAGCCAGGCCCCAGTGGCTGCTGCAGACCCTGGTGCGCAGGGTTTGAGGCACCCCAGGGACTCAGGCACCCCAGGGACTCAGATTTTGGCATCAAAAGTCAGACCTGAGGCAGACAGAGATAGGCAGCAGGCTCTTCCCCCAGCGCGGGACCCAGGCACAGGGCAGGGGTCCTGGGGAGAGGAGCCCTGGAGGCCGGGGGCGGAGGCGGACAGGGTCCAGGCTGTTCTGCGAGTGGGGCCCGATTGCGTCTTGGGGCGGAAAGACACCCCCTTCCCGGGGTGATTGTGCTGCTACGGTGCCAGCCCCGGGAAGGGGCAGGGAGAACCCAGATGCCCACCACTCGCTCCTGGAAAGGGGGTGTGTGTCAACGGCCCTGAGATCCCAGAAGAAAGTGGGGTCCCCTCCCTAAAGACAAAGGAAAGTGAAAGTCCCCTCCCACAGCCCGACGGGAAAGTGAAGCTAGACTCGGGCTCAGAAGCCCCCAGCCCCCTCCCCCTGGGGTCTCCAAGGCAATGCGGACGGGGGGCAACTGGGAGTCCGGGGAGCTGGGGAGTCCCCTTCCTCACTGATCCCCCATGCCTGTGACCTAACAGGGCTCCCAGGGCCCAATTAGAGACCCAGGCTTACCCTGGGAATAGCTGAGTTAATCCCCACCCGACCCCAAGAGAAATGAAAGCCCAGAGCTGCCCTGTAGGACCCCACAGCCCACCCGACACCACGCGGGTCCAACAAGATCCTTAGACCCTGCCGGGCGTTTCAGACCCACGCCTTTCTGCTCCAGCAGCCCCAGCCAAAGTAACCCCCAGCTCGGCTGCCGTGACCCCACCTTCTCCTAGCCTGGGGGAGGGGCACTGACCCACAGGGTGCGGGGGCAGCCTCCCTTCTCAGCCTCGATTTAGTCACCACAGAACTCGGGGAGCTCGCAGCCCCGGCGCAAAAGGGGTCGGGAGAAGAGGAAGAGATAGAGCCAGGACAATGTTGGGGTGTGGCGGGGTGTTCAGTGCCCCGGTGCCCCGAAATCTTCACCCTGAGCTAGGTCCGGCTTCACCCCCACTCCCCAGTATTGATAGTTCCCAAAAGCAGCCCTTTAGGGCAAGAGAAGAATCCCAATGAGACGGCCACTTTCATCCCTGAGACAGGAGCCTGGGGGCTGTGACAAGAACCACCCCTGCACCCCAGGCCCCAGGCCCTTTTTCCAGCACTTGCTACTTTTTAGATAAGATTTCCCGGGGAGGTGACTCACAACTGTAATCCCAGCACTTTGGGAGGCTGAGGAGGGCGGATCACCTGAGGTCAGGAGTTTGAGACCATCCTAGCCAACATGGCGAAACTCGGTCTCTACTAAAAATACAAAAATTATCTGGGCGTGGTGGCGGGTGCCTGTATCCCAGCTACTCGGGAGGCTGAGGCAGGAGAATGCTTGAACCCAGGAGGTGGAGGTTGCAGTGAGCAGAGATGCGGCCATGGCACTCCAGCCTGGGTGACAAGAGCGAGACTCCATCTCAAAACAAAACAAAGAAACAGAAAAAAGAAGAGCTAATGAGGAAATTAAAAGAATTGTAAGAATCTATTTAGCTTAGTTATTCAAATTAGTTTGATAATCTTAATAAAGTATATAATTTTCCAAGAAAATATAATTTAACAAAATGAATCCTATAAAAAATAGGACTTCCTATGCAAAAGACAAAGAAAAATGTCAGTCCTTCAGAATATTAGGTGGCCACTACTTTCTTTCTTTTTTTTTTTTTTTTTTTGAGACGGAGTCTCGCTCTGTCACCCAGGCTGGAGTGCAGTGGCATGATATCTGCTCACTGCAAGCTCCGCCTCCCGGGTTCACGCCATTCTCCTGCCTCAGCCTCCCGACTGGCTGGGACCACAGGCGCCTGTCACCATGCCCAGCTCATTTTTTGTATTTTTAGTAGAGACGGGGTTTCATCGTATTAGCCAGGATGGTCTCCATCTCCTGACCGCGTGATCCGCCCGCCTGGGCCTCCCAAAGTGCTGGGATTACAGGCGTGAGCCACTGCACCGGGCCAAGTGGCCACTACTTTTTAAGAGAATTGTATTAAAGAGAGGTTAATTCTAGTGCAGTCTATACTGCTCCGAAGAATTGAAAACTGATAAAAGCTTTCTAATTCATTTTATGAAATGAGTACAACATTAAAGTTAAATTACTTTTAAAAGATTAAATACAAAAAGTAAAATTACAGTTACAATCTCAGTTAACTACGCAAAAAATTCTAATGAAATAGAAATAGCTAATTAGCAGAATCTGCTTCATGATCGCTGCTTTTAGTCTAGTAATGGTTGGATAGTCATGTTAAAATATGTGGAATAAGGTTCCATTTTTATTTGCAATCGATCAAAATCGCAATGGAGGAAAAGTCAAGGCCTTGTCTAAAGGACAAAAGAAATTTTATGATATTGTTCTGTGTCTCAATTACCTGTTTACCCTTTATACAATAAGGGCAGAAAGGGGTGATACCTTTCTAAAGTTCCCCATCAGAAAGGTCACAACCAGCACTCCTATAACAAAAGGCAGTTTAAAGGAAAGTATAGCAAATCAATTTAACCAAAGTTTTGCATGTCAGAAGAACCTTCAAAAATGAAGAACCAAAGACACAGGGAAAATCGTCTATTTTTATACCTAGGCTTCATGAAGAAGGGACAGCCATGTGGAAATCTGATTGGACAAAAAGGAATGATCTCGTGGTAATAGATTGAGAAAGAACCCAGCAAGACCTGTCTTCTTGGCCTCTCCGCTGCTTTTCTTTCTCCTGCTGTGGGACAGACAGTCTTCAAGGGAGAAGGAAAAGAACAACTTTTCTAGGTTTTATGATTTGCTTTGGGGAAGAGGGGCTCTAGTTTCTGTGACTTGCCTTGGGGAAAAGGAATTCCGGTTTCAGCTTCAGAGTAATGAGAGGGGAGGGAGACAGGAGGGCAGGAGAAGGTCAGAGACCTTGCCCTTGCTTCTGAGGCCTCCAGTCTCCTTTAGTTCAAAGTATTCAGCAGGCCAAGGTGCCATCTGTTGGAATATTGTGTTCTGAACCCCAACAACATCACTTCGGAAGATTGGAATGGCAGATATTATATGCCATGGAGGATAAATATTGCTGTTACAATCTAACAGTAATACTAACCAAGATGAAAAAGAGAAAAGAACATACCAAAATAATTTACAATATCTCAAAATAAACATTTTATAATTAGCTAAATTATAAAAATAGTTCTCATATAAAAACCTTACTATTCTAAGATACTCATAACACAAAGATAACTGTATTGCCATAAATGTGACAATATTGAAGGCCCTGCTCCAATTGCTCTTATGTTATTATGATTAGTAATCACTTTTAAAAATCACTTATATTTGACATAGAGATTTTTTTCTACTTTGCCTAATTGTTCTGTAGTGTATGAGGAGAAACTGTTCAATCAACAAATTATTTAGATGTAATTTGATGCTTACTCATTGTGTACTCGGTAAATGAATTTTTAGAAGTACATTAACAAGATGTGAGAAAATCAACACATTAAATTTTAGAAAGAAAACTACACAAAATAGACACGATTTTTAAAATCATGAATGTAAATATTTTACATTATATATGATAGATAATGTGAATGAAATTCATACCCATAGATTCAAATGTTTGTGACTTTTAAAATCAATTTAAACAAATTGAGAAAATGCATAATGCCATTATATTGACTTAGAACATGTCAGTTGCAAAATAGCTTCATATTTTATTTGCTTTCTCTGGCATCTATACAAATGCATACTTAAAGGACAATTACCTTTCCTTTTCCTTTTTTATTTCTGAAGTATTAAAGACAATGGGAGATTTTTCTGGGTAATATGAGCTTCTTTGTACATGTTTTTCAGGATGCCACTGATGCTGACAGCTATTCTTTTAAAATACTGATATTCAACATGACAATGCATGTGACCTGACAAGGAATTGAGAAGCTGAAAGTACGGTGACATGGTTATGACAGGGCTGCAAAGGACATGACTTGCAATGTAATTTCAAAGCTTTCTCTAAAAATTGTTGGGAGCAAGCCCCCCAAAATTCGTCCATAAAACTGGCCCCAAAAACTGGCCATAAACAAAATCTCTGTGGCACTGTAACATGTTCATAATGGCCCTAACGTCCAAGCTGGAAGGTTGTGGGTTTACGGGAATGAGGGCAAGGAACACCTGGCCTGCCCAGGGTGGAAAACCACCTAAAGGCGTTCTTAAGCCACAAACAAAAGCATGAGCGATCTGTGTCTTTAAGGGCGTGTTCCTGCTGCAGTTAACTAGCCCAACCTATTCCTTTAATTCAGCCCATCCCTTCATTTCCCATAAGGGATACTTTTAGTTAATTTAATATCTATAGAAACAATGCTAATGACTGGTTTGCTGTTAATAAGTATGTGGGTAAATCTCTGTTTGGGGCTCTCAGCTCTGAAGGCTGTGAGACCCCTGATTTCCCACTTCACACCTCTATATTTCTGTGTGACTTTAATTCCTCTAGTGCCACTGGGTTAGGGTCTCCCTGACCAAGCTGGTCTCAGCAAAAAAATGAGTTGAAAAACACAAAATGAATTAGCCTTTTACTCAGCCAAAATGAGTATCTCTTTACTTCAGATACCTAGTTTGTATTGGAAGTGGTTTTTGAAGATTCTGAAGCGTGTGTGTGTGTGTGTGTGTGTGTGTGTGTGTGTGTGTGTGTGTGAGAGAGAGAGAGACAGAGAGAGAAACTGTGACTCTGCTCAGGGGTTACAAATCATTAACCTTGAGTAGCGTATTTTCTTTATTCTTTGCAACTAGCTGAAGGATATCATAACTTTCCAGTATTATCATTTACATAAAAGTTGTCTTGAAATAAATAAAGAGATGCAGCAGACATTGACCAAAGGTTTTGATTATCATATGTTTTTACGAAAAGAAACAAACTGGACATTTATTTGTTTTCATAACGATATGTGTAAGATTGGAGCAGTAAGGAGTAGAGTATAAGACAAACTTCCGGTTGGTACATTTTAGAAAAATGTTAGCTAACAATGGAATTCAACATATTAACCTCTGATACCAAAAGGGAATTCCATTTCTGGTGGTATGTTTTTCCTCAGGTGAATAGGCCAGAGATACCCTCATACTAAAAATGTACATGTGTGTATAAATAAAGCTTCATATATTTTAAACACATTTTCAGCATCATATTTATACTTGCAGATACTTTTCACTGTCTTTCTAGGATCTACTGAAGTGTTTAGTTTTGATGAACGAAAGTCTATGGGTTTGATCAGAAGCCCACGAGTCCAATCAAAGGTATTATTTATTTGAAATTTAAAAACCATGCAAGCAATTTCAAGCATGTAAATTAACTAGGATTTTAGGACAACCTCTGAGTGGAGAAACACAGGAAAACTAGGTTATCAGAAATTCATAGGAGATCCTCCTGAGGCAGAAGTAAAACTATAGTTGAGGAGAGATAGAAGTCATCATCCCAGATTAATTTGCTTGCACTTCGAAATTATGGAAAGAAGAAAAGTCCGTGTGCAAGGATCTTTTTCTTTTCCCTTTTATCTAATTTTTAAAAATTGGGATAAAAACATGAGAGCTACCCTCTTAAATTTTTAGGAATACAACATAGTGTTCTTAACTACAGGCACAATATTGTACATAGTAGATCTCTAGGACTTATTCATCTTGCACACCTGAAGCTTTATACCTGTTAAACAGTAACTCCCTATTTCCCACTTCTCCCAGCGCCTGGTAACCCATTGCACTCTGTGCTTCTGTGAATGGGGTTATTTTATATTGGACATATAATAATGGACTCACACTGTATTTTCCTTTTGGCTTATTTCGCTTAGCATAATGTCATCAAGGTTCATCCATGTTGCCACATATGGAAGGATTTCATTCCAGACAACAATACTTTGTTGTAAGTATATGCCACATTTTCCTTATTTGTTCATATGTCGATGGGTTTTTATGCAACTTCTACATCTTGGCTATTGTGAGTACTGCTGCAGTGAACATGACAGTTCAAATGTATCTTCAATATCTTGATTTTAATTTTTTGAATAAATACCAAGTGTGGGATTGCTGGATCATATGATAGTTCTATTTTTAATGTTTTTGAGGAGCCTCCATACTGTTTTCTATAGTGGCTGAACCATTGTACATTCCCACCAATAATGTACAAGGATTCCAATTTCTCCACATCTTTGCTAACACTTGTTATCTTTTTGTTGTTGTTTTAACAACAGCCATCCTAACCAGTGGGAAGTGATATCTCATTATGGTTTTGATTTGCATTTCTCTGATGATTAGTGACATTGAGTATTTTTCATATGTGTGTTGGCTACTTGGATATTGTTTTAGAGAAGTGTCAATCCAAATACTGTACACCTTTGAAACCCCATCTCTACTAAAAATACAAAAAATTAGCCAGGCGTGGTGGCAGGCGCCTGTAGTCCCAGCTACTTGGGAGGCTGAGGCAGGAGAATGGCGTGAACCCAGGAGGCAGAGCTTGCCGTGAGCCAAGATCTCACCACCGCACTCCAGCCTGGGTAACAGAGTGAGACTCCATCTCAAAAAAAGAAAAAAAAAATCTGGTTATTTGTTTCTGGCTATTCAGTTGTAGGGTTTCCTTATATATGTTGGATATTAACGCCTTATTAGATAAATAGTTTGCAAATATTTTCTCCTATTTTATAGGTTGCCTTTTCAATCTGCTAATTGTTTCCTTTGCTGTCATAAAGCCCGAACCCTTTCTGGTTTTGCTCTACAGATATCTTGTCATTATGAATCTTCTTAAATGATTTCATCTTTACATGTACAACAAAAATTAATGAGAATTGTTAAAAACACCTGGGCATGGTGGCTCATGCCTGTAATCCCAGCATTTTGAGAGGTCAAGGTGGGTGGATCACAAGGTCAGGAGTTCGAGACCAGACTGACCAACATGGTGAAACCCCATCTCTACTAAAAATACAAAATTAACCGGGCATAGTAGCGTGCACCTGTAATCCCAGCTACTCAGGAGGCTGAGGCAGGAGAATCGCTTTAACTCGGGAGGCGGAAGTTGCAGTGAGCTGACATCACGCCATTGCACTCCAGCCTGGGCGACAGAGTGAGACTCCATCTCAAAAAAAAAAAAAAGAGAATTGTTAAAAACAAAAACCTCAGAGAGATAGGATTTTTCTCCACAGAGAACAAACCGGAGCTCATATAAACCTGGGATTAATCCAGAAAGCTCTTTTCACTCAGATAAAACTCTCAGGCAAAGCATAATTTTTGATGCATTCTTTGTCTTTGAACAATTTAAGAGTATATTATACCACATGATCTTACCTACAAGTGGAAGCTAAACATTAGGTACACATGGACACAAAGATGGAAACAATAGGTTCTGGAGAATCTGAAGGGGAGAAGAGGGAAGGGGCAAAGGGTGAAAAACTACCTACTGGGTACTATGTTCACATTTGGGTGATGGGTTTAGTTGAAGCCCAAACCTCAGCATCATGCAGTATATCCTTGTAACAAACCTGCACATGTCCCCCCTCCCTGTCCCCGCCAAATCTACCATGAAAAATAGAAATCTTTGGCAAAAAAGAGTGTATCTACAGCTCTTAAGAGCTATGTTTATCTATCTCTATTCTCTTTTGCTTTATATTTTGTTTATATTTTGACAATTTGTGAAATAAGTACATCTTTTAATGCTCTTTATATAGTACTAATGTAGCAACATAGCTACACACTGTTCTCATAAAAACAAGGACAGGAAATTTAGAGGTAGCAATAACGAGTAAAGGTAACATTTCAATGGAAACTGAGCTAAATGAGTAAAAACAATACAAATAATATGGAAAGGATTACAACAAGGTTGATAGGATATTGTGTTCAAGCCCTAGATAAACCCAACCAACTAATCTTTGAGATAGAAGTACGTAGTACAGAAGTATGTAATTGTAATTATTTTGAGAAATGCTAAACCTCAAAATAAAAAAATGTGATTTTTGCACTTGCCATAATTGAAAATTTGTTTTTCCTCTCTTTTTGACAACATTCTATCACCCTCGCCTGCAACCAAAATGACCCTCACCCTGGAAGCCAGCACTGGGATTCCATCATCGAGCTCCTTGACATGCAGGTCGGCTTTACTGTGGACAAACACAATCATCATTTGCAGACAAAAGGAGAATCCAGTTATTTGATCTTAATTATAAGATGTGACAATTACATCTCCAATATTACAGATTTTATGTCATAAATTGCTCTGGGGCACTGCAACCTGGCAAGTCCTCCTGAGAGGCCCATCTAGCCTGCTGCCCAGGCCACAGCCAACCTTGCCACCAGCCTATTCATCAGTACATAGAACAACTATTGATAATTGTCCTCCAGTTGAAAGAACATGCCTGAAGTTGTCAATTGTGTTTATATATTTTAGGTAGGTAGGTAAAGAAAAGTTCTTGTTGTTGGTGAATCACAGACAATTGTTCTCTTTAGAGGAGAAGGCAACCTGGGTAGTGGAGAGGAGAACATTGTTTTCATTGTTGTGTACCCGGGGCCCAGCATAGAGCCAAGAAAATAGCATCAGATAAATTATTGTTGAATTCAGTTATCATGAGATTCCTTTGCTAATGCTGAGAAGTAGAGAAGGTAGAGAAGATAGAATTTTATGCATAGGGCTGGTACAAAGATCCTCTGAGCTCTGGGGGAGGTACAAGCAAATTGTGGAAAAGTGAGACCAGAACTTCATTGTAAACAAAAGTTGTCATTATGCAGATAAAATCTTTCATAATCTCTCTGAGCTGCCCTCAGAAGGACAGGTGAAAAGTCTGTCTGGACATGGTAATGACTTATTTTCTCCTCTCTAGTGGTTAACCTTTCCTGGTTATATGATTAGAGAGGAAGTTTTAAAACAACTGCATTTCTTTGTGTCAATTTGACTGGGCTAAATTAAAACAAACAAAAACACTGCATTTCTTCTGGAGAAACCGCCCTTGATCAGACTCGATCAGATAAGAGGTAACTTCAGCAAAAGCCCCTCCTTTCTTGCTTCCTTGCTTCAGGAAAGAAAGAGGATGGTGGGTGATATGGCTTGGCTATGTCCCCACACAAATCTCATCTTGAATTGCAGCTCCCATAATTCCCACATGTTGTGGGAGGGACCCAGTAGGAGATAGTTGAATCATGGAGGCTCTTACCCCCATATTGTTCTCCTGGAACAGACTAAGTCTTATGAGATCTGATGTTTTTATAAGGGGAAAACTCTTTCACTTGATTCTCATTCTTTCTTGTCTGCCGCCAGGTAAGATGTGCCTTTTGCCTTCCACTGTGATTATGAGGCCTTCC
This sequence comes from Macaca fascicularis, assembly GCF_037993035.2. Classification (NCBI taxonomy): domain Eukaryota; kingdom Metazoa; phylum Chordata; class Mammalia; order Primates; family Cercopithecidae; genus Macaca; species Macaca fascicularis. The sequence goes on along the minus strand of NC_088389.1, from coordinate 125,168,233 downwards.
CAGCCATGTGGAACTGAGTCCATTAACCCTCTTTTTCTTTATAAATAACTCAGTCTTGGGTATGTCTTTATCAGCAGCATGAGAACAGACTAACACAGTAAGGCGGGGTTAGGGGACTGATGATGTTAGAGATGTTGGTCCTGAGGCTTACTTCTGAGGCCTTTCAATTTTATTTAATTCAAAGCACTCAACATGTCAAAGTGCCATTTTTGAGGATATGGTTCTCAGAGCTCCAACAAGTACTAAATGATTTAGCAAGTACTAAATTGTTGCTCCTTGGGAAAATGTAAGGGGACGTTTTTGTGAGCCTCTGGCTGCAACATTTTCGTCAAATGATCAAGACATACTCTTGTTTTCTATGTGTTTCTGTTTAAAGACACCTTATTTAATATATAAAATGTATTCATCAGCATCGAAATGATAGCCAATGGCACTACAGGTCATATCTGAACAAAGTTTTTCTTACATGTGTCTCCATAACGCACATCACGGCCTTTTTGTGCTTTGAGAGCACTTCAGCACTATGCTTGGGGGCCATTGCGAACAACAAAATCACCAAAAAAGCACAAAAATATGAAAACCACGGCACTAAATGGATTGTGCAAAGGACACTTGATTTTAGTATGAGAGCTGAAACAAGAAGGCAGAGCATGGTTTTGTTCAGCGTCAGCTGGGTATGTGCAAGCTGGGAAAGGGAAATTTTTGGCCGGTCTGTGTATGACAACAAAGGTGCTGTGAGTGTGAATTTTGGGGTTACAAGTAAATTTAAGCAGGTGGGTGAATTTGCAAATACAAATACATTTTAGCAAGAAGGTGGATTTGAAAATACAAAATCCATGAATAATGAGAATTGACATTCTGTGGGAGTTTTATTGAATGTGAAGTGTAAAATCTATTTTCTAACTATTCACAACTACTTATGAACAATGAATTCACTTCCAAATATGTTTTTGTAAAGAGTGTGTATATATTGAGGGGGTGCGCCTGGAAGTGCTGAGTAAAACCTCCATTTGGGTGTTATTGTCACCTGACATTTCAGCCCCACTTTTGGGTTACATCATATAATCTTAAGAATTTAAAAGAATCTAATTAAAATATTTGTATGTTAAAGTCCATTTGAGGACATTTTAGGAGTAAGAGTGTGTCTGGATTTAAAATGTCATAATTCTTGGCTTGGATTATTATAGTCATCTATTACCATATTTAGAATAATAGCTATGACAAGCTTCTGCAAGTAGGTCATGTTGGTGCTAATTGCTTATCCCCAAATATCACCAACATAATGTGTTGATGAGACAAAGCTGATTGCTTATTTATTGCAAAGTGTTTTTTTGTTTTTGTTTTTGTTTTTGTTTTTTGAGACAAAGTTTCTCTCTTGTTGCCTAGGCTGGAGTGCAGTGGTGTGATCTCGGCTCACTGCAACCTCCGCCTCCCAGGTTCAAGCAATTCTCCTGCCTCAGCTTCACAAGTAGCTGGGATTGCAGGCATGTGTCACCACACCTGGTTAATTTTTTGTATTTTTAGTAGAGATGGGATTTCACCATGTTGGCCATGCTAGTCTCGAACTCCTGACCTCAGGTGATCTACCCGCCTCAGCCTCCCAAAGTGCTGGGTTATAGGTGTGAGCCACCGCACCCGGCTTATTGCAAAGTTTTTTCTTTACCAATGTGGCAGGAAAATAATTGACCTCCCAAAGATGTCCACACACTCATCTCTGGAATATGTGAATATGTGAACTTACATGAAAAATGTAAATTAAGACCACAGATGGAATTAAAGTTGTTAACTCACTTTGAAATAAGGAGATTATCCTGGATTATCCAGATGGGGCTAACCACAAATTCTTAAAAGTGGAAGAGGGAGGCAGAAGAGAAAGAACCAAAGAGATGGCAGCATGAGAAGGCCTCCCAGCCTATCACCGCTGACTGTGAAGATGGAGGAAGAGGCCAGGAACTGAGGACAGCAGGCAGCCTCTAGATTCTAGAAAAGTCAAAGACACAGGAGCCAAGAGCCTGCAGGAAGAACCTCTACCCTGCTGATGCCTGGGTTTTAGGTCAGTGAGACCCACGTTGAACTTCTGACCAAGAGGACTGTAGGATAACAAGTCTGGATTGTTTACAACACTGTTTGTGGTAATTTGTTACAGCGGCAATAGAAAATACACCGTGGCAAGGGAGAGAGTGTAGCCTCTGTAAATTGCTATCAGCGTCTCAGAGGAGAGAAGGGGAGATTAGAATTTACTGAGAATTGCAAGTTTGGTTTAAGATGGGTCTCTGAAGGAGAGGATTTGATTAGAATTGTGTGAGAATCATGATACAACAGTCTGGGCTTAGCGAAAATAGCGAGGTGAGGATTTGTGGGGAAGGATTCAAAGACTCAAGCTGTAAACTCGGTCTATGCCTTCCCCTGAAGAGTTGATAAAGCATTTGGGAAGTTCCTATAATGAAAAATCAAACCATTCTGGAGGTAGGACAGTCCTCAAAAAGTAATACTAATGGAACAATAGAATAATAAAATCATGTTAATATCAGTGGGAAGGTGTAGCTTCGGTTCTCAGTGTCCAGGCTGAGATGGTTCTCTTGGTTCTTGATTTAATAGCTGATCTTCTGTAGAAAAATGTACAGCTGTCACTGCCCTGCTTCCTCTGTGTATTAATTTATGACTATGATCAAAGGTACAAAAGCAATATAAGTATGATCTGGACAGAAAAAAAGAAGTATTTGGCAGCTACCTATGAAGAAAATAGAGTATTCTCATGGCTGCTTTCATTACTATCACCATGTACATTGCTGAAAGTAGAACATGAGCAGAAAACAATAATTTTCAAATTTAAAACATACTTTGCTGTCTACTTATGACATGCTAATAAGGTAACAAATTCTTATCAATCATGTTTGAAAAGGACACAAATAGAACACAGTACTTGCCATTTTAGTGACTGTCAGATTTCTTGTGACAACTGAGAATGTTAATTTTATAGTAAACTTGCCATTACTCCGTATGTAGTTCATCATGATGTCTTCTGAAGCCGTTTCAATCATGGCCTGGTGTTAAATACCTATGCAATGCTGCTTTTATCAATGCAATGCATGCAATGCCCATAAAACTCATGTCTTTTAAAACTAGTTTGTAGCAAGAAATCTTTAAGACATCACCAGTTAAGTGTGAAATAACACAGAATACTCTCTCATAATTTTTAAATCTTTAAATATTAATTTCAACATCAAACACAATTCATTGTGGTACCATATTTTTTAACATGATTAACTTGATAGCTAATACAAATCAATGTGAATGTAAATATATAAGAAATGACATAGGTAAGATAATAAACATCTGATTATTTGCTCAGCAAATATTTTCTTACCAACTTTACAAACCTCTTTTTTTTGCATTATTTTGAAACATTTACTTTTGTTAGAGTCAGTGAAGCAAGTAACATTTGAATTTGAAAATAAACTAAACTGTGATTTGTGAAACAGGTTTTCATTTCACTGTTGGCCAAGATTTTTGAAATAAATGACACATATACTGCAACCAATTAAATTTGAGATAATTTGATAATTAAATTTGAGATATGACTTTGACCAAATTTATCAAAATGTATTATAATAACTTTTTAAATAATCACATTTTTATTCATGTGCTATGTTAAATAAAAATTATGGGAGGCCATTGTTTTAGACTGATCCTGCACTAGGCCCCAGTAGATCAGACTCAACAAAAATGTAGTCACTTATGCTAAATGCCACATAATCAAACTGAAACTTTAAGAAACTAGACAGGTCCCAGAACAGAGCAGTTTTTTCTGAAGACAGGAACTTCCAGTCTACATGAGTCAGTGCAAAAAGGAACTCCCCTCTGCTTTAACCCTTACAACAAATTAACCTGGATTAACCTGATGTTAACCAATCAGCTTTTTGTCTGTTGTTTTGTTTAATTGTTCTCATTTTACAAAACCTACTGTTCTTCCATTGTCTGTGGAAGCTCTCATCCTATTTTGTAGAATGAAGGCTCCCCTGATTCATGAATCACAAATAGAAGCCAATTACATCTATAACAAAATTTGTTCTAATTTTGTCTTTTAAAAAGTTATCGTCATAGGCCAGGCACAGTGGCTCAAGGCTATAAGCCCAGCACTTGGAAGGTCAAGGTAGGCAGATTGCTTGAGCCCAGGAGTTTGAGACCAGCCTGGGCAACATGGTAAAACACAACCTCTACAAAAAATAACCAGATATGGTGGCATGTGCCTGTAGTCCCAGCTACTCCAAAGGCTGAGGTGGAAGAATCACTCGAGCCCAGGAGGTCAAGGCTGCAGTGAGCCATGATCACTACAACCTGGGCAACAGAGCAAGACTCTGTCTCAATAAACAAACAAACAAACAAAAAAAAAAACCAGTTATCATCATAAATTTTGTTTTATTAAGAAAGGGCAACTTAACACTTTCTTAGCTCTTGAGGATGTAGATTGGTTATCTAACATATATTAATGTCTCAACTATTTTATTATCTTTTAAAAATATGTTTGTGTAGAATATGGAGTGAATTAAGTTAAAATCCAGATAAATATTTTCATTATCTTGCAAAGTTTCCAAAATGCTACGTGTTTTTGCATGTAATTATTTACAACTTATTTTTAACACATTACTTCAGCCTATTAGGGATCCAGTGACATAGCCTGGATGTTTGTCTCCTAAACCTCATGTTGAAATTTGAATCCCAGTGTTGGAGGTGGGGCCTAATGGGAGGCGTTAGGGTCATGGGAGCAGATGCCTCATGAAAAGATTGCTGGCCTCCCTGGGGAGAGGGGATGAATGCGCTCTCTCTGTTAGTTCCCAAGAAAGCTAGTTGCTGTGAAGAGCCTGGAGCCCCCTTCCCCTCTCTCGCCTGTTTTCTCACTATGTGATCTCACTACACGCTGGCTTCCCTTTGCCTTCTGCCATGTGTGGAAGCAACCTGAGGAATTCAGCAGAAGCTGAGTAGATGCTGGTGCCATTCTTCCTGTATGGGCTGCAAAATCTTTTTTTAATATACATTTTTAAGTTTCAGGAAATTTTTTTTTTTGAGACTCAGTCTCGCTCTGTCGCCCAGGCTGGAGTGCAGTGGCACCACATCAGCTCATTGCAACCTCTGCCTCCCGTGTTCAAGCAATTCTCTGCCTCAGCCTCCAGGGTAGCTGGGATTACAAGCGCCCACCACCGTGCCCGGCTAATTTGTGTGTGTGTATTTTTAGTAGAGATGGTGTGTCACCATCTTGGTCAGGCTGGTCTTGAACTCCTGACCTTGTGATCCACCCACCTCGGCCTCCCAAAGTGCTGGGATTACAGATGTGAGCCACCGCGCCCGGCACAGGAATTTTTTTATAGCAACACAAATGGGTTAAGATATTCAACGCAATAGTTCCTGCCAAAAAATACTTTGCCATCCCATGTCACGTTATAGACTTGAGGAGAAAGGACGTTTAGAAGGCATAAAGACATTTACAAGCACAGTAGTCCCTGTTCTTATTAAAACACATGATGCTCTAGCTAAGTAGTTGCTCTGATTCTGTAAATGACTGCCCCAGCACACCTCTGGCCTTCAGGTTTATTCTGTTTTCCCAGCACAGCACAGTTTTGCTAACTTGTAAAACTCCAATTTCTCATTTAAAAACATCAGATTTCTGCTTTCTCATAAAAAGAAATCAGAGAAGACCTGATCACACTGGGAGGTATCCCTTATAGGGTACGACTATCCCCTTTCAATGAGCCAGGCTCTGTCCTGAGAGACACCATTCCCTCCCAGCTCCATTTACTCCTTACCTCTCCTTGGAGACTTTTACCCGCTATCATTTTTAGCAACTCTGTTGCCTTTGCCTGCAAGAGAAGATTAGGCATATAATTAACATTTCAGTAACAGATCAGGCAGAGTCAGAATGAGGGCTTTTGAAACACCTCGCAGTGTTCATTTACAAGTGATTAGTGGTGGCCACAGGACTGGCTGTCTCTGATTTGCCTTGCTTTAGGGAAGCCATTTTTGTCTTCCCTCTACTTCTGGCTATTGGAATGTTTCCATGTTCCAGCATATGGCACACTTAGTTTCTGAGGCTTTTGCTCCCAGGAAAAGAGAAAGTCCCCAAACTTAATTTTATCCTGGGAAAAGCGCATCTAAACCTTTAATTCAGAGCAGATTATCACTAATCTTAGCATAGTCAGACCTAAGCAGGCAATATTTAGAGACAGACAAACCTTGAAATAATAGCAACTGGCTATTGTATCTCTACTAAGCACTCGCCTCAAGCGTAGACATGGTTTTCTCCTATAAATCTCACCCCTAGGAGTTGGCAATTTGTCCTAGGTCAGGATAATATTAGTTTAGCACTCACAATAAGTTTTTCTGGAAATTTAGAATGGTTACAGAAGTTTCTTTTCTTAGGAATAAATATAAACTATTTTCCTCCCGCTATGTTCTGTGTGTCATTGTGGCTGGTGAATGAAGAAGGGACAGACACTTTGGGAGGCCGAGGTGGGCAGATCATGAGGTTAGGAGATCGAAACCATCTTGGCCAACATGGTGAAACCCCATCTCTACTAAAGATACAAAAATTAGCTGGGCGTGGTGGTGCGTGCCTGTAATCCCAGCTACTTGGGAGGCTGAGGCAGGAGAATCTCTTGAACCAGGGAGTTAAGAGGTTGCAGTGAGGTGAGATTGTGCCACTGCACTCCAGCCTGGCGACAGAACAAGACCCCGTCTCAAAAAAAAAAAAAAAGGACAGAAAGAAAGAGAGCAATTTCTCCCTCAAAGCTTCCATACTCCCTTCATCTGCAATGCATATGGACATGTGAACACTTTCCTTCACTACTGGACTTAACAGACTGACACATGAGGGGGCAGGCATCACCCTCCCTGCAAGGCAACACAAGAAATGATTCAAGGTGAGGCAGAGGACAGGTGATATTCCTGACCCGGCTCTGAACTTTGCTGGCTGCGTGACCATGGATGAATGGCTAATCCACCATAATTCCCGTCTTTAAACTGAGATTTTCGAATGGGTTGTGTTGTAGAGTAGAAGAGCCATTACGAAAAACATTATGGAGGTTCCTCAAAATCTTAAATATGACCCAGCAATCTCACTCGTGGGCATATATAGAAAGAAAATGAAATCAGTATGTCAAAGAAACATCTTCACATTTACTACAGTGTTACTTACAACAGCCAAGATATGCGATCAGCCTAAGTGTTCATCAATGAATACATGGATTTTTCAGATGTGGTATATATACGCAGTGGAATACTATTGAGCCAAAAAACACAGAGAAATCCTGTTATGTTCAACAACATCGATGAACCCAGAGGACATTAGGTTAAGTGAAATAAGTTCGGCAAAGAAAGAGAAATATTGCATGATTTCACTCATATGTAGAATCTAAAAGTTGGGCCGGGTGTGGTGGCTCATGCCTGTAATCCTAGCACTTTGGGAGGCCGAGGAGGGTGGATCACCCTAGGTCAGGAGTTTGAGAACAGCCTAGTCAACATGGCAAAATCCTATCTCTACTGAAAATACAAAAGTTAGCCAGGCTTGGTGGCACACGCCTGTAATCCCAGCTACTTGGGAGGCTGAGGAAGAAGAATCACTTGAACCCGGGAGGTGGAGGTTACAGTGAGCCGAGATTGCACCACTGCACTCCAGTGTGACAGGAGCTAGACTTCATCTCAAAAAAAAATAGATAAATAAAGTTTATGTCATAGAAGTAGAAAGTAAAATCGTTGTTACCAGAGACTGGGATGTTGGTGGCAATGGGAAGATACTGGCTGAAAGATATATAATTACACTTAGATAGTTAAATGTCCAGAAAAAGCAAATGTATAGAGACGGAAAGAAGATAAGCAATCACCTGGGGCCGAGGGATGGTGAGGAGAGGATAGATGGAACGAGGAGAGAAATGAGGAAAGAGTACTAAAGGTCATGGGGTTTCTTTTTTGGGTGATGAAAATGTCCTAAAAGTAAGTGTAGTGATGGCTGCACAACCCCTGAACATACTAAAAGCCACTGGATTGTATGCTTTAAATGCATGAATTGTATGATATGTGAATTATATCCCAATAAAGCTATTTTTAAAAAATGGTTGTGATGAGGAGTGATGCCTATGAAACATTTAACGTAGTGCCATATACAGTGACAACTCGGTAATATTTAGTTATTTGTATTATCATGCCATCTCCAAGACACTTGCCACTAGTCTCTAGAGTACCGCAAGTAAAACTATGTGGAATCTTCCACTTGCTCCAGCGTCCACTCTTTGGCAATGGTGTGGTCTATAAAATAGAATGTCCTCTTTCAGACTTGGAAGTGGAAGGAAGCTGCACACATTTGAAAGAAAATCGTCTAATTAAATTCATTATCTTTATGACATAGAGATATGGAAAATGGATGTAAATGCAGGAGCTTTGTTTTTAAAAGTTGAATGATAAATTCTGCTGAAATACAATGTCATTCACTGTGTAGGCAAATAGCATCTATAAAAAGTTAGGCAGAGGGATGTGTACATCTATTAAGATATTCTAGAATGACTTTTTAAAGGTTATGCCGTAAAAATGCCACCAGGTGTTAGAAATAGATCAAACTGTGTCAAACAGTTTGGGGAGTTATTTTGGCCATCTTTTTCCTCCACAGCCCTTTTTTTTGTGATGAGGTCTCACTCTGTCACCCAGGCTGTACTGCAGTGGCGCCATCTCCCTTCACTGCAAGCTCCGCCTCCTGGGTTCACGCCATTCTTTCGCCTCAGCCTCCTGAGTAGCTGGGACTACAGGCACCCACCACCTCGCCCGGCCAATTTTTTTGTATTTTTAGTAGAGATGGGGTTTCACCGTGTTAGCCAGGATGATCTTGATCTCCTGATCTTGTGGTCTGCCCACCTTGGCCTCCCAAAGTGCTGGGATTACAGGCCTGAGCCACTGTGCCCGGCCTCCTCCATAACCCTTCTAACAGAAGCACCAAATGACACCTCTAGAAGAAGCAATTACAACTCTTTCCGTTTTTCATCATACCTCTAAATTATGGGATGCCATTTGATGGTTTATTTCAGTGGTCTGTTGTTGTTCTACTTGGTGGTCTATTTCATTGTAAAGTATATCTTTTATGACTTGTAAACCACTGGACTACAGAGTCATGATAATTTCTAAATTTTGCTGGCTGACCTAGCAAAATTATAGACTCACAGTCTATAAATAGTCTGACTTTATGTCACTCCTATAAATGTTGTCAGGAGTCAAGTAAATTATTAGAAAATAATCCTGTATTTTTTCTAATCAAGCATAATGATTTTTATCTTTTTGCAAGTTTAGAGTAACTTTTTCTTGGATAAATGCTTCTCTTGACCCTGACACTCTCTGAAGATTTGTTTTGTGTGCCAAATTGTATTACTGTTCCCAATTATTTGCTGTCCTCCAAGTAAGAGGATTATACATCCCTGACACAATGGAGTCGGGATTTGTCATGTGACTTGCTGTAGCCTGTGGAATGTGAAGAGAAATGCCGAGAGGCACTGCTGTCCACAAGCCCCCATTCTGCCCTTAATGGCCAGGGAGCACATCAGATATAAATTAGGTTGTTCAGCTCACCGCCTGCCTCCCTCCAAGCAAACATTATGGTGATATGCAGAATAATGCTAGGAATCTTAAAGGTTTGGTCATTTTCTTTTCTCATTTTCAGAGCTTTGTATGCTGTTGACCCATATTGTTTTTAAAACTTTGCCACTTAGGATAGATTTGCAGCAACCCATAGGAAAAACATTTTAAAAATAATATATAAGTCAATTATCTAAGAGCTATCATTTAAAAGATTTTAAAACACTAAAAGGAATGGGAGGAAAGTTATCTACCGATTTGTTAAATGATGCCAAAGAAAATAGACTGGAGAAAAATGACTAACAACAAATACAGCATCCTCTTTCATATTTTAATATTCTACATATTAGATTTAATGATGATCAGGTATTTGACAGTATATTTATTGTCATAAGTTAGGCATAAATGTTTGTATAGACACACTGATATATTAGTGCTTTTGTGTGATTGCATACCATTATCTACATTTAGTTTTTGTGAACTGTATGTAGTTCACATATATGTCACATGTCATGCATGTGATTTTTTTGTATTTTTAGTAGCGACAGGGTTTCACCATGTTAGCCAGGATGGTCTGGGTCTCCTTATCTTGTGATCTGCCCGTCTCTGCCTCCCAAAGTGCTGGGATTACAGGTGTAAGCCACCACACCTGGCCTGTTTTTCCTCTTTTTAAAGACTTCATAGACTTGGAACACACATATTAACTCTGTGATTTTTTTTTAAAACTATTATTGTTCAACTTGAGTTTTTGAGATTCAGGCATGCTGATGCATGTCATTAATGTACTTAATTTTCACTGCTATGTGATATTCCACTGAATGCATCTGCCACATTTTATTTATCCATTTTATGGTTTTTAGGCATTTTAGTTGTTTATTTTTCCTTTTTTTGCTTTCATAAAAAATGTTTCTATGAATATTTTAGTTTGTAACATCTTTTCCCAGTGACTCTTGGATTTTCCTATTCACAACCTATTTAACTAAGTTTACTGGTTTGAACAGAGAACTTTGGGAGACAACCAACGTGGCTTACTTTATCAGACCGGATGGTGGTTAGGGGAACTGATGTGCACGTCAGTCAGGTCAGTTGTACACACAGACATAGCCTTTTCTCAAAGATGCTTATGACCAGCCCCAGGCCATTGTTGCTGAGAAGTCCTTTAGAGACCATGGGTCCGATTTCCTCTTCTCAAATACGGCGCCAATGCATTTTCAAAAACAACTGTCATGTTAATGTAGCTTCCTATGAGAAACAAGTGAATTAAAGAGTTAAAAATTAATCCTGTTATAGATGAGCTTGTTTTATTGCTGCATTCCTTCTTTTTCTGTAATGATTTTATATGAGTGCTGAGAGGCAGAAATGGAGATGAGGGTTGAGAATTTGCAGTTCTTTTCTTCCCAACTAACTTATAAATTTAGAATGACCTAAATTTAACGACAACAGCTGTAAACTCTAATCTGAGTACTATATTATAATTTCAACCACTGAATGAAACTAGACATGTTATGTTGACGTAAGAGCAACATTTTCAGGGAAGGGTGAAGAATGTGGACTATTTTAAAAACTAAAGGCATACAGCAGGCTACAGCAAACACCAATCTGCTGACATCAGATAAAGACAAACTTCATTTCTGTAAAAGGAAACTTCAGGGAGAAAAGTTTAGGGCAAACCACCAGCTGATATAGTTTGGATGTCTGTCCTTTCCAAATCTCATGGTGAGACGTGATCCTCCATGTTAGAGGTGGAGCCTGGTAGGAGGTGTTCGGGTCATGGGGTGGAGCCCTCATGAATGGTTTGATGCCCTCTTCATGGTAATGAACAAGCCCTCTGTGCATTAGTTCACACAAAAGCTGGTTGTTTAAAGGAGTCTAGGCCCGGCACAGTGGCTCACGCCTGTAATCCCAGCACTTTGGGAGGCCGAGGCTGGCGGATTGATTGAGCTTAGGAGTTCAAGACCACCCTGGGCAACATGGTAAAGCCCATCTCTACTAAAATACAAAAAAGTAACTAGATGTGGTGGCGCACACCTGTAGTCTCAGCTACACGGGAGGCTGAGGCACAAGCATTGCTTGAGCCCTGGAGGCAGAGGTTGCAGTGAGCCGAGATTGCACTACTGCACTCCACCTGGGGCTACAGAGTGAGACTCTGTCTCAAATAAATAAATAAAGAAATGGCATCTCTCTTGCTCCCTCTCTTACCATGTGATACACCAGCTCCCACTTTGCCTTCTGCAATGATTGTAAGCTTCCTGTGGACTCAGCAAAAGCAGATACTGTCATTATACTTTTTGTACAGCCTGAACCAAATAAACCTCTTTTCTTTATAAATTACCTAGTCTCAGATATTTCTTTATAGCAACACAAAATGGACTAACACACCAGCAGACATGGTGTTCTTGTTCTCAAAGCCAAGGCGGGCAGATCACCTGAGGTCAGGAGTTTGACACCAGCTTGGCTAACATGGCAAAACCCCATCGCTCCTAAAAATACAAAAATTAGCTGGGCGTGGTGGTAGGCACCTGTAATCCCAACTACTCTGGAGGCTGAGGCAGTAGAGTCGCTTGAATCCAGGAGGCGGAGGTTGCAGTGAGCTGAGATTGTGCCACTGCACTCCCACCTGGGCGACAGAGCAAGACTCTATCTCAAAAAAAAAAAAAAAAAAAAAAAAGATTATTATAATCACAAACTTTAATTTACAGATATGACCTCTTTGTGCAGGGACCTCCCAGCCCCTATGTCTATTTACAGAATCCCCAGCTTTGAACTCACTAAAAGAGGGCAACTTAGTTTCAGGTAGCTGGAACAGAAGCCCTCATATCACGTGCTGACTTCATTGTTCTTTATATCTAATCCCAGGTATACCTTGTATAGACTCTGTTACAAGGTGAGATAAGTGAGGTACTCCCCTCAGGAACACAATTAAATGGGAAAGCACAAAACTTAACAGTCAAAATAAATAATGCTTTAATACATTATTTTAAAATATTAAAATTAATACAAAAAAATCACCATGAGCAAATACTAAAATTTAGACAACAGGATCTGAGCCTGCCCTTTTGCAACTCACCTTGTTCATCTCACCTTAATTCCTATTAATTTACCTCTCAGTTAGTTTCCAGCAGGACAAAATTCGTTGGACTTGGTATGAAGATTCAATCCATACCTTGCAGAAATATTTGGTCTAAGAAGGCTATTTCATCCAGGAAGAGGTCATTTATTAAGTTTAATTCTCCCATGATGTCTTCAAGGCAACAAATACAGTCTGAGACCCTCTATGACCAGTTTTTGCCACTTTCCAATTATTTTGTCACTACACAGCCAATCATAATCTGTTGTAAGATTTTACTACAATTGACGACTTAATCCTGCTGTCATGATTAGGATGATTACATAGCTTTCTTCATTCAAATTGGGACATTCTTTCTTTGAAAGGAGTACTATCGAAATCATGCCAGGACTAATGGGACTGACTTGGACAAGGCAGTATTGTTTTTGGTATGCGCTATTATATTTTGACCATGTTCTTGTCTCATGGATGACGTTATTAGCATAAGAATGGTCACTTTCAAAAAGCAGCATTTCTGGGAAGCTGAAGGAGGAGAATGGCATGAACTCGGGAAGCAGAGCTTGTGGTGAGCCAAGATCGTGCCACTGCACTCCAGTCTGGGCAACAGAGCGAGACTCTGTCTCAAAAATAAATAAATAAATAAAAAATAAAAATAAAAAAGTAACATTTCCTACATATTGCATTCCATTTTTCAGTTACCTGTCCCTTTGACTTTTAAAACTTTTTTTCTTAGTCTGTTTATATCTTCGTGATGTTTCTGTCAGACAGCAGGCTGCACTGCAGCATGTTGTGCACAGAGTTTTGCATTCGTGCCATCCTTTTATACTTATTTATTTATTTAGACGGAGTCTCACTCTTGTCTCCCAGGCTGGAATGCAGTGGCACGATCTCGGCTCACTGTAACCCCCGCCTCCCGTGTTCAAGCGATTCTCCTGCCTCAGCCTCCTGTGTAGCTGGGACTACAGGTGCCCACCACCATGCCTGGCTAATTTTGTATTGTTAGTAGAGACAGGGTTTCACCATGTTAGCCAGGCTGGTCTTGAACTTCTGACCATAGGTGATCCACCTGCATCGGCCTCTCAAAGTGCTGGTGTTACAGATGTGAGCCACCACCCTGGCCTTATGCCATTCCTTGAAATTTATGTTTGTGGCATATCTTTGACTTACTCAATAATACGTCTTGTACCATCGTGCTGGAAATGCTAACTCGTGTTCAGAATTTCCGCATCCTTCTTAAGTGAAACTTTGCCAAGCAAGTAAACCTATGATAATACAGTAATGAAATCTTATCCCAGTATCTCATTTCTAGTGTCATAATAGTGACAATTAATCTTGTCATCTTCAGAGGGGCTTAACCTCACTGATTCTGTCAGTAGTAATGGACACATTTAATTCAGCAGGAAGTTCTGTCTTAAAGCTCATTCTGTTTCTCCTGTGTGGAGAGTGAGGACAAGCTTCTGCACAAGGGCCGATTAGCAGAACTTTTGATATTCTGAAAACAGTTACTGTCCCTCTCTTGCTCTTTGTCTTGCTCTGTATGTGTATGTGTGACACACACATATATTTAATATGTTTATATAAATATTAACATATATTTAAGATTTTCCAGTCCTTATCTCAATGCTCTTGATTGACAATGAGGGGCAGTGAAAGTCATCTGCAGAGATATACAAAGTTTACATTAACTGTATCCAGATTTAGAGTTTTTTTAATCATTTGAACTCTGAGTTTCAACATTTTTTTAAAGCAATAAATGAAAGGCTTCAGAGTGCAAAAATTTTTAATATGAGATTAAATTGAAAACCTCAAACTCTCTGCAGTGGTTTTAAATATGATGCAGGCTTCTACTCTAAAGATATGAAATCTAGATTATTAAAGTATTACTAGAATATGACTTTAGCTGTTAATTAAAAAATCTAAAAATACAACAGGTTTTATGACAATTCTGAGGGGAAAAACACACTGTGGATTGTGTAGGAGTTAAAGGCTGAATCTTCATTTCCTACTCTCTGAAATTGTATCCGTGATTGACAACCACAATATAAAGAAAGATTAATGCAGAATATGTCAGTATAGTAGATAAATTCCACACTTCATAAAACATTTTTTCACAGAGATTAAAAAAATAGAACATTATCAAGAGAACACAACCCCTGGGTGATAAATGTTAATATTTACATCAATATATAATATAATATAAATATTAATATTTAAATGACAGTGGAGATAACCTAAGGAAAAACTATCAATTTGACAGGGCCACAGGGTGGCTCAGATATTTGGTCAAACGTTATTACGTGTGTCTGTGAGGGTGTTTTTTGAAAGATTAACATTTGAATCTCTAGCTGAGTAAAGCCCACTGCACTCCCCAATGTGGATGGTCCTCATCCTCTTGCTAGGAGGCCTGAATAGAACAAAAAGGCTGACCCTCCCACGAGTAAGGCGGAGCTCCTTTTGCCTGACTGTGTGAGCTGGGACATTGGTCTTTTCCTACCTTCTTAAATGAACTAAAACATTGGCTCTTCTTGAGCCTCAAGGCTGCAAGCTTTTGAAGGGTACCTTACCTCTGCTGGGTCTCCAACTTGCTGACTCCAGATTTCCATACTAATCAGCTTCTGTATTTACTTGAGCCAATTCTCAATTCTTTAGACAGTCCCCAACTTACAATGGTTCAAAACGATTTTTCAGCTAATGATGGTGCGAGCTGTTTTGTTTTTAATAAACTGACAATGACTTTGGCTAACATAATAAAGATTGCACTTTGTTTTTTACCTTCAACACAATACTTAATAAATTACATTAAATATTCAGCACTTCATTATAAAATACATTTTGTGTTAGATGATTTGGCCCAACTGTATGCTAAATGTATGCTAATGTAAGTGTTCTGAGCATGTTTAAGTTAGGCTAAGCTATGAGGTTCAGTAGGTTAGCTATATTAAATGCGTTTTCAACTTGTCAGAGACGTGTGAACCAGAGCAACTCCATCTTAAATAGGAGCTGGGTAAAATGAGGCTGAAACCTCCTGGGCTGCATTTCCAGATGGTTAAGGCATTGTAAGTCTTAGAATGAGATAGGAGGTCAGCACAAAATACAGCTCATAAAGACCTTGCTGATACAGGTTTCAGTAAAGCAACCCGTCAACACCCACCAAAACCAAAATGGCGACAAGAGTAACTCCGGTCGTTCTCATTGCTACACTCCCACTGTGTCCAGAATTGGTGTGTTCTTGGTCTCACCGACTTCAAGAATGAAGTCGCGGACCCTCGCAATGAGTGTTACACTTCTTAAAGATGGTGTGTCCAGAGTTCCTTCAGACATTCAGATCTGTCTGAACTTCTTCCTTCTGGTGGGTTCGTGGTCTTGCCCTCAGAAATGAGGCTGCAGACCTTCGTGGTGAGTGCTACAGCTCTTAAAGGCAGTACGTCTGCAGTTGTTCGTTCTTCCGGTGAATTCTGGGTCTCACTGGCTTCAGGAGTGAAGCTGCAGACCTTGGCGGTGAGTATCACAACTCTTAAAGGCCCCATGGACCCAAAGAGTGAGCAGCAGCAAAACTTACTGCAAAGAGTGAAACAGCAAAGCTTCCACATACCGCCTGGTTAGGGCTGGCAGCCTACTTTTATTCCCTTATCTGGCTCCACCCACATCCTGCTGATTGGTCCATTTTGACAGAGTGCTGATTGGTGCATTTACAATCCTTGAGCTAGACACAGAGTCACAGAGTGCTAGTTAGCTAGAGTACAGAGTTAGCTAGATACAGAGTACCAATTGGTGTATTTACAAACCTTGAGCTAGACACGGAGTGCTGATTGGTGTATTTACAAACCCTGAGCTAGATACAGAGTGCTGATTGGTGCACATAAGATCCTCCCGCTAGATATAAAAATTTTCCAAGTCCCCATCCAGTTCAGAAGCCCAGCTGGCTTCACCCAGTAGATCCTGCACCAGGGCTGCAGGTGGAGCTGCCCGCCAGTCTGGAGCCACACCTGCACTCCTCAGCCCTTGGACTGTCAATGGGACCCGGCGGCAGGGAGCAGGGAGCAGGGGGCAGCACCCTTAGGGGAGGCTCAGGCCACGTGGGAGCCCACTGCAGTGGGGGAGCTCAGGCATGGCAAGCTGCAGGTCCTGAGCCCTGCGCCGCGGGAAAGCAGCTAAGGCCCGGTGAGAATTTGAGTGCGGCAGCGGCGGGGGGCACTGCTGGGGGACCCGGAGCAACCTCCGCAGCTGCTGGCCGGGGTGCTAAGACCCTCACTGCCCTGGGCTGGTGGTGCCGGCTGGCAGCTCTGTGTGCGGAACCCACCCAGCCCGCGCCCCTGCCCACCGGAACTTACACTGGGCTGCGAGCGCAGCCCCGGTTCCTGCTGGTGCCTCTCCTTCCACACCTCCCCACAAGCAGAGTGAGGCAACTCCGGCCTCAGCCAGCCCAGAGAGGGGCTCCCACAGTGCCATGGCAGGCTGAAGGGCTCCTCAAGCACTACCAGAGTGGACACAGAGGCCAGAGGCGGAAGAGGCGCTGAGAATGAGGGCTGCTAGATTGTCACCTTTCACCACAGGCGCCATGACAGTTTACAAATGCTATGGCAACATCAGAAAGTTACCCTATATGGTCTAAAAGGGGAAGGATGAATAATCCACCATTGTTTAGCAAATCATCAAGAAATAAGCATAAAAATGGGCAACCGGCCTGGTGTGGTGGTTCACGCCTGTAATCCCAGCACTTTGGGAGGCTGAGGCAGGTGGATCACGAGGTCAGGCGTTTGAGACCAGCCTTACCAACATGGTAAAACCCTGTAAAAAAAAATTAGCCAGGCGTGGTGGCGCATGCCTGTCATCCCAGCTACTCAGGAGGTGAGGCAGGAGAATCGCTTGAGCCTGGGATGGGGAGGTTGCAGTGAGCCTAGATAGCACCACTGCACTCCAGGCTGGGCAACAGAGCGAGACTCCATCTCAAAAAGAAAAAGGGGCAAGCAGCAACCCTTGGGACTGCTCTAAGGAGTAGCCATTATTTTATTCCTTTACTTTCTTAATAAACTTACTTTTCACTTTGCACTGTGGACTCGCCCTGAATTCTTTCTTGCACAAGATCCAAGAACCCTCTCTTGAGGTCTGGATCTGGACCTCTTTCCTGTAACAAACTTATGATGGGTTTATTGGGACATAACCCCATTGTAAGTTGAGGAACATCTCTGTGTGTGCGTGTGTGTGTGTGTGTGTGTGTGTGTGTGTGTCTGTCTGTGTAGACAGACAGAGATAGAAAGATATAGAGAGAGATAGTACTCTAGAGAAACCTTACTGATAATATATGTAGAACAAACAAACAAAACAAAACCATTTCTATATTATGTCAAACCTAACTTGTTGCTTTCCACTCTGGTATTATTGTTGAATAAATGAACAAATGCCACACAATTACAAAATGATAATTTTTCCATTTTTATAACCAATTCAATCAGAAAAGCAATCTTATGGATATTATGGTCCACCTCATAAAAGCATATTTTATTTTTTTACTTTGTAGAGTAGGTACTGTCAATAAACATTAATCTGAAAATTATGATGGCCATACTAGCTCTAGTTTATGAATCATGTTTGGTCAACTAATAGAAGGATATAATTTCTACTTGGCCAAGCCCAGTGGCTCACATCTGTAATCCTTGCACATTGGGAGGTCAAGGGGGGAGGATCACTTGAGCCCAGGAGTTCAAAACCAACCTGGGCAACATTTCTACAAAAAAATGTAAAAATTTGCCAGGCACAGTGGCACGCCTGTGGTTCCAACTACTAGGGTGGCTGAGGTGGGAGGATCATCTGAGCCTGGGAGGTGGATGGAGGCTGCAGTGAGATCTGATCACATCACTACACTCCAGCCTCGGCAAAAAAGTGAGACCTCACCTCTCAAAAAACAAATCATTTATATGGACTTAGTTCCTTTACCATGAAATAATGCCCCATATGTGCACACTCCATTGATTTATAGGAAAAAATTGATGCAAGGATGAGGGATGCATAAAGGAAGAATTTCCCCAGTATCTCTCAATCTTTTTTTTTTTTTTTTTTCTGAGACTGAGTGTCGCTCTATTGTCCAGGCTGGGGTGCAGTGGCGCGATCTGGGCTCACTGCAACCTCTGCCTCTGGGGCTCAAGCAATTCTTTCTGCTTCAGCCTCCAGAGTAGCTGGGATTGCAGGCATCTGCCACCTCACCCAGCTAAATTTGTTTGTATTTTTTAGTAGAGACAGAGTTTCACCATGTTGGCCAGGCTGGTCTTGAATTCCTGCCCACAGGTGATCTGCCCGCCTAGGCCTCCCAAAGTGCTGTGATTACAGGTGTGAGCCACTGTGCCCGGTCCAGTATTTCTCAATCTTGATTTTGGGGTTAGAGACTTCTTGGCTCCGACTTTGTGACCACGTTCACTCGTTATCTCCACGCCCGCTCTGGAGGAGTGAGGCTAGGGAAGCCTCCAGCTGCTGGCTCACTAGGGAGCACTCACAGCGGGAGGGAGCAGACTCTGCCCTCCAGGTGGTTTTAGGTCCACATCTGTGGAGGGCCAGGAGCTGGTAACTACTCTGTGATGCACGTTGAATTTTCTCCACTGTAACTCCTTCGTTGGATATCTTGTCAGTTCACTCACAAATGATATGTTGTATTTGTGTTAGAACAGTACATCCTAAAGTGGCATTTTACATGTAGCTGCTTTGTGCATTTATCTTGTATAATACAAAACTATTATCCTTAAAAAATGTCATTTAAGTACAAGCTTAAAAAAGACTTTCAGAAGTAGTTGCCAATTTAGGGATACACCTGGGATATGACATTATTCTTTTTAATCAAAATTTTAGCCCCATGGAAAATGCAGCAGTAGTCGCTTTAAATGACAGTGACACAAATCATATCCTTTTATGTTTGGGTAGGTTTTAACTTCTAAAATCATCTCTTACCTCATTCGCCTACTTTTAAGGAAAAAAGTTTCATTTTGCCTTGGCATGTCATGACTGCTGACATGATTTCCAACATGCCATTAAATAGAATCAACTTGAAGAAGGAAGGTGGGAAGGAAGTGGAGGGAGAAAAGCCAGTTATCAGAGGCTCTGGTAAACATTTGATAGGAATTACTATCTCCCTTAGTCCTCAAAAAACTCCACACACCAGATATTGTGCATCTTGCAAAAGCGGAAACACAAAGCAGAAAGGTCAAGCAACTTGCCTCTTTTTTCACTGTTAAGGAGAGCAGAGCACAGCCTCAGGTTCAGGCCCTAGTTCCAGAGCCCCTGTTCTAACCACTGTTTGCGGCTGCCCACCCGCAGAACATGCTGGCATACTGTGCAGAGGCAAAGGCAACATTTTACTGAAATGTCAGGGGTTTATGTTATTGGCATACTACAGACAACCTTCTTCATGGCTCCAATTTTGCTTCAAATTATAGAAAATGCACAGTAGGCTGGGGATGGTGACTCACACCTGTAATGCTAGCACTTTGGGAGGCTGAGCTGGGAGGATCACTTGAGGCCAGGAATTCGAGACCAGCATGGGCAACAGAGAGAGAGTGTCTCTACCAAACAAAACAAGTGCACAATAGTTCCACATATACATTTTACATCCGACAGAAACTGTAAGAAACGAGAATCTGGACCACCTCCACCTAAGATTGTGCAGCCCCTGGTTACAAAGATGTGACTGAATATTTCTGTGGGACTCTCAGGTTGCTGGTTCTCATTTCCATTCTGATCTCTGCATCATTCCACTTTCATGCATTGTATTGTGCACTATGTAAATTGCAACCATTTGGGAAAACGAACAAAAATAAGTATTTTTGCAGCTAATTATAAAGTTTTTATTTTTAATTCACCTCATTTCAATGGGGAAATGAGTATAAGATACAAAAAAGAGTCATGAATAAAACATGTATAATTGGTATTTCTACATGAACACAAATGCATGAGTATGTTGTTCAATTGTTTGGCCCGAGTAATACTTTTATTTCTGAGAGTCTTTGCAGTCAAAGAAAGGTTGAAACATGATCAATTACAAGACGCTCAAGGTTAATAATAGAATTTAGAAAAAGCAATGGACAGGGATGCTGCATGGCAAAATTGTTGTAGAGATCAGATATCAGCCCCAATTTTCTTTTTTTTTAGTACAATGATGATGATGATGTTGATGTTAATAATCATTCTTAACATTTACTGAGTATTAATATTATGTCTCCACTATTGCAGCACTTTGCATGCATTAACTCATCTCATGTTCACAGAAGCCCTAGGAGGTAATACATCAGTAATATTTGCATTTTACAGAGGCAGGAAGGCAGAACTGCCAAGGTCACAAGGTATATTCGTTTGCTAGAGACATCATAACAAAGTGCCACAGACTGGGTGACTTAAACAACGGGCATTTTTTGTCTGACAGTTCTGCAGGATAGAAGTCTAACATTAAGGTGTCGGCAGGGTTGGCTCCTCCTGAAGGCTATGAAGGAAGTATGTATTCCAGGCCTCTTTCCTGGTTTTGTAGACACCTGTCTTCTTCTTTGGTCTCTTCACATCATCTTCCTTCTACGTGTGTCTGTCTCCACCTTTCCCTTTTTACAAGGATATTAGTCAAATTAGATTAGGGTCCCACCCCAACAACCTCATTTTAACTCCCATGTAAAGACCCTATGTCCAAATAAGTCCTAGGTTCTGCAGTACTCAGTGTTTAAAAATTCAACATATGGGCCAGGCACGGTGGCTCACACCTGTAATCCTAGCACTTTGGGAGGCTGAGGCAGGCGGATCACCTGAGGTCAGGAGTTCGAGACAAGCCTGACCAACATGGCAAAGCCCCATCTCTACTAAAAGTACAAAAAGTAGCCGGGCATGGTGGCAGGCGCCTGTAATCCCAGCTACTCAGGAGGTGAGGCAGGAGAATCACTTGAACCCAGCAGTCAGATGTTGCAGTGAGCCGAGATCGCACCACTGCACTCCAGTCTGGGTGACAGAGCAAGACTCTGTCTCAAAAAAACTAAATAAATAAAAGTTCAGCATTTGATTTCTGCGAGATGCATGGTTCAACCTCTAACACACGGCCAGGAGATTTGCACACGGGCAGCCCGGCTCTGCACCCAGACTCAGGGCTACTCAGAGTGTGGTCTGTGATCTGCAACCTCAAATGCCACCCCAAGTTTCCCTTAGTTCTTTGAACACTTTTTTTCAATAAGTCTTTAGGAAGATAAAATAATGTAGGTAATTCATTCAAAGTAAGCATGTAGCTCCATTAATGACATGAATGAATTCTGTCCTGTTTTTGTTGGATTATTTTATTCTTCCTCTTTATTTGTCCTCCGTGGACGTTAAATCAGTCCTGTTGGGTGATATAAAAAGGGCGAGTGTGATCATCTCAGGGCTCTTGGGGAGCGGGTCAACAGCATGACAGCATCAGTCAGTCAGTTTCTCACAGGAGCCATCGGCTTCCTGCGGCTTCTTCCCCGGCCTTCCTTCCTGCTGCTCCACAGGGGCTGCTGCATGGGAGATGCTGCCCTGCTGAGCTGTCATTTAAACTTATTCTGACGATTAAAAAGGCCCATCACTTGCAGATACTAATCCCCTATCATGAACATAGTAAAATATTTACTTGAACAAATTAAAATATTCTATTCAATTATCATTCAGAATAAATTAAAATACTGTAGAAGTATGTTTTATGTAAATATTTTCTTTTGTTCTGGATTTTAATTATCTTGAATTTTTGTTTGCAGAACATTTCAGGAAGTTTCTGTTTTAAACCAGCCTTGGAGGGTTTTCATGACAAGGAATTGCTCATTGGATGATCATTTTACCTTTCGAAATAACTACTTCTTATTTGCAAACTGTGTTTAAGTGAATGAAGGGAATAATTACTAAATAATTGAAAACTATTTTACAGCAGATTTGTTGGATGATAACTGACTATTTAGGGAGGTTAAACACACACACTTCAGATTTTCAGTGATTATCGGCTATTACTAAGCTGATTTGCTTCTTTAATTACAGGGCTTCATTTGAAGTCCAGCAACTATGACTTTGAGAAGATCCTTGGGTTCCACAGCATGTAGGATTCATACCCACAGGTTTCCCTGTGAAACCTTTTCCAGTCTTTTACACTATGCTTCAGAATCCTGTACCTCCTGCTTAAAATAAAGAACACTTAACTAGAAAAAATATGATACTGCAAGATGAGTGTCACTAGATGATAGCATCATGCTTCCCCTGTAACCCTGTCTTCATATTTAAACGCGGATACACTGTTTCCTTCTTCATAACATAAAGAGATAACAAATACTTATTCAATACCTAACAATACGCAGCATTTATATCAACGTTGACTAGGTAATCTTCCTCAAGTGGGTCCTAGAACATACACACACACACACACACACACACACACACACACACACACAAAGTATCTATATAAAATATAGATGCAAAAATGTTTCAGCAAAGATTACAGAAGCAAGTTGAAACTGCATAGGGCATGTTCAGAAATTTCAGAGCCAATTGAGCAGCAAAAACACACAGAAATTCTGTCAGGAGATACTATTTCCAAAATCCTCAAAACAAAACAGTCAAACTACAGTGAGAAACCCTAGAGTGTGTTTTTGGACAAAATCTAAGAATTCAGCCAAGGTCACAACCCGAAGTGTCAAGAGTTCACCTGTTCTGTCACAATAATTTTTCCAGGACTCATTTTCCTCATCTGTATGATGAGGGGGTTAGCCTGGATAAAATGCAGGGCCTAGCCAATGTCCTGTCTCTGTAAGGGCAGCAATATTTTAGAAGAATTTCTGCACTGTAAATATCTGTCTTGGCACCACATCCTCAGAGTCATGAAGTAGCACATCGTTTATCCTCGTGTGTCTGGGCACAGACGCTAGTGTTACATCCATCCATCACTACTCATCAACATGCATCCAAGGCATCGATCAGTTCTTTATGTCGAGATAAAATATGACAGAATAGATCCTCTATGTGTGTTTATGTCACAATTCCTTCATGACTTGCATTCCCCTTTCTCATCAGAATCAGTGCTTTCCATTTCTTCTTAAAGGATGGTATTTTGACATAGATGGAAATGATTTTTTGCCTTCTGTGAGAAAGGAGATTTTTTTCTCTACTTTCTTAGAGGTCAATTTCCAAATCATGAATGACGGACTCACCAATTATAGTAGTGTCAGTGTTTTCTTGACAGGATCTTTATTTTTTTCCTCCAGGAGACTTGGGTATGAGCACATTCCTATCTAATGTGAAAACCCAAGGTTATTTTCCTTTTACATAAAATCACTTTTTTTCTTAGAAATCACATAGATGGATTATAGAAGACATTATATAGGAAATTATAAAATCTAGGGAAAAGTTGCAATATTTCAAAATTGCTATAATACGGCAAATGAACTGAAACATGGGGTTTCGTATGACATTTAGTACATTTTATTATTTATACTGCAAAATCCCATTAAATGATGAAATTAAAATAGTTTAACCCGCTAAATTGTATGTTCTTTTGACCGCTCTTTACAGGGTGGACAAAGGGTCAATTAAGAATCACCCTTTTTGATGCCAGACAAGCTCTAGTCAGAGCACACTTTCTGAAGTGTTTTACTCAACCACGTCCCAGAAACTGCCTCAACATTTTGCCATTCTTAAAATAAGTCTCCCAAGTCTATTCATAATTCAAAGGTGGTGAACATCACCTATATACTTTTCTGTTTTGCAGGTTACTTATAATTCCCTAGGCTGTTTCTTCCCTCCATCTCAAATATGCTTTCATTCTTTGAAGATAAGCTATGGACAATTAGGGAAACATAACATAATTGTCTGTGCCCTCGCTTGGGTGTTTCAAATATTAGTATTGTTGTAAAAATCTGTGACTTAGAGGGATTTTTCACACACACACACACACACACACCCCTACCTCATGTTATCCACAGATTAACTTATTCTACTCTTAAGAAAACATTTTATAGATGTATTATCAATACTTCTCTTTACCAAGGATGTTTTTTCTATTATTAAATTTTAACCATACACAACTGCAAATCAATTATACTGACCACCTGCCAATATGAGCTATTCAGGCATCATTTTTTTCCCCAATACGCTATGAGCTGTGATGAGAATGAGAAAAATAGCACTTGATAAATCAACTCCACAACCTAACTCAGTATTCTACAAGGTTCCCTTTGTATTTGATTCATTTGAGAGAAAAACCCCTGAGGGTGATTATAGAGTAGGTAATGTGCAAGGAAAACAAAAGCCTATTTTATATATTTTCTATATAAATCTCAGAATATGATTAAAGGAAAGATCTTTTGAATTCAGATTTCCATGGAAACACTCACAGCATTTTTCAATGGCGAGTAAGTGAGCTACATGATCTAACAAGCCATTTTCTTACTGAATTTAAAATTGCATTAGTTAGACATTATCAATTTCCCTCCCTGTTCACCATGAGCCTGAGTTGTTTCCCTAGGCTTGGTAACATCCTGTCCCCTTTCCTTGTCCCGGGTTGTTGTTGTAAAGTATGCCATCCCTGTGGTTGTTAATTCTAATGCAAATTTATTAGTCAGGTCATTCCCAGCTCCCTATGATGGGGGTAGAAATAGGAAAGGTACCCTTGGTAGGTAACTTATCTCGTTTTGATTTCTAAATGATGTAAATGTAATAGTTAAAAAAAAACTCCATATGACTGTTCCCTGTCCCCTCTGATTGGGTAAATATACTCATGCAAATTGACCATTTTATTAAATATATTTTTATGAAAGTTAAAGAACCTGTACCACATATGCAGCAGAAACAAGACAACTTCCAGTCACTTCTTACCCTTTGAGCCTTGGGCTTCTCTGCAGTTGGGCAATGCTGCACAAACAGCATAAATGCTCCAGGTGGCCATTTGGTCTTAGAAGGGTACAAGATCTAAGAAAGCTTTTGTCTGTCACATGATCGGGCAGGTTGTATTTAATTTTTAAATACAAAAATGTAAGTAATCGATGTGCCAGAAATATATTTGAATTTTTGTCGGTTGACATTTTAGTAGCCATTATGGACCCAAAGGCATTTTGTTTGACGTGCTGATACTAAAAATATATTTTTAATTAACAAAAGTTGTAACATGTAGTCCACATGATCTGAACACAAGTGTCCTAAAAATATATTTGAAAATGAGAGAAACACCTATAGAGATGAGGAAAGCCCTAGCTGAAAAGATAAACATATAGACTTTTTTTTTTTAATTTGGGGGAGAAGATGATGCACATGAAAAGAATTAAGAGTTTGAAAATCTCTGTCTACAGAAACATCAGGTAATTCCTTATCTGTGCACTTACAACACATTTCCTCATACGCATGCCTGACAGCTGCCACAGCAAAGCTGCCATTTGAGAATTTCTTTTAAAAGTTAATGTACACAAATATCCACGAGAGACTTAGTATTTCCAGAACCTTTCGATTGGGGTAGAGTTGAAAAGGAGGGTAATATTTTGCAGTGCTGTGGAATAAAATAGCATCTGGTTCAATTACATCCAGCTCGTATATGCAGAAGATTTCCCAAATATGGCAGTTTTGATAAATATTGACCTCCAAAGCTCTATCATTTTGTCGACCTAAAAGGAAGAGGCTGCGACACAACCTCTGTAATTTAAAGAGTTTACTGAGCCGAAGTGAAGACAGCTGTCAGGAGGACACGGACCCATGTAACCTTGGATACGAGTTTGGCCTTTGTTACAATCAGATTTTTAAAGGCAAAAAAAAGGGGGGAGAAGGCATGGCTGGTACAAAGTTGTTTCTCAGGCATTCTTATTGATTTATAGAAATAACATTGATTAGCGATTGGCTATACATTGTTAAGCAATAGGGTGTGGGTGATAGCGTCTACTCTGGCATTATTAGGTTAATTTATAGCTACTTGTGGCAATAGCAAGCAGTTTCAGGAGATAAATACCTAGCTCAAAGCGGGGAGTAAGACTTGACTGTTGCCTCATTTTAATGTCTCTCTGGGCCTCATTATTTAAAAGGATTCACATTCCTCAGATAAAAGTTCTTTTCTCGCTTTTTTTTTTTTTAAGTAATACAGAATCAATCAAGCAATATTGTCTCCATTGCACAAAGTAATATGTTGTTTACACCACGGATATTCTAAAATGAAACCATGATTGTGGGTTGTTAAAAAAGCAAGTACAATAAAAAATGCATGTTCAAAAATGGGTACTCCCAGCTGAGGAGCTGAGCTGTCAGCAACAGGAATGATGACTCCTGGCCTGCGAAAATTACTGAAAATTGAATTTGAGGTCACAGAAGAGGATGTGAGTCAGTGGTTAAAATTGTTGAGAAAGTCATTTACATTTTTCTTATTTATTATTTCTCTTCTTCAGAGTCCAATATTTTCACTAATTTTTTAAAAAGTTTTTCTTATAGTCCCCTAAATCTTTAACAATATTTAAACTATCTTCAATGGATCCAAACACATTTGGTACCTTTAACATTTTATTTCCTGTGTTATAAGAAAGATGAGAAATTTGGATGTAAACACACAATTTTGCATTAAGGTGTAATGGTGTCTTGGCTCTTCAATCTCCGAGGAGAAAATATAATGACTAATAATTAAGTTGAAAGTGGTATTTGAAAACCATCTTAATTGTTTTAAGTACTTTCTAACACCTAGTTTTAAGTTTCAACATAATTTTTTTACCAAATGTTTAATACTGGCTGGGTGCAATGGCTCACACCTGTAAACCATCACTTTGGGAGGCCAAGGTGAGTGGATCACTTGAGTTCAGGAGTTGGAGACCAGCCTGACCAACATGGTGAAACCCCATCTCTACTAAATATACCAAAAAAAAAAAAAATTAGCCAGGCATGGTGGCAAACGCCTGTAATCCCAGCTACTTCGGAGGCTGAGGCAGGAGAATTGCTTGAACCCTGGAGACGGAGGTTGCAGTGAGCCGAGATCACGCCATTGCACTCCAGCCTGGGCAACAAGAGCAAAACTCTGTCTCAAACAAAAAACAAAACAAAACAAAAAACCCTTTAATACTGATGACTTCGTGCATATCTCACTATTCCTAGAATAAGCATGATCCAGATTCAGTCAGGACCTCAGGATGAGAGCTTGGGGTTGGGGAAAAAAAACCATAAAAGTGGCTGAGCATTTTTGAGGGGTTGATGGGTCTAAGACCACTCCTCAAGCTTTGCTCTTTGATTTCCTGTGTGCTAGGCAGGTCTTTACCTTCTCCTCCTTTTTAAGCTGGGGTGCCTGTGAGCCTCCATGCAGCATTCGCTGGACAGTGCCGAGGAGTCAGTAATCAGTGTCTGCCACTGGTGGACGTGAACTTGGCTCTGAGAAGCTGTGTGGCCGAGGGTGACATTTCCTCCAGGCAGGAAAGTCCATCAGTGTTTCTTTGTCTTTTTTTTTTTTTTTTTTTTTTTGAGACGGAGTCTTGCTCTGTCACCCAGGCTGGAGTGCAGTGGCCGGATCTCAGCTCACTGCAAGCTCCTCCTCTCGGGTTCCCGCCATTCTCCTGCCTCAGCCTCCCGAGTAGCTGGGACTACAGGCACCCGCCACCTCGCCTGGCTAGTTTTTTGTATTTTTTAGTAGAGACGGGTTTCACCGTGTTAGCCAGGATGGTCTCGATCTCCTGACCTTGTGATCCGCCCGTCTCGGCCTCCCAAAGTGCTGGGATTACAGGCTTGAGCCACCGCGCCCGGCCCTTTGTCTTTGAATAAACAGCCAAGCCATGCCTCCAGACTTCTTTGAAATAAGCACATGCCTCCACAAGACTTTTAAAATACTCTAGGGGAGAAAAGTCTTATCTTTTCTTCATGGTCACAACGTTTACAGCCCAAAACCCCTATAATAAAAGACAGGTTAACAAGAGAAAAGCATAACAATTGTATTTAATCAAAGTTTTACTTGACACAAGAGCCTTCAGAAATGAAGTCCCAAACACCCAGGGGGAAACTATATTTTTATGTTATATCTGATGAAAGAAGTGAATAGTTGTGAAACAGCATGACTGGACAAAAGGGATATGATCTAATGGTAATAAACTGAGGCAGAGCCCAGCAAGGCCTGTTTGTTCTGATTCTTCTTGGTCTCTCTGTGTGTAACCGCTCAACAGGTTCACCTCTTCCGCTACCTAGACAGAGCTGAATTATCAAGACAGGGGAATTGCAATAGAGAAAGTGTAATACACACAGAACCAGCTGTGTGGGAGACTGAGGTTTTATTATTGCTCAAATTAGTCTCCCTGAGCATTTGAGGATCAGAGTTTTTAAGGATAATTTGTGAATTGGCGAGAGGCAGTGAGTTGGGTGTGCTGATTGGTCAGGTCATAGGGAGTCAGAGCTGTTCTCTTGTGCTGAGTCAGGTCCTGAGTGGAGCCGCAGTATCAGATGAGCCAGTTTATCGGTCTGGGTGATGGCAGCAACTGCAAAATATCTCAAGAACTGGCCTTAGGTTTTACAGTAGTGACGGTATCCCCTGGAGCAATCTGGAAAGAACCTTGTAGCCTCCAGCTGCATGACTCCTAAACCGTAATTTCTAATCTTGTGGCTAATTTGTTAGTCCTACAAAGGCAATCTAGTCCCTAAGCAAGAACGGGACTTGTTTTGGGAAAGAGCTGCCATTATGTTCATTTTAAACTATAAATTATAAACTAAGTTCCTTCCAATGTTAGTTCAGCCTATGCCAAGGAATGACCAAGGACAGCTTGGAAGTTAGAAGCAAGATGGAATTGGTTAGGTCAGATCCCTTTCACTGCCTCAGTTATAATTTTGCAGTAATGGCTTCATGTGTAGCATTCCTTTCTCCAGGTGTGGAACAGGACTCTTCCGGAATGAGGGTCTTATGAGCTCTCAGGGGAGGTAGGTGAAAGATGACCTTTCTAGATTCTATGGCTTGTTTCAGGAGACAAGGGTGGGAGAAGGTCAGAGAGACCTACTTGCTTCTAAGCCCTCCTGTCTCCCTTAGTGCAACAATCCACACATGCCAAGGCACCATACTTTGGGGTACTGTGTTCTGAGCCCCAGTAATACAAAGAAGTAGAACCATGCCATGCTAAATGTTTAATATGCAGCTGGGGGTTTTATCTAATAAAGGTAATAACAGAAATCATATCTCTTCATGACATTAGGGTTTTAAATAGGCACTTCGTGGTCTCAAACAGATTTTAGCTTCAATCTCTACAGAGCTACCACTTATTTTTATGAAAACGATCTTTGAAAATTGTTTTAAAGAAATTACAGGGCCGGGCGTGGTGGCTCACACCTGTAATCCCAGCATTTTGGGAGGCCAAGGCAGGAGGATCACCTGAGGTTAGGAGTTCAAGACCAGCCTGGCCAACATGGTGGCACCCCGTCTCTACTAAAAACACAAAATTAGCCAGGTATGGTGGAATGCACCTGTAGTACTAGCTACTTGGGAGGCTGAGACAGGAGGATCACATGAACTCAGGTGGCAGAGGCTGCAGTGAGCCAAGATCATGCCACTGCACTCCAGCCTGGGTGACAAAGCAAGACTCCATCTCAAAAAGAAAAAACAAAACAAAACCAAAAAACACCAAAAAACTTTCTTTCTTTACTTCATTATCTGAGCGGAAAGGGAACCGCATCTGCTGGTAAGTAGTTGGGCTAAATAGGACTTGCCTTTCTTATACTCTTTTTTCAGATGAAACCGTGTTGAGCCGGTGGGTGGGAAGAACCAGAGGCACAGTTAAGCGAGAGGTTATTTGCCTAATGTTGAGAAACATATGTACGTATTAGAAAAGATCACATCGACTCCCAGCAATCCTGCAACATACTGCAACTATGATGCTGACCAGAATGAGTGAAGATTTCCTCATGATTTCTCTGTGTGAGATGCAGGTTAAAAAAATATATATTATTTAATATATGAATAACTAGGCAGATATTGAATAAGCTATTGCAATGAAAAAAAATAAAAGTATGCCCTAGTGAGTAAAAAATGTAAGCTGACGAAATATAATACAATTGATATGAAAACTAAATGTCGAGATGGAAGGTTTGCTATTTCACTGTGGATAATAGATCATGTACATTTTTCTAATAGAGGGAAATAGAAATACTTGGCTTCCATTCACTAGAAGTCCAACATCATCCCTTTAAATTTAAGTTCAATTAAGCAATCTATTACTACCAATATTTAAAGTAGTAATTCACAAAGTGTATCTGCTTATAAAAGTCCCATGATCATGTACATTTAAGAGTTAATGCTGCATATCACACCCCTTGGAGACTCCACACATTAATATATTTAGTTCTGATAGGACTGTTTACTTATCTCAATCCTGATTTTCCAAAGTCATTTAATCACAAAACTATGTAGGCAATGTCATATGATCAGGAAAAAAATGTTCTGTGAACTCCACCCTGTTTCAATTGTCTTTAGAACAAAGCAATAGTCTCCTGTGGATTGCAACACTTCTTTACTGAGAATTTGGAAAGTTATTCGTAGATTTTCAGGTTATAGTTGGAAAGCATGCTGATTTTTTTAACATGGAACATAAAAGTGGTTTTTAAATCTCTGGATTGATCGATTTATTTATTTATTTATTTATTTATTTATTTTTGAGACAGAGTCTCGCTCTGTCACCCAGGCTGGAGTGCAGTGGCGTGATTTCGGCTCACTGTAAGCTCTGCCTCCTGGGTTCATGCCATTCTCCTGCCTCAGCCTCCCGAATAGCTGGGACTACACACGCCCGCCACCATGCCCGGCACACCGGTCATTCCAGCTACTTGTGAGGCTGAGGCATGAGAATCTCTTGAACACAGGAAGCGGAGACTGCAGTCAGCTGAGATCGCTGCACTGCAGCCTGGGCAACCGAGTGATATACCATCTCAAAAAGAAAAAAGAAAAAAAAAAGTTTTTTTTGAGTTAGTGATACATGTGAATAAATTAATCCAGGCCGGGCGTGGTGGCTCACATCTGTAATCCCAGCACTCTGGGAGGCCGAGGCGGGCAGATCACAAGGTCAGGAGATCGACACCATCCTGGCTAACACTGTGAAACCCTGTCTCTACTAAAAATACAAAAAATTAGCCGGGCGTGGTGGCCAGGCTGGTCTCAAACTTTTGACCTCAGGTGCTCTGCCTGCCTCGGCCTCCCAAAGTGCTGGGATTACAGGCATGAGCCACCTCACCTGGCCCCAGGCCAATAATTTTTTAATAACGCCTACCACAATATTTTCATTTGTTATTTATTTGACAAATATGATAGACTAAAAATAATTATCTCACGCCTGTAATCCCAGCACTTTGGGAGGTCAAGGCAGGCAGATCACCTGAGATCAGGAGTTTGAGACCAGCTTGTTCAACATGGTATAAAAATACAAAAATTAGCCAGGCGTGGTGGCAGGTGCCTGTAATCCCAGCTACTCAGGAGCCTGAGGCAGGGGAATCGTTTGAACCCAGGAGGCGGTTCTGTTTGCAAGTATAGTTGTAACTGCAGCCCAAAATGTCTTGAAACTTGCTATTTGAAGCATTGTCATCACCTGGGATCTTGCTAGAATCTGCATTTAACAATATTCCCATGCAATTTTAATGATCATTAGGTTTGAAAAACACTGCCTTAAAACAAAGGAAAGAATGGTAGGCAAGTTTCAATTCTAAGCACGCTATATAGTATGTTCTTGGGCAAATTCCACTGTCTGACTTTTAAAATAGTTAAATGTGGGTAGTAATGAATGAAGTGTCACCTTGTAAAGCTACTTTGAGAAATCCAAGTGTTGGCAAACCCTTTGCAAAAATAATGTTGCTGAACATATACTAATACAGTTATGTTGGGCTCCTGT
The DNA here is from genome assembly GCF_037993035.2 of Macaca fascicularis. Lineage (NCBI taxonomy): Eukaryota > Metazoa > Chordata > Mammalia > Primates > Cercopithecidae > Macaca > Macaca fascicularis. Next base: position 125,135,749 of record NC_088389.1, on the reverse strand, counting down.
TCTTATGAGGCAGAGAAAATTATGCTTTAATCAGAGCTTCTAAGTCACAATCACTGGAATCTATTATTAGCCTTTATGGCCTCATTCTGAAGACAGCACATTTCTATTTTTGGTTGCTGGGAAACTGATTATGCTCTTCAAATAGAAACCGCAGCAGCAGAACTTTAAGAAAATATAATCATGTTTGTAAGAAGCAAAATTTAATAAAGGAAGAAATGAAGTAAAGCAAACTCATAAACTGATCTATTTTGAAATTCCATTTCTGCCCTCATGATAGCATTATTGACTTAATAATGAAGCGATGCTACTTATTCACAATTGTACAGCAATGGCCAAAGACTGAGTGACCTCTGTTTTCTGAATTGTTTCATTCACAGAGTTCACTCCTGATGGGAACATCCGGAGGCATCTTCAGAGAGCTTTGACCCCCAACCCCCAACATTTTAAGGTATGGATCTGGAAATAATGTAGTTGGTTTACAAAGGTAAGTCTTATTTTACAATTGCATTTTCTACAAAGGCATTTCACTTTCAAAGCTCCTCCAAGACAATTACCTCCATCTTGAGACACACCCTGCTCCTGAATTCATGCCTGCATACCAGCCATTCTTAATCGCCTTCCTTTTTAATCTATTGGAAAATAAAATGTTTCCTTGTTCTCTGAATGTACAGTACTCAGATGTACGGTGAAAATGGCTGATGCTCAAACCTCCTATAAATTCTTTGATTCCATCAGCTTTTCTCTTTCTACTGGCCATTTCCCATTAGTGTTTAAACTTAAGTCTCATACATCTCCAATAAAACAAATAAACCCCCTTCACCCTACTTCACTGATTTCAATATTTTTAGCTTCTCCGCTCCTTATTTACTTCCTATTTATCATTCAGTCCATCCTGCTCTATTTCACTTCTACAATTGCACAGAAATGTCTCTGATGAAAGTTCCCAGCATACACTTTAGAACTGATATTACTTGATCTCACTTCAGTGGAAACAATATGTTGCTGAAGGAAGTACCACAGAACTCACAAAAAGCTTTTACTTCTCCAGGGAATTTCATGTCTGTCTAGACCCAACAAAGCCAAACCCTGAACAATGGCCAATTCAGCCTCCATTTGACACAAGCCAACTTATATTAAATGAATGAAACTAATGCTTTTAAAATTATAATGAGCCGGGCATGGTGGCTCATGCCTGTAATCCTAGTACTTTAGGAGGCTGAGGCAAGTGGATCACTTGAGGTCAGGAGTTCGAGACCAGCCTGGCCAACATGGTGAAACCCCATCTCTACTAAAAATACAAAAATTAGCCAGGCATGGTGGTGCCCACCTGTAATCCCAGCTACTTGAGAGGCTGAGGTGGGAAAATCGCTTGAACCCAGGAGGCAGAGTTTGCAGTGAGCCTAGATCACACCACTGCACTCCAGTCTCAGTGATAGAGCAAGACTGTCTCCAAAAATAATGATAATAATAAAGAAAGAAAGAAAGAAACTCAATTGATAATGATGGAACTCAATGAATAAACCTATAATACTTTCATTAAGATTTTTAAAAGAAAACTATATATTTTTATTAGAAAAAGTAAAAGATTTAGTCATAATAAGTAAAATTTGGCTTCAGAGCTTTTTTTTTTGAGACAGAGTCTTGCTCTGTCGCGGAGGCTGGAGTACAGTGGCGTCATCTCGTCTCACTGCAAGCTCCACCTCCCGGGTTCACGCCATTCTCCTGTCTCACCCTCCCGAGTAACTGGGACTAGAGGTGCCTGCCACCACACCTGGCTAACTTTTTGTATTTTTAGTAGAGACGGGGTTTCACCGTGTTAGCCAGGATGGTCTCGATCTCCTGACCTCGTGATCCGCCCACCTTGGCCTCCCAAAGTGCTGTGATTACAGGCGTGAGCCACCACACCCTGCTCAGAGCTCTTAATTTACTGATTGACTGAGATCAGATGCCAATGGGAACATGTCTGTAGCACCATTACTCACATGAGGGAGTATTTTAATCCTTTATATACACATCACTAATAGTGGAACCTTGAAGGAATCTATTTCTCAATCTTGATATAAATTATAATTTATATTGACACATTAGTTTTTTTATCCCCATAAGTTTTATACTGAATCCAAGAAAGCTTTATTAGTGTCTGACACCAAGACATATGTTTTAACCCTAATGTGTTTGGAATGTCCACAGTATATCCCACCGTGTGGTGAATCTTTAGCTTTAGAAACTGGCTTTGACAAGGGAGAGTCTTGAATTATCCAACAACAAAATTGAATCATTGTGTAAGATGTAGCTCCCATACAAGCAGGGCATGTGAAGCTCAGTGATTGAATGATCAGACTTTTACTAATGTTATGGAACCTGGGATAAGCATCGTGATAGAAGACTGCTGTAGTTCTTCTATGACTCAAAAACAGTATGATGACTTATAACTAAAACTTTGTTCATACAAGGCTAGCATTCCTGTACTGATGCAATATGCATTTGATTTATCCATTGTCACACCTGTCCACATGAAAAGCAAAACTTGACATGTTTATGATTTAAATAATGTAATACGTAATTATAATAGTAATAAAAGCATATACAATAATGTTTATATTATGATTACATTAGGTGGGGTTTCCTTCTTTTCCCTTGAAAGCTGGACAAAATTGAATTATATAGCCAATAACATGCCCTGTGCAAGTCTAATACTCTCTTGAAAAGTGAAATCTCTCAGGTAAGCCAAAGTTTCATTGGTCACCTCTGGCTGAAAATTTCTACTTCTTGTATATATGAGATTTTGTTTTTCTTATCCACACACCAAACATGTCAACTTGGGTTGCTTTCCATGAACACACCCACAGATGTGCATGATATTTATGTGTTTAGAATTCTGGCCTCCCACACAGCCAGCTCTGTATGAATTACTCTTTCTCTATTGCAATTCCCCTATCTTAATAAATTGGCTCTGTCTAGGCAGTGGGCAAGGTGAACCCCTTCGGTGGTTACAAATTTGAGGGCTTGTCTAGGATTGCCCTTGTGGCTACCTGCCCGTGGTTCAGTGGCCTCCCTTCAGTGATGGATACAGAAACCAGCCCAAGTGGCTCACCTGATCTTGTGGCCCCCACCCAGGAACAGATTCAGTGCAAAAAGGCAACTTCCACTCCCTGTGATTTCATCCCTGACCAATCAGCACTCCTGACTCACTAGCTTCCCACCCACCCACCAATTTATCCTTAACAACTCTGCTCCCTGAATGCTCAGGGAGACTGATTTGAGTAATAATAAAACTCTGTTGTCCTGCAAAAATTTTTTTAAAAAGTCCACATCTATGAGATCATTTAACAAAAGAACCTGACAGAGGCAAGTGGCCTGGAATAGCTTGCTTTAGGAAGTGCCACTTTGGTTGAGACCTCACGTATGAGTTAGGGAAAATGAGATGGGGAGATGTTAGTTGACCGGAAAAAAACACACAGTACTAAGTCTTAATGTTGACATGGAGAATGGATCACTGGAGTCCATTGGATAGGTGACTGCAGGAAGGAGAGAAGGAAAATGGTGTGCTGGGTGAGGCTGGAAAACCAGGCATAGCCTGTTCATTCAGAGCCTTAAAGTCTGTGGAAGGATATTGATTTTTATCTGGGGATCCATGAGAAACTAATAACAAGTGTTAAGTGTGTGTGGCATTCAGGGAGGAGCAATCAGGGATTACTTTTTTTTTTTTTTTTTTGAGACTGAGTCTTGCTCTGTCACCCAGGCTGGAGTGCAGTGGCATGATCTTGGCTCACTGCAAGCTCCGCCTCGGGGGTTCAAGCAATTCTTGTGCTTCAGCCTCCCGAGTAGCTGGGATTACAGGCACCCGCTACCATGCCCAACTAATTTTTGTATTTTTAGTAGAGATGGGGTTTCACCATGTTGGCCAGGCTGGTCCCAAATTTCTGACATCAAGTGATCTGCCCCATTCCGCCGCCCAAAATGTTGGGATTACAGGTGTGAGTCGCCGTACCTGACTGAGGATTGCTTTTTTAAAAGTTTCTACAGTGTTGGAAAATAATCAGGAGAGTCAGGCAATGTGAAGGAACTAGTCAGATGTCACTGGCCATCTGGTTAAGAAGCAAAGTGATGCCATCTTGTTCTAGGATGGCGGCAGTAGGGATGGAGGGAATGCTGAGGAGCCATTCTAATTCTTCCCATTACCGTGTTTTATTTTTATAATAGCAATGATCACTTTCTGCAATTATATTATTTCTGTGTATGTTTGGGTATTTTTTATTTATCTACTTTATTTTCATCTTCCACCATGAAAATATAAGATGGAAATGGCAAAGATGTGGTTTGTCTTATACATTATATCTTCAGAACTTTGAACATTGCTGACAGACAGTTGATGCACATTAAATATTTGATGAATAAGTGGATGAATAAATGAATGGAAATAGAGCAATAGGGTTAGCTCTAGGGTAGTGTGGTATCATGCAAGTGAGTAAGTTGGGAGAGACCTGAGCGTGTTTAAATATACTGGGGAATTTTGTGGTTGGAACAATAAATTGAATACTGAGTACTCAAGCAAGATGTCATGGGACCTAATACAAGAGATTAAACACTTATGTAGCACGTCATACTAGATATTCAGACTTGCTATATAATTATTTAGCACTCAAGGTGGTGCTTAAGAAAATTGAGGAACTAAAGACTCCTTTGTGTTACCTGGATCTGTAGAAATAATTTAAAACCTTGTCTAGTTTTTTTTTTTTTTTCTTTTTTTCTCCTGTCATAAGCTTGTTAAGAGATTCCTCCACAGAAACTTTTTTTGGTAAAATAATAACTGCTGTTCAGTGCATCATTTGTAACAGTGTGATGTTAGACACAAATATTTAGGTAGCACATCCCTTTAAAATAGGTGCTTGCTGGCCAAGTGCAATGGCTCACGCCTGTAATCCCAGCACTTTGGGAGGCCAAGGTGGGCGGATCACGAGGTCAGGAGATCGAGACCATCCTGGCTAACACGGTGAAACCCTGTCTCTACTAAAACACACAAAATTAGCCGCATGTGGTGGCGGGGGCCTGTAGTCCCAGCTACTGGGGAGGGTGAGGCAGGAGAATGGCGTGAACCTGGGAAGCAAACATTACAGTGAGCCAAGATCGCACCACTGCACTCCAGCCTGGGAGACAGAGTGAGACTCCGTTTCAAAAAAAAAAAAAAAAGGTGCTTGCGGTAACCTGGAGTGCTGTGTTCTTACTGATGCTTACACTTTGGTAGCTCACCTCTCCTGCGAGAAGTGTGTTCTCAGATATGTCATGGGGAGTATGTCATCAGCACAGCTTCATCGGTAGAGTTTACTAAAAATGCAAGTTATCTGTATTTTCCTTATAAAGGACTTCGTATAGTGTCCAATATTTTCCAACCAGATGTACAGTGAAAATGATTGATGCTCAAATATATTTTCATGGTCAATGCAACAACTGTTGAGCAAAAAAATTAACATTTATTGCAGACACTAGGCAGTCGTCAAACAATATTAATGTCATTAAATCAATAAATGGGCACAGAACAATGGAAGCAAGGTCACGGATTAACAGATGGCAGTGTAATGGAGTCGATCTTTTACTGATTTAACCACTCTCCTCTTATTTCTAATGTCCCTTCCATCACGATGAGTTCACTTTGGGATGATGTGTATATAATTGAATCTCCTCCTCAACAGCTGCTGAGAAATGAGTGTTGATGGTAATTATCCATATGATTTTTAATCAGACACTTTTCGCAGATTCAAGTGGAATGAAAACTCTATGGGAAATTGATAGGACAGCCAGAGTTATGTAAATTTTGGAAAAAAAATTAACCAACAGCTAATATAACTATTATGTCTAAAGACTAACAACTGGATGATCATAATAACTCAATGGCTAATAAATAAACTAGGGAAATCCAAGCCAAAATTAGAAGTAAAAATTGGCCATTATATAATTATGACCAAGAAGTTCCTTCTTAATTAGCAAGGGATAAAGTTGTATGTTTATTTCAAAGTGATTTTTTGTTTGCAGATACAATGTTGAATGAAAGGCTAAAACAATTCCTTCCTTAGCCCTTTCCCTTCAGATGTGAAAAATTAACGCTGAGTTCCCTTAGTAACTTTGAATATGCTTTTCGTACCCTTAAAGACAAAAATAAAGTCATTGTTTTTTCATTGACTGTAACTGTTAATACTATATTCATGCTACTGTTGCTTTAATTGATGACTCATTTTTAGAACATATTATCATTGATCTATGGCAAATTCTTTTAAAATTCCTCAGAAGTTCATTTATGTTGAAAACACACAAAGCTGCACATGATAGATAAAGGGAGGGCATAATGAAGTTTTCACTGGACTTATCTGTGTTTTGGGATTTACCCCCTTACAGTATGAGAGCCTGTGAATAGGTAGGTGAGCTTCCAGTGCTCAGAGGTTTAATGTAGAGTGTATTTATTTTTAATCTTTGTGAATTTTGTATAGAGCAGAGCTAATTGTTTCCAGTGAATTAAACCATGTTTATTTCCACTACAATATTGTAGAATGTAATTGTTCCCTTTACTATATATATATATATTTTTTTTTTCCTTTTTTATTTATTTATGTATTTTGAAAATGAGTCTCGCTTGGTCACCCAGGCTGGAGTGCAGTGGCGTGATCTCGGCTCACTGCAAACTCCGCCTCCCAGGTTCAAGCGATTCTCCTGCCTCAGCCTCCAAGTAGCTGAGTACAGGCACCTGCCACCACGCCAGCTAATTTTGTATTTTTAGTAGAGACGGGTTTTCGTCATGTTGGCCAGGCTGGTCTCGAACTCTTGACCTCAGGTGATCCACCCGCCTCAGCCTCCCAAAGTGCTGGGGTTACAGACGTGAGCCACTGCACCTGGCCACCTTTACTATATTTAAAGATGACATTGTCATGTGATGTGTATGATGAAAAGTATATCATTGAACTCTATTCTCATATGAAAGGACATCTGATTTTCTAGAAAATTTATCTGCCCCAGGTATATTCCTGTGTGAATAATACAAACCAAATTAAAATGAAATCTGCTTTTTTTTTCTATTCCTTGAGATTGAATTCAGAATTCTAAACAGGTTTACTATTCATTGTCATCTTGACAAAATCAAAACCTAAATATTCTATGTGTCACCTACTGTGATGGGAAAGATAAAACTAATTATTTAATTATCAAACATAAGTAGGTGAATTATTTTTATTAATCAACATTACATAAACGTGTTTTGAGAATAAAATTTTGTATCCTAATTTTTTAACCAAAGACATAAAATATAACTGACATTCTGTAGCCAAATCAATGATATATACACCCGGATTGACATTTAAGAGTTTAAAAATAAATGTACGCTGAATGGTCAAATGGATTTGGAGATACATAGCCTAGTAGATGAAGCACTAGGGCTTTATGAAACCTTTTTTGAGGGCTGGTGCAGTGGCTCAAGCCTGTAATCCCAGCACTTTGGGAGGCCAAAGTGGGCGGACCACTTGAGGTGAGAAGTTCAAGACCAGCTTGGCCAACGTGGCAAAACATCTTTACTAAAAATACAAAATTAGCCAGGCATGGTGGTGCTAATTGTAAAACCTCATCTCTACTAAAAATACAAAACAAAAACAAAAACAAAATTAGCTGGACTTTGTGGCGTGTGCCTATGGTTCCAGCTACTTGGGGAGGCTGAAGCAAGAGAATCACTTGAACCCAGGAGGCGGAGGTTGCAGTGAGCTAAGATCATGCCACTGTACTCCTGCCTGGGCTCCATCTCAAAAATATATATATATATATAAATAAAAATACAGTAAATTCTTCTAGCAATAGAGTCTTGCATGTTTTTCCTTGAAAATGAGATGTGCTCCTGGCCTCAAAGGACCAGTCCCTTGGGCCAGAGTATTGAGAACCATTTACCTGGGCCTGGAGCTGTGGAGAGATTTCCTGACTGTACAAGTTCCCATCAGGCTAGGCCAGCCACTGAACATGGCCTTCAGGGCAGGACAGCAGAACTAGGGCCCTGCCTGGGGTACCTGGTGCTGGTTCATGTTTTAGGGCCAGAGCATCTGCCAAAGTTTGGGTCCATCTTCACGCAGGAGGGGTGCAGGGCCATGGAGTCCTGGTCCTTGGGCTGATGGGCTCCAAAGCCTCTAAAGGAAAGAGATGGGGAGAGGGGAGAAGGAGTCTATAGGAAGGCTGCTGGGAGAGGCTGGCATGCAGGGGTGTGGTGGAACGTAAGAGCAGGTGACCTGGGAAGACCTGGGGTGGGAGTATGCTGAGGGGTAGGAGTGGGGGTGAGGGTGAGCAGTGAGTCACAGATCTCTCTACTGCCACCAGGGGAGGGCAAGCTGTTGATCTGGAGTCAAGCTAGGAAGAAATCACCTGTCCTGCCCCTCTAAACAAACAAAAGGCAAACTGAGTCCCAGAGCAGGGAAGGGTTGCTAACACTCAAGGTCAAGCAGCAAAGTGGTGTGACCTGAAAGGGAAGTCATGGGAGAGAAAAGGCTGAGGGTGGCACAAGGGAAAAGCTGGGAAGATAAGGGTGCTCAGCAAGAATGGACCGACACTGGCACCTCACACACATACACCCCACTTCCCAGTGGGTGCCCTGGGGCATCTCAGAAGCCAGCACAGCCTAGGCCTGCTGTAGAGTGAAAAAGTGAGCCCTGCTCATGCTGAAGCAACTGGAGCTCATCCAAGGTGGGGGAAGGGCCAGTGTTGAGGCAGCCAGGGCACGTGTCTCAGGAGTGGAGCATCTGGTGCCTGGTGTATCACTAGGAGTGAGTGGCAACAATGTGGAAGTGGCCAGACACCACTTGCCCCAGGAGTCAAGGAACCATGCTCATTGTTGTCCAATCCCCCAAAACTAACACCTGCACTTCCACGTGAAGGAAGCAGAATGACCCCTTCTCCCTACTCCCTTTATGCTGAACATCAGCAGGTGGGCCCAGGACTACCAGGCAAATGCTGAGATCCAGGACCCACTGAGGAGTAGTGATGGTAGCAACTGGCCAAACTCGCACTTTCCACAGGAGTTGGGCATGGCTGAGGCCTACAGATATACAGGCAGTGCTCCGAGGGTGAGGACAAGGCAGATCATGCATAATTCCTGCCATGAGTCTGGCTGCATGCTAGTGTTTTGCTTGCTTGCCTTCAGTAATGCCTCTCCATCTTTATGGAATTTCCAGTTCGCAATAAAGTGTAGATACAGTATATAAGGCAATGTTACTTTGTATGTAATACCGAATGTGTATTTTTATTTTATCTGTAGATTAGTGGCTTTGATTCAGGCAGCTTCAAAGGAATTGTGATCAAGTTGTGATAATTTAGTCAACAAGCAGGTTAATGAGGGAGGTAAACTGAGGCAGGGCCCACCATGTGATCACCCCAAATGCTCCATGCCCAAAGGCAAGTCTCTTTCCTTATGTGAGGAATTATTGAATACTACCAGCAATGTTTTGCCTTATCTACATTATCTATATAAATATGTTTAAAAATAACTGGAAGGTTTTCATTTACGCAGGAATTTTATGTAATTAATGGCCAATGTGCATTCAAACAAACTATTCCCAGTAGATTTGTTTTTATCGTTATGGCACTTGTTCAAGTTCTCAACTCTTTACAATCATGTTTTCTTTTTGGTAGAAACAAAATACAGTAGACATAGACCACTTGAGGGAATTTAACATGAAAATGATAGATTACATGGCAAGGATCTTTTATAGCACAGTGATTAATTTGAGACCAAGCATCAGCCTGCCTATGCGACAGAGGCCATAAGGGACATGGACAAATAACAGGAGAACGATGTAATGAGACCAGTGTGAGCAGAGAATAGTAATAGGATGGGTGAACCCAGCCTGTCCTGATGAATATCTGATAGATGTGCATTCCATTACAATTAAACATTTGGAATCAGCGGCTTGGAATAAACGATTGAGGGAGTGAGAGTTAAAAAAAAACTCACCTACCTATTTTGGACTCCATTAATCTGTACCAGGAGTTTTTACTGGCTGCAATTATCAGGCGTAATCAAAGATCAACCACCTTATTCTTGCCTCTACAGTTGTGTAGGTTCAATCATGTTTTCTATTTAGACAACCATGTTGTCAGTCAGTAAAGATGGTTTTATTTCTTCCTTCCAGCACAGATGATTTTAACTTACTTTTCTTGCCTGGATTCACTGGCTATAGCTTCAGTACAATGTTGAATAGAAATGACAACAGTGGGCCTCCTTGTCTCACTCGTGATCCTAGGATGCTTAGATGTAAGTTTTTCATAGGTGCTTTATCAGATTGAGGTAAGTCCCTTTTATTTCTGCTCTTCCGAAAGGTTTTTATTTTTCCTTTTTAATCAGAAATGGATGTTGAACTTATTCAAATGTATTTTTATAACTGTTGACATGATGGTAAGATTTTTCCTTTTTGTTCAGTAGTAAGATTAATTCTTTTAATTCATTTTCCAATGTTAAAACAACCTTAGATTTCCATTTAGACATGACACATTATCTATTTTGTATATTGTAGATTGTATTTGCTAAAATTTTGCTAAGAATTTTGACATCTGTGTTTATGAGAGATACAACAGTAAGATAGATTTTGATAATGTATTTTCCATGTTTTGGTATTGGAGTAATCAGTCTGGCATTATAGAATGGATTAGGACGGATTCCTTCCTCTTCAATTTTCTGAAAGAGTCTGTGTGTAACTGGTATTATTCCTTCATTAACGGCTTGATAGAATTCATTAGTAAAGTAACCTAAAGTTGGAGCTTAATTTGGGGGAAAGTTTTTAACTGCAAACCTTTCTTTAGTAGATATAAGGCTACACAAGTTTTCAATTTCCTCATGAGGGAGCTTTGATAGTTTGTGACCCTTGGAAACTTGTCCATTTTGTCTAAGTTCTTGAATGTTTTGGCATAAATTTGTTTACAATCTTCCCTTATTATCCTCAACATCTTTAGACTCCACAGTAATACCATTTCTCATCAGATATTTTCAATTAGTTTCTTTTCTTTTTTCCTTGCCAGTCTTGCTAAAGGTATATTAATTTCCTTGACCTTCTCAATGAATTAGCTTTTGGTTTCATTTATTTTTCTCCATTTCTCTGTTTTCTATTCCATTTATTTTTGTTCAGAACTTTATTTTCCTGCATTTACTTTCTTGGTGTTTAATTGCTTTTCTCTTTCTAGTTTCTTAATGTGGAAATAGTCATTGATTTGCAACTCTTCTCCTTTTCTAGTATAGATTGTCATTGCCACACATCACCCTTCCCCAAGCCATTTTTTAGCTGCCTTTGTTGTGCTTTCAATTTTATTTAGTTCAAAATACTTTTCAGTATTTCTTATTTCACACATTTTTTTTCTTCACAACATTTGTTTTAGGTTAAGGTGTACATATGCAGGTTTGTTACACTGGTAAACTGCACGTCACAGGGGTTTGTATACAGATAATTTTGTCACCCAGGTAATCAGCGCAATATCTGGTAGGTAATTTTTCAATCCTCACCCTCTTCCCACCCTCCATCCTCAAATAGTCCCCAGTGTCTATTATTCCCTTCTTTGTGTCCATGTACACTCAGTGTTTAGCTCCCACTTATAATTTCACTCATTTTTTAAAAGGAGTGTGTAATTTTTTTCTCTGATTCCTGGAAAATTGTGAAAGAGATTTCAGTTGTTAATCTTTAACTTAATTTCAATCTAGTCAGAGAATAGATTTTGTAGGATTTTAATCCTTTCTAATTTCTTGAGACTTGATGATGTCCCAGAATATGGTCTATCTTGATAAATGCCCCATCTGTTCTTGAAAAATATGTATATTCCTATATTGTTGGGTGGAATATTTTGTAAAAGTCAATTAGATCAAGTAGGTTGATGACATTGTGTAAATTTTTCTGTATCTTTACTAATTTTCCATTTCTGTATTCTATCATTATTGAGAGAGAGGCATTTAAATCTCTACCTATGATTGTGGATTTGTCTATCTTTTCTTTGAGTTTTTCCAGTATGTGAAGCTTTGCCATTAGGCACACAAACATTTAGGATTAAGATCTTTTATCATTATGAAATAGCCAATTTGTTTTATTACTGGCAATATTCTTTGATCTGAAATTTACTTTGTTGGTTTTTTTTTCTTTTGAGACGAAGTTTTGCTCTTATTACCCAGGTCGGAGTACAGTGGCATGATCTCAGCTCACTGCAACCTCCACTTTGTCAGTTCAAGTGATTCTCCCACCTCAGCCTCCCGAGTAGCTGGGATTACAGGCACCTGTGACCATGCTCGGCTAAGTTTTTTGTATTTTTAGTAGAGGCAGGGTTCCACCATGTTGGCTAGGCTGGTCTCGAACTCCTGACCTCAGGTGATCCACTCACCTTGGCCTCCCAAAGTTATGGAAGTACAGGCGTGAGCCACCACACTGGCCTGAAATTTACTTTTATATTAACATAGTCATCATATTAGGCTATTCTTGCATTGCTATAAAGAAATACCTGAGACTGGGTAATTTACAAAGAAAAGAGGTTTAACTGGCTCACAGTTCTTCAGGCTGTACAGGAAACATGGCTTCTGGTGAGGCCTCAAGAAGCTTTTACTCATGATGGATGGCAAAGGGGGAGCTTACATGTCACATGGTGAAAGCAGAAGCAATCAAGAGAGGGAGGTGCTACACGCTTTTGGGTTTTTTTTGTTTTTTTCTTTTTTGAGACGGAGTCTTGCTCTGTCACCCAGGCTGGAGTGCAGTGGTGTGATCTTGGCTCACTGCAAGTTCCACCTCCCGGGTTCACTCCATTCTCCTGCCTCAGCCTCCCGAGTAGCTGGGACTACAGGCGCCTGCCACCACGCCCAGCTAATTTTTTTGTATTTTTAGTAGAGACAGGGTTTCAACGTGTTAACCAGGATGGTTTGGATCTCCTGACCTCGTGATCTGCCCGCCTCGACCTCCCATAGTGCTGGGGTTCCAGGCGTGAGCCACCGCACCCTGCCGCAAGTAAGGGTTTTAAAGGTAGGGGTAAATTTCAGGAAAACAGCAGTTACAACAAAATTGTCAATCGATCCATGGAGGTTGGTGAATCCAGGCAGCATGATCCCAGGTGGATCAGGTGCAGGGCCCAGGAGGGTTGTCTGCTCCATCTTAGGGACCCCACTTGTGAAACAATATCCTCTGATTAGGAGACTTAATTTTTTCCCTGTGACAATCTTAGGGTCTATTTCAATAAAGGGACAGATAGTAAATTTACTTTTGTTCTAGAGGCTGCAGCGTCTCTGTACAGCTGTTCAGCTCAGTCACAGGAAAGCAACCGTAGACAAAATGTAAAAAAATAGGTATGGCCAAGTTTCATTCTTTGGGCCACAGTTTACCAAACTCCTGATTTAGATGATTAGCAATAGTCCTACAAACTCTAAACTCTGTATACCAAGGCAGTATATAATTAAATTACTGATTTTAATTACTATAGGACTTCAATGAAAGGAGAGAATGCTATGAGTTGAAATAGTTTTGTAAAGAGAAAATGGGGCGAGAGATTTCAGGAATCAGCAATATATTTACTGCCTGTTAAATTAATTGCCTTTTATTACCTGCTAATCAATTTCTGCTTTATTTCATATGACAACAGTGGTTTTGAATTAAGTAACTCTCAGGCATATGTTTCAGCAAATGATTGAGTTCTCATTTCCATGCTTACGTATAAGTTCTTTCACTCAAGAAAAAGGAGGAAATTTTTAATTTAGGAATAAAATACAGAGGATTGTTTCAAGTTTGATTTGTTTTCAAAGTCTAAATTTGTAACTTTTATGTTGTCCTTGCCAATGATTATTTGCAGTTACAGTCTGTAGTTTTACATCATTGATAGCTAGAAAGAAAAATGGGCTTTTTATTTGGCTTCAAAGTGGGTGACGAGTTTTGGAGCTTAATCTGCTTTCTTTATTGCTATTGATGCCAATATATTTGTGACTTCCCACTTGGAATATCATTATCAGCAGGTAGAGAATACACATAATGTTTTCAATCTCCTTGCTGACAAACACTGCTCTACACTTGTTAAATTACAGATTTAACTAAAAAAAATGAAAGGAATATTCCCTGTTGGCTGTGAATTTTAAAAAATTGCTTTCTTTGACAGACAGTCCTCTGTTTCCTGTCTCAGGGAAAATACACAAAGTATAATGAACACTATGGAGGCATTTCCTAAACTTATATCTCATTATTAAATGTAGTGAGCACAGACTCTGAAGAGGGAAACCACAGGGGAAATTACACATACCATTTGTCAACTTACATTCCTTTAAGCAAAATGCATGAAATCAAGAATTCAGGACCATAGTTTTGCATTGCTAAGTACATGTGAAAGTCATTTGAGGCCGGGTGCGATGGCTCACGCCTGTAATCCCAGCCCTTTGGGAGACTGAGGCAGGCAGATCTCCTGAGGTCAGGAGTTCGAGACCAGCCTGGCCAACATGGAGAAGTGGTGGCGTGGTGGCCAGGCATGGTGGAAGGCACCTGCAATCCCAGCTACTTGGGAGGCTGAGGCAGAAGAATCACTTGAACCCAGGAGGAGGGGGTTGCAGTGACCTTAGATCACGCCATTGCACTCCAGCCTAGGAGACAGTACAAGACTCTGTCTCAGAAAAATAAAGGAAATCATCTGGATGCTGGTCAAAACTTAAATGCTAAAATGTTCTACCTCAATGAGTTTGTTTTGCTGGTATGTGTGGAGCCCACCAGTATCTTTCTCAGGCTCTCTCTCTCACTCTCTTGCTCCCTCCTTCTTTCTTTCCCTCCTTCCTCTCTTTCTTACACTCTCCCTCTGTCTCTTCCACCCTCCCTCCCTCTCTTCCTTCCTTCCTTCCTTCCTTTTTTCCTGTAAATTCTCACCAGCTACAACCTTTGGACCCTCTTGACAAACGTTTTTGTGTCTTCCATGAGGATGATTACTACTAACTTGTTGCTGATGGTAAGCCACGTTTCCTGTCTCCATATTGAAGAAATGAAATGGCAGCTTGAAGGCAGCAGGACAGAGATTCACTGCTAAAGAACCAAATCAGCTGTACCATCACTGAGATGCAGGAATTTGAGTGAGTCCTCCGTGTTCGAACTGGCCTGGAGTTGGTGCTGGGGAGTTTGTGGCTACTTCTACATACAACTACATAAAGAACTGGCTTAATATTAATGCTCAAGTAAATGAGTCACTAAACAAGAAAACAAAACCAAACTATGAAATCTGTTGTTAAAAGTATATTAAAACTTCAGATTGAAAATGATTGAAATCAATTATTAAATATGTTTCAAAAAAAGAAAGCATGCCACATCCATTTGGCTCGTTTTCATAGGTAATATCAAACTGCTAAATATCACCTTCATTCAGCCACTGACAAATGTGTGTGATGAGGTGCAGCCCACAGAGCCTTTAATCAGTGTGACCATTACAATTTCTCATGGCCTTTAATTTTGCTTCTGTTCATTTATCAACATTGGATGTTATAACATCAGGTAGCATGACGTGTGACATTTGTCTGTCATTCAGTCATTCCATTATTTATTGAATGCCTATTACAGCACACAGTTTGAGATGGGAATGGGAGAGTAATGGTGAACAATACGAGTAAAACGCCTGCCCTCATGAGGATTACGTTCCTATTCTCATGAAGTTGTCATCTACTTCTAGACAACAAACAAGAAAAAACAAATGATCAAAATGCACTCAAAGAATAATAATAAGCACTTGAGGAGATTAAAGCACTTTAACGAAAGTTACAAAAAAAAAAAAAAAAACAGTCATGGGGCAGTGGCTAATTTAGTTTGAGTGGTCAGGGAGGCCTCTTCACAGAGTTCACAGTTTGCTGAAAACTAAAGAAGATCCAGCCTTGAGAAGATGTGGAAAAGGGAACAGCAAATGCAAAAGCCTGATAGAGGAAGAGCTTTGGATGGTGATATTTCAGCAAGAACATCCTCAAGGCTGGAGCAGGGTGAAGAGGAGGGAAACCAGTAGCATGTGGAATAGGATCAAATGAGCATTCAACTCTATTTTTCCAGGGGTTGGAGAATCAGATAAGGTCCCCATGTATGCTGTAAATAACCAAGACTCACCTTCTATATTAAAAGAGAGAGATGTGTCTTTCCGTTTGAATGTCAAAAACCGTTTAAAACTATTTACAAAATTACCAAAGATAAACAATATCACATATATCAAATTTATCCATCTAGTCTCACAATATGAAGATTAATAATTTTTAAAATTATTTTTATTTCATGATATTGCATAAAAGTTGTAAGTGAAATAGATACCGTGACTGGAGAAAAGATAAGGAGAAAACGTGTATGTTTGTGTGTGTGTCTATTTGGCAGGGGGTGGGGACATGTCATAATATATAATTGGTATGCATCCTATCTAGTTTCTAATTAAAAACCAAAATTGGCCGGGCGCGGTGGCTCACTCCTGTAATCCCAGCACTTTGGGAGGCCGAGGCGGGCATATCACAAGGTCAGGACTCCAAGACCAGCCTGGCCAATATGGTGAAACCACGTCTCTACTAAAAATACAAAAATTAGCCAGGCATGGTGGCAGGCGCCTATAGTCCCAGCTACTTGGGAGGGTGAGGCAGGAGAATCACTTGAACCTGGGAGGCGGAGGTTGCAGTGAGCCAAAATCACGCCACTGCACTTTAGCGTGGGAGACAGAGCGAGACTCTGTCTCAAAAAAAAACAAAAAACAAAAATTATAATATAATATGACTCAGCACAGCAACCCATTTACATCTTTCATTATATGGCAACAAGGAACTAAATATTAATAATAAACCCCCAAAGACATGAATCACAGGATGTAAAGTCACTCCCTAAATCTCTACATCTTTAAGTTTCATGGGTCCACTCCTTGTCTATGGTGATCTCTGTTGTAGAATTTGTCCCATCCCACTTCCTTGGGCTGCTTCCCTCAGCAAACTCACAGTCACTCTCTCCAATAAAATCAGAATAATGATGAAGTGGTACCACTTTCTTGCTTCATTGGCAAATAACTATGGAAGCTAAGTGTCTTGTTAAGAACAATATTAGCAGACCATTATGAGCCCTAGACTTGCTATCTGTTAAACATTGATGAAAGATAAGATGTAAAAATAGCAGTTGCTGACTTGCATTAATAAAGTGTTAACAAGGGTGAGAGCCAAGGATTGCCACAGGGAGGAAATTAAGTAACCCGCTTACTGCATTTCCTTGGGCAACTATAGATAAAATGTTTGGCTTGGGTAAAGAACTGTTAAAACCTTAAAATAAAATTTAATGACCCAGTTTTTAAAAAACTTAATCCAAATATTAATCAGGTTTTTAAACACAGAGTATAATTCCTTCAGTATGGAAGCTGTGCCATAGAGTTCACTCTATGTAACGTTTTTGTATTTTAAAAATTACTGGGCCGGGCACAGTGGCTTACGCCTATCATCCCAGCACTTTGGGAGGCCGGGGCGGGCGGATCACGAGGTCAGGAGATCGAGACCATCCTGACTAACACAGGTGAAACCCTGTCTCTTCTAAAAATACGAAAAAAAATTAGCCGGGCACCGTGGCGGGCGCCTGTAGTCCCAGCTACTCAGGAGGCTGAGGCAGCCGAATGGTGTGAACCCGGGAGGCGGAGCCTGCAGTGAGCCGAGATCGCACCACTGCACTCCAGCCTGGGTGGCAGAGAGAGATTCTGTCTCAAAAAAAAAAAACAAAAAAACAAAAAAAACTGTTTGTACTTTAGAAAAATACATAGCTGTGTTGAGATATAGTTAATATAATGTACATTTTATCCATCTAAAAGTAAAATTCAGTGATGTTTAATCTGTTCACTGACGTGTGTAATCATCACTGCAGTCAGTTTTAGGACCCGTTCTTCATCCCTATAAATGTTTGCTAGGGCTGCCATAACAAAGCACCACAGACCGGGTGACCTAAACAACAGAAATGTATTATTTTCTCATGATTCCGGGGGCTGTAAGTCCAAGATCCAGCTGTGGACAGGACTGGTTTCTCCTAAGGCCTCTCTCCTTGGCTTGTAGGCATCTGTCTCCTTGTGTCCTCACATGGTCTTCCCTCTGTGTGTCTGTGTCCTCATCTTCTTTTCTTATAAGGACACCCGTCAGATTGGATTAGGGGCCATGTATGACCTCATTTAACCTTAACTCTTTATAGGCTTTACCTCCAAATACAGTCACATTCTGAGGCACTGGGGATTAGGATTTCAACATATGAATTTTGGGGGTACACAATTGAGCCATAACAATTCCCCAAGTCCCATACATATTACCATCATTCCTATCCCTTCCAACCTGCTCTGTTCCTTGGTAATAATCTGTCTACTTTCTGTGTCTATAGATTTGCATTTTCTAGACATTTTACATAAATTGAATGGCACAATATGTGGTTTTTTGTGTTTTGGCTACTTATACCTAGCATAGTGTTTCATATTTTATCCATGTTGTAGTATTTCTTTTTTTTTTTTTTTTGAGACAGAGTCTCGCTGTGTCTCCCAGGCTGGAGTGCAGTGGCGTGATCTCGGCTCACTGCAAGCTCCGCCTCCCGGGTTCACGCCATTCTCCCGCCTCAGCCTCCCAAGTAGCTGAGACTACAGGCGCCCGCCACCACGCCCGGCTAGTTTTTTGTATTTTTAGTAGAGACGGGGTTTCACCATGTTAGCCAGGATAGTCTTGATCTCCTGACCTCGTGATCCACCCGCCTCGGCCTCCCAAAGTGCTGGGATTACAGGCTTGAGCCACCGTGCCTGGCCTGTAGTATTTCTTTATATTGCTGAGTAATATTCCATAATACAGATATGCCACGTTCATCAGTTAATGAATACTTGAGTTGTTTTCACTTTTTGGTTATTATTAAATAATGTTGCCATGAACACTCATACGTCACTTTTTGTGTGAATGTGTATTTTTATTTCTCTTGAATATATATACTGGGGCGGAGGGGTTGGTTAAGTACTGGGTTGTATTCTAACACTATGGTTTTTTTTTTTTGAGACGGAGTCTCGCCCTGTCGCCCAGGTTGGAGTGCAGTGGCCCAATCTCAGCTCACTGCAAGCTCTGCCTCCTGGTTTCACACCATTCTCCTGCCTCAGCCTCCCGAGTAGCTGGGACTACAGGTGTCCGCCACCACGCCTGGCTAATTTTTTGTATTTTTAGTACAGACGGGGTTTCACTCTCTAACACTATGTTTAACATCTTGAGAAACTGCCAAAATGTGTCCCAAAGTGGCTGCACCGTTTTGTGTTCTACAAGCAATGTATGAAGGGTCTAACTTCTCCACATTCTTGTCAACACTTGTCATTATTTGTCTTTTTGATTATAGCTATAATAGTGAGTGTAAGACAGTGTCACTGGCGTTTTTTGTTGTTTTTTTTTTTCAGTCGGAGTCTCGCTCTGTCACCCAGGCTGGAGTGCAGTGGCTCAATCTCAGCTAACTGCAACCTCCGCCTCCTGGATTCAAGTGATTCTCCTGTCTCAGCCTCCCAAGTACCTGGGATTACAGGCGCCCACCACCACACCTAGCTAATTTTTGTATTTTTAGTAGAGACAGTGTTTTGCCATGTTGGCCAGGCTTGTCTCGAACTCCTGACCTCAAGTGATCTCCCCACCTCAGCCTCCCAAAGTGCTGGGATCATAGGTGTGAGCCATCACGCGCAGCCTCATTTGTGGTTTTGATTTACATTGTTCTAATGACAAATAATGTTGATCATCTTCCTGTGAGCACACAGGCTAGTCTTTGGAAATATGTTTAGTCAGATCCATTGCCCATTTTTAAATTGGGTTATTTGTCTTTTTATTATTGAATGGTAAGAGTTCTTTATACATTCTGGATATAATCCCTTATCAGATATATGATTTGCAAATATTTTCTCTCATTCTGTGCGTGGTCTTTTCAGTTTCTTGGTAGCATCTCTGGAACTACAAAAATTCTGGCCAGGCACAGTGGCTCAGGCCTGTAATCCTAGCATTTAGGGAAGCTGAGGCGGGCAGATCACCTGATGTCAGGGGTTCGAGACAAGCCTGGCCAACATGGCCAAACCCCATCTCTACTAAAAATACAAAAATTAGCCAGGCGTGGTGGCATATACCTGTTATCGCAGCTACTGGGTAGTTTGAGGCACAAGAATTGCTTGAACTCGGTAGGCAGAGATTGCAGTGAGCCAAGATCACACCACTGCACTCCAGCCTGGGTGACAGAGTAAGACTCCATCTCAAAAAAAATTTTTTTTTTTACTTTAAAAAAAAATTAATTAACAAATAATGATTGCGCATATTTATGGGATACAATATGATATATTCATATATGTATACGTTATAGGAAGTCCAACTTATCTATTTTCTTCTTTTATTGCGTGTGCTTTTGGTGTCATATCTAAGAAAGCTTTGCCTAAACTCAAAAAGATTTTTTCCCCATGCTCTCTTCTAAGCGTTTTATAATTTTTCTATTAAACTTTAGTCTATGATATATTTTTGAGGTAACTTTTTGTATAAAATATGAGCAAAGGGTCCAGCTTCAGTTGTTAGCATGTGATATCCAGTTTTCCCAGCATCTTTTGTTGAAAAGACTATTATTTCCATTGAACAGCCTTGGCATTCCTGTTGAAAATCAACTGACTATTAATGTAAACATTGGTTTCTGGACTCTTAGCTGTATCCCATTGAGCTATATGTCCTTATGCCAGTACAAGTCTGCAATTATTAGTATAGCTTTGTAGTAAATTTTGAAGTAGAGAAGTGTGCATACTCCAAATTTGTTCTTCACTTTTGAGATTACTTTGACTATCATGAGTCCCTTGCATTTCCACATGAATTTTTGGATCGGCTTGTCAATTTCCACAGAAAAGGCTGTTGGGATTTCTACAGAGCTGTCGTGACTGTAGATCAATTTGGGAAACCATCCTAATAATGTCTCCCAATCTATGAACATTGGTGTCCTGTCATTTATTTACTCCTTTTTTTTTTTTTTAACCTTCTTTCAAGTATGTTTTGTAGTTTTAGGGTATAACTTTTGCTTTTTTTGAATAACTAATTTCTAAGCATTTTATTTTTTGATGCTATTATTAATGGAATTGTCTTAATTTGAAGTGTTCATTGCTAGAGTACAGAAATGCAGTTTTTGTATATTGATGTTGTACCTTGCCGTCAGGCTGAACTTGTTTATTAGTTCTAATAATTTTTTTAGTGGCATTGTTGGGATTTTCTATATACAAGGTAATGTCATCTGCAAGTAGAGATAATTTTACCTCTTCCTTTCCAATCTGAATGCCTTTACTTTATTCTTCTTGTTTAATTATCTCGGCTAGAACCTCCAGTACAATGGTAAAAAATAGAGGTAAGCGTAGTGCAGTGAGTGCTTAAAGTTTTATATTGCCTTAACATCCATTTTTAAATATGAGTTGAACTTTCTCAAACCAGAAGCAGGGTTCAGTCATCCTTGTACCTTGTACCCTATAGTACAGTTTCCTGTACTATACCCCCACCAGATGGCTCCAGCTAGTGATCAGAAATAAAAACTTGGAGGCACCTCTGTCTCCCAGCAATCTGGGCTCCCAGCTGTCCTGCTGCTTCCTCTAAACAGACCATTTAGACACTTTTCAGTCACAATGTGACTTCCTAGTACTAGTGCCTGCTTGCTTTAAACCCATCAATTTGAAGTTCCCTGTTTATATAATGCCCTGGACTCAATAAAGGCATTGACCTCTGTGTGTGTGTGTGTGTGTGTGTGTGTGTGTGTGTGTGTGTGTGTTCTCCAGGCATGCTGTGTGCCCCCAGGGAACTTTCACACTGTGATCATGTCATTGAAGCCACATCTGCAATTTGACCCGTGCAGGTGGGTCTCCTGCTGCTGTGCTTCCGTCTGGGTCTCTGGTGGCTGCAGAAAACAATGGCTACCAGCTGAGCGGATAAAGAAACTCAGAGAGTTCATTCTAAACAAGTGAACAACCTCTTCTTCCTGATCTAAGGCAAAAAGCATTTAATCTTTCACATTTAGTTCTCCACAAGTGTGGCATGTCATCATTGCCACTCACTGACCACACACTCATGGTTCATAGCCTGAGAAATAGTTTGCAAAGGCATATTCACCTTCATTGAAACCTTAGAAAACATTTATAAAGCCAGTTCAAAAATCAACCTTAAAATATGCCATAAAAAGGCATAGAGAGGTAAGAAGATACTCATGACATCAGTCATTGTCTCAAACATGAATAATTTTAGAGAAAGTGGATTGAGTCCTTCTTTCCCTGGGTCTCTTGCTTTTTTCTATTCTCTTCTGTGAGCAATAATCCTTTTATCTGGCTTCTTTGTTATTTCAAAGGAGAAAGTACAATACCAGCATGCATTCAGCTATACTGTCAATTCCAGAAAAAAAGAGCAGAGTTAAATATAAATGGACCTTAGTCATATTTAACCATTGCTCTCCTTGACAATCCAAAGCTTAATAAAGAAAGCACATCTCTTTCCATTTAGAAATTCATATATTCATATTCATACTGTTAACCCACTAACATAAAAAAGTAGATGGAAATAATATACATGGAGCTAAAGTCAATATTAAATAGTCCCAGACATATGGTTTGTGACTAATTATTAAGCACAGTGTATGAATTCTTCTGGTGGGTTATACAATTTTAATTGGTTGATTAAAGGACCATTCTATTCTTCAAAGGAGATAATCATGCTAAATTTTAAGAACAATTACAATGGAGGTATTCATGTATTTATGTCTGTAAAAAAATTGTAATATAAAATGTTTATGCAAATGAAGCCAGTGAGAGAAGGGAGTGTAAGCATTTAATAAAATATTTGGAGTAGTTTCATCCCATGACCACACATGTTCTGCTTTACCATCTGCAATCTCATTAGCTGTCCATGACGATGCTGTGCTGAATGTAGACCTGAAATTTAGACCTGAGCACTCACATATATGAAATACACATTGCTAGAGGAGCAAATAAACAAAGAAGAAAAACATTTCCTGATTTATGGCTTCACTTTTGAACAAAACCAAAAATATTCTGTATGCTCAAAGGAAAAAAAAAACTCATTCTTATGAGACCAAAGGATCTCATTCTTACTAGACCAAAGGAATTGACAACAGAAGGTAAAATACAATGCAACCAGCCTGTGAAATCTTTCTGCTTGGGTCAACTGGGCCATGGACAATTTCAAAACTAACCAATGTGAAAACAGCACATTAATGAATGATAAAGAAACATGAAGAGAAGATACATTACTTTGGCTACCAGAGGTACAAATGCAAAATGATTAACCACTTTTGACTAGTAGAACTGATGATGGATTTAAAATCAGCTGCACATTGAGGGATTTTTGTTCAAGTGTAACATAAATTGTGTTACAATATGAGGATAAAATATGTTATTTTGGGCTATGTTTTAGTGTGTAATCACTAACAACATTAATGAATGTTAAATTATATTATAATAATTTACTTGAAAGTTGTTTAATCTATTTTCAAATAGCTCTGTCACCTGCTGAACGGCTTTCATATGTTTCAACTAATAGTTAATTTCTAAAGAGTATCCTAGACTTTACTCTGAGGATTTATTATATTAACTCTCTCAAAGAGCCCTTATATTGTAAAGAGAATGTTATCTAGGAAACAAACCTCCTGGGCGTCACACATTGCTAGTTATGATATTGCTTAAGGTAAAATGGGAAAATTACAGCCCAAGGCTACTTCCCAGTTACCTCTGCTTAGGGACAATAACTGAAAGGCCCCACAGAAAACATGTTAGGGTAGAAGGGGCCTGTTTTCCAGGAGCTCCTGCTTCTTGATGTTAAGCACCCTCCCAACCAAGTGAAAGCAAAGACTTCTTAGTAGAAAGGCAAATTCAGCAAACTTCTTTCCTTGTTTATCTGAGATAAAAATTACGTGAGTCTTTGTATTTTTGTGTATGTATGTTCTCAAGTTTTGCCCTTGCTTATTTTCTGTTCTTTGTTAATGAATCAGTAGTTTCATTCTCGAGTTGTTTTGCATTATTTCACCTGGAAGAAGACAAATTTAAAAAGCCCTAGTAAGTAAGCATGAAAAAGGGTCTTAAGTAAGTATCAGGAATCAAACATACTGAGTCCTCTGGTGAGTATTCAACCCCTGGGGACAGAGAAGTAATCCTTTCCACTGCCTCTATTTTATTTCTCTTGAAGAAAATAAAAATCTAACAAAAGTGCTTAGCCATACAAAATTATCAAATATTGAAAGAATGATTTTTTTCCCACATCAAACAACATTTTGTTAAATGGTAGTTTCCACATAGGTATAAAATATTGAGTAGCATTAGAGATTAACCCTGTGAGGTGGGGGAGATAAAGAAAGGTTTAGTGGTCGTACAATTAGCTGAGTAGTCAAGAGAAATAGAAAACAAAAATCTTCTATTTTGCCTTCTTTTGATCATGAATCCACTGTTATGTTTTATTTTTATTAAACAATTCTTTCCCATGCTAGAAGAGTGAAAGAGTTGAGCCATCCTAAGGAACTTAAGGTGTGACAATTTACAAAGAAGAACAGCTGTAACATTTCTCATTTACTCTGAGTATAAACATGAAAAATATTTTTAAAAAATACAGTGAAATAAATTTATTCCACAGAGAAGTCATGGAGCTCTGTTATACATCATATTGTATACTAATAGCTTTGGGTGTGTGGTCTTCAGGTGATGGCACATAGATGGAGTACAGATTTGCAGGGAAATGACACAAATTGAATTAGGCTTCAGTTTACCAGCTACTGATTCCTATTAACAGGGCATTTTGATGTGAGTCTCCACTAAGCATGTGAGTTAGAAAATAGCTCTAAAGACCATCCTTGATGGATCATTACTTTGAGATGCAAACTCCAGACTGCATTATTAAAACATCTTGGAATCAATTCTGTGCATTTCCAAACAAACTCTGGCATGGATCTGACCACATCATTAATACAGTTTACTTCTCTGGATCCTAGACCCTTAACTCCCTAGGCCAAAGCCAGTAGTTATGACATCACTTCATTTCTACAAATTAACAGTTTTCTTACCTTAATTCATGGAGAGTTGAAAGACATCAGCATCCTGACCCATATTGTTTTTCCCTCCTCAAATTCTTCTTGAGATTCCCCTAATGTCTAAGAGTGTAGG
This sequence comes from Macaca fascicularis, assembly GCF_037993035.2. NCBI lineage: Eukaryota > Metazoa > Chordata > Mammalia > Primates > Cercopithecidae > Macaca > Macaca fascicularis. Next base: position 125,110,606 of record NC_088389.1, on the reverse strand, counting down.
CATGCGCATTACAGTGTTTGAGAGTCTTCACTCTACTTATCGGCTGAAAATTTGTTGTCAGCTTCAGTCAGCTGAAAATAAGAAAAAAAAATAATGGCCACATTATTTTAAAAAATGTACTGCCATTCACTAATACAAACACTTATGTACAACATTTTATTAATATCTTCTCAATAATCAGATGAGGAAGATATCTGCATTATCCTCATTGCACAGACAGGGATCATGAAGACTAGAGAGGAAAGACCGCTTATCTAATGTCTTTAACTGGGATTCTTATAAGCAGAGCTCATGTTTTCTTCCTCCTTTGTGTTTCCATTAGCCCCTAACACAGAGTCAACTCTTTGGCAGTGTTCATTAAAAGAGACTGAATAGCAGATATGCCAAGCCGTCTTTGGACTCTTGGCCCTGACTCTTTAAGAAAGTCGTATGTTGTGTTTTGTTGTTGTTGTTGTTGTTGAGACAGAGTCTTGCTCTGTCGCCCAGGCTGGAGTGCAGTGGCGCGATCTCGGCTCACTGCAAGCTCTGCCTCCCGGGTTCACGTCATTCTCCTGCCTCAGCCTCCCGAGTAGCTGGGACTACAGGCACCCGCCACCACGCCTGGCTAATTTTTTTGTATTTTTAGTAGAGACAGGGTTTCACCACGTTAGTTAGGATGGTCTCGATCTCCTGACCTCGTGATCCGCCCGCCTAGGCCTCCCAAAGTGTTGGGATTACAGGCGTCAGCCACCGCGCTCGGCCCATATGTTGTGTTTTAAAGAAGACAGAAGCAGAGACAGTATGTTTGCAGCATGCTAGAGGTGCTCTGATCTTCATTTGGAAATATCTACAAAGGTTTATTCAAGATTAATGTTCAGTGCTTGATGGGCTCTGGTTAACCAGTGGCCTTTAATCTTGGCTGTAGACTGAAATCACCTGGAAGTCTTTAAAATACCAATTTGTTCCATGGATAGAAATTCAAATTTAATTTATCTGGTGTGAGACCTCAGCGTCAGGAGTTTTAAAAGCTTATCTGGTGATTCTAATGTGCAGTCAGAACTACTAGCCTGAACATTTAAATGACTAATTAACTTTTAAGGTCTCTCATAGAAGATGCACTAATTGTTTTATTTAGTAGCAAAAAATATTGTTTTCTATTAGTTGTTATATATTTATTGAGGATATAAAACTGAAGAGGATAGAAACAAATGCATTCAGAATATTAAAAACATAGCTTCTTTTATTGTTTATATGAGTGTAGTAAGTAAATGGTATAATAATGAAAACATTTTACAAAATAATTACACCCAAGAAGAAAATATTTGTAAATATACCTAAACAATTTCTTGTTATCCACTTTTTGTATAATATGGGTTAAACATCCCTAAGCTAAATATCAAAATCCAAAATGCTTCAAAAGACAAGACACCTCAAGTGGAAAATTTTACACCGGACCTCTTGTGACAGGTCATAGTCAAAACACAGTCAAAGCTTTGCTTTCATGCACAAAATTACTAGAAAATATTGTATAAAATTATCTTCAGGCTACGTGTATGAAGCAAATGTAAACATAAATGAATTTTATGTTTAGAGTTGGGTCCCATCCTCAGGATACCTCATTATGCATACGCAAATATTCCAATATCCAAAAAAATCCAGAATCTGAAACACTTCTGGTCAGAAAGTCACCAGCTGAGAGGGAGGATAGATAAAGAAGCGTCTAGGGTTTGAAGAGATTCACTATGGAGTGGTCATCTAGGATAGAGAGAGTGAATAGATGAGGGACAGGCTCACTCGAAGCTTGTGATCATGAATTTAAAGTGAAACCAATCTAAATCGCTTTAAGTTTTTCTACAGCCACATTCAGCTGCAGTGAAATTAATTTTGTAACAATTTATCAATTTTAAAAATTAAAAAGCCAATATGTAGCCTTTGCTAATTTACCTGGGACCCTTATGGAAGCCCATATTCTGCCATTTCTCCCAAGTAAATAAACGCTCCAGCCATGTTAAATTACTTTTATCTTTTCAAACAAGCAGTGCTCTCCTTTGCCACTCCAGGATAATTGCCACTCATCCTTTAAAGCACTGCCAATACACACCTTCTTTTCTGAGAAATATTCCTTGACCTCCCTTTTATGACTACGTTAGCACTATCTCTCCTTCTATCGTGGTGTAGGTAGCACTGCTTTGTAATTGCTTGGATGACAGGCAGTGTGACTGGTGTATCCCCAGTGCTTAGCACAGAGCCTGCCATATAGTAGCTATTAAATAAATACTGACTACATGGATGGCTGAAGAGAAAAATTAAACTTACAGAATACACTCCATAAATCAGATACTCTATATATACCATCCTCCAAAAATCCCCTAAGGATTTAGATTTCATACATTTTACAAATGAAGAAATGAGATTCAAGTTATTCATGTAATTTTTTGAGGATCGTGTAGCTAGTAAGTGGAAGATTTCAGATTCATACCTGTTTAAAACTGGCACTCTTTTTTTTTTTTTTCCTTGAGAAATGGAGTCTTGCTCCATCTCCTGGGTTCAAGTAATTCTCCTTCCTCAGCCTTCCGAGTAGCTAGGATTACAGGTACCCGCCACCACGCCTGGCTAATTTTTGTATTTTTAGTAGAGATGGGATTTTGCCATGTTGGCCAAGCTGGTCTTGAACTCCTGACCTCAGGTGATCCGCCCACCTCGGCTTTGAGAACAAGAACACTATATCTGCTGGTTTCAAACTCTTGACCTCAGGTGATCCACCGTCCTCAGCCTCCCAAAATCCTAGGATTTTAGGCGTGATCCACTGCACCCGGCCACAAAAACTGATGCTATTTTCTACACATGGATGTGCCTACCAGAGTTCTGGATTATAACCCTACCTGGTCACCATAAAAAATTCATTCCTATTGGACACTGACATGAAAGCCTTATGTTACATTTTGTGATTGAGCAGTTTTCTCTTACAGCTTATTTACAAGGGAAAGAGAAAGGAAACAAGAAATGTTTCAAAAAAAACCGCTAAAATTTTAGTAATCATTAAAATCAACACAATTAAATCTTCTTTTTTTTGGAACGAAATTTCACTCTTGTTGCCCAGGCTGAAGGGCAATGGCACGATCTCCGCTCACTGCAACTTCTGCCTCCCCGGTTCAAGCCATTCTCCTGCCTCAGCCTCCTGAGTAGCTGGGATTACAGGCACCCTCCACCACACCCGGCTAATTTTTGTATATTTAGTAGAGACAGGGTTTCACCATGTTGACCAGGCATGATCATCTGACTTTGCATGAGTCACACAAGCTCTGAGTCCAGCTGTCCCCAGCCACTGAGATGCAGATGCTAACAAGCACCTCTATTCAGTTCTTGAACTTCTGACCTCAGGTGATCTGCCCGCCTCAGCCTCTAAAAATGCTGGGATTACAGGCGTGAGCCACGATGCCAGGCAATTAAATACTCTTTTTAAAAGCCTTGAGGGAACCATGTAAAGATCTCAAAATTCTAAGATATTTTCGAATCCTGTCCCCACATTCCAAAGTTAGGAAGATTGGGAGGATATTCATTTACTATTAGTTTTTTATTTTATTGTTATTTATATTAAAAATCTCAAGGCAAAATATTATGTGATTATCCCAAAAGATTACATTAAAGCATATTCCATAATTAAATATACACTTCAAATTTAGAAGTTAAGGTCTGGAACATAAAAAACATTTTATAAAATTAAGGTTTTGGCCCAGCGCGTTGACTCACGTCTGCAATCCCAGCACTTTAGGAGGCTGAGGCGGGCAGATCACGAGGACAGGAGATTGAGACCATCCTGGCTAACAAGGTTAAACCCGGCCTCTACTAAAAATACAAAAAATTAGCCAGGTGTGGTGGCGGGTACCTGTAGTCCCAGCTAGTGGGGAAGCTGAGGCAGGAGAATGGTGTGAACCCAGGAGGCAGAGCTTGCAGAGAGCTGAGATGGTGCCATTGCACTCCAGCCTGGACAACAGAGTGAGACTCTGTCTCAAAAATAAATAAATAAATAAGTAAATAAATAAATAAATAAAGTAAAATAAAATAAAATACAAATTAAGGTTTCACTGATCCCTGCTGCTTTGTTCCAGCAGCTCTAATCCCAAGAGAATTAAAAAACATACTTTCACATGAAAATTTACGATAGTTCAAGGCACTTTTATTTCTAACATCCAAACATCCCAGCTGTCCATCAGTAAGAGAATGGGCTAACAAATGGTATACAATGAAACACTTCTCAGCAATAAAATAATCAACTTTTTTTTTTTTTTTAGAAGGAGTCTCACTTGTCGCCCAGGCTGGAGTGCAATGGCGCGATCTCAGCTCACTGCAACCTCCGTCTCCTGGGTTCAAGCAATTCTCCTGCCTCAGCCTCCCCAGTGGCTGGGATTACAGGTGCCCGCCACCATGCCTGGCTAATTTTTGTATTTTTAGTAGAGACGGGGTTTCGCCATGTTGGCCAGGCTGGTCTCAAACTGCTGACCTCAAATGATCCACGTGCCTCGGCCTCCCAAAGTGCTGGGATTACATCCCTGAGCCACCGCACCGGCCAAGAATCAATTTACTGATAAACGCAACAAGATAGCTGAATCATAAATAATAGTATGCTGAGGGAAAGAAGCTTTAAACAAATGCCTGCCTGCCTGCCTTCCTTCCTTTTCTTCTTTTATGTTTTTAACCTGGCTTAATTTTATTGGCTTCATTATTTTTAGCAATTTTTGCAGTGTTGAAAAATTTGCAAATAAGTTTTCAGAAACAGTTAACTTCAAAATCCTAACATTCTACACATGAAGAAAATGGGTAAAAACATGGACGGAAAGAAATAATCAGTTTACTTACATTTTCTGTTTATATGATACGTAGTAATTTAGCTGAGGTTGACAATTCATTTAAATGAGATAAAAGTCATTTACATAGTCTCTGTGGCTGTTTTCACGTACAAAGGTAGGGTGTTACCGAGCAAACAATGGGCCTGCTGCCTAATGTACATGGAGGCCAATACCATGACATTGGCTTTTGAGGAAAAAAAAAAAGCTTCATTGCAAGTGGACCGGCAAGGAGACAGGAGGAAATGCTCCAATATATCACCCTGCGCTGGCATTTGGGTTGGGTTTTATAAGCATAGGGTAATGAGGTGTGATCTGATTCAATTCTGCAATGAGATGATGCCTGGAGGCATGATCTGATTGGATCCTACCATGGGCTGATGGCAGAGCTCAATTTAGGATCCCTCCATATTTCGTCTGCTTCTTAATTCAGTCCCTGCTCCGTGGTCTTTTCCTTGGTCCAGGCACTTACGTTCCCCTTGTGGTTGCACGTTTGGTTCATCTGGGCATGCTCAGGTTACATGACCTTCAACCTGAGGGCTCAGACCAACTCACAACTTTGTTGCCTTAAAGTTTAGCCAGAGTGGTCCGGTGCTGTTGCAAGTAGAGCGGTTGTGACAGAGACTATGTAGCCCTTAAAGCTGAACATACTTACAGTGGTGCACCCTTATCCACAGGGGATTCCTTCCAACATCCTCAGTGGACACCTGAAATCTTCAGTAGTACGGGACACTATATATACTGTATTTCCTTTACATATATACTTATAATAAAATTTATAAATTAGGCATGGTAAGAGATAACAATAACTACTAATGAAACAGAACAATTCTAACAATAAGCCAGCATCACTACTCTTGTGCTTTGGTGCCAATATTAAGTAAAATGAGGGCTCCTTAAACACAGCACTGTGATACCTCGACAGTCAATCTGATAACTCCGAAGGCTACTAAGTGACTAACGGGCAGGTAGCATATAAGGCATGAATATGCTAGACCAAGTGGTGATTCATGTCCTAGAAGGGACACTATTCAAAACAGCATGTAATCTAAAACTTGTGAATTATTTATTTCTAGAATTTTCCATTTAATATTTTCAGACCACAGTTGACCACATTTCAACTGAAACCACGGAAAGTGAAACTATGGATAAGGGGAACTACTCTATATCATATCATCTATCACCTTACAGAAAATCCCTTTTGTAGACTAAAGAGTCATAAAGATTTCTCACTATGTGAGATAGAATAATTTTTAAAAGTGTAAGTTCCAGTTTACACTTTTAAGTTCCAAGTTCCCTCTATGATTGATCATCTGATTTTGCATGAGTCACACAAGCTCTGAGTCCAGCTGTCCCCAGCCACTGAGATGCAGATACTAACAAGCACCTCTATTCAGTTTTCAATCTGTCAAGTGTGCAGTGAGCATCTAAGATCAAGAATATATTTCAATGATCGCGACAGCTGGTGCTGAGAAGACCATAAAAATATAAATAATGGCCTTGACAATGTAACTGAAAAGACTAGTATATTTGAAACATGGGAGGCAAACTCAAGACAGAACATAAATACATTTAATTACTAAGTCACGTGGTAAATTTTGGTATATCCATACAGCAGAATATTTTAGCAGGCATTAAAAATCGTATTTTTCAAAGAAATAAGTTTATGGTGGTTTGGTTTTAATTGAGATACGTAAATACTGCTTCAATTTCTGTAATGGCTGTGAGATGTTCCTGTTTTATCTCCCTTCTTGGGAAATTATCTTTGCAGATGACATGATCCTATATCTAGAAAACACCATCATCTCAGCCCAAAAGCTTCTTAAGTTGACAAGCAACTTCAGCAAAGTCTCAGGATACAAAATCGATGTGCGAAAATTGCTAGTATTCCTATACACCAACAACAGGCAAGCCAATAGCCAAATCATGAATGAACTCCCATTCATAATTGCCACAAAAGAATAAAATACCTAGGAATACAGCTAATCAGGGAGCTGAAAGACCTCTACAAAGAGAACCACAAAACACTGCTCAAAGAAATGAAAGAAGACACAAAAAAACGGAAAAACATTTCATGCTCATGGGTAAGAAACAATATCATGAAAATGGCCATACTGCCCAAAGCAATTTATAGACTCCATGCTATTCCCATTAAACTATCATTGACATTCTTCACAGAATTTAAAAAACTATTTTAAAATTCACATGAAACCAAAAAAGAGCCCAAATAGCCACAACAATCCTGAGCAAAAAACACAAAGCTGGAGGCATCACACCACCTGACTTCAAAATATACTACAAGGCTACAGTAACCAAACAGCATGGTACTGGTACAAGAAAAGCCACGTAGACGAAGGAAACAGAAACCAAGAACTAAGACTACAGACTTACAGCCATCTAATATTCAACAAACCTGAAAAAACAAGCAATGGGGAAAGGATTCCCTATTTAATAAATGGAGCTGGGAGAACTCTGGCTAGCCATATGCAGAAAATTGACCATATACAAAAATCAACTCAAGATGGATTAAAGACTTAAATGTAAAACCCAAAATTATAAAAAACCTAAAAGAAAACCTAGTCAATACCATTCAGGACACCGGCATGGGCAAAGATTTCATGATGAAGATGCCAAAAGCAACTGCAACAAAAGCAAAAATTGACAAATGGGATTTAACTAAAGTGCTTCTGTACACCAAAAGAAACTATAATCAGAATGAACAGACAAGCTACAGAATGGGAGAAAAATTTTGCAATCTATCCATCTGACAAAGGTCTAATATCAAGCATCTACAAGAAACTTAAATTTACAAGCAAAAAACAACCCCATTATAAAGTGGACATTCTTTTTCCTCTAGGAATCTCTGATTTCTCTCTGGCACTTTCCAGAATTTGTATTTTTCTTTGTAATCTGGTGTTTCATTAAAATGTATCAAGGTGGTGGAGATTTTTTTTTCATACTACTTGTAGATTTTTTTGCTTTCCTTCCTAAATTCATGTCCTTAGCCTACTGTGACTTGGCTATATGCAAGAAGTCTGACTCAACCTTCCCAACGTTTTCTGTGTCCAAGGACTAGTTTTACTTCCCCCTGAGTAGTTGTTAATACCCCAAACTCTGGGTAACCCAGGTCAGTTTCTGTTCCCCAGGCAACTCTAGCTCCTGTGCTGCTTTTATCTATTTCTGGATTGCCATCAGGGCTTCCTTGAGAGCTTCACATTTGCTTAAAAGTAGATTTGATATATTTTTCTGATATTTTGTAGAGCTACAAGGCTTTTTAGGAAGCCCAGTTTGACCAATTGACAGAAATGGAAGTTCAACTTGGGTGGGATAACTATTATTGTCAATCATTTTGTGTAAAATGAAACAGTGGTGCAGAGACATGACATTGAATTATGCAAGGTCAAAATGCCAACATATTTCAGATGTGGAACTTGAAGTCAGAAAATCTGAAACCAACTTTAATGTGTTCCTCAATACTTCAGTGAATACAATTACCGACAGCAAGGTGAGTAACCTAAAGCAAAAATAAGGGATTATTTTAATCCTTGTGTTTAGTCCTATTCCATAATACAGTTTGTGTTCTTGGAAATATAAACGTCTTCTTTTTAACTACTTACCGCATGGTAAAACTGACAGTCATAGAATATGTCATGTTATCCTGTGACTTAGAATGTCCGGTAGGGGCATCACTCCACTCTTCTGGAGAGAACACGTATGACAGTTTGAAACATTCAAAATGTGCTGTTCTTTGCAGTCGGGAAAGAACTTCAGGGCAGGACGGAAAGAAATCAGTCACAACATTTCAGATACTGGTGTTAGAAGGATTTATTTAGAGTTATTTAGGAAATTATTTAGAGACAGGACATACTTTCCGGCTTTGTTGAAATCACATCGTGTAAGAAGCTGCCTATTTCATTAATATATAAAGCCAGCCTTCCTTTATAGGTAGAGGCTACAATATCCCTGATTATGCTTTATTTTTAAAAAGTGAACTTGAGGAGAGAGACTCAGGCCTGTATCACACACTTCCCTTAGTTTTTGTTTTATCAGAAGCATATTATTAACAAGTACTCTCTTTCAAAAAGACAAGATACAAACAAGAGTAGAAAAAAAAAATCCATTCTCTTATGATTGTTAAATTATTTAAGAGTTGACAGGCATGAAGTGATTGCTATGTCATTTGCATAAATTTGAGGACTTTTTTTTTTTTTTTTTTGAGATGGACTCTTGCTCTGTTGCCCAGGCTGGAGTGCAGTGGTACGATCTCGGCTCACTGCAAGCTCCACCTCCCGAGTTCACGCCATTCTCCTGCCTCAGCCTCCCAAGTAGCTGGGACTACAGGCGCCTGCCACTGTGCCTGGCTAATTTTTTGTATTTTTAGTAGAGACAGAGTTTCACCAGGTTAGCCAGGATGGTCTCGATCTCCTGACCTCGTGATCTGCCCTCCTCAGCCTCCCAAAGTGCTGGGATTACAGGCGTGAGCCACTACGCCCAGCCAAATTCTAGGCCTTTTCTCTCTCAATTGCTTACAGTTAAAAATTTTGTAGTAGCAAATGCTCACAGATTTGGGACTTTCAGAAATGTCTTTTCAAAATAAAAACTTTTAAAATAAGTAATGTTGCAGATACTTAATAATATTTCTAGATTGCAGAGGAAATAAAAACTCCCAATTAATCATACCAAATATATTTTACTTTCTTTAACTTCTGGTAGAAAAAAAAAAATCAGATTTATACTTTATATCTTCCTGTATTTTAGAAAATAGCAGACAATGAGAGAAGATAATTCCCTAATAAGATATTTGGGATCCAACACAGAATAAATGTCTGTATCTTAATTTTAAATTTTTACTATATAATTATTGATATCTTTTCCTAAAAGGGAAAGTCCCTTACGCTAATTTTTGAGATTGATATTTAGAATAATTGCTAAACTAAATAGTACACTTGAAAAAGCTTTGCTCATAAAATTCTTAAAGATTTATTTTATTTTACAGCAGTGATAATGGTAATTAACAAAAATTCTTAACTGTAATAAATTGATTTTGGTAGATTTTGGTGCATAAATGAGACAACAGTATCTTCTAACTATAACAAATTATTTAGCTTAAATAGTCTGTCTTAGAAAATTCACTGAAAAACTAAAAAAAGAAAACTGAGCCTATTCAAATCGTATGTAAAGTTTGTGCACAGTATATAAAACTAGTTAAGTAGGCTTACAAAATAACACTTCGTATAGTATTTTGGGGAAATTCTTTCTCCAAGAGGAGAAAAGATAGCCAAATAGGAAAGAGAGTGCAAGGTTTTAATGAAGGGTGTCTCTTCCCTTGCCTTGTGTGGGAAGACTGTAGATGGGAATCCCAGGATCAGATTTAGAATATTGATCAGATGTCAATGATGTAAGTCAGCATAGCCAGCAAGGTAACACTTCCAGATAAAGAGAGAAAAAAAATTCTCCTAGATAAGAAAAAACAACAGGCTGCTGTCAAAACCAGTGCTGTAATCACCACTGAACTAATTAGTAGGATATTTAAGGCCAAGGCACTGTGGAAAGGCCAGAAGAGACAAAAGTCAATAAAAATGGTCACTGATGACAGAGTCGCAGTGCCTGGCTGACAGATGGTGCTGAAAATCCCTGAGAGATGAGAATGACTTCAGTTAAGAGCGGTCGAGGGAAGGTACTCAGTCCTTGACAAAGCACAATGGGAAGGGTCAGTAAAAAGATCAATAACAGAAGGAAACAGCTGCCACATTAATCATTCTTGATGTCAAGGCGGACATTGGATCAATGGCGTTTGTCTTTTTTTTTTCCTTTTTTTTTTTTTACAATAGTTTAGTGCAGAAACCTCTAAATGGAGCTTGTACATGAAGAACTAAAGTGAGAAGCCTGGCCATTTGTATATCTTTTAGTAATAGAGACTGAATATTAAAACAGACAGTGGCCAAACCACGTACGACAATGGAATTCTGGCCCACAACCACTGCAGCAACCAGCTTAGGAAGGCAAACCACATTCTCTGCAGCAGCCAGTTCAGGAATGCAAGCCACAAATTCTGCAGCAATTCGCCCAAAACAATCAGAGGCTGGTCAATGACTGCCAACTTCCCTAAGATTGCCCCTGCTTCTAGTTTAGTACTAATTAAAGAAAGCCAAATACTCTCTCCAAACCTATCCCATCAGATGCCATGCTTCTCCTTAGCCTACCTCTAGCCTCTTCACGCCTGTAGACTGCTACCCCAAAGCCTTGCCCCTTTTCATTATAAATCTTTCCCATTCTCCCCGCCTTTAAGTCTCTGCCAAACATAAATGATAGTGACTGCCTCCCTTTCTCTAGCAAGGAGGAAATAAATAGCTTCTGTTCTCATTAAGGTGTCTCGTTTATTTCTGTAATTTTCTGTTTTATTTATTTTTATTTATTTATTATTATTTTTTTTTGAGATGGAATCTTGCCCTGTCGCACAGGCTGGAGTGCAGTGGCACAATCTGGGCTCACCTTGCTGGCTATGCTGACTTATGTCATTGAGAGATCAATATTCTAAATCTCTGCCTCCCAGGTTCAAGAAATTCTCCTGCCTCAGCCTCCTGAGTAGCTGAAACTACAGGCATGTGCTACCATGCCTGTCTAATTTTTGTATTTTTTGTAGAGACGGGGTTTCACCATGTTGGCCAGGCTGGTCTCGAACTCCTGACCTCAGGTGATCCACCTGCCTTGGCCTCCCAAAGTGCTGGGATTACAGGCATGAGCCACCATGCCTGGTCTGTATTTCTGTAATTTTCCTGGAAGCTCCAGTGGACACATTCTTAACTGCCCATCACCATGGACTTTGGACCCTGATCGGGTGCAGTATCTATGGTGCCTCTTGTGCCTTGCTTCTTGAGGCCTGTCAAGTCTGTGTTGACACAGTGTCTGTGAGAGAACAGAGTGTGGCTTCAACTCTGTTCTCTTTGTATTGAGATCCTTGGTTATTCACTCTCAGCTTGGTACTCAGCTTTGGCTACCAATTCCCACTTGTTTGGCACCCTTGGAAGAATATTGCCTTTTTTTTTTTTTCATTCCTTTTTGCTCTCTTTTGTGCTTCTGTTTTGTGAGATATGTCTGAAGTGTTGTCTGTTATCAGAAGGACAATCAGTGCAGAACACAGGCATTGCTCCTCTAAGAGTGTCTCAGCTTGCTCCACAACCAGTGAGCTGCAATTCTTACCAAACCAGCATCCATCTGGACAAACTCTCCTAAACTTTCCTATCGGTCAGTCACCAATAAAATGGGATGAAGTTCTTTATCTACCTCATTTTTGTTTTTTGTTTTTTGGTTTTTTTTTTTGGTCAGGAGAGGTTGAATTTGATCCAGAGGGAACATTCTGGTTTTCCATCTGCCTGTGGGCACAAGTTGTCAAGTTTGCATTTGGAGGCTGCCAACTATCACGTTGGGGGCCTAAGACATAAAGTGCACAAATATTACTTTCAACTGACTGTTGCCAGCTCTCATGGAATTTTCTGAGTGTAAATCCTCTTTTCCTTTTTTTCCTCCAGAAAAACCTCCCATTTCTTATATGCACCCTTGCTACGATCTTAGCACTTGCACCCATCTCTATACCAAGGATAATTTAGGCCTTCAGTGCCAATCTGGAGAACACTGGACTTGAACAAAATTGTTCCTTTGAAAAACACCTTAGAAAAGAAACAGAGTAACATTTCTCAGGGGCAATGGGCAGCAGTTTTTGATCGGTACACAAGTTTTCAAATGAAATTCTGATTCAGGCATTGCTCTGCTAAAACAGTTTTTGGCCAGAGCTAATGAACAATATGACAAACTTAACAACAAACTAACTCATTTGCTCAGCAAATCTTTTCCCAGCTTCTCCTCCAGTTGACTTAAGCTCTGCAACTCTTCCTCATCCCCCCATCCTCTTTTCATACCTCATTGACGCCTCCCTCTTCTTCCAGACCCCCTACCCTCTCCCAGTGACTCTCCTAAGATCCCGGCATGTCCGTTTACCTCTAAAGTTCCATCTCTTCAATGACCCAAATACGCAAGCAGCAGTAGAATTTAAACCTTGAACGTGAGCTGAATTAAAAGAAGAAATTATAGGAGATTTTCAGAATAAACTAGAAAATTCCTTTCAACAGCATTTGAGTGTTAAAGAAGTGTCATTGTAATAATGGCTCTTTTATCTGCTTTGTTAATGGAATTAAACCTGAAACTGGAGACAATAATTAGACCAAAATTAGAATGGGAAATAGCCACTTTACCTGAACTTCAACACCTGGCTGACATTTTTACAGAGCCCTAGAACAATAACAAGACAGGATCCAGAATAAACTTATGGCCCTGCAGATCAAACAGTTGAGTGGACGGCCCCTAGAAGAGGACACCTGCAGATATTGAAAACAGAAGGGACACTTGAAAAATGATTTTCCAGTAAAAATAAGACCAAAAAACCCCTTAATTTAGATCAATGAAGGTACCCAATATCCTGATTTAAAATTTAACATTCAAGGTGAATTAACCATAAATATATATGGCCAACCTCAGCGATTCCTGGCAATATGGGCGCTACTCTTTCTTTTCTTTCTTTCTTTTTTCTTTTTTTTTGAGATGGAGTCTTACTCTGTCACTGAGGCTGCAGTGCAGTGGCGCAATCTCGGTTCACTGCAACCTCCGTTTTCTGGGTTCAAGCGATTCTCCTGCCTCAGCCTCCCGAGTAACTGGGACTACAGGCATGCACCATGATACCCTGCTTTTCTTTTTTTTTTTTTTTTTTGTATTTTTAGTAGACATGTGGTTTCGCCATGTTGGCCAGGCTGCTCTAGAACTCCTGACCTCAAGTGATCTGCCTGCCTTGGCCTCCCGAAGTGCTGGGATTACAGGCACTAACTCTTTCTACATTAAACCCTGGCAATTTTGCTGAACATTTTCCTCATAGTAAGCAGGTGGCAGGTATCTCAAGTAACCCACAAATTCCTTCTATTTCCTACTGTAACAGCAACCTTTGGGTATTTGACTTAAAAACATTTCTCCCTGCTCTATTATAACACTCCTGCAAATTTAATGGGAGTAACTTAATTTTCAAATAGAATTTTAATAGTAAATGCACTAGCTGAGCATGGTGTTTCACGCCTGTAATCCTAGCACTTTGGGAGGCTGAGGTGGGTAGATCACTTGGTTCAGGAGTTCAAGACCAGCCTGGACAACATGGTGAAACCCTGCCTCTACTAAAAAGAAATACAAAAATTAGCTGGTGTGGTGGCACATGCTTGTAACCCCAGTTACTTGGGAGGCTAAGATGGGAGGATCACTTGAACCCAGGATGCAGAGGTTGCGGTGAGCCGATATGACACCTCTGCGCTCCAGCCTGGGCAACAGAGCAAGACTTTGTTTCAAACAAATAATAAATGCACAGCAGAGTTTCCTGAGGGTTCCTCTACTTGTATTCATGTCATCTCTGGATATACGTTTGTCTCCTTCATTATATTTATTGACATATGCTCCAGATAAAGACCTCAACACTCTACCTAATACTCTACGAACTAAAAAAATCCACTTATATGGGAAATAATTGGAGCAGAACCTAGTCAAGTTCAGAAGTATCCTAGCAAACCATGGTCAAACTTCCCTGATATTCCTTGAAAAACTAGAAGCAAAGGAAGGATTCAAAACTGTAGTTGATGACCTTATATCCAAAGACTTTCTCATACACTGCAGTAGCCCACACACCACACTTGTTCTGCCAGTACACTTTGTTCATAACCTCAAGAAAAATCAATAAAATTGTTTTGCTTTGCTTCCTGGTAGTATCTATCCTGTCATCAATTCTGCCCAAAGCCACTTGCTTCACCATATTGAATCTTTACTGTGCATTTTTCAGTGTGCTTCCAGACCAGTCAACAACTTTGCCTTCATCTGGAGGACAACAAATATATCTGGATAGTCATACCCCAGGGGCTCACTGAAGCCCCCTCTTACTTTCCCCAAGTCCTCAATCAAGACTTAAAAGATCTAAATTTCACTTGTGATTCGGTTTTGATGCAGTATATGCAGGATCAGATGATCTCCACTGCTTTTCTCAGAAAACGAGGAAGCTTGTGAGAAGGATTCCATTTACTTGTTCTCAGCCATAGCAGAAAAAGAACATAATGTTTCAAAAGATAAATTATAATTTTGTCAAAAGACAGGCTATTATTTAGGGCATAAGTTATTTTAAGAGGGAGAAACCATTTTGCCTCTATTGGTAGGCAAAAGACTATAGAAACTTCGCCTCAATGCCTCACAAAATGACAATTGAGAGGATTTCTAGGATTTACCGGATATTGTAGACAACGGCTGCTAAATTTTTCTGAGCTTGCGATCTCTTTTTATGAATTGGCTGAGTCCTTAGTAAGAAACTGTCTTTTGTGGGGGCCCAAATATAGATTCTGTAACTCAAGAAGGCTCTTCAATAGCCTCTTCCTTTTGTAGTTAGGCACTCCCTTTCGTAATTAGGTACCCCTGATGACAATATGCCATTTTGTCTAATTGTGCATGGACAACTTGTACAAGCTTTTTTGTTTGTAACTCAATGTCATGGAAACCATCAAAAATTCATCATTTTCCATAGCCTTACCCTTGACCCAGCTGCAAAGGCTTATAGCCCTTGTCTTAAGGCAACAACTTCCACTGCAACATTTGTTGATGCTTCTTTTAAACTATTTCTAGGCTCCCCACCTAGAAAGAGTTAGCGCCCATATTGCTACTCACATCATGATTCCCTAGGCAGTGTAGACATAACTACTGACAAAGAGCATACAATACTTTTCAACCAGCTGATTAACTTCTTATGAGAGTTGTACTCCCTCCCTCTCGCTTTACTGTTCACTGATGCAATTCCTTAAATTCTGCCACTCTCCTCTCCCTGCCAGAAGAAGGGGAACCTCATGATTGTTATACTTCAATTAGGGGAGTTTCTATACCTCACTCAGATTGATGAGAAACTGGCTGTCATTGTGAACCCTGATCAAATGTTATTCATTGATGGATCATACCTCAAAACTGATATTGAAAATTATCACTAATTTAAGCTCTCCTTTAGAATATATTTTCTACCTGAGGTAAAATCAACCCATATAATGGAATTTATTACACTTACTGGAGCTTGTCAATTAGCTGAAGACCATGTAGTAAACATATATAGCATGTATGCTTTTAGAGTACTACATGAATTTGGGACTCTTTGGATAAAAAAGAAATTCATCATCTCTGCTGGAAACCCCATGAAAATGAATAAGTTAAGGCACTCTGCTTTCTAGAGTTGGCCATTTTAAGGTTGAAGCCCATACAAAGAAAGAAGATAATATAAAAGCCAAAGAAAAAAGTCTAACAGAACTTTATGCCAAAAAAAAAAAAAGAAAGAAAGCCTTAACTAAAGTTATTGTCTTATGTAAATCTTTTTTTCTTTTTTTTTTTGAGATGGAGTCTTGCTCTGTCACCCAGGCTGGAGTGTCCAGTGGCGCTATCTCGCTCACTGCAAGCTCCGCCTCAGCCTCCAGCCTCATTCTCCAGCCTCAGCCTCCCAAGTAGCTGGGACTACAGGCGCCCGCCACCACGCCTGGCTAATTTTTTTTTTTTTTTTTTTTTTTTAGTAGGGACGGGGTTTCACCGTGTTAGCCAGGGTGGTCTCGATCTCCTGACCTCCTGATCCGCCTGCCTCGGCCTCCTAAAGTGCTGGGATTACAGGCGTGAGCCACCGAGCCCGGCCTGTCTTATGTAAATCTTCAAAGGCGAAGTTTCTAGGGATTCAAATAGGCCATTATAAAATATCAATGGGTCAACCCCAGTTTCCAAAAGGAAGGCTGGAAATTCCACCTCAGGCTGGAGCTTCCAAATGAGGCCACCCTTGATTATTCAGGCAGTCTACCTGGGGGAGTTACTGACTCATTGTGTGAATAATCAGAGTGAGAATTGTACAAATGGACAAAACTGTAAGAAAACTATCACCAACTCTGGCAGAAGTTATTAATGACATTGTCTCTTCCCTATATGAAATATAAATCAGCCTCAATTCAAGTCCAAGTAATAATAACCACATTTCTCTAGATTTCTTGTTGGCTAGTCATGGTAGCTGTGTTATTGCTAATACTTCTCACTATATTTGGATCAATGAAACAGGCAGGGTAAAACAGGCTCTACATCTCACACTTCCTTAAGGAAAAAAGACAATTGCCATTCTAAGGCAGATCTTCATGGTCTGTGGCCTATGGTTCTCTTGGTCTGGGTAGGAAAATTAGAATTTCTGCTTCTGTAGCATTTTACAGGGACTAGTGATTATTTTTGTTTTTGAAACCCGATCTTCAAGCCAAAGACAGCCTGACCCCTGAAAACCCAACTGCCAGTTGTAGAGTCAACAATCTGAGTGAGAACATCCTCTATGCCTTTTAACCAATAGAATGGTGCTTTTTTCCAAGACCACCCATGAACCAATAAGCATGCATTCTCCCCTTCTGAGCCCTTAAAAATCCTAGACTCAGCCACACAGATGGCTGCTGGCTTTCAGGCCCCCATTCACACAGAATTCTACCTACTTCAGGCTGGGTGCGGTGGCTCACACCTGTAATCCCAACACTTTGGGAGGCCAAGGCGGGTGGATCATGAGGTCAGGAGATCGAGACCATCCTGGCTAACATGGTGAAGCCCCGTCTCTACTAAAAATACAAAAAATTAGCTGGGCGTGGTGGCAGGTGCCTATAGTCCCAGCTACCCAGGAGGCTGAGGCAGGAGAA
Organism: Macaca fascicularis; assembly: GCF_037993035.2. Taxonomy (NCBI): domain Eukaryota; kingdom Metazoa; phylum Chordata; class Mammalia; order Primates; family Cercopithecidae; genus Macaca; species Macaca fascicularis. The sequence goes on along the minus strand of NC_088389.1, from coordinate 125,093,031 downwards.
TGGGTGTGAACCTGGGAGGCAGAACTTGCAGTGAGCTGAGATCACACCACTGTACTGCAGCCTGGACGACAGAGTGAGACTCTACCTCAAAAAAAAATAAAAGTCTACCCAGTTCAGGTCCCCTCTTGCGTTGAGAGCTTTTCTGTCACTCAATAAAATTTTTCTCTGCCTTTCTCACTCTCTGCTGTCCACACACGTTATTCTTCGTGGTTGTGGGAACTTCCGGAGCTTCGGGTGGCAGTAACAAAGGAGCTGTAAGGCGCCCCTGTTAACTGAGCTGCAGGCAGCAGGAACCAGAGAGAGCTGTAACATTTTCTGGGGGCTCAGACCTCAGGACTACCCAAGCAAAAGCTGTAATACCTGTTGGGACTCCGCAGTTGCTGTCATCTCCAAGTATTTGGGTGCCACCACGTCCCTTTCATCTAGATACCAGCACCCAACATGGAAGCCAATTGCAGCATGCCCAGTCCAGCTACAAGCTGAGCATGGAGCCATGCTGACCACAGGATCTGGGCCAGTAATGTAAGCCAAGTGCAGCCTGTTGGGCCCAGTGGGCAGAGCAACCCGGCAGGCCTGAGTAAGGCCTGGAACAGAGGTCACGGCAGCCACAGAGATTTCCAGCTGATGAAGCAGCACTGAAGGAATCCTGTAACACTGTGACTCTCCCTCCCACTCGCCAAGTAACAGGGGAGAAAAAGCCACGGGGCGCCATTCCACCCTGCACACGGAACTACAGAACGTGCAACACTTTGGTTATACCTGCCATGATGCAGGTCCATCACATCCTGAAAAAGTCTTACATTCTACTTTGCAGCTGTTCTCACAGGAGATCATTGTTGTACTGTGTCTGAAATTCGTCCCTAGTGGTGGGTTCATGGTCTGCCTGACTTCAAGAATGAAGCCACAGACCTTTGCTGTGAGTGTTACAGCTCTTAAAGATGGCACAGACGCAAAGAGTGAATAGCAGCAAGGTTTATTGTGAAGAGCAAAAGAGCAACCCTGCCACAGCCGGAAGGTGGAACGGATTGCCCGCCGGTGGCTGTGTGTGTGTGTGGGGGGGGGGTGGCCAGCTTTTATTCCCTTATTGGCCCCGCCCATATTCCATTCCTGTCCTATCAGAATGCCATGTTTTCAAACCTCACTGCAATTGGCTACTTTTAGAATCCTGCTGATTGGTGCATTTTACAGAGTGCTGATTGGTACTTTGTACCATCCTCTTGTAAGACTGGAAAGTTCCTGATTGGTGTGTTTTACAATCCTCTTGTAGGACAGGAAAGTTCCCCAAGTCCCCACTTGACCCAGGAAGTCCTGCTAGTCTCACCTCTCAGTACTGATAGGACAACAAAAAGTCAAGAAGGCCTCATAATATAGTTTACAATGGAGACCACTTGACAACATCACAGTGGTGAAGATCTGGGTTTCCAGCTGCCCCTGAATTGGTCAATCTCTCATAATTAAGAGAATGACCATAATAGGGGACTGAGAGGATAAATCTTCAAATGAATAGTGGTCAGAACATATGACAATAGAATTCTGATTCACAATCTCTGAAGCCACCAGTCCAGGAGGCTATACCACATCATTGGCAGTGATTGGTCCCAAACGGTCAGGATATCATTAATGACTGTTAGCTTCCCTATTTTGCCTTGTATCCAACTTAGAACCAACCAAATAAAGCAAAATATGTTCCCCACACCAACCACATAAGATACTCTGCTTCTAGTTAACCCACTTCCAACTTCCCCTTGCCAACTACCTCCAATCAGAGCATATTTGAAACCTTCCCCACCCATTCCCTCCCGTTTTTTGCTCACTCTAAAGCTTTCCCACTCCCAAACTTTGAATTAATCACCAGTTCTCATGTGGGTGGTCTACATTTACTTCTACAGTAAGGTGCATGCAAACCTTTTCTAGTCACATTTAAAATGGTGAAAAGCAGCATCATACCAGAAATGTTTGAGTTTTTACTTTTTGATTAGGTAAGCAGAGAGGGATGATTTCTGAGTCTTACAAAGAGTACATATCACTTCAGAAACACATGAGTTGTGGAAAATGGTGTCTGCTATTGTTCTATATTGTCCATAAAACACAGCAAATATCTTACTTTAGTGAGTTGGTGTGTGGGGATATAGAGATGACCAAGCTGAAAGGATTGACAGTAAGATAACAACTAGAAACTGCATGTCTGAAGTGACATCTCTGTGTCACTTTTCTGCGTAAAATGCACATTTTTACACAACCCTTGAGAAATCTTAGCGCTTTATATCACAAGGGTGAGTAAAATGCACACGTTTTTAAAAATCAAGTATTTTAAGGTCTCCAAAATGACAGATCTTTTCCCTCTGTGAGTCATATCATGATTTATCTTGAAAGTATTTTAAGAATATTCTAGAACACAAAGAGACTAAGGTTATTCAAATGAGTTTGAAGTCCCTTTAGTTTCTCTTTATTCTCAATGAATTGCAATGGCAACTGCAGTTCCTTACCCTGCTTCCAGCTCTCTGCTGAAGTTGAGGTTTGTGGGGGTTCAATCAGGCTGGTTGGAAAAATATTAATGATAGTTATAGTAATAGCCACAAACTCTCTTGGAAAGCCTGAGAGTTTGCATAGCTTCAGATTGTCTGGCTGAAGGCAGCCAGAGTCTCTTTGTAGGAGCTAGAGAGCTTAAGGCACAAATACAAAATAATGTAGAGTAGTTTATATAATTAACTTGTTTTCCTAAGACTAATCTTTGATGTACCCTGGGTGCTTAATTGTTTTCTACTCAGGAAGTCCACAATGTCAATTACCCTCTAATAGTGTTTTCCTATGACCTTTGTCGATTAATCTTTACCAAATAAATGCAAGTCTCACTGACTGATCGAGGCGGCAGTTGCAACTGTTTATAGCACTCTCCAGGGAGTCTGTAAATGGCTCACTCAGCTGGACTGGCAAAGCAGAATATCTGTGTCAGTGTACTTCATTCATCCATCGCTGGGTCAGGGTCTGCAGGTCGGACCCTAGCAAAGGTTCCTCAAAGGATTCCACATTCTTGGTCACCAAAGCTGTTGTGGTTTTCTTGACCATGGAAGTAGATAAGTAGCAGTCCTTTGCCCTAATAGTTGGTCAAGTCCCTGCAGGCACACGGGGACCACTGTTCTGGCAAATGTTGGTTGGGGAGAATATGGATTCTAATCACTTTTAAAAATAGACTTGGGGGTACAAGTGCAGTTTTGCTACATGGATATATTGTGTGCTGGTGAAGCCTGGGCTTTTAGTGTACCCATCACCCAAATAGTGTACTGTGTACCCTTCAGGTAATTTCTCTTCCCTCACTTCCCTCTCACCCTTCCAGTGTCTACTGGAGCCTCCAAAGTCTCCAGTGAGTCTATTCTGGACCTAGTCAATGTGGAACAGTCAATGTCTATTCCACTTTTCATGTCCGTGTGTGCATATTATTTATCTCTCACTTATATGTGAGAACATGCAGTCTTTGAATTTCTGTTTCTGAGTTATATCACTTAAGATAATGGCCTCCAGTTCCATCCATATTGCTGCAAAAAATATAATTTCATTCTTTTTTATGGTTGAGAAGTATTCCGTACTTCCCAAACAGAAAGGTTGTACTTATGATAACATCCAGCCACAACTTCTTTTACGTTATTTGGAATTCAAAGGGGGCAAATCTATTATTATTATTATTATAGTAGTATATAAAGCAACCAAGAATAAACTTCAGACCAAAGAAGACTATTCATATCCATGAGGGTGGCACAGAGAGAGACTGGCATAAAATAAACTGGGAAAGGCAGAGGAATGGAAGGGTCCAGGGCTTCACAGATCAGGATAAGCAACTTGGATTTTATTCTGAATGCAATGGGAAGTCATTGAAGTACTTTAGGTGATGAAGTGACTTTTTTTTTTCAAGTTTTTAGTGATTGTCCATCTTCAACCCATAATCCCTCCTATTTACCTTAATCCCTCACATTTACCAGAATGGTTACAGAGCCAAGTCAAGGGAGGGGTTGGTACCATTAGAATATAAATAACATTTTCTGAATAGACATAGGGCTTTTCTTTCAACACTAAGTTATCGTTATACTTCTAGATAAAACAGATGTGATGATTTGTACATGTACATAGAATCTAGGATGAATTGCACTTTGAGTTCTAGACTCAAATTTGGGTGATAGAAGTGGAATGGAGCCAGGAAATAGTTAAATTCTAGTGTCTGGGGTTCCATTAAGGAGAAGAGATCATTCTTATCCTCTTTGGTTATAAAGATCCTAAATTGTCTTTTCCACGCTTGAAAGGGTAATTTAAAATTTTAAATACATAGAATAAGCAGGCCTTCAGGAATTTATTACTTCACACAGTCCCTATGCAGCCCTCTTATTTTGTGCCTTAGCCCCTGTGGACACCTCTTCCCAAAGCACCAGATTGTTCTGCTGTTGTAAGTGTGTGCAGGACCCAAAGCTAAAGCACTCCTCTGTACCTTACTGACACAGCAGACTGCTGACCTCACCCCTTGTCATCAAAGCATTTTCAAGTTGGAGCATATTTGTTAAATGAATAAGTATTATCTTTCTTCCTTCTACTTACAAAATTAATAAATGTTACTTTGTAAAAATAATAATTTAAAAATCACTCCTATTTTCGTCATTCCCAAATAACAGCTAAAATTTTAGTGTCATCTTTTTTTTTAATCTTTCTTCTGCACTCATTTACAGTGTGAGGTACAGGGAAATTTAAGGAGCAAGGAAGAAGTTTAATTTTTAAAATCATTTTGAAATTACTAGAAGTATTAAATCCTTATAGGTTAAGTTCATTTACATTGGGAAAACTCTCTTTTTCTCTCGCATGAACCACTTGGACAGTCCCTCTCATGATAACAGGTATAAGGCAAGTGCCCAACCCATGGTTCAGGGGATGACTGTAACTAAGTATGTTTGTCTTATCAATGGTCTGATAAGTGAGGTTGCTCCTACTTCTAGACGCATCTATTTTTCATTTGCAGATTTATAGAGATACAAAAAAGCCATTTGTGCAGAAGGGAAGTGGCATCCAGACCATTTCTCTTTGAGCTTCAGTGCCATTTAGAACATGTTTGATAAACTAGGGTGTCCCAGACTCACAAGTGTTGGGAGAAAAGAGCAACAGTGGCCCATTAAAGGAAACTCAATATAAGTGAAGTGAGGTACTGGCTGGGACTGAACACTTGGGTCACTGCTGATAGCGAGAATGTGTGGCAGACGCTGACTTCTGTATCAGAATTGTCAGTGGTGTTTGAAGCCTGTTGAAGTGGATTGTGGTGAATGCTCATCCAGTCACACCACTCGCCCCAGTTAGTTAAAGGCCATAAGAAGGCAGAGAGGCAGGTTCATCCTGAGTCAGAGTTCTTGAGAGTGACGCCATGCAATGGGCAGAGAGGCTAGGGAAGCAGCTATCAAACGATGATGTACTTCAGAAGTGCATATTAAATTTGCAGATTTTAAGCTCCATTCATTCCAGATTGAATGGAGCCTAGGAATATGCATTTTAGCAAGTACCCC